>NC_135234.1:511321551-511921551 GCF_051348905.1 Ranitomeya variabilis
GCGGATGCAATTAAATGTACGTTTACTTTGGCTGAAGTGGTTGAATTACATAGAAAGGAAGTGCTGCGTGTGGTAATGTGATGGGACGGAACCTCGTGTGGTAATGTGGGGGGACGGAGCCTCGTGTGGTAATGTGTGGGGACGGAGCCTCGTGTGGTAATGTGTGGGGACGGAGCCTCGTGTGGTAATGTGGGGGGACGGAGCCTCGTGTGGTAATGTGGGGGGACGGAGCCTCGTGTGGTAATGTGGGGGGACGGAGCCTCGTGTGGTAATGTGGGGGGACGGAGCCTCGTGTGGTAATGTGGGGGGACGGAGCCTCGTGTGGTAATGTGGGGGGACGGAGCCTCGTGCGGTAATGTGGGGGAACAGAGCCTCGTGTGGTAATGTGGGGGACGGAGCCTCTTGTGGTAATGTGTGGGGACGGAGCCTCGTGCGGTAATGTGTGGGGACGGAGCCTCGTGTGGTAATGTGGTGGGGCGGAGTTGTGTGTGGTAATGTGGTGGGGGGGCGGGATTGTGTGTGGTAATGTGGTGGGGGGCGGGATTGTATGTGGTAATGTGGTGGGGGGCGGGATTGTGTGTGGTGATGTGGTGGGGGGGGTGGCATTGTGTGTGGTAATGTGGTGGGGGGCGGGATTGTATGTGGTAATGTGGTGGGGGGCGGGATTGTGTGTGGTAATGTGGGGGCGGGATTGTGTGTGGTAATGGGGTGGAGCTACTGTGCAGGGGGCGGGATTAGCGAGTAATCACGATGCCTCATATATATATGTATGTATGTATGTATGTATGTATGTATGTATGTATGTGTGTGTGTGTGTGTGTGTGTGTGTGTGTGTGTGTGTGTGTGTTCTAATTTTCAGAATGAACATGAGCATTTCTAAAACCCACAAGACACAATTCTGTTTCTTGGGAAAGGCTTTATGGCGTACATTTTGTGTTACAAATGACCTCACAATATGACTCTGCTCGTCAGTACACTTATGGCGATACCAAACATGTTACTTTTTTTTTTTTTTTTTTTACAAATTATATTATTGTGGTGAAAAAAAAAAAAGTCAGTGAAAAAATTTGTTCGGGCATTTTGTGAGACCTGTAACCACTTTATTGTTCGGTCAATGGAGCTGTGTGATGGCTTACTTTTTTGTGGGGCGAGACCACGTTTTTATTGTTTTGATTGCATTACAGCATTTTTTGTGAGGTTGCAGTGACCAAAAAACCCGTAATTTAGGCGTTATTGATTTTTTTTCTGCTTATGAAGCATGGCGGCGCATGTTAAATGCTGCTGTCAGAGCTTGAAAGCGGTAATTAACAGGTTAACAAACAAAGCAGTTCCTCACTGTAACCCACAGCTATGACCTGCTCGGTATGGGGCGAGTTTTCCCTGTGAGCCCGCTCTATACAACCACTTTCAACTTGTGCTGTAAATATACTGCATATGTCATGAAGGGGTTAAAATACCTCTAGCAGTTTCTTACTCAGTGGAGTGCGGGCGGGGGGTGGGGCTTTTGGAAATCACAAAAAAACATGGGTAAATCCTCTCAAAAACACTGGTAGCCAAAACAGTTGGAAAAATACTCAGGAAACAAGTGAAACAAGCCACAGGCACAAAAGACAGTTCAGAAAAAAACAAACAAACAAGAACTCCAAGTGTTTTCTCCCTTAAAAAAGAAGTGTTTTCCCTAAAGTGTAAGGCCATGTTCACACGTTCCTGATTTCCCTGCTGTTTTTTCTGCACTAAAAACCGCAGCTCTTGGCAGAAAACGCAGGTGCGGTTTTTGGTGCGTTTTTTGATGCGGTTTTTTATGCAGTTTTCTCTGCAGATTGTCTGTGTTTGACACAAATAAAGCTTTAACTGCAGTGGGGAAAAAAAGAAAGAAATGATGTCATTTCCTTGTCCAACCCTTTTCTTCTTCCATCCTCCATTTTGGGACTAAACACCAAAGTGAGTGGATGTGTTTTGAATGACAGCGCTCCGCAGAGTGCTGAGCGTAGGCCAGATCACAGCCCGCGGATCAAGCTCGATCCAGCTATTTAAGTCTACGTTCACATTTGCGGTCTGCGCCGCAGTGTCGGGCACCGCAGCGTCGCCGCATGCGTCATGCGCCCCTATATTTAACATGGGGGCGCATGGACATGCGTCGCACTTGCGTTTTGCGCCGCATGCATCACTGCGGCGCACGCGTCCGGGCGCAGAGGACGCAGCAAGTTGCATTTTTGCTGCGTCCAAAATCAATCAAAAAAAGGACGCATGCGGCGCAAAACGCAGCGTTGTGCATGCGTTTTGCTGCGTTTTTGTTTGCGTTGTGCGTTGCGGCGCCGACGCTGCGGCGCACAACGCAAATGTGAACGTAGCCTTAGTGCCACGTATTTAAGTGCCACGTATCACGTATTTCAGTGCCACGTATTTCAGTGCCACGTATCACGTATTTCAGTGCCACGCATTTCAGTGCCACGCATTTCAGTGCCACGCATCACATATTTAAGTGCCACGTATCACGTATTTAAGTGCCACGTATTTCAGTTGCACGTATTTTTGCTATTGTAAGGTGGCATTAATCCCGGTTAATAATGGAGAGGCGTCAATAAGACGCCTATCCATTATTAATGCTATTAAAATGATAAAGAAAAATATAGGGGGACCCTCCCCCCCCAAAAAAAAAATGACATAGGGTCCCCCTATATTTTTAGGCCAGAAAGGCTAGGCAGACTGCTGCGGGCCAATATTTGTGGCCTGGGAAGGGGTTAAAATACCCATGGCTGTTCCCAGGCCATGAATATGAAGCCCACAGCTGTCTGCGTAGCCTTTCTGGCTCAGAAATAAAGGGAGAGCCCCCCCCAAAAAAAGTGTTGGGGTCCCCCTATATTTTTAGGCCAGAAAGGCTACGCAGACAGCCGTGGGCTTATATTCATAGCCTAGGAAAGGGGCCATGGATATTTGCCCCCCCCCCCCGGCTACAAATATAAGCCCGCAGCCGCCCCAGAAAAGGCGCATCAAAATGATGTGCCTATTCCAGCACTTAGCCCCTCTCTTCCCACTCCCTGTAGCGGTGGGATATGGGGTAATGAGGGGTTAATGCCACCTTGCTATTGTAAGGTGGCATTAAGCCCGGTTAATAATGGAGAGGCGTCAATAAGACGCCTATCCATTATTAATCCAATGAAAGGGTTAAAAAAAAACCACAAACACTAGAAAAAAATATTTTAATGAAATAAAGACACCCACTTTTTGACCATATTTTATTGTACGCTCAATCCGTCCTGAAGACCCTCGACCTGAAAAAGACGCAAAATAAAAAAACAAATTCATACTCCCTGGCCCTGTCCGCAGAAATCCATCGAGGGTCCCATGAAGATCTTTCATGGAGAACAGACACATCCAGAGATATGTCTGCTCTCCACGGCTGCAGCAACACACTGACAGGAGCCATAGTTCCTGTCGGTGTGTCACTGCACATGCGCGAGCGAGTTTACCGGCGGTCATTGACCCCGGCACTCTCGCTTAACGGCAGTGCTGCGTGGGAAAGTTCAACGCAGCTGTACTGCCGTTAACCGAGACGCCGGAGCCATTGAACTCCGGAACAGTACGCGATACACTGCTAGGAGCTTAGCTCCTGGCAGTGTATCGCCGGAGAGCAGCCGATCGGCGTGGGACACTCGTTTTATGGATCTGCGGACAGGGAGTATGGATTTGATTTTTTATTTTGGGATTTTTTCTAGGGGATCGAGGGCTTCCCCTACCAGTGTGCTGTTGGTGAGTATATACTCTATGTTATGTGTGTCATGTATGTGTATTGTGTGTGTTTTGTGTAACTTTACAACTGTGCTAAGTCGCCGGACACAGGGACAACTCTCCCATCCTAATACCGGATGGGAGTAGTAGTTCCATACGGCGACTTAGCACAATGGTGGCACTAGCGTCGCATGGGGACACACACACACACACACACACACACATGCACGCACACACACACACACACACATACCAAATCTATCAAACGGCCGACATCGATCCCCATGCGACGGTATGCCTCCATGTCTCTCCGGGATACAGGAACACACTCCGCCCAAGCACTTCCGCCCACGCACTTCCTCCCGCTTCCCCGCACTTCCTGCTGCAGCGGTTTCTCCACCCATAACCGCAATAAAACCCGCAGATATATTTTTGATCTGCGGGTTTTACTGCGGGTTTGACCTCACAATGGAAGTCTATGGGTGCAGAACCGCTGCAGTTCCGCACAAAGAAGTGACATGGTCCTTCTTTTTTACCGCAGCTATTCAGCGCGGCTTTTTTAGTGAATTTCAGCATCATGTGCACAGCGTTTCCTGTTTTCCATAGGGTTACATTGTACTGTACCCTGCATGGAAAACAGCTGCGGACCCGCAGCGGCAAAATCGCGGCAGTTCCGCAGTAAAAAACGCATTGTGTGAACATGGCCTTAAAGACGTCTTGTGCACATGCCCCGACGGTAGTTTCCTGGGTTACCTATGAGAGACTGAGGCAGGACCGGACTGGGACTAAAATTCAGCCCTGGCATTTGAAGTCACACAGGCCCACTTGTCGCCTGGTGACTGTATAATATATTTGTACACTTGTAGGTTACAAGAAGTGAGGGGAGTGTAACACGACTATATAACATATAATTACAGCTGTATCCAGCATTACAGCTCAGTCCCCATAGAATGTAATACAGCACAGCCCCCATAGAATGTAATACAGCCAGCCCCCATAGAATGTAATGCAGCCAGTCCCCATAGAATGTAATACAGCCAGCCCCCATAGAATGTAATACAGCACAGCCCCCATAGAATGTAATACAGCACAGCCCCCATAGAATGTAATACAGCACAGCCCCCATAGAATGTAATACAGCACAGCCCCCATAGAATGTAATACAGCCAGCCCCCATAGAATGTAATGCAGCACAGCCCCATACAATGTAATGCAGCACAGCCCCATAGAATGTAATGCAGCACAGCCCCATAGAATGTAATGCAGCACAGCCCCAATATAATGTAATGCAGCCCAGCCCCATAGAATCATGTAATACAGCACAGCCCCCATAGAATGTAATACAGCACAGCCCCCATAGAATGTAATACAGCACAGCCCCCATAGAATGTAATACAGCCAGCCCCCATAGAATGTAATGCAGCACAGCCCCATACAATGTAATGCAGCACAGCCCCATAGAATGTAATGCAGCACAGCCCCATACAATGTAATGCAGCACAGTCCCAATATAATGTAATGCAGCCCAGCCCCATAGAATCATGTAATGCAGCACTGCCCCATAGAATGTAATGCAGCCCAGCCCCATAGAATCATGTAATGCAGCACTGCCCCATAGAATGTAATGCAGCCCAGCCCCATAGATTCATGTAATGCAGCACTGCCCCATAGAATGTAATGCAGCCCAGCCCCATAGAATCATGTAATGCAGCACTGCCCCATAGAATGTAATGCAGCCCAGCCCCATAGATTCATGTAATGCAGCACTGCCCCATAGATTCATGTAATGCAGCCCAGCCCCATAGATTCATGTAATGGAGCCCAGCCCCATAGATTCATGTAATGGAGCCCAGCCCCATAGATTCATGTAATGGAGCCCAGCCCCATAGATTCATGTAATGCAGCACTGCCCCATAGAATGTAATGCAGCCCAGCCCCATAGATTCATGTAATGCAGCCCAGCCCCATAGATTTATGTAATGCAGCCCAGCCCCATAGATTCATGTAATGCAGCACTGCCCCATAGAATGTAATGCAGCCAGCGCTCCCCTCCCTACAATCCAGTTATCACTCATTGATATGTAATAATAAAAAAACAAACACTCTACTCACCTTTCCTCTTGCCCCGCGCTGCTGCTCCTGGCTCCGGTCTCAGCAGCTGCAGTTTGCCAGCCCGGTCACACAGCAGGTACGCGATGATATGACGTCATCGCGCATCCGCAGTGTCAGCGGCAGGCAGAGCGGGGAATGATGGGAGAGGGAGCTGTTATGATTCCAATGGCAGGGAATCTCAGAGATTACAGCAAAGTCTGCAAACATAAATACCAGCTCATAGGGAAGTGGTAACTAGGCTGACCATATACCTGATCCTAGCACAAACAACTAACAGTAGCCGGGGAACGTGCCTACGTTGATCCTAGACGTCTCGCACCAGCCGGAGAACTAACTAACCCTATCAGGGAAAATAAGACCTCTCTTGCCTCCAGAGAAAAGACCCCAAAGTAATACAAGCCCCCAACAAATAATAACGGTGAGGTAAGAAGAAAAGACAAACGTAAGAATGAACTAGATTTTAGCAAAGAGAGGCCCACTGACTAATAGCAGAAGATAGTAAGATGACTTATATGGTCAGCAAAAAACCCTGCAAAATATCCACGCTGAATATCCAAGAACCCCCAAACCGACTAACGGTGAGGGGGGAGAATATCAGCCCCCTAGAGCTTCCAGCGATATCAGGAATCAAATTTTATACAAGCTGGACAAAAATATGAACCATGCAAAATAAACAAAAATAAGAAAGCAGGACTTAGCTTATCTTGCAAAGAACCAGGACCTGAAGACAGGAGCAAACAGAAATGAACTGAATACAACGATGCCAGGCACTGGACTGAGAATCCAGGAAGTTTAAATAGCAACACCCCAGTCCTAACGAAGCAGGTGAGTACCAACCTGGGAAAAGACAATCCAAGTGCCAAACCACTAGTGACCACAAGAGGGAGCCAAGAAGTATAGTTCACAACAGTACCCCCCCTTTAAGGAGGGGTCACCGAACCCTCACCAAGACCACCAGGGCGATCAGGATGAGCAGCGTGGAAGGCACGAACCAAATCGGCCGCATGAACATCAGAGGCGACCACCCAGGAATTATCCTCCTGACCATAGCCCTTCCATTTGACCAAATACTGAAGCCTCCGTCTAGAGAGACGAGAATCCAAAATCTTCTCTACCACGTACTCCAACTCGCCCTCAACCAACACCGGAGCAGGAGGCTCAACAGCAGGAACAATGTACCGCCGCAACAAAGACCTATGGAACACGTTGTGAATGGCAAACGACACCGGAAGATCCAAACGAAAAGAAACCGGGTTGAGAACTTCCAAAATTTTATAAGGACCAATAAAGCGAGGCTTAAACTTAGGAGAGGAAACCTTCAGAGGGACATACCGAGAAGACAACCAAACCAATTCCCCAACACGAAGTCGGGGACCCACACCGCGGCTGCGGTTGGCAAAACGCTGAGCCTTCTCCTGTGACAACTTCAAGTTGTCTACCACATGATTCCAAATCCGCTGCAACCTATCTCCCCAACACGAAGTCGGGGACCCACACCGCGGCTGCGGTTGGCAAAACGCTGAGCCTTCTCCTGTGACAACTTCAAGTTGTCTACCACATGATTCCAAATCCGCTGCAACCTATCCACCACGGAATCCACCCCAGGACAGTCAGAAGACTCAACATGACCGAGGAGAAACGAGGATGAAAACCAGAGTTGCAGAAGAATGGCGAAACCAAAGTAGCGGAACTAGCCCGATTATTAAGGGCAAACTCAGCCAATGGCAAGAAGGTCACCCAATCATCCTGGTCCGCAGAAACAAAACATCTCAAATAAGCCTCCAGTGTCTGATTAGTTCGTTCCGTTTGACCATTAGTCTGAGGATGAAAGGCAGATGAAAACGACAAATCAATGCCCATTTTAGCACAAAAAGATCGCCAGAATCTGGACACAAACTGGGATCCTCTGTCGGACACGATATTCTCCGGAATGCCGTGTAAACGAACCACATTCTGAAAAAACAAAGGAACCAGATCGGAAGAGGAAGGCAACTTAGGCAAGGGTACCAAATGGACCATCTTGGAAAAACGATCACACACCACCCAGATGACAGACATTCCTTGAGACACCCGAAGATCAGAAATGAAATCCATGGAAATGTGTGTCCAAGGCCTCTTCGGGACGGGCAAGGGCAAAAGCAACCCGCTAGCACGAGAACAACAAGGCTTAGCCCGAGCACAAGTCCCACAGGACTGCACAAATGACCGCACATCCCGTGACAAGGAAGGCCACCAAAAGGACCTAGCCACCAAATCTCGGGTACCAAAAATTCCCGGATGCCCTGCCAACACCGAGGAATGAACCTCGGAAATGACTCTGCTGGTCCATTTATCAGGAACAAACAGTCTGTCGGGTGGACAAGAGTCAGGTCTACCAGCCTGAAATCTCTGCAACACACGTCGCAAATCAGGAGATATGGCCGACACGATTACTCCCTCTTTAAGAATACCAGCTGGCTCCGAGACTCCAGGAGAGTCAGGCACAAAGCTCCTAGAAAGGGCATCAGCCTTAACATTCTTCGAACCAGGCAGGTACGAGACCACAAAGTCAAAACGAGAGAAAAACAATGACCAACGAGCCTGTCTAGGATTCAGGCGCTTAGCAGACTCGAGATACATCAGATTTTTGTGATCAGTCAAGACCACCACACGATGCTTAGCACCCTCGAGCCAATGACGCCACTCCTCAAATGCCCACTTCATGGCCAACAACTCCCGATTACCAACATCATAGTTCCGCTCAGCAGGCGAAAACTTCCTAGAGAAAAAAGCACATGGTCTCATCACAGAGCAACCAGAGCCTCTCTGCGACAAAACAGCCCCAGCACCGATCTCAGAAGCATCCACTTCAACCTGAAAGGGAAGTGAGACATCAGGCTGGCACAAAACAGGCGCCGAAGTAAACCGGCGCTTCAGCTCCTGGAAGGCCTCCACGGCTGCAGGGGCCCAATTAGCCACATCAGAACCTTTCTTGGTCATATCCGTCAAAGGTTTAACAACGCTAGAAAAATTAGCGATAAAGCGACGGTAGAAATTAGCAAACCCCAAGAACTTCTGAAGACTCTTAACAGACGTGGGCTGAGTCCAATCATGAATAGCTCGGACCTTGACTGGGTCCATCTCCACAGCAGAAGGGGAGAAAATAAAACCCAAAAAGGAAACCTTCTGCACTCCAAAGAGACACTTTGAGCCCTTCACAAATAAAGCATTATCACGCAAAACCTGAAACACCATCCTGACCTGCTTTACATGAGAATCCCAATCATCCGAGAAAACCAGAATATCATCCAGATAAACAATCATAAATTTATCCAGATACTTCCGGAAGATATCATGCATAAAGGACTGAAACACCGAAGGAGCATTAGAGAGCCCAAAGGGCATCACCAAGTACTCAAAATGACCTTCGGGCGTATTGAATGCAGTTTTCCATTCATCTCCCTGCCTAATGCGCACAAGGTTGTACGCACCACGAAGATCTATCTTGGTGAACCACTTGGCACCCTTAATCCGAGCAAACAAGTCTGACAATAGTGGCAAAGGATACTGAAACTTAACAGTGATTTTATTCAGAAGCCGATAGTCTATACAAGGTCTCAAAGACCCGTCTTTCTTGGCCACAAAAAAGAATCCCGCACCAAGAGGGGAAGAGGATGGACGAATATGCCCCTTCTCCAAAGACTCCTTGACATAAGAACGCATCGCGGCATGCTCGGGTACAGACAAATTAAATAATCGTCCCTTAGGAAACTTACTGCCAGGAATCAAATCTATAGCGCAGTCACAGTCCCTATGAGGAGGAAGAGCACTGGACCTGGACTCACTGAATACATCCTGATAGTCACACAAATACTCAGGAACTTCTGAAGGAGTAGAAGTAGCAATAGACACCGGCGGAGAATCGCAATGAATTCCCTGACAACCCCAACTCGACACAGACATAGCCTTCCAATCCAAAACAGGATTATGGGTCTGTAACCATGGCAGACCTAAAACGACCAAATCATTCATTTTATGCAGAACAAGAAAACGAATCACCTCCCGATGTTCAGGAGTCATGCACATGGTCACTTGTGTCCAATACTGCGGTTTATTTTCCGCCAGTGGCGTAGCATCAATTCCCCTGAGAGGAATAGGAACTTTTAAAGGCTCCAGGACAAAACCACAGCGCTTGGCAAACGACAAGTCCATAAGACTCAGGGCAGCACCTGAATCCACAAACGCCATAACAGGGTAGGAAGACAATGAACAAATTAAAGTCAGACAAAATAAATTTAGGCTGCAAATTACCAATGGTGACTGGACTAACAACCTTGGTTAGACGTTTAGAGCATGCTGATATAACATGTGTAGAATCACCACAGTAAAAACACAGTCCATTCTGACGTCTATGATTTTGTCGTTCGGTTCTAGTCAGGATTCTATCACATTGCATTGCCGGATCGGAGTTTCTATCACATTGCATTGAGACAGGTGTCTGTTCAGACAACACCGCCAGAGGATTAGCGGATTTGCGCTCCCGCAAACGCCAATCAATCTGAATAGCCAGCGCCATAGAATCATTCAGACTTGTAGGAATTGTGAAACCCACCATCACATTCTTAATGGCTTCAGAAAGGCCATTTCTGAAATTTGCGGCCAGAGCACATTCATTCCATCGAGTAAGCACGGACCATTTCCGAAATTTTTGGCAATACACTTCAGCTTCATCCTGGCCCTGAGAGATAGCCAGTAGAGCTTTTTCTGCCTGAATTTCAAGATTAGGCTCCTCATAAAGCAATCCGAGCGCCAGAAAAAACGCATCAACATTCGCCAATGCCGGATCTCCTGGCGCCAACGAGAAAGCCCAATCCTGAGGGTCGCCACGCAAGAAGGAGATAACAATTTTAACTTGCTGAGCTGAATCTCCAGACGAACGAGATTTCAAAGATAGAAACAATTTACAATTATTCCTAAAATTCCCAAATTTAAATCGATCTCCAGAGAACAGCTCAGGAATAGGTATCGTAGGCTCTGACATAGGACTGCTATCAACAAAATCCTGAATGCTCTGCACTCGTGCAGCAAGCTGATCCACACTAGTAATCAAGGTCTGAACATTCATGTCTGCAGCAAAGCTTTAAGCCACTCAGAGATAAAGGGGAGGAAGAAAAAAAAAAACAAAACTTAGAACTTCTTTTCTTTTAATCCCACTTCAGCAATGCATTAACTATTCATAGGCCTGGCATACTGTTGGATTCCAATGGCAGGGAATCTCAGAGATTACAGCAAAGTCTGCAAACATAAATACCAGCTCATAGGGAAGTGGTAACTAGGCTGACCATATACCTGATCCTAGCACAAACAACTAACAGTAGCCGGGGAACGTGCCTACGTTGATCCTAGACGTCTCGCGCCAGCCGGAGAACTAACTAACCCTATCAGGGAAAATAAGACCTCTCTTGCCTCCAGAGAAAAGACCCCAAAGTAATACAAGCCCCCAACAAATAATAACGGTGAGGTGAGAAGAAAAGACAAACGTAAGAATGAACTAGATTTTAGCAAAGAGAGGCCCACTGACTAATAGCAGAAGATAGTAAGATGACTTATATGGTCAGCAAAAAACCCTGCAAAATATCCACGCTGAATATCCAAGAACCCTCAAACCGACTAACGGTGAGGGGGGAGAATATCAGCCCCCTAGAGCTTCCAGCGATATCAGGAATCAAATTTTATACAAGCTGGACAAAAATATGAACCATGCAAAATAAACAAAAATAAGAAAGCAGGACTTAGCTTATCTTGCAAAGAACCAGGACCTGAAGACAGGAGCAAACAGAAATGAACTGAATACAACGATGCCAGGCACTGGACTGAGAATCCAGGAAGTTTAAATAGCAACACCCCAGTCCTAACGAAGCAGGTGAGTACCAACCTGGGAAAAGACAATCCAAGTGCCAAACCACTAGTGACCACAAGAGGGAGCCAAGAAGTATAGTTCACAACAGGGAGCGTCAGCAGACGCTCTCTCCTCCATCATTGCATTCAACTGTACCGGTGTCTATGACGCCGGTATAGTTGAATGCGGGGCCGGGAGTGTGCCGACAACGGGGGGAGTGTGCCGACAGCGGCACACTCCAGCGGCCCACTACTGCCACCGGCCCTTCTGGCATTTGCCAGAACTGCCCGGTGGCCAGTCCGGCCCTGGACTGAGGTCTTCTGGAAGAAAATACATTTACAAACTTTTCAAACTGGGCATGGAGAAACAGACCCACAAAATCAGGAAACAAAATTAGGCTGGACTTCTTCTAGCCAGTTACTGTATTTCAGGTGTGATCCTGTGTAAGAGCCATGGCACAATGCAGCAGATACGTATGTCATATGACTTCCATTACCTGGGTCTGTAGCCGAGATGATGGCTCCAAAAAAGAGACAATCCGTGTAGTAAAATTTACCATTCAGTTGGCCAACAAGACTCATTAATTTCACCACTCCGTACATGAGATTTCTAAATTCAAAAAAAAAAAATACAAATTGTAAACTGATCAAATAATCAAATATACAGAAATTGTCAAAACATTTTGGGCATCATGGAGCCATGACACGTATAATTGTTCCAATTGCCAAATACCAACCCCGCCCTGGTCATACAGAGCTTCAGCTGGGCTCTTCTGTGTTCTGTATGGGGAGGGGAGAATAAGCTGCTCCCAGACATCTCTGGTGGAAGATTCTCTCGTAGAACAAAAGGATTGAGCGCTCAAACCTAATCCTATGTATTGGGCCTTCAGACTGGAAGCTGCCTTACACAAAGTCCTGTCTCCTGGTGGCTTTTTAGTTGCAGGTTTTAGACTAAGTGTCAACAGTCTGTCACTTGTATGGAACTTTTATTCCTAAATTGTTGCAGAATATGCAAATCCTTAAAGAAAATGAGTCAAGAGTAAATTTACATATTTTTTAAAATCAGGTTTTCACGTTAAAGAGAATATGTCAGTAGGATCATCCCTCCTAAGCCGTCTATATGGGCATGTAGGTTATAGGAAGCTGAACACCACGATACCTTGATATTCGAGGTCTTATTCCAAAGAAATCCACATTTTTCACGGCAATATCAAATGTGTATTTTTTAAATTTTTTTTTTATTGTTTTATTTTGCATGGGGCGAATGGGAAGTGATTAAAACTTATTTTTTCATAAATGTAATTTTTTTTTTATTATTATTTTTTTTCAACATTTTACTGGCTTCAATGGTCTCCATGAAAAACTAGGAGATGCAATCTTCCGATCGCTTGTGCTACACACAGCAGGGCTTCAGCCCTGCTCTGTGTAGCAGAAATGCTCACTTGCTATGAGCACCGGCCACTGGGCAGCGTTCATAGCAATCCGGCAATGACAACTACAGGGGTCTGCTGCATACCCCAGGTTGTCATGCCAACCCATCGGCAACCCACGGTCATGTAACACAAGCGCTGATAGGTGGGGTTTGTGATGTACTTCCGGCGTGATCATGTCAAATGCCGCTGTCAGAGATCGAACATTTAACATGTTAACAGCCGCGGATGGATATTGATTCCACCCGCGGCTGTTAGGGGCACATGTCAGCTGATGAAATGTGCCGGAAAAGTTGTGGGCTCATCGCCAGAGCCCGAAGCAAACAGGGAAGGTGACCTTGGATGTATAGTTACGTCCAAGGTCATAAAGGGGTTAAAGACAGTTATACAACAAAAAATATTGCCTGTTTATTAGGCAATCCCTGCATGTGTTGTGGCTGTTGAACAGCTGAGAGACATGTGGGCACGGGGACTCGAACATATTATTCAAGCATGCCGAAGATACTCTATTAGCACATGAGCATGCTCGAATAACACCTCATCCAAGCACGCTCGCTCACCACTATTTAAGAATAAAAAGTACCTGGCTACAAATCAATTTTGATGACAGGTTCTCTTTACAAAAAAAATATGATAATAGAGAAGTACAACATTTGTCTAGTCACATGTGGAATCCAGAAATGTAAATAAAAGAAAATTTGACATCAATAACATCTGAAAATAAATCTCTTTGAGATACAAAAGATGGGTGTTGGCATTGAAAAGGTTTTGAAGCCCAGCAGAGCACTTTGTAGACATGTCCGATTGCAATCTTCCAGTCTTGGCAGGGCAGTCCGCCTGTAAATATGTTCTTTTCCATTTGTGAAATAAAGATCTACACTAATCCAATAATAACTCCCTGATATGGCATTAGGGGGGGGGGTTTCTTCTCAGACAACATCCTAAATCTAACACCACAGCACAGACGTTATGACCTGCACTCTATAGCCAGACAGGCCTGCAATTTCTCATCCATTAGCGCTCAGAAATGAATTATGTCAATGACCAATAATGGTAATTAACTCTAATACTCTCAATTATTTATAACACTACAGAACAGGATGGGTCTTGCTGATCAAGAGCCACAAGAAAAAAAGAACACCACTTTGTAATATGTTTTTAATCATCTTATTACATTATTAAATCCATATTTGCCCTAAATACTGTATAGCTCACATTTTATATGTTATAACATTATAGGACTATACATAACTGCCCTTCATATTTGTAGGCCTTTGGCCAGGAAAGGCATGTCTGATAGGAAAGGTTAGAATCCCGTCAAAGAAAGGAACGTCTTGTCATGACTGGTGACCACTCACAATTTGGTCAATTTGTGCACTACTTACTAAACAGGAGTGGATTTAACAAAATTCAAATTTTCCTGTTCGCATGGATTTTCTTGAGACTTTCGATTCACAGTGACGTTACTTTTCGAGAATGTCCTATAGTATGCTCTGGGTTCCTTACAGACCCTACAGCAGGGGTTTTCAACCTGTGGCTTGGGAGCTACATGTGGCTCACAGGCCCAAGATACGTAGCTCGCGGTTGTCTGTCAGCATGGTGAATTAGCACCTTGTCCGTCCAACATCTGGCTATGAAGAGAAGGTCTCCAGATGGTGGCTTGTAAGTAGCCCTGCACAAAAGAGCAGATCTGGATGTGCATATACTAGCGGGGTCGATGGGGTAGAGATATGAATATTGTAAGTTGGGGATATGAGGATACTGTTCGTTAGAAGAGAGCTTGAAGCTGGATGCAATAGTGTAGAGCAGTGTTTCTCAACTCCAGTCCTCAAGACCCCACAACAGGTCATGTTTTCAGGATTGCCTTAGTATTGCACAGGTGATAATTTCATCACCTGTTCAAGCATTAATTCCATCGCCTGTGCAATACTAAGGAAATCCTGAAAACATGACCTGTTGTGGGGTCTTGAAGACTGGAGTTGAGAAACACTTGTGTAGAAGGTGTCCTTCACATGAGCCAACCAAACGGGAAGAAACAACAAAGCTTCACAGATGTTCTGTGTTTTGGAGGAGCTCTCTTTTTTCTCTTGCTAATACGGATTAAATAAGGACTAGGAGGTGCTTAAAGGGAACCAGTATCATGAAAAAATTGCTATTAACCTCCAGATATGGCGTTAATAGCATTCATGAGGCACCGCAATGGAAGCCCAGCAACCTAGAGGAAATGAACTATAATCCTCCTGGCAGCCTTGGGCTTTCAGTCAGAGGCGTGGCCAGCATCCCGGCTCAATACATAGGGAGCGGTGGCTGTAACCATGTCCCCGCCACTGACTGACAGCTGACTCTATAATGTATAAGGGCTGAGCCAGCTTTCAGCTACTGCCTGGGCAAGGTTTAAGCAATCACTCACCATGTACTGAGCAGTGATTGAAGCCGTGCCCCTATGACTGAAAGCCCAAGGTTTCGGGAGGCTCAAAGTTAATTTCCTCCCAGAAGCCGAGGTTTCAATGCGGCAGCCGCATGGCTTCAGAACGCTATGAAACTTCAGATTAAACCAATATCTGCAGGTTGCTCACTTTCTTTTTCCCCCTCACATAACTGGTTCCCTTTAAGTTATTTTTTTCCTCTTTCTGCCCATTTTTTTTTTTTTTTTTATATTAGACAAAAAAAAAAGTAGCAAAATAAAAAAGGCCTAAATATTTACCTGTGGCGTTTCAGAAGGTAAACCTGTGCTCTGGAGAGAAGCAGTAACATCTCCTTACTGAAAAGATGAATTATTGTTTCCTATTCTTTAGACATCCAGCTATTTAAGTATTATGTGTAAGAATTTCATCTTTGTGCTTCAAGCGCCAGAAACTGCACAGTATAAAAGGTGTATAAATAGCAGAAATGCGTATAAATATAGCATCGCTGCGAGCACAGAAGTCACTAGGCACAAGCAGAGAGGAGATTGTCAGTGGCGCAGCTGGTGCAGGCAGTGTGTGGAGATCATCGGCGCCGTCACGCTGTTATGACTCACCCAATGATGAAGCACGAGACCGCAGTACCAAAGAAAGCATAGGCGAGGATGGAGCCAATATTTCTGAAGAAGTGTCTCTGAAAAGGAAAACAAGTTGGCCTTCAGCACTGTTCTGTTCGATTATGGGAAACGCACGTTCCTAGATATGGGAACTATGCATTGCCATTTAATGGTGACTTTTGCATTAAAGGGCTCTCACATCACTCACATTTACCTAAGTGAAAACTCATCAAAAGAAAAAAAAGATACAAGGTCAAAGTTTAAAATAAGATGACTAAATAAGATGAAAACATTTTCGCTCCAATTCATCTTTTCTATACGTTTTGTGCCACTTTTTGAAGACGTCGGCCCCGATTAGTTAGGACTTCCATTTGGTACGCCAGTCTAAATGAGGGCCGTGTATGAATAAGATGCTCTCAATTCAAGAGGGGGCACACCACTCGATTAATTCAGCATGCGCCTTTCCAAAAATGTTACTCCAATCAACGACTGGAGTAACGTTTCACTATTGATGAATTGGAGGGGCGGACACAGCTTCTCCTCAGCTCCGTCCATTATAGTGGCGCTGCCTGAAACTGGCACGAAAACGCCAAAAGTCCCAAATTGTATGAGCAACTCAAAAGTGTAACTTTGCAATTTACCCGTTTTTAATCCTTAATAAACACTTTAATAATTTACATTTGTGATGGCTTAGCCGTCATTTTACCATCGCTGGCGTCCTTTTTTTAGCTGCTTCACGGTTTCCAAATGCTAATATTGTTATAAGAAGTAACAAAGAACTGAACATGTGTAGGGTAAGGTCGTTTTGTCATTGCTCTGCACAATGTTCATTTTTTGCACAGTTTCGCTTTTTCAGGTGGATTACTGGTAAAATTTGCCTGAAAAAAATATATATATCATGTGCACATCCTCTTACTGTATGGTGAAAAAGTCACAGTTTTCCAATACATTTTTTTTTAATTATTTCTGCCTAAGAGTGAAGGAACAGAACCCCATTTCTGGGATTGGTGTAAGCCCAATCAGACATTTTTTATTTTGATCAATCAAATGTAAATGGATTTGCTCTTTAACTAGAAAACTAACATTTCAGCATGGGATAACTAATTAAACCACAGTAAGTTGTACAGATAGAACTAGCACTTTACAATTAAAAAAGCTAGATGGCTTTCACATCGATTCATAGGTGTCAACAGTGCCCTCTAGTGGTCATTCTGTCTGCAACATTAAACAAGCGCTCCTATCAAAATGGTTATCCTCTTAATATAATGCAATCATATTATATAGCACTGTGTACTTACAATTGCTCATTTTGTCCTTCTACCCAGATAATTCTTCAGTTTTCCATTAGGTCTATGACATCGAGATTAAAAACTAGCTGAATCCTAGCTCTATGTATAAACAGGAGGTCAATTTTCCCTGCACCAGTCATCACTGCAAAAGTCAATGTCAAGGAGGGATGGAGCAGCAGGGTTAGGAGTTGAAGAGGGGAATGATTTCTGCAAGGACAAGAGATTTCCTGTTTCTATATAGAGCAGAGAAAAAAAAAGAAGAATTATCTGGGTAGAAGGACAAAATGGGCAATTGTAAGTACAAAGTGCTGTATAATAATATGACAGGCAAGAATTTTGTTGATGGTTAGAGGAAGTGATTGCAGTTTTTCATTTCAAAGGCTGTGCAACCAAATATTACGTTGAGGGTGCCAACAATTTTGTCTGGCCCATTTTTGGTGTGAAATTCTGTCCAATTTGGGCTTTTTTTCACTGTTTTTTCTTGGTGCCAGAGATAGAGGCCTTTCTATTCCGTGCTAATATTTGTGGTCCAAGAGGGTGTGGTGCACAGTATTCTATGGGAGTGTGTCTTCAGACCGATTTGCAATTATCTACTATATAATTGTCTAAGGGATACTTCAGTCTTTCTGTCTGTCTGTCTGTCTTGCTGTCTGTCTGTCTGTCACGGATATTCATTGGTCGCGGCCTCTGTCTGTCATGGAATCCAAGTCCGATTAGTCCCTCCCTACTCCCCTGCAGTCAGTGCCCGGCACCCGCTCCATACTCCCCGCAGTTACCGCTCACACAGGGTTACAGTCACCGCTCACACAGGGTTAATGCCAGCGGTAACGGACCGCGTTATGCCGTGGGTAACTCACTCCGTTACCGCCGCCATTAACCCTGTGTGACGAAGTTTTTACAATTGATGCTGCCTATGCAGTGTCAATAGTAAAAACATCTAATGTTAAAAATAATTAAAAAAATAAAAAATCATTATATACTCACCTTCCGCCGCCTTTCCCGCTCCTCGCGACGCTCCGGTGACCGCTCCATGCAAGCAGCAGGTTCCGGTGGCAAGGATGGTGTGCGAGAAGGACCTGCCATGACGTCACGGTCATGTGACCACAACGTCATCACAGGTCCTGCGCTCATACCAACCCTGGGACCGACAGGACTACAAGGGGCCCTCGGAAGGTGAGTATATGTTTATTTTTTAACCTGTCACATACGTGGCTGGGCAATATACTACGTGGCTGGGCAATATACTACGTGGCTGGGCAATATACTACGTGGCTGGGCAATATACTACGTGGACATGCATATTCTAGAATACCCGATGCGTTAGAATTGGGCCACCATCTAGTACTCTATAAGACCCTACCATTGGTACAAAAAAAAAAAAAAAAACACCATAAAATTTAGCACTAAATAAAAAAGGGCCATATACTCAGTGGAGGGAATAAAATAAGAGCAAAAACTGCCCACTTCTGACCTGCTGACAGGTTTTCGTAAAATATATTTTGTGAACACAAAATGACAAACAGTTTTATGGGAAAAAAAATTTTGTTGAATATTTCTCAACACAGTGCTCCAAATAAGTTAAGATGCAATAGAGATAATCACAGTTCTAAATTAGAGGGAAATTCAGACGTACCTTTTTTAAGCTGTAACCAGCATGAAAAATAATCGGTGGCAGTAAAATGTTAAAGAAGACTTCTGGGTCAAAGGTCACCTGCAAGAAAAGAAATTCAGATTACATTGGTACTGGAATAGGGAATTAATAGAATGTTCACTGGGGAGCTAAACACAGATAAGAAGATCACATCCCTCTTAAGCTCTTTAAAGGGGTTGTCCGGCTTTAAGGCCCCGTCTCACTAAGCGATTTACCAACGATCACGACCAGCGATACGACCTGGCCGTGATCGTTGGTAAGTCGCTGTGTGGTCGCTGGGGAGCTGTCACACAGACCGCTCTCTCCAGCGACCAACGATCAGGGGAACGACTTCGGCATCGTTGAAACTGTCTTCAACGATGCCGAAGTCCCCCTGCAGCACCCGGGTAACCAGGGTAAACATCGGGTTACTAAGCGCAGGGCCGCGCTTAGTAACCCGATGTTTACCCTGGTTACCAGCGTAAATGTAAAAAAAAACAAACAGTACATACTCGCCTTTCGGTGTCCAGGTCCCTTGCCGTCTGCTTCCTGCTCTGACTGAGCCGCCGTACAGTGAGAGCAGAGCGCAGCGGTGACGTCACTGCTGTGCTCTCACTTCTCGCTGTACGGCGGCAGTCAGTGAGAGAAGGAAGCAGACGGCAAGGGACCTGGACACCGAAAGGCGAGTATGTACTGTTTGTTTTTTTTTACATTTACGCTGGTAACCAGGGTAAACATCGGGTTACTAAGCGCGGCCCTGCGCTTAGTAACCCGATGTTTACCCTGGTTACCAGTGAAGACATCGCTGGATCGGTGTCACACACACCGATTCAGCGATGTCAGCGGGGCCTCAACGACCAAAAAAAGGTCCAGACCATTCCGACACGACCAGCGATCTCGCAGCAGGGGCCTGATCGCTGGTACGTGTCACACATAGCGAGATCGCTATGGAGGTCGCTGTTGCGTCACAAAACTTGTGACTCAGCAGCGATCTCGCTAGCGATCTCGCTATGTGAGACGGGGCCTTTAGGCTCACTATGTGACTGCGGCCTTTTGAATCCTCACATCCGGGTGCACTGCGCACTGTGATGATTCTCTGGTGCCGGTAGCAGATGGTCATGTGGCCACAAGTATGAGATTTGAATACTTCTGGACACATTCTGACTATACAGTACAGACCAAAAGTTTGGACACACCTTCTCATTTAAAGATTTTTCTGTGTTTTCATGACTATGAAAATTGTACATTCACACTGAAGGCATCAAAACTATGAATTAACACATGTGGAATTATATACTTAACAAAAAAGTGTGAAACAACTGAAAATATGTCTTATATTCTAGGTTCTTCAAAGTAGCCACCTTTTGCTTTGGTGACTGCTTTGCACACTCTTGGCATTCTCTTGATGAGCTTCAAGAGGTAGTCACCGGGAATGGTTTTCACTTCACAGGTGTGCCCTGTCAGGTTTAATAAGTGGGATTTCTTGCCTTATAAATAGGGTTGGGACCATCAGTTGTGTTGTGCAGAAGTCTGGTGGATACACAGCTGATAGTCCTACTGAATAGACTGTTAGAATTTGTATTATGGCAAGAAAAAAGCAGCCAAGTAAAGAAAAACGAGTGGCCATCATTACTTTAAGAAATGAAGGTCAGTCAGTCTGAAAAATTGGGAAAACTTTGAAGGTGTCCCCAAGTGCAGTGGCAAAAACCATCAAGCGCTACAAAGAAACTGGCTCACATGAGGACCGCCCCAGGAAAGGAAGACCAAGAGTCACCTCTGCTTCTGAGGAGAAGTTTATCTGAGTCACCAGCCTCAGAAATCACAGTTTAACAGCAGCTCAGATTAGAGACCAGGTCAATGCCATACAGAGTTCTAGCAGCAGACACATCTCTACAACAGCTGTTAAGAGGAGACTTTGTGCAGCAGGCCTTCATGGTAAAATAGCTACTAGGAAACCACTACTAAGGACAGGCAACAAGCAGATGAGACTTGTTTGGGCTAAAGAAAACAAGGAATGGACATTAGACCAGTGGAAATCTGTGCTTTGGTCTGATGAGTCCAAATTTGAGATATTTGGAACCAACCACTGTGTCTTCGTGTGATGCAGAAAAGGTGAACGGATGGACTCTACATGCCTGGTTCCCGCCGTGAAGCATGGAGGAGGCGGTGTGATGGTGTGGGGGTGCTGTGCTGGTGACACTGTTGAGGATTTATTCAAAATTGAAGGCATACTGAACCAGCATGGCTACCACAGCATCTTGCAGCAGCATGCTATTCCATCCGGTTTGCGTTTAGTTGAACCATCATTTATTTTTCAACAGGACAATGATCCCAAACACACCTCCAGGCTGTGTAAGGGCTATTTGACCAAGAAGGAGGGTGATGGAGTGCTACGCCAGATGACCTGGCCTCCACAGTCACCAGACCTGAACCCAATTGAGATGGTTTGGGGTGAGCAGGACCGCAGAGTGAAGGCAAAAGGGCCAACAAATGCTAAGCATCTTTGGAAGCTCCTTCAAGATTGTTGGAAGACCATTCCCGGTGACTACCTCTTGAAGCGCATCAAGAGAATGCCAAGAGTGTGAAAAGCATTCGTCAAAGCAAAAGGTGGCAACTTTGAAGAACCTAGAATATAAGACATATTTTCAGTTGTTTCACACTTTTTTGTTAAGTATATAATTCCACATGTGTTAATTCATAGTTTTGATGTCTTCAGTGTGAATGTACAATTTTCATAGTCATGAAAATACAGAAAAATCTTTAAATTAGAAGAAGGTGTGTCCAAACTTTTGGTCTATACTGTACGTGTCTGACCTTACCCAACACACATGCATTAAGCAAGGCCGCGCATGTATAGTCAGCACGTGACCGCATGTATGCAAATCGCATACTTGTGGTCACACCCACTGCAGGAACTGGAGAATCATAACAGCACACAGTGTGCGCACAGTGTGGATTCACAAGTCTGCAGTCACAGAGTGACAACTCCAGACAACCCCTTGGTCACAGGAGGAGTAATGACAGAACACATGACATAACACACTTGTCATGTGTTTTAAGGGAATTTGAATTGTTACAATAGTGAAATGGTCTACCATTAAACATCTTAAAGGGTACTGGTCACCATGTTATAGGGCAGGGGAGCAGAGTAGATTTATACAGTAGCTTATGAAAGCCCCTCCACCTTGCATTTTTTGTGTCTTGCAACCTCACAACCTGGAATTTCACAGTTTGAGGGTTTATATAAATTCGAGTAAAGAACATGCCTACAACTGTGAACATTTGCTTCACAATAAAAAGGAAACCAAACAACAAATAGGACAAAATAACTTAAGTGGAGCGCCCACTAGGACCGTGGGGTACTCTGTACCGGGTCGATTGTTCTTAAAAGGGGTAGTGTCACAGTGGCAGTTACCCAGTCCATGGCCCTGGGTGTCCAATAAAAGGGGTTGAAGTAAATGGGACATAAAGTTTATAAAGTTTGTTCGTGACGCCACCTGTGGTATTTGGTCAGGGATGGCCGACACTGCTTAAAATGGTCCACCGGGGTAATGTTATGGCAGCAGGGATGGTATGGCTTCCCACAGGTGAAGCTGGGTCCCCAGGGAACCCGATGTAGTAGATAAAGATGGTGAAGTGCCAGAAAGAACTATAGGACACAAGGTTGCAGTCTCTCTACCTTTTTTACTGGTGTAAGGCAGCCACAGTCCAGGGTACGAATCACAGGTGATGGTAAGGTCCGGCCAGCTTGGAAGCGATTCAGGAATCCCCCTAGCCAGGTGGAGTTGGAAGCCTTCCTCTCTGCGCTGTGTTGTTGTCCCTTGCTGCTTTAGGCCTCACACAAGGTCCTATCTCTCTATCCCTTTTAGTAGGACACTACCCGCATGGCAGGCAACTCAAGCCTTTTTACAGGTGTCTCTCAGTATGACTCCAGGGCTCTATGTGTTGCTGTGCCTTCAGGTGTTATTGGTGGGCAGGCGACCTGCAATCTCCTGTCTGCCGATTTCTGCTATAGGACATACAGTTACCCCCACAACCTCGGTCTTCTGGCTACTGGTTTCTTACGCTTCAGCATGGAGGAAGCTCAGTCGCAGCTTCTGTCCAGCTCTTTACTTCTCCTGTGCTTCTCTTCCCCCTTCAGTCTCCTACAGACTGCTCTGTTCCTCTCTCCTTCCAGGAGCTGCAGATCCACGGATCTGCACGGCCCCAGCTTTCCTCTCCCAGACTCTCTCTGTCTGCTTCCTCTCTCCTTAGTCCCTCTGACAGACTAACTCCTCACAGACGACTGACTAACTCCTCCCCCCAGGCCAGAATATATAAAGAAGTTCCCCTGATTCCGGGTCAAGAGCTCCCCTTCTGGCCTGGAGGCAGAACAGTGTTGCATGTACTGGTTACCTGTTAAAGGGATCCTTCCTCGCTTCCAAGCATGGCATCACCCTCCCCAAAAGGAAGGCAATACCACTGTAACAACCGGTTACCTGGGGTGTTACAGAAGACTTCTGTGTCTATAACTATTTACCCCCCCCCCCCCCCCCCCCGCGTAAGTCAGTACTTTGCAGAGTCTCATTTTGTGGCAATTACAGCTGCAAGTCGCTTTGGATAAGTATCTATGAGCTTTCACCATCTTGCCGCTGGGATTTTTGCCCATTCCTCATGGCAACACTGCACCAGCTCCTTCAAGTTAGATGGTTTCCTCTGGTGAACAGCAATCTTAAAGTCTGAGCTCTGATTCTCAATTTGATTAAGGTTTAAGCTTTGAACTAGTTCACTCCAAAACATTACACAGTACCCCTTAATGGTAAGGTACCGCGTTTGTAGATCATGCATTAATCAATGTAATGTAGCATAACATGCTGTTATAACCAAGATTTGAATGCATGTAAAACAGATTTCGTGTGTTATACCAGTAGAAAGAAGGAACTGGGGGCTGACATCTTGGTTTCACAGCAGTAGCACGACACTAGCAGTGTCATTTTACGGCACCACATGGACATAGGAGATAATAGACCGGCGCGGACCCTATCTATAACATTGAAGAGGCATTAGCAGTGAGCTGGACACGCCTCTGTGGGCTGCACAACTCACTGCTGTAGGTGTGACTAGCAGCCATTTTACTATAGCCCAGTGCTCTCTGCCCAGCTCCACTTGCTCTCTATCGCTGCAGGACAGAAGCGCTGACTGGAGCCGGAGAGTGGGGAGTGCGGGTGATTTACCTCCCTGCTCCTGTCCTGTACTCCAGGCACTGCACGTTCTGAGCAGACATCCTCTGCTCCTCACATGCTGCCCTCCCTGGGTGCTTCTCCTGCTATGTCTCCGCCTCCCCACTTGCACACAGTCGGAGTCCCAGTGATCTCCGGTAAGCTGCACTCTCCCCCCCGTGTCGCTCTCCCTCCTCTCCCCCCTGCATTCTCTCCCCCTGTGTCACTCTCCCTCTCTGTGTGGCGTGGGGGGGGTCTCTATGCGTGTGTGCAAGCATCGTCCGATGGGACTACAAGTCCCATCAGACGATGCCTGCTACACTGACAGTGATTGACACATTAGCCAATGATGGGTCAGTAATAGTCCCATCATCCGGCTAATGTGTTGAATGTAAAAAACATGCTACATACATACATACTAGCTACATACATACATGCTAGCTACATACATACATGCTAGCTACATACATACATGCTAGCTACATACATACATGCTAGCTACATACATACATGCTACATACATACATACATACATGCTAGCTACATACATACATGCTAGCTACATACATACATGCTAGCTACATACATACATGCTAGCTACATACATGCTAGCTACATACATACATGCTAGCTACATACATGCTAGCTACATACATGCTACATACATACATGCTACATACATACATGCTACATACATACATGCTAGCTACATACATACATGCTAGCTACATACATACATGCTAGCTACATACATACATGCTACATGCATACATGCTACATACATACATACATACATGCTAGCTACATACATACATGCTAGCTACATACATACATGCTAGCTACATACATACATGCTAGCTACATACATACATACATGCTACATACATGCTACATACATACATACATGCTACATACATACATGCTACATACATACATGCTAGCTACATACATACATGCAAGCTACATACATACATGCTAGCTACATACATACATGCTACATGCATACATGCTACATACATATATACATGCTAGCTACATACATACATGCTAGCTACATACATACATGCTAGCTACATACATACATGCTAGCTACATACATACATGCTAGCTACATACATACATGCTAGCTACATACATACATACATGCTACATACATACATACATGCTACATACATACATGCTACATACATACTACATACATACATTACATACATGACATACAGTGGGGCAAAAAAGTATTTAGTCAGTCAGCAATAGTGCAAGTTCCACCACTTAAAAAGATGAGAGGCGTCTGTAATTTACATCATAGGTAGACCTCAACTATGGGAGACAAACTGAGAAAAAAAAATCCAGAAAATCACATTGTCTGTTTTTTTATCATTTTATTTGCATTTTATGGTGGAAAATAAGTATTTGGTCAGAAACAAAATTTCATCTCAATACTTTGTAATATATCCTTTGTTGGCAGTGACAGAGGTCAAACGTTTTCTGTAAGTCTTCACAAGGTTGCCACACACTGTTGTTGGTATGTTGGCCCATTCCTCCATGCAGATCTCCTCTAGAGCAGTGATGTTTTTGGCTTTTCGCTTGGCAACACGGACTTTCAACTCCCTCCAAAGGTTTTCTATAGGGTTGAGATCTGGAGACTGGCTAGGCCACTCCAGGACCTTGAAATGCTTCTTACGAAGCCACTTCTTCGTTGCCCTGGCAGTGTGCTTTGGATCATTGTCATGTTGAAAGACTCAGCCACGTTTCATCTTCAATGCCCTTGCTGATGGAAGGAGGTTTGCACTCAAAATCTCACGATACATGGCCCCATTCATTCTTTCATGCACCCGGATCAGTCGTCCTGGCCCCTTTGCAGAGAAACAGCCCCAAAGCATGATGTTTCCACCACCATGCTTTACAGTAGGTATGGTGTTTGATGGATGCAACTCAGTATTCTTTTTCCTCCAAACACGACAAGTTGTGTTTCTACCAAACAGTTCCAGTTTGGTTTCATCAGACCATAGGACATTCTCCCAAAACTCCTCTGGATCATACAAATGCTCTCTAGCAAACTTCAGACGGGCCCGGACATGTACTGGCTTAAGCAGTGGGACACGTCTGGCACTGCAGGATCTGAGTCCATGGTGGCGTAGTGTGTTACTTATGGTAGGCCTTGTTACATTGGTCCCAGCTCTCTGCAGTTCATTCACTAGGTCCCCCCGCGTGGTTCTGGGATGTTTGCTCACCGTTCTTGTGATCATTCTGACCCCACGGGGTGGGATTTTGCGTGGAGCCCCAGATCGAGGGAGATTATCAGTGGTCTTGTATGTCTTCCATTTTCTAATTATTGCTCCCACTGTTGATTTCTTCACTCCAAGCTGGTTGGCTATTGCAGATACAGTCTTCCCAGCCTGGTGCAGGGCTACAATTTTGTTTCTGGTGTCCTTTGACAGCTCTTTGGTCTTCACCATAGTGGAGTTTGGAGTCAGACTGTTTGAGGGTGTGCACAGGTGTCTTTTTATACTGATAACAAGTTTAAACAGGTGCCATTACTACAGGTAATGAGTGGAGGAAAGAGGAGACTCTTAAAGAAGAAGTTACAGGTCTGTGAGAGCCAGAAATCTTGATTGTCTGTTATTTTCCACCATAAAATGCAAATAAAATGATAAAAAAAAGTATTTGGTCAGAAACAAACAATGTGATTTTCTGGATTTTTTTTTCTCAGTTTGTCTCCCATAGTTGAGGTCTACCTATGATGTAAATTACAGACGCCTCTCATCTTTTTAAGTGGTGGAACTTGCACTATTGCTGACTGACTAAATACTTTTTTGCCCCACTGTACATACAGACATACAGTACATTAAACACAGAGTACATACTCACCATTACTTGTCATTTTGTTCCCCGAAGCCAGTGTCATCTGTAAAAAATATGAAAAAAAAACAAACAACCAATATACTTCCGGTCCGCAGAAATCCATGAGTGTCCCACGACGATCTCCCATGGAGAGCAGCAGCATCAGATAATGCGACTGCTCTCCAGGGGCTCCAGGAACACAATGACGGGAGGAAGGTATCCTTCCACCACTGTATTCCTCCGCCGCTGTAAAAAAAAAAAAGTCCCTAGTTTCACTTTATGCCATTGCTGTATGATAAATTTTCCCAGGCAGCAATTGGCATAAAGTGAGACTTTGTCCTAAGGTAACCTCTCAGTGATGCACTGCGGGAGCCATTGTCTCCTGTCAGTGTGTCACTGAGGGTCCTATAGAGCAGTGACATCACCCAATGTCACTGTTCTATAGGGGAGATCGTCGTGGGACACTCGTTATTAATTGGACTATGGCGGACAGGTAGTATACGGTTTATTATTTTACGTTTTTTGCAGGCGCTGAAGTATAGCAAGTATGGTGAAATGAAGAATATTAAAATACTTTTTCCTAATGTGTGCGTGTTTTATTACCCCTTCCTTACTATTGGATTAATAACGGATAGGCGTCTTATTGACGCCTCTCCGTTATTAACCCGGCTTAATGTCACCTTACAATAGCAAGGTGACATTAACCCTTCATTACCCCATATCCCACCGCTACATGGGAGTGGGAAGAGAAGGGCTAAGTGCCGGAATTGGCGCATCTTACAGATGCACCATTTCCGGGGCAGCTGCGGACTGGTATATGTAGCCGGGAGGGGTGGGGGGGGCAATATCCATGGCCCCTATCTAGGCTATGAATATCAGCCCGCAGCTGTCTGCGTAGCCTTTCTGGCTATAAAATATAGGGGGACCCCACGTCATTTTTTTTTGCGGTCCCCCTATTTTAATAGCCAGTAAAGGCTACGCAGACAGCTGCGGGCTGATATTCATAGCAGGCTACAGATATTGGCCCCCGGCCGTCTACTTTCCCCCTCTGGTGCAGAAAATTGCACGGGAGCCCACGCCATTTTTTTCTTTTTTTAATTCAACGCTCATAAAGGCCTCTTTCACACTTGCGTCGGTACGGGTCATGTTTTGGCAGCGCATGCTGGTTTTTTTCCGCCAGATCTGTTTTTTTCCGCCAGATCCGTTTTTTCCACCAGATCCGTTTTTCACGCCGGATCCGGTTTTTCACGCCGGATCCGGTTTTCCACCAGATCCATTTTTTTCCTGCCGGATCCGTTTTTTGTCGCTGGATCCGTTTATTTTCGTTAGATCCATTTTTTGTCGCCGGATCAGTTTTTTTTTCGCCGGATCCGGTTTTTCCCGCCGAATCCGGTTTTTTATCTGATGCTGCTGCTCTCCACGGGAGATCGTCGTGGGACACTCGTGGATTTCTGCAGACAGGTAGTACATTAGTTGTTTGTTATTTTCATATTTTTTACAGATGACACTGGCTTCGGGGAACAAAGTGACAAGTAACGGTGAGTATATACTCTATGTTATATGTACTGTATGTCTATATGTATGTCATGTATGTCATGTATGAATGTACTGTATGTATGTAGTATGTATGTATGGAGTATGAATGTAGTATGTATGTATGTAGCATGTATGTAGCATGTATGGAGTATTTTTTTTTTTATATTCAACACATTAGCCGGATGATGGGACTACTAGTGTCTCATCATTGGCTAATGTGTCAATCACTGTCAGTGTAGCAGGCATCGTCCGATGGGACTTGTAGTCCCATCGGACGATGCCTGCACAGACACAAAGACCCCCGGGCAGGCCGTACAGACCCCGGAGACGCCGTACAGACCCCCCGGAGAGGATGTACAGACCCCCCGGCAGGCCGTACAGACCACCCACGGTCCCGCACAGACCCCGGAGAGGCTGCACAGACAGCGACGACCAATCAACGACCGGCACAGTCCGGCGGAAAAATGGCTGCTCCTTCCTCCCCGCAGTCAGTGCCCACTTCATACTCCCCTCCAGTCAGCGCTCACACAGGGTTAATCCCGGCGGTAACGGACCGCGTTATGCAGTGTTTAACGCACTCCGTAACCGCTGCTATTAACCGTGTGTCCCCAACTTTTTACTACTGATGCTGCCTATGCGACATCAATAGTAAAAAAAATGTAATGTTAAAAATAATAAAAAAAACCTGCTATGCTCACCCTCCGTCGTCGCGTCCTCTCCTCGGCAGTGCAAGCGGCAGGCTCCAGTGCCAAGGATGGTATGCGAGAAGGACCTTCCATGACGTCACGGTCATGGGACAGGAAGCTGCCGCGTGCACTGCACACAGGCGACAGGACTACAAGGGCTCCCTCGGAAGTTGAGTATATGTTTATTTTTTATTTTAACTCTTTTTTAACCTGTTACATACGTGTCTGGGCAATATACTACGTGGCTGTACAATATACTATGTGGCTGAGCAATATACTACTGGGCTGTGCATTATACTACGTGGGCTGTGCAATATACTACGTGGGCTGGGCAATATACTACGTGGCTGGGCAATATACTACGTGGCTGGGCAATATACTACGTGGCTGGGCAATATACTACGTGGCTGGGCAATATACTACGTGGCTGGGCAATATATTACGTGGGATGTGCAATATACTACGTGGCTGGGCAATATACTACGTGGGCTGGACAATATACTACGTGGCTGGGCAATATACTACGTGGACATGCATATTCTAGAATACCCGATGCGTTAGAATCGGGCCACCATCTGGTACTATATATGTATATATGCCATGGATGAGGCCACAGTAAAGTGTATCTTTATTTGGGACAAAAGGTAACTCACAGGTCATTGGAGATGATGATGATGATGATCATACAATTTGTCATTCCTCCTACACAGTCACATACCAGGGAGGAAGCCACTCCAGCCAGTGTAATATTGCGCCTTTCTTTGGGTCACATGGTAACACATGTATTCATTTACAATCCACAGACTCCACTCTCCCTCTCTGCTGTCTGCTCCTCCCACAGGAGTCACAGTCACACTTCACTGGCTGAATCTGAGAAGCTGCCAGGCCCAGACAAGAAAGGAAAAAAATAACACTCGGCTCACTCACTCTGCAGAGCCGACTCCTTTCATTCACAGCAGGGAGCCGGCTCTTTGGATCGGCTCGTTCACAAACGACACATCACTAACACACACACCACTTCAGTCTTCCTCCAGTCCACCATGCTGCTGAGCCCACTGTGTTCTGCTCCTCTGTAACAAGCTGAGCTTCTGATGCAGTAACTGCTGGTGATAGCAGATCACAGAGCAGTCACACACAAAATGGCTCTGCCCTGTGATGCTGCTCTTCATTCTGCCCCAGGGATATTAGACCACCCAAAAGGGGAGGGAAATGGTGATGTCAACAGTTACTGCCCAGATTTTCCAGCTAATAGTAAAGCTGGTGAGTCTTACTATAGCTGCTTGAGGTCTAAAATGGAAAATGCTCCCCCTAGTGGTCAATATACAGTGGGGCAAAAAAGTATTTAGTCAGTCAGCAATAGTGCAAGTTCCACCACTTAAAAAGATGAGAGGCGTCTGTAATTTACATCATAGGTAGACCTCAACTATGGGAGACAAACAGACAAAAAAATCCAGAAAATCACTTTGTCTGTTTTTTTATCATTTTATTTGCATATTATGGTGGAAAATAAGTATTTGGTCAGAAACAAACAATCAAGATTTCTGGCTCTCACAGACCTGCAACTTCTTCTTTAAGAGTCTCCTCTTTCCTCCACTCATTACCTGTAGTAATGGCACCTGTTTAAACTTGTTATCAGTATAAAAAGACACCTGTGCACACCCTCAAACAGTCTGACTCCAAACTCCACTATGGTGAAGACCAAAGAGCTGTCAAAGGACACCAGAAACAAAATTGTAGCCCTGCACCAGGCTGGGAAGACTGAATCTGCAATAGCCAACCAGCTTGGAGTGAAGAAATCAACAGTGGGAGCAATAATTAGAAAATGGAAGACATTCAAGACCACTGATAATCTCCCTCGATCTGGGGCTCCACGCAAAATCCCACCCCGTGGGGTCAGAATGATCACAAGAACGGTGAGCAAAAATCCCAGAACCACGCGGGGGGACCTAGTGAATGAACTGCAGAGAGCTGGGACCAATGTAACAAGGCCTACCACAAGTAACACACTACGCCACCATGGACTCAGAACCTGCAGTGCCAGACGTGTCCCACTGCTTAAGCCAGTACATGTCCGGGCCCGTCTGAAGTTTGCTAGAGAGCATTTGGATGATCCAGAGGAGTTTTGGGAGAATGTCCTATGGTCTGATGAAACCAAACTGGAACTGTTTGGTAGAAACACAACTTGTCGTGTTTGGAGGAAAAAGAATACTGAGTTGCATCCATCAAACACCATACCTACTGTAAAGCATGGTGGTGGAAACATCATGCTTTGGGGCTGTTTCTCTGCAAAGGGGCCAGGACAACTGATCCGGGTACATGAAAGAATGAATGGGGCCATGTATCGTGAGATTTTGAGTGCAAACCTCCTTCCATCAGCAAGGGCATTGAAGATGAAACGTGGCTGAGTCTTTCAACATGACAATGATCCAAAGCACACCGCCAGGGCAACGAAGGAGTGGCTTCGTAAGAAGCATTTCAAGGTCCTGGAGTGGCCTAGCCAGTCTCCAGATCTCAACCCTATAGAAAACCTTTGGAGGGAGTTGAAAGTCCGTGTTGCCAAGCGAAAAGCCAAAAACATCACTGCTCTAGAGGAGATCTGCATGGAGGAATGGGCCAACATACCAACAACAGTGTGTGGCAACCTTGTGAAGACTTACAGAAAACGTTTGACCTCTGTCATTGCCAACAAAGGATATATTACAAAGTATTGAGATGAAATTTTGTTTCTGACCAAATACTTTTTTTATCATTTTATTTGCATTTTATGGTGGAAAATAACAGACAATGTGATTTTCTGGATTTTTTTTTCTCAGTTTGTCTCCCATAGTTGAGGTCTACCTATGATGTAAATTACAGACGCCTCTCATCTTTTTAAGTGGTGGAACTTGCACTATTGCTGACTGACTAAATACTTTTTTGCCCCACTGTATATATTTGTAAGAAAATATATAATATTTTTCATATAGAAATGTTTGCAAACAGTGTAAACATTGCATTATTACATTTTATTTACTATTTTAAGCTTAATTTCACAAAAAAAAAATAAATAAATACAAGAAAACTGGTGGCACCTTCCCTTTAAACTACTTGAGTGTTGCTTAAGCAGTGTGCTTTAGGTTATTGCCTTGTCGGGATGGCGGTCCCATCGGTGATTGACAGCTTTTTCTATATGCAAACTTATACAAGTAAAGGAGCTGAAACTCCTAAACCTTTCATCCAATTTTAATGTGGATACCCTCAAATGAAAGCTGAAAGTCTGAACTTCAACTGCATCTTAATTGTTTGGTTTAAAATTCATTGTGGTAATGCCTATAACCAAAGTTAGAAAAATTTTGTCTCTGTCCAAATATATATGGACCAAACTGAATATACAAAAAAAAGGAGCAAATCCACAAAAAATATGCAAAAAATGTATCTTAACCGCTTAATCCCATTGGACGTACTATCCCGTCAAGGTGACCTGGGCCTTAATTCCCAGTGACGGGATAGTACGTTCAGCATGATCAGCTGCGCTCACGGGGAGAGCACGGCCGATCGCGGCCGGGTGTCAGCTGACTATCGCAGATGACATCCGGCGGTCACGGACCGCTCCTGGCACATTAACCCCCGGCACACATCAAACATGATCGCAGTGTTCCGGCGGTATAGGGAAGCATCGCGCAGGGAGGGGGCTCCCTGCGGGCTGCCCTGAGGGTCCTACCTACCTTCTTCTCCCTGCAGGCCCCGGATCCAAAATGGCCGCGGGGCTGCATCCGGGTCCTGCAGGGCGGTGGCTTAGCAAGCGCCTGCTCAGAGCAGGTGCTGGTAAGCCAGGAGCCCTGCATGTCAGATCACTGATCTGACATAGTGCTCTGCAAAGTGTCAGATCAGCGATCTGACCGTATAACATGATGCCCCCCCGGGGCAATGTTATAAAGTAAAAAAATATATATATTTAGTTGTGTAAAAAAAAAAAAAAAATAATAATAATAATAATAATAATAATAAATTCCTAAATAAATTAAAAAAAAATTCCCATGAATACTTATCTAAATTAAAAAAAACAAAACAATAAAACTACACCTATTTATTATCGACCCGACCTATAAAACTGTCCCACTAGTTAACCCCTTCAGTGAACACCGTAAAATACAAAAAGATTAAAAAAACGAGGCAAAAAACGCTTTATTATCATACCGCCGAACAAAAAGTGGAATAGCACGCGATCAAAAAGACAGATATAAATAACCATGGTACCGCTGAAAACGTCATCTTGTCCCGCAAAAAACGAGCCACCATACAGCGTCATCAGTGAAAAAATAAAAAAAAGTTATAGTCCTCAGAATAAAGCAATGCAAAAATAATTATTTTTTCTATAAAATAGTTTTTATTGTATAAAAGCGCCAAAACAAAAAAATGATATAAATGAAGTATAGCTGTAATCGTACTGACCCGAAGAATAAAACTGCTTTATCCATTCCCTGAGGAAGCGGGATTTAACACACGCGAAACGCGCGTTGGGGTAGCTGACCGAGATCGGGACTCGTTGCATCAAATGGGTAATTAAATCTTATCCTATTTACGCATTTTTGCATATCATGTGTATGGAGGCATGTGGTGATATTACCGGTATTTACGATGCAGTTCATAATATGTAGTTGAACCACCACATCCTAACCAATAAGTGGATGCATCTGATGGTAGTATACTAGTCACATATATTTAAACATACTTACGTTTGGTATACCCATTAATGTCCGGGTCCATGATCTCTGGTCTTTTATGCACTCATGGATTTTTTCACATGATCTTACATATATGGGTAAATACTTTTGCGGTATTGTGTAATGTTGAAACTTTTTTCAATAAAATTTATATTTAAGATTATCCACCATTATGGTTATCTTTTGGACATACATAAAGTTGTATCAATAACAGAGCTATTAATTAGAGCTCTCAGGTGCACCACAACGTAGCATAGACACTGAAAAAGGACCTATTCTAATAGATTACTAAATAAAGTGACAGTGCAATTAATTTGGAAAAGCACAAATGTAATGGTATATCTGAGTCGCCCGTCAGGGCCGTGGGGTACTCGGTACAGGGTCTGGTCACAATTAAAGGGGGGATCATGGTAGTAGCGACCCGGTCCGTGGCCCTGGGCGCCCAAGTAAAAGGGATGGTCTTTAAAGGGGTTGTGGAAATAAGGAAAGTTCATGACGCCACCTATGGTTCTCGGTCAGAGGTGACCGATGCTGCTTAAAGGGGTCCTCTGGGGGCAATGGTGCTGCAGCAAAGATGATGTAGCTTCCCACAGGTGAAGCGGTGTCCCCAGGGCTCCCGGTGTAATTGGCAGGGATGGTGAATGCCGCAAATAAATGGAGGACACAATGTTGCAGTCTTTACCTGGTTTACTGGTGTTAAGCAGCCTCAGTCCAGGATACCAGCAACAGGTATAGATGAAGTCCAGGCAGCCTGAAGACAAGTGGAAATCCCCTTGACAGGTAAGATTGGGAGCCTTCCACTATGTACTGGTCTGCAGTCCCTTTCTACCTGTAGTTGTCTAACAAGGTCCTCTTTCTTCCTCTGTCCAGGGACAGTACCTGCATGGTAGGCAACTTGAGCCATTTCTTTGGGGTCTCTGTCCACGGTGACTCCGGACTCTGCTGCTGTACCTCAGGTATTATGTGGGCAAGTCCCTTTTAGTTTCCTGCCCTTCGGTTCTGCCGTGGGACCTGTAGTTCCTCACGACCTCGGGCTCCCGGTACCCGGTCTCTGCGCTCAGCTTAGAGAGGCCCAGTCGCAGCCCTTCTCTAGCTCCTAAGTCCTTCTGTGCTCCTTCACTGTCTGTTACCAACTGTCTGCACCAGACTAACTGACTCCTCCTCCAGACCAGGATGTTTTATAGGGAAGTTCCCCTTAAACCGGGTTTAGAGCTCCCCCTTCTGGCCTGAAGTCAGAATGTGTTGCATGTAAGGTTACCTGCCAAAGGGATCCCTCATGTTTCCAGGCATGGCATTATTCTCCCCGAGAGGAAGGGAATACCACTGTGGTACCTGAACTCCTGGGGTGCCACATATCCATATCACCACGCCGGGAAGACAGCTCAAAATACATATAATCAGATCAGTGATGATCAAAGTAATATCCCTATTAGTGGTGAGATGAATACTACCATAAATGGCTCTTACCAGTGTCCATGTCTGCAGCACCACACGTGCCCCGACACACGTTTCGCGTTTGCTTCCTCAGGGGGCCAAGATGATATATAAGAGGGCTTTAGGGGACATTTTATATCTCATTGCACCGGTGTTAAGTGTCGATACTTGGATGTAATCATGGCGCATGTGGCCGAATACGAGCGCCAGAAGTTGCATCTCTCCCGATGCCATCATGGCGGTGTGGGTCACGGGGAACTCCTCGATGATGTCAGTGACCCACACATGTCACTATCAGGCGCCAAAAGTGATGCAACAAAATGTGAAAAACACACTGCTCATGATTTTGTCATGTAGAAAGACTCTATAGATAAAGATCTAGACGTGGCGCTTCAGCTGCTGCAGAATACTTCCTAAGAACGTGCCTTCAAGTCTGACGACATTTGCTTTGGAGCACCCCCAACAAACTTCGTTTTTTTGAGCGAGGGTTTAAACAGACATTAGCTTATGTAATGATCATTACACAAATTTGACCTGAACTAACAGGCATTATTTCAGTGAATGTATTACTCTGACTTGTGATACAGTGAAGGCAGAGGGGTCATCAAACCTTCTACATGACCTGCTCTGGGAGGAACGTTTATAGCCAGAAGCCAAGCGCAGGTGTTGCCACCACACAACGAGGTCTATTAATAATTGAGCAGCTAATGAACAGCACACAGCATCCTCCACATCAGTGCATTTTAGGTCACAGAACTGAAGCATACACTAGTGCTACCCTTTAAGGCAAGTTTCAGATGTGCAACGAAGCCCGAGTAACTCTCATCCTGCAGCAAATACTCAGGCAACGATAGAGGAACTCAAAAGTAGAAAACTACTCTTGCATACAAAGAAATTTACCTCAGAGCACAAGAGAAACGCAATTAAAGCAATTTTTGGTGGCAGAAAATATTAAGCCTGATACATCTTGTAGGGGATCCAAAGCCTGCAGAGCACAAGCCACTTTCTGGTCCAGCAGTTGTGCCACTAATGTCTCTTATTCAGACCTGTAATTCAGCAAGAGAATGATCCACACTAATGAAGTACATGGACGAGGCAGACCTCCGCCATACTGCTCTGGGGGTGGCAGGGACAAAGACAGAGCCAGCAGTACGGACGCCAGGACGATCTCACTAATGGCTCTCGCATTCATTATAGGTCATTCAGGCTGGGGTCACACAAGAGTAGATTCTCTCTTCATAGAGAATCAGATCGATTATGTAAATGACACACGGATCAAACTCTCAGAGTGTGAGCCAAGTGTGATCGGATTCTCTAAGATGAGAAAAAGATGGAGAACAAGATTTCTCTATCTTCTCCATTGTGTCAGTGTGCGGAAATTGTACTGCACTCTTATGTCATCCAAGTGCAGTCTGATGATTTCCATGCACCCATAGACTTTAATCCCTTAATCCCATATGACGTACTATCCTGTCGAGGTGACCTGGGACTTAATTCCCAGGGACAGGATAGTACGTCATAGGTGATTGTTACAGCTGACATCTGACACTATGTGCCAGGAGCGGTCACGGACCGCTCCCGGCACATTAACCCCCGGAACACTGCGACCAAACATGATCGCAGCGTTCCGGTGTCATAGGGAAGCATCGCGCAGGGAGGGGGCTCCCTGCTTGCTTCCCTGAGACCCTCGGAACAACGCGTCTCCTCCCTGCAGGCCCTGGATCCAAAATGGTCGCGGGGGTTTTTCCAGGTCCTGCGGGGAGGTGGCTTGCAAGCCTCCTGCACTGCCTGTCAGATCGCTGATATGACACAGTGCTTTGCGATCTGACACTATAGCATGATGTCCCACCCTGGGACAAAGTAAAAAAGTTTAAAAAAAATATTTACATGTGTAAAAAAATAAATAAATAAATTCCTAAATACAGAAAAAAAAAATATTGTTCCAATAAATACATTTCTTTATCTAAATAAAAAAAAAAAACAACAAAAAAAATAAAAATAAAAGTACAATTTAGTATCGCCGCATCCGTAACGACCTGACCTATAAAACTGTACCACTAGTTAGCCCCTTCAGTGAACACCGTAAAATAAGAAAAACAAGGTAAAAAACAACGCTTTATTATAATACCACCAAACAAAAAGTGGAATAACACGCGATCAAAAAGACGGATATAAATAAACATGGCACCGCTGAAAACGTCATCTTGCCCCTCAAAGTTACCATACTTCAAATGTGATGTGGTCCCTAAAAAAAATTAAAAATAAAAAAAAATAGTGTTGTAAATATGAGAAATTGCTGGTCAAATTTTAACCCTTATAACTCCCTAACAAAAAAAATTTTGGTTCCAAAATTGTGCTGATGTAAAGTAGACAGGTGGGAAATGTTACTTATTAAGTATTTTGTGTGACATATCTCTGTGATTTAAGGGCATAAAAATTCAAAGTTGGAAAATTGCGAAATTTTCAACATTTTTGCCAAATTTCCATTTTTTTTTTTTCACAAATAAACGCAGGTAATATCAAAGAAATTTTACCACTAACATGAAGTACAATATGTCACGAGAAAACAGTGTCAGAATCATCAGGATTCTGACAGGTAAAAATTGGCGCAGTCATTAACGTGCAAACCACCCTTGGGGGTAAAGGGGTTAATGGGTGTGTAATATCTGCAGCATGCTATGATTTTATTTCTTACACTGAACAGGTGTAAAAGAACAAACACTGATCAGCACTGCCCCATGGTATAAACACTGGGCAGAGTGCTATAAACCATCAGACAGCACTCGTCCGATAAATGCGCTCGTGTGAGTGAGCCCTTATACTGACATACATGAAGGGAATGCATTGGGGTGTAATCGACCAATGTCTGCACACGCGTCCTTATCCATAGCTACATAACTCCACATTTGTCCAGTACTGATGTATCAGTGACGGGAAGGTCACCTTTAACCCTAGGATGAAGATTACATTTCACTATACCTTTTAGGACATGTTCACACTGGGCGTTTTTGCAGTGTTATTTTTAAAAAGCGATACACAGCACTTCACTTTACAGAACCACCAACATAGTCAATGGGCCCATTCACACACAGCCTTTCTCTCCACTTATACGCTGATCTCAGCTATTTCTGCCATGACGCAGCATATTAATCCTTTCAAAGTTTGGATAGCCAAATGAATGGGTGAAAAACAGAAAAAAAAAAACCACCTCACTGTACGCATTTTTCCTGAAAATGTTTGCCAGTATTACTATAGTAATTTATGGGAAGGTATTCTTTTCATTGAGGTAACAGAACGCTGCATTTTACTTCTGCCGTCACCTGGACAGGGGTCTTTTTCATCTGGATTTTACCCTTAACGGCCGCACATAGTCTGTGCGAGAGAGATGAGCTTTGTAACAAAGGCAGGTTAGAATCCCTTTTTCCTCTTATACTCTTCACAGTGAGTTCACTTAACTGGACTTAGATCAGTGAACGCACGAAAACACACAAGAAAAGGAATGTGTTCAGATAAATCCAAGCGATAAAAACATGCTACATGCGGAATACACCACTGTGAGCACCAGGTGGCGCCAGAGAGGCTATGAAAAACGCAGCTAAATCTAAATATGCGGTTGAAAAATAAAAACGCTCCAGAAGACGCAAATATAAAAGGACCAAGTAGTTCTCTATAATTGACAACTTTTAATGAATTGTCTACATAGAATTATATTTATTGCCTAGCCAAGTTTTCTGTTAACTAATTCAATAAGGGTATGTTTGCATTTATTCTGCTGGATCGTTTAATCAATGCTTTGTCAATTTTCATTTACAATAAAGGCATTTTCCCTAATGAGATGAAACATCTTTTTGATTCCTAGTTTCCATTTATTTGCTTTACGCTAGAAATCAATGTGAAGTAGATTATCCCTCCAAACCAAATTATTTTGCGCTGTAAATAGTGGATCATGATTTGGTGTGAGCAGACAGGCCTGACCACTCGTGCTGCACGTACACACCGGATTGCTCTTCCTCAGTCAGACTGTAGCTCGCCATCTATAGTATATGGCTGCTGTGTGGTCCCCATAAGCATAAAGCTGGCCATAAACTTCACATGGATTTTTTTTTTCCCTTGGGAAAATCAACCTTTTCTTCAATGAGGAGAAAAAAAGCCATAGTCAAAAACCTCATTTTTTTTTTTTCAAACTGTTATTTACCGTAATGGTTTTTTTCCTTTGCAGTTCCTTATCGTAAAAGCCCCCTAAAGACAAACAATAAAAGGAGCCTGTTGGGCCAAAAATGCAAAATAACCTACAGTACTTACATTTTTATATAGGGAACTTAGACTTGTAAAAGTCATATGAGCTGTACATTTTAGTGTATTGGTGGTTGATAAATTGACTTAATTCCTATGCAAGTGAGAGGGCTATGGCGCACCCTCATTGAGGCCAAAAGCTCAGTACACAATGACGCCCCCCAACTTGCACTCCCACCAATCCTGACTGACAGTGCTAATCATCGCTACCGCAACCCAGTCTGCTGGAGTGGATCTCCCATTAAGTCCTCAGTTCTATTAAATATTTCACCTGAGTCCATATCGAAGAGATCCGTTAGATTGCTTTCACATATGTTAACAGCATGCTGTTTGATTTGCTTCCAATGGTAGGTAACCTCCCCACCTTCCCAACTAGATCTATAGTCTTGCATCAAAAATATCAGGAATTTTGAGTACCGGGCAGCCCTTAATGACTATAATGTTGACCTTGTTTGGTCTCCTCGGGATTCCTCTTGGACCATGTTATATATATATACCGGGCAGCCCTTAATGACTATAATGTTGACCTTGTTTGGTCTCCTCGGGATTCCTCTTGGACCATGTTATATATATGACCTCTATGAGATGGCTATAGCTAGGTCATAATATTACACATCATTTCGCCTCCTTTTCATTCTGTCCGAGTCTGTACGTTTGTCTGTTAGTAAGATTCTACTCTTTATAGACTTGAAAATGTTTAACTATTACTGTAGTATAAGATTGGTTGCTAACCTATAATTTGATAGTGAAAAATTCTAAAATGGCTAATTATTTTTTCTTTTAGGGTAAGTTCACACAGGGCGATCAGTATTTTGTGCTTTGCTGCGTTTTTTGGACACAGGGCATGTCACTTTCAGCGTTTTTGCTGCATTTTATCAGCCTTTTTCACCCATTGACTTGAAAAAAAAAAACGCAGCCAAAACGCAGGTATCATTTGCTGCGTTTTAGCTGCTGAAAATCCAAGGACATTAGCATGGACAAAGAGAAAAAAAAATATGCACCCCAAAAAAAAAAACGGACCTAAACCTGCCTTTTTTGCCGCTGAAAAAAAAAAAAACAGCCAAAAATTTCCAGTGTGAACTTACCCTTACTATAAAAATTGAAAAATTTCAATTAAAAAAACGGTAATTCGAACTACTGGTAACTGTTTCCCGAAGTCCATCCGGACATCCAGGAAACAACGAGAGGTTAAAAGGACCCTACCTTCGCCACCCGTCAGTGTTTTTTCCAAGTACCACACCAGGATGGATGCAACAAAATGTATTAAATATTTTTTATACAAGCGCTACGTCATACAAGTACAGAATTTCTCAAGGGGAGGGAACTAACCGTGCTGTCAGGATGGATTCCTGGAAACACAATTACAACTACCGGTAGGTCTAATTACAGTTTTTCAGATCATCCCTCATGACAGCACAGTAGAGAATACAAAAGTATGGAGTTTAGGGTGGGACCACTGCGAAGAACCTTCCTACTGAATTCAACCTGTCCAGAGACTATGTCTAATTTGTAATGTTTAGAAAAGGTGCTTAGGCAGGGCCATGTTGTGGATGCCTGAGACAGAGCCTGCAGTTCTCTTATCCTCTTGGCTGATGTAACAGCCACCAGGAAAGCAGTCTTAAAAGAAAACCTGCTAATGTTCGCGTCACACACTGCCTCGTATGGGTGTTTGCATAGTGCACTCAGTACCATGTGCAAGTCCTAAGGTGGGACGGATTTCCTCACAAAGGGCTTAAATCTCTGCACAGTCCTGGAAAATCTCGCTATCCAGGGGTCGGCAGCTAGATGAGAATAAAACAAATATGCTCAAGGCCGAAATTTGGACCTTCAAGGTACTCTGCCTTAATCCCCTGTTCAATCCTTGCCTGCAGGAAATCCAGGATTCTCTGTATGTCTGGGTGTGACGTATCTACCGAGGATTCCCCGCACTCTGTACAAAATAGTTTCCAGACTTTGTTGGATATAGCTGATGTTACTGGCTTTCAACTTGCCTGAATGGTAGATATTACCTTGTCAGATAAACCTCTTACTTAACCTTAGGGACCTGCCTTTCAGGATCCATGCTGAAAGGTTCAGCCTGTCTGTGTTCTGGGCCCTGGAGGAGAATATCTTCCCTATGTGGGAGCAGGACTCCCATCGGGAGGTTTTGTGGAACGGTCCACCAGAATAAGGAGTTTTTTGTTTTGTTTTTTTTTACTTAGGAGGAGAGGGGCATTACGGCATCTAGGAATAGTTGGAGTCAGTCTCAGGCTAATAAAATTACCTTCAGGAGTCCCTGCGAGTCGAATTGACTCCACCGCACACAGGGGATGCAGGACATCATTACTCCCAGGATCTTTATTGCCTCTCTGATGGAGCAATGGTTCTCTGAAATTTGACAGATCCTGCCCCCTATTGAGGCCTGCTGTTTCGCAGGTAGAAAGGACGTTCTTAGGTGAGAGTCAAAGAGAACTCCCAGGAATTTCTTCTTTGTTTCTGGAGTAAGAACCAATTTCCCCCAATTTATTACCCAGCCCTACTTCTTCCGGGCTTTGGGGTTACACTGCCCTGTTCCACCTTGGAATATCACTTCTCCATTAACAAAATTAATTTCTTTGTATGACACATGAGCCAAGAAACCAATTAAAACAAGATATCCCACCGCCGCTGAACTGTGCATGACCCACAACACAAACAGCATTTGGATGTCATGACTATGTACAGACCATCTCAAGACCTCTTCCATGGTACAGTTGCCTTTGTGTTCTGCAATATCGTCTTAGGGTACTGTCACACTCTGCAACTTTCCAACGATCACGACCAGCGATACGACCTGGCCGTGATCGTTGGTAAGTCGTTGTGTGATCGCTGGGGAGCTGTCACACAGACAGCTCTCCAGCGACCAACGATGCCGAAGGCCCCGGGTAACCAGGGTAAACATCGGGTTACTAAGCGCAGGGCCGCGCTTAGTGTAACGCCCGGGAGACCGAGGTACCCAGCACCAGATCAATGAGGTCCGTCTCTTGAGGGGAGTGTCACTAGTGGCTTGACCCGATGCTGTGGCCTCAGGCGATGCACAATGTAAGGGATATCATGAAGGAACAGACACTTACTTGATCAGCAGCAGGTCCTCTCAGCTGTGATGACCCCGATCCTGGATCGATGGCTATTGTCCAAATGAAAGACTGAGGCGCTGAAACGTTTAACCAGTTTACTTCAACAAAGAGGGATTTGCAACCAATACTGTCACCGGAGTCTGTTTAAGAACTCTGAATTACTTCGACCTTGTCAGGATTTCCACCTCTTATTATGCGCAGTTTCTGTATGGCCCTGCTGCTGTGTGTGAACTGGCTGCTGACCCAATCTGTCTCTTCTGTACTCTGGTTCGACGGACAACCCGAGTCCTTTTTTTTTGTCGGCTTACCCCCTCTGGGAGTACCGCTGAACTCTGTGTCTGTTGCTGCGTCTTACCCTGGTGAAGCTGATATCACCTCACTTCCTTCCGGTTGCTGTATTATGTATAATGAATATAGCCACGGATCCGGTATCCGTCTCTACGCCTATTCTGGGTAGAGGTTATTGCTACCCGGTTCTCACAATGTCCTTTTTCTCTATTCCTCTTTTCTTACTATGGGTATTACGGGCCTATAATCCGTCATAGGGCTGTTAGGAGTTCAGTTATACGACCTCTCACTTTCAGCTCCTCAACCCAACTGCCAGTCCCTCTCTCAGACCAGAATAGATCAAGGGGAGTCTCTGGAGCTCCCCCTTCTGGCCGGAGATGGTAGTGCAGTCTTGCTATTTTAGTATTTGTATTTAGTGTCAATAACTATTTTTGTGGCAAATACCCCTAGGGGCGCCACACTTAGTAACCCAATGTTTACCCTGGTTACCATCGTAAACGTAAAAAAAAAACAAAAAACAGTACATACTCACATTCCGGTGTCCGTCAGGTCCCTCGCAGTCTGCTTCCCGCTCTGACTGAGTGCCGCCGTAAAGTGAAAGCAGATCACAGCGGTGACGTCACCGCTGTGCTGTGCTTTCACTTTATGGCCGGGAGTCAGTCAGTGCGGGAAGCAGACGGCAAGGGACCTGACAGACACCGGAATGTGAGTATGTACTGTTAGTTTTTTTTTACATTTACGACGGTAACCAGGGTAAACATCGGGTTACTAAGCGCGGCCCTGCGCTTAGTAACCCGATGTTTACCCTGGTTACAAGCGAACGCATCGTTGGATCGGTGTCACACACACCGATCCAACGATGACAGCGGGAGATCCAGCGACGAAAGAAAGTTCCAAACGATCTGCTACGACGTACGATTCTCAGCAGGGTCCCTGATCGCTGCTGCGTGTCAGACACAGCGATATCGTATGGATATCGCTGGAACGTCACGGATCATACCGTCGTAGCGACAAAAGTGCCACTGTGAGAAAGTACCCTTAATCATAATGTGTAGAACTGATAACGTGAATAACAATGTGTGGTAGGAATTAATGTGTGATAAGAGGTAATCTGACAGCTGAAGAGATTGGGGACCGAACTATGCAGGAGACTAGTCAGACAGGCGAGTCCCCAGCAGCTTCTGTCTGCCCAGTGGAGTGACAGGCATCTCTCTACATATGCAAAGAGCACTCAAGGAGAGCGAGTGGGGTGAAGCTATCGGGGACTAGTCTCCTATGTGGTTTGGTCCCTGGCGGCTTTAAAAATATGTTCTTCTCTGAAACACCACAGAGTTTCAGAGTCAAACATACCTGGCTCAGATCATACAGCCAGTGGCTGAAACATACTGCCAGTGGATCAGCTGTCAAGTTCCCTTTAAACTATAATCAAAACTTATATGCAATACGGGGAACCCTGACAAAGCTGCTCGGCGGCGATACACACTTCTACAAAAAGACTTTAGCATGGGACTTTTTCCACGACTTACTATAAGAAATAGTTGTTGGATAAATAAACTTGTTTTCACCTGCCAATCTACATACACCATCTAGACCCAGTGTGAAAATTTGTTGACTGGCGATTGTCCAACTGGCAGAATGGGAAGATTTTTACTCCCTAAAGGGCACTTTTATTCCTAATAGAATGGACCAATGGGAGGAAGAAAAGTTGCGGACTTGGTGAGCGCTGTCTGGAGGAAACTGGCCAAGGTAGGGGTAACAATTTTAAACCTTGTTTTCACTGAATAGAATTTTTTTTTCCTTACATTCATCAATGCAAACATTACCTGAGGCATATATGTCAGAGCATCTATTCCAGAAATTGGATTGTTTAAAGGGAGAATAGAACAAAGAAAAATTGGGAAAGTGGAGGGAAGGAGGGGGGAAGAAAGTATGTCAGAAACAGGTACATTTTTTAGATATCGGACACCCAACATGGCTGTTTAACTTTAAGCTCAGGAACCAACAACAATGGAGTAGACCTCCAATATCCAGAAGTGTCTCTATGCAGCGCTTCTCCCAGAGATATCACTATATAGGCGTTTCTCCTAATGGTAGCTGCTCTTGATACCAGACAAGTTTTGAGGTCATCCGGGATGCAGTGTGGAAGCAGGGAAATGAAACTTTCCCAAATTTCTAAAAAGGACTGCACCCTTCCCTCTTTATGCAAGGAGGCCTCAACCCAATCCATTTGAAGCAGAAACGACAGGTTTTTTTTAGAAAGATCTTGAAAAGAGGGGCATGGTTGTGGATCCATGTCTGTAGAATGGCCTTAGTACCTGCTGCCGCCACCAAATGTAGTAGTTTACGGGCCGCTGGAGAGCAGGTGTATTTATCTGGTTTTAAATCTCCAAAAATGGCCCATAGAAGCTCGTCAGGAGCAAAGTTTGTCAGGTGTGTGATGGTGAATTGTTGTACTCTCACCCAAAATGGTCTGATGACTGGGCATGCCCACAGGCAGTGGAACAAATTGACCTATAGGGAGTGGCATTTGAAACATTTGGAGGTTGTGTACAGCCCCATTCTATGACCTTTTTCTGGAGTTAGGTAGGTTCTATGACAGATTTTCAGTCTCATTTCTAGGAAATGAGTTGAAGGGAGGAATTTGTAGGCTTGATCTAAGGGTTTCAGAATGGTGTTGCAGGACAAGCTGAGGTCTTCAATCTGCTATTTTATTAGAGGAAATTGGGATGGTTCATAATTCAGGGCTACATGGATGAATTTGTAATTCCTGGCTACTTGGCCAGAAGAACAATTAGATTTAGTGAACCATCTAAGCAGGCATGGTTCTCCATTCATGCTCAGGAAGATGTGCTAATATTTTTGTTACATAACTTTTACTTTATAAGTATTGGAAAGAAGAGAATATGGCGGTGGGGTATTTACATTGTAACTCCTCTATTGAGTATATTCGCCGTTCCTCGAGGTGGACTAAGTGCTTAATAGATGTTATACCCTGAGAGTGCCATTGATAGAAGATGGGGTGAGAATGATCACTTTGAAAGTGAGGGTTACCAATGAGTGGAAGGAGGAGAGACACCGAAAGGGAGAGTGAGAACTGTCAGCAATTTTCTGCCATGCTTTCCATGCAGACATCAGGAGTGGGTTAACTCTCACTTCAGCCAGCAGTTCAGTATAAGGAAGGTGTAAGAGGGAGAGCCAGCACTCCAAGTTGTATTGGGCACAACAGGATGTCCCCCCCAGCCAGTCCACCACCACCACCCGGAATAGGGATGCTAGATTATAGTGTTTAATATCAGCGAAGTTTATCTCCCCCCCCCCAATTTCCTTTAGCTGTTGAAGTAATTTAAAGGCTATACGGGGCTTTTTTCCCCTCCCAAATAAATGAGCGGTATAATTGATCGGTTTCTCTTAGAATAGATTGGGAGAGTATGGAAGAGGTAGAGAAGACGTGGAAATTCTGTCATATTAATTAAATTGGCTCTGCCTAGGTATGACAAGCTGAAATCCTTCCATTTGGCTAAGGTGGATTCTAAATTTTTGAGACATTAATTAATATTGGTTTTGTATAATTTAGCTTGGTGTCTTGTCACCTGTATTCCCAAGTATTTTAATGAGCCAGCTCCATTCACTGTAGGGAGATCATCCAGGGCATTATCAGCACATCACCATGTGAGTTTACAACTCACATTATCTATCTCCCTTTGTTTTGATCGCACTAGGAGCGCTTTTTTGGCCTTTAATAGAATGGAGGGACAGTGTACGTGCTCGACAGCCACTCAATTCATTCTCTACTGCGCTGCCAGATGAAACCGAGTGCAGTGTTGAGCAGCCATTTTGAGAAAGAAAGGAGTGCCAGTCGAGAACGTACACTGCCACTTTCTATCAGGGATAAAAGCGCCCTGTACTGTCAATCTATGCTGCTCCCACCATTCAGAGTTCCACCGATCAATAAGATATCACCTATCCCAAGGATAGGTGATAAGGAGTTGTCCGGTGAAAACAAGTTAAGAGATTATCACATGGTTTTTATGGATAGTAATTTTATATATCTATGATATTGTACTCAATATTTTAGCACTTAACTGGTGTTTCTACCTATAGGTACTATGTAAAATACACCATGTCCAAATTATTATGCAAATTATATTTTTCTCGGATTTTCCTAAATGGTGGTTGCAAATGACAGTCAGTCTAATAAAAGTAATCACCCGTTAGAGTATACATCGAATTTTATTGAAGAAACCTCCCAATGACAACAGTATAATCTCCAAAATGAATAAAAACTCAAAATACACTGTTCCAAATTATTAAGCACAGTAGAATTTCTATGTTTTAAAGAACTGAAAATGCTCATTTGTGGAATTTGCAGCATTAGGAGGTCACATTCACTGAACAAAAAAGCTATTTAACTCCAAAACATCCTAACAGGCCAAGTTACATGTTAACATAGGAACCCTTCTTTGATATCACCTTCACAATTCTTGCATCCATTGAACTTGTGAGTTTTTGGAGAGTTTCTGCTTGTATTTCTTTGCATGAAGTCAGAATAGCCTCCCAGAGCTGCTGTTTTGATGTGAACTGCTTCCCACCCTCATGGATCTTTTGCTTGATGATACTCCAAAGGTTCTATAGGGTTGAGGTCAGGGGAAGATGGTGGCCACACCATGAGTTTATCTCCTTTTATGCCCATAGCCGCCAATGACTCAGAGGTATTCTTTGCAGTATGAGATGGTGCATTGTCATGCATGAAGAGGATTTTGCTCCTGAAGGCACATTTCTGCTTTTTATACCATGGAAGAAAGTTGTCAGTCAGAAACTCTATATACCTTGCAGAGGTCATTTTCACACCTTCAGGAACCTTTAAGGGCCCTACCAGCTGTTTCCTCATGATTCCGACTCAAAATATGACTCCGCCACCTCCTTGCTGACGTCGCACTTGTTGGGACATGGTGGCCATCCACTACTCCATCCAGGGTTGCTTGACACTCATCAGTAAACAAGACTGTTTGAAAATTAGTCTTCAAGTATGTCTGGGCCCACTGCAACCATTTCTGTTTGTGAACACTGTTTAGGGGTGGCCGAATAGTAGGTTTATGAACTACAGCAAGCCTTTGAAGGATCCTACACCTTGAGGTACGAGGGACTCCAGAGGAACCAGCAGCTTCAAATATCTGTTTGCTGGTTTGTAACGGTATTTTGGCAGCTGCTCTCTTAATCCGATGAACTTGCCTGGCAGAAACCTTCCTCATTCTGCCTTTATCAGCACAAACTCATCTGTGCTCAGAATCAGCCACAAATCTCTTAACAGTACGATGATAAAGCTTAAGTTTTCGGGAAATATCTAATGTTTTCATCCCTTGAAAAAGGCATTGCACTATTTGATGCTTTTTGACAGCAGAGAGATCCTTTATATTTCCCATGTTACTTGCAAACTGTGGCCTGCTTAATAATGTGCAACATCATTTATAAGTAGTTTTCCTTTAATTAAAATCACCTGGAAAACTAATTATCGCATGTGTTTAAAATTGATTTCAGTGATCCATTGAGCCCTGAGACACAATGCCATCCATAAGTTTATTTGAAAAACAAAACAATTAGATCTTTTTGACACTTAAATCCAATTTGCATAATAATTTGGAACACTGTATTTTGGTAACAATTTTGGATTTTTTGTTGGGAGTTTGTCACCTTTGGATTCTATAGCCTACTAAATTTTTTTTGCTAGTTTGTGGGTCCACAAGGGATAATAATGAGGATCCTTTTGGACATTTATAGATTTTTAAATGGTTATAAATCTTTTGCGGCAGGAGAAGGACATGTACCGGTACTGGCCATACAGAGGACAAAAGGACACTATTGGCCTTCTTTGGGCCAATGCAACACTATGGCTAATGTTTAATGTGCAAGTTCTAAGTGCAACCTATATAACAATCGTTATGTGAATTTAATTTTAATTTCTCTTGTTTTGACATTGGAATTCCTTCCGCCAAATGGAAAAATACTGCTTCTTTTCCCAACAAATTAGAACAAAATTATACTGTTAAAAGAAAATCACGAATATAGCCCCTCAAAAAAAAAAAAGAAGTTGAAGTCAGGCTCACTTACTTTTCTCAACATGTCATTCTGTTCCACATTATGAATCTTCTCAGGAATGATCTCTCCCTTTAATGTATACTCAAAGAACTTCCCACTGACATTGACAAGGAGAGTGGTGAATGCCCTCTGTTCGGGAGAGCAGCTGATGGCTTTGTCGTAAGTGCTGGTGGAAGGCGTTCCATACCGTAATATCACCCCAACAATAAGACCTAAAAAGTAAAACAGTTCTGTCAAAATGTCACTTAACATTGCAAATATACTAAACTCATTTAATGATACCACTTTAAACCTGAAATTACTGCAATTTTTACAACTTGAACCTGACAACTCAAGAGTCAACAATACCCATGTTGCCTACAGTTGTCCCTAAGAAAAAAAACAAGACTAAGCACATTTCAGGATCTAGATTTAGTAAACTATAGTACATGCACAAAAAGTCTGGCTTAATTTCTACACAAAATATTCTTTAAAACTTACTAGACAAGGAGCAGAGCTACAGGAAATGAGTGTGGCCTAAGTTTCCATGCTGTAACACAATTTGGTGCAACTAGGACCAAGGTAAGACAACTAGTAGATGGCGTAAACTCAGAGAAGACAGTCTATAAAATAGCTAGACTTATTGAATAGCAAGAGCCAATTTGTCAAATGTAAATCAATATAAGATTATTTAGTCTAAAGCCCCCCCAAGACAGCTGTTGGCTGCACAGTGGTTTGGCCGATCATTTAGATGGCTGCCATCTTTCATAACTCTCCCATGCACAGGAGCGCTTGCTCTGCTGAGCGCTCCTGTGTTCTCTATGAGAGTCAATGCTGGATATCTCTTTCAGCGCCTTACGTTTAACCCCTTCACGACATGCACCGCACATGTACGGCACATGTCGTGTCTCTCCCTTTGATGTGGGTTTCGGCACTGAGCTCATGTTTCCTGCCACATGTCAGATGCTTTGAAAAGCTGACATGTGCCCCTAAAAGCCACGGGTGGAATCGCAATCCACCCAAGCTGTTAACTCGTTAAATGCCGCTGTCAATTTCTGACACATGATTGACGGTCACCGATGGGTCGGCATGACAACCAGAGGTCTCCAGCAGACGTCTATGGTTGTCATAGCCAGACTGCTATGAGCACGATCCTGTGGTCGGCGCTCATAGCAAGTTAGCAGTTCTGTTACTCACAGGCAATTTTATTGCCTGTGTGTAGCAGAGACGATCGCGTTATCGCAGCTTATAGTCTCCAATGGAGACTATTGAAGCAAGTAAAAAGTAAAAAAAAAATGTTTTTAAAAATATTAAAAAATAAATAAAACAAAGTTCAAATGACCCCTCATTCGCCCCATTCAAAATAAAAGGAAAAAAAAAAAAAAAAAAAAGACATTTGGTATCACCGCGTTCACAATCACCCGACCTATCAAGCCATAAAAATAATTAATTTGATCGGTAAATGGCGTAGCAAAAAAATAAATAAATAAAAAAAAAAAAAACAATCACTTTTCTTTGGTCACGACAACATTGCATTAAAAAGCAATAAGCAGCTTTCAAAAGATCTTATCCACACGAACATGGTATCATTAAAAACGTCAGCTCAGCACACAAAAAAATAGGCCCTCAACCTGGACCAGATCACGAAAAATGGAGACAATAACGCAATTTAAATTTTTTTATTTTTTTTTTTTAACAAACTTTAGGTTTTTTTAAATTTAAATGGTGGAAACAAAAATCCAGACATGTTTGGGATCTGTGAACTCGTAATGACCTGGAGAATCATAATGGCAGGTTTTTTTTAATAATTTGGTGAGCATGGTAAAAAAAAATCATCCAAAAAATAGTTGTGGAAATTCACTTTTTTTCAATTTCATCGCACTTGGAATTTTTTCCCCCATTTTGAATACACGACATGGTAAAACCAATGGTGTCGTTCAAAAGTACAACTCATCCCGCAAAAAACAAGCCCTCACATGGCCATATTGATAGAAAATAAAAAAGTTATTGCTCTGGGAAGAAGGGGAGCGAAAAACAGATGGAAAAATGAAAAAGGCTGCGGCGTAAGGGGGTTAAGAAAACAAAAGGCTTGGCAGTAGGAAATCGGACATGCTGTATTCTTATATCACCTAACAATCTGTCGGAGGGCCACAATACACAGTAACTATTGGTAGTCGATATCGGCAGGTTTGGCCTCTGTTATTCTAATGTGTTTATAGGTCTTCAGTCTGTACGGTCTAAAGAGCTTCAGCAAAATCAGCCCAGCCATTTTATTTCAGACATTTTTCAAGTTCTGTCTACATTGGCATTAATATTCCTGTTTTTAGAAGATTACTGACAAATCCATTACAATTTGTTTTATTAATCCGTAACGATTAGTTTCGCCCTTTCACTAACTGATAATAGGTCAGTCTTTTTTTTTTTTATAACGCAGTTAGGGCTACTAAAACTGTACATGACCCGTCGCAATACTATGGTGCCCCTAGGTGATATATTTCTAGAGAGGATAAGGGTATGTGCACACGCTGCGGATTTTGCTGCGGATCAGCAGTGGATTTGACGCTGCGGATCCGCAGCAGTTTTCCCAAAGTTTACAGTACCATGTAAACCTAAGGGAAAAAAAAACCGCTGTGCACATGCTGCAGAAAAATCCGCGCGGAAACGCAGCGGATTATTTTCCGCAGCATGTCAATTCTTTCTGCGGATTCCGCAGCGGTTTTCAACATGCACCAATAGGAAAGTGCAGTTGAAAACCCGCAGCGGAATCCGCAGAAGAAACCGCGATAAAATCCGCAGTGAAAACCGCAGTGGTTTTGCACTGCGGATTTTCCAAATCCGCTACGGAAAAATCCGCAGCAGAATCCGCAACGTGTGCACATACCCTTACTAGGCTGACCTGTGGATTTTTACAGTAGAACGTGGCATGACTTTGCAGTTTGCACTACTGTGGATCTGCATGAAGATTAGCCCTTTTCGATGGGGCAGGTTTAGGCCATGTGCACACGTTGCGGATTCTGCTGTGGATTTTTCCGCAGCGGATTTCGAAAATCCGCAGTGCAAAACCACTGCGGTTTTCACTGCGGATTTTATTGCGGTTTCTTCTGCGGATTCCTCTGCGGGTTTTCAACTGCACTTTCCTATTGGTGCATGTTGAAAACCGCTGCGGAATCCGCAGAAAGAATTGACATGCTGCGGAAAATAATCTGCTGCGTTTCCGCGTGGAATTTTCCGCAGCATGTGCACAGCGGGGTTTTTTTCCCCATAGGTTTACATGGTACTGTAAACTTTGGGAAAACTGCTGTGGATCCGCAGCGTCAAATCCGCTGCGGATCCGCAGCAAAATCCGCAGCGTGTGCACATACCCTTACATCAGGCAATCTGATGTGTTTGTTTTTTTTGCTGTCAGGAATCAGTGTCAAATCGATGAAACCTAAACAGCATTGTATGAGGACTGATCTGTCTGATCAACCAAATTAAACTTTGTCAGTTATACAAATCTTAGAACTATATACAACTGGTATAAAAACACCCTTACGGTATGTGTCCACGTTCAGGATTGCATCAGTATTTTGTCAGGAATTTTCATCAGTATTTGTAAGCCAAAACCAGGAGTGGAACAATTAGAGGAAAAGTAGAATAGAAACATATGCTCCACTTCTGCATTTATCACCCACTCCTGGTTTTGGGTTACAAATACTGATGTAAAATCCTGACCAAATCCTGATGCAATCCTGAAAGTGGACACATACCCTTAGGGTAAGGCCAAACCGAGCAGCTGGCTGCAACTGCTCATTAGGCTATCATTTGATTTAACAGGCAACAGTTGATACAACAAATAGTGCAGCCCTTACAATCGGACACGCCGTATCACGGAAAAAACAGCAGTTCCCCGGCAAAGTTGTAAGGGGGACAACCAGACAGTGGGTACCTGCATGCCGGGTCCGGAACTGAAAGGACTGCATCCTTTGTTCCCAGGGGGAAGCCTGAGTGAGCCGGACTTTCCACTTGTGCCTGGGGGAAGCACTAGTGAGGCGGACCTTCCTGCTCTTCCAGGAGGGCAGGGAGTGAGAGGAGAAAAGCATGCAGCAGTGGGGGGATAAAAGAGCAAAGTGCGGGAAACAGGTCGGTTGGGCATGAACGCAGAGCAGTGAGCAGGGCGCTCTGCTTCCCCTTCCCTCACCACAGAAAACTGGCGCCGCGACAGGCCACACGGACAGGGTCCCCTGATGTCTGCAGAGAGACCGCTACACTGAGGAGAGCCGTGAGGACCACAGCAGTCCAGAAAGAGGGACCGTGGCAGAGACTGCAGAGCCTGGTATGCGCAGCAGCAGCCAGGGAGAGAAGTGCTCCGTCCTGGGAGCACCAGCATCGTACAGGCCAGCGTCCGCTGTCGCCCGCCACCAACAGTGGGGACCAGAGTGGGAGAGGAACGTGCAGAGTGTGCCCGGTGACTACAGAGAGTAGGTGCAGTGTGCCGGTTACTACCAGGGAGAGAAGCGCCGTACACTCAGTGTCCACGAGTACAGCACACGTGCCACATAAGAAGGACTGCATACGAGACTGACACTTGTGCCCTGACGCAACCAGTGAATATTTGCCCAGACATTTGTGACCTGACTGCACCAGTGTATATTTTCAGAGCCACGTTGGGCTCATACAGGACTGTGGCCCGAACGCTTGTTAGCCACTGCAGTATATGGACTCGGCCCAGTGGAAGGTACAGGAGACCGACCACTGCCGCCAGAAGACAGGATTTTGTTGCCCACAGGACCGCGTTGGAAGAGACACCGCGCCTGCCGTTGCCGGCACTATTCACTTCATAGACTTAGGAAACACTGATTTTCATCAGGACTGCCTTTATTTGAGCAGTTGTTTCTTCACCCCGCCATATCCTTTGCTAACTGTACTGTTTTTAACCTGTTTTATCCATTGCCTCCCTGTGAGGAGAATCCCACTGTTTTAGTAAAGTTGTTTAACCCTTGCTCTGCCTCGTGTCCGTCACTGCATCCCACGCACCTGCTTACAAAGTCAAGCAATTGTTTATTCAGCAATCCCAAAACAGCCTTAAAGGGAACGTGTCTGCAGGATTGTGAATAGTAACCTACACACAGTGTCAGTTTGGCGCCGTTATACTGATTACAATGATACCTTGATTGATGAAATCCATCTTGTGGTTGTTGTGTAATCTTTATTTTCAGTTAACGATATGCTTGTACTACGGTGCGGCCTGTGGGGGTCTTCATGTGGTGCTCCGATTAGGTATTCATAATGCAGACTGCTGACAGGTCACTGATCCCTCACTGACCTGTCCCCTAGTTTACGTGATTAATATACCGTATGTACATGAAAAACCTTCAGCAGGCAAGTGCCATTTTTTAATTTTTTAATTATTATTTTACCACGAACGCTGTGAAAAGTAATACAATTTTTTCCTGCTTTTTTGCACTTACTCATTGCTTTCTATGGGTGGAAAATACACTGCAAAAACGCTGAGAGAATTAACATGCTGCAGATGTAAAAAACACTTCAGTTTTTCAATTCAGTCATTAAAGAAAATAAAAAACTGCATGAGATTTCTGAAAACTCATTAATTTTGCTGGTGCTGTAAAAAGCACCTTTTAAATTGAATAAAATAGTAAAAAAAAAAAAAAGACGCAGGAAAAACGCAACGTGTGAACATAAAAAATTTTCTATTAAGCCTTTGGCTAAGTGACTTATGTGTGCGCCTTTATTATAAATTTGCACACTCATTTCTTTCTCTTTTTTTTTTTTTTTTTGTTAAGTTAAATTTACTTTGTTGACTTGTTCAACAATGTTGGCAATGTTTTCCTTATACAGATATTTTAGCCGAATCAATAAATTTTATAGATTTTTGAAATGTTACAATTTTTGTGGAATTATACATTAATACCCTATTGGAGTACAAAATCAGTCTAATTTTAATTTTTTGCACAGTTGAAGACTAATGAGCAACATCTGAAATTTTCATACGACCTTTTGATCTTAAAACAAACAAAACAAAGGGCACAAAAATGGGTAAAAAAATAAGGGTATTTTGTGCAAAATTCATCAAACTGCATGGGCCTTCTTGAATTTGATGCAAATAAAATGGCAGTTCTGTAAGGCCAAAAAATAAAAGAAATGGGACCTTAAAACATTCAGGTCTCAATTCAACATTTGCATTTTTGGTTATTTTTAAATACTCTAAAATGTCATTACTGCAATTATTTGCAAACCTAAGCCATACTCAATTAATATGCCATAAACGTTTACAGTGCGCCTTGTTATTTTCATATATAAGAGATGCTGAAAATTAAGTTTGCATTCAGGATGTATGGAAGGATAACAGGTCATGAATCTTAAAAATAGCAAAAGTCTAAACCATCTGCTTTTATTTTTAAATCATTCGACTTCATAACTGGATTCATGGTCCCGAAATCCGTTCCCTACAAGAAGCTGCTCACTCGGTTGTTTTAGGCTTCATTACAAATTTGACTGCAATACAATAAGTCAGGTACAAATGCGTTGCCAAGCCCTAAGGGAAAAACCTGGTAGGAGAATATCAAATATGCAAAACCATAGTAAAGAACTTAGTAACAACACGCCATTCAATGACCCGTGTCGTTAGTCAACGTATATTATAGTGATACTATTTATCTGAATGCAGGGGCGGACATACCATTGGTGCAACCTGTGTAGCCGCACAAGGGCCCAAAAGGTAAGAGGCCCATTTCCACCTCCACAGCAGGAGGAATTGTGCATCATGGTGAGAAATTCTTGACAGGGACCTCCTCTGTCTGTGTCCTCCAGTGTCTATAAGTATTTAAAACAAGAAGAGGGTGGGTCCAGTCCTGCTCTGAAAATGTACAAACAGGTGAACAAAAAATTATGGAGGCAGGTGCTCTGCACAGAGCTGTGAAAATATTAAATAGGGCTGGAGAGCAGTTCAATGAGTTTCTGCAGGCAACAGTAAAGCATAGTGGAGGTTCCTTGCAAGTTTAGAGTTGCATTTCAACAAATGGTTGCTGCTGTACTCACCATCAGCAAGTCTATGCTGCTTCCAGTTTCTGGCATTGGCTGTCGGCGTGACAGCCAGTGAGCTCAGTGGCTCTACTAGGGTGGACAGGTGAAGCTCACAGATTGACTGCCACGCTGCCAGTGTGATGTTGGCGCTGCAGCCAATGCCAGACAGCAGGAGCAGCGGTAAACTCAGTAGGGGAACTGGACAGTGTGAGTACACGACAGTTTATTTTTTTTTTTATACCAATGTGCACCCATGGATGAAGATTAATGGAAAGTGAACAATCCTTTCAATGTTGTCCTCAATGTTGAGAAATAAACTAATAATTACAAGTGTACCTAGTGATGAGAGAGGGTGCTATCCGAGCACACTCTTGTTCTAATAGAGTATCTTCGGTGTGCTCTAATACTATGTTTGAGTTGCTGTTTCTACATCTCTTACAGCTGTTCGACAGACACAACACATGAAGGGATTGCCTGTTAGGCAATCCCTGCATGTGTTGCGGCTGTTGAACAGTAGTGAGACATGCAGCCACAGTGACTCAAACATAGAATATCTTTGGCGTGCTCGAATACTATTAGCACAAGTTAATGCTTGGATAGCACCTTATCCGAGAACGCTTGCTTATCACTAGTGGTCACACCAAATATTAATTTGGATTTAGATTTCTCTTTTGTTCATTTAATTGGCATTTTGTCAGTTATTGAAAATAAAATTAACTTTATTTTTTAAAGCATTCTTAATTTGCAGCATTTTTTTGACACCTGTATAAAAAAAAAACCTTTGGAACAGTATTTTTTATGTCTGGGGATGGGGCGCAGATTAATAGAGCTCTAATGGAGCCAGTAAATTACAGACCAGTGAGCCTTACTTCTATACCAGGAAAGATATTTGAACAAATTATTAAACAACATGTATTTAAGTATGATACGATGGATAAGAATACAGTAATTAACCAAAGCCAGCATGGGTTTGCAGCAAACAAGTCATGGCCGACTAATCTAATTTCCTTCTATGATGGAATCACTAACTGGGTGGATAAGGGAAATGCGATAGGTATAGTATATCTTGATTTCAACAAAGCATTTGATAAAGTATCTCATACTATCTTTATTGAGAAAATGACCAAGTATGGATTTGACAAGGCTACAGTTATAGGTGGATTCATAACTGGCTCGGTGATTGTAGTGATTGAGAGTGGTAATAAATAGTTGCACATCCATTTGGAAGAGTGTTTCAAGTGAGGAACCACAAGTCTCTGTTCTGGCCCCAGTGTTGTTCAACATTTTTGTAAATGATCTACATAAGGAAACTCAAGCGAAGCTGATCAAATTTGCAGATGATGCAAAGCAAGGAGGGATAGCTAACACTAGAGAAGACAAAAATAATTCAGAAGGATTTAGATAAGATTTTACAAAGACTAAAAGAATGGTATTTAACGGACAAATGCAAGATTCTACATCTGGGCAAGAAAAACAAAAATTACATCACAGAATGGGAGGAATAGAACTAAAGGTACCTTCACACTGAACAACTTAACAACGATATCGCTAGCGATCCGTGACGTTGCAGCGTCCTGGATAGCGATATCGTTGTGTTTGACACGCAGCAGCGATCAGGATCCTGCTGTGATATCGTTGGTCGGAGCTAGAAGGCCAGCACCTTATTTCGTCGCTGGATCACCCACTGACATCACTGAATCGGTGTGTGTGACGCTGATTCAGCGAGGTCTTCACTGGTAACCAGGGTAAACATCGGGTTACTAAGCGCAGGGCCGCGCTTAGTAACCCGATATTTACCCTGGTTACCAGTGTAAATGTAAAAAAAAACAAACACTACATACTTACATTCCGGTGTCTGTCGGGTCCCCCGGCGTCCACTTCCCTGCACTGTGTCAGCGCCGGCCGGCCGTAAAGCAGAGCACAGCGGTGACGTCACCGCTCTGCTTTAGGGCGCTTACACAAATTTCAAAAAAACTGACCGTCACTTCCAAACATAGACTAAGTGTGAACAGGTGCTGAACCTAGAGTCACCAACTCGTATCCAGTCAAATAAATAAGGCAGCATACTGCGGCACTAAAACATGCAAACATGAAACATGAAAATTGAACTGCATTACTGCAGTTCAATTTTCATGTTTCATGTTTGCATGTTTTAGCGCCGCAGTGTGCTGCCTTATTTATTTGACTGGATACGAGTTGGTGACTAGGTTCAGCACCTGTTCACACTTAGTCTATGTTTGGATGTGACGGTCAGTTTTTTTAAATTTGTATTCAGTAGCCTTCTGACTGAGCACTCCTCCACCTCTTAGCCACAGGTGCTTTAATTGCAGCAGGTCCATTACCCCTCCACAGAGAGAGAGACATTTAGTCTAAGAAGAGGATTCACAGGTACCCATTCAGATGAAGACATTTGTTCTCAGCGAGGAAAGGAAAGTTTAGGACCTGGTATACGAGAGATGCCTTAATGTGGGTACCAGGTACACATGAATTGGCCAATTTATGCACTAAACGCTCTCATTTTTTCATATTTCTAGTGCATTAATGCAGTTCAATTTTCATGTTTCATGTTTGCATGTTATAGCGCCGCAGTGTGCTGCCTTATTTATTTGACTGGGAGAGCAAATGATGACTTGTGGGGATGGAGGGAGAGCAAGTAATTATGAATATTGAGGGTGGGGAGTAGATCATGTATTGAGACTGGGGGATGGGGACAATAAATGATGAATTGAGGGTGAGGGACAACAAATGATGATGAATTGGGGGTGGGGAAGAAAATAATGATACATTGAAGATGGGGGAGAGTTAATGATGTATTGAATGGGGGGAGAGAAGCTGATAATGAACAGAGGGTAGGGGAGGGAGAGAGAAGGCATGTCAATGAATTGGGGCACAAAGTGCATGTAAATATAATGAATCGGGGGAGCGGGAGGTACAGAGTGGGGACCGTTAAGAATCCATTGACTGGTATTGAATTGGGGGAAAGAGTAAAGGGGCTAATTAATTTATATATTTATTAGGTGTGCAAAGTGTCTATTTATAGTTGGTGGCTGTACAGTGGTGGATTACATTTTATATTTGGAATGGTGGGTTGCATAACAACTAATTATGTATTAACGGTGGGTGCATGTCTGTATTCAGCTATTTAGTGTAGAAGAAAGGGAAAATGTGGGAAATGTGCTTTTGAAGTGGTGTACTAGGTAACTTATTTTATGCATAGACAAGTCCAGGCTGGAAGAAGTGATGGCGGTCTGCACAGGATGAAAAAGAAAGGCAAAGATGAAAGACTTCAGCTAGAGATGTCACTGGTGAGTCAGTATTTCCTGTACACTGACATTATACACTATGGACAGAGCTCCTGTGTATAATGGCACTGTAATGGTAATATATAGTCTGGTCATGGTGTGAAGGTATTTGTCCCTTGAATGTGGTATTAATGTCATTTTAAAAAATGTATGTGATGCATGCATTTCTATGCAGCTGAACACTCCGTTCCAGAGTGCCGGTGGCAGTGTCGGGTATTGATGTGAGAGACGCATGCGATTTTCCCACATTGCACTCACAAGTGTGACCCCGGCCTTAGTGTGATTTGTGACGATATGGTACAGAAGTTGAGTTTTCCCAAGAGTGGGCGGTGGGACTGTGGAAGGTTCAAGGGATGGAGGCAGAGCTGGGGTGGAGCCTGGGCAGAGTCTCAAGGGGGCCCAAAAATGTTATCAGTGTGGGGCCCTGAAATTCCTAGTGGCAGCATTAAGAACGCATACCCATTACAGTCAATGTGGCAGTTCACATGTCCGTGATTTTTTGTAGCCAGAAACATATGTTTTTGATCTGAACCATACAGGTCTATGGGTCCGTGAAAAATCACTGACAGCACACATTGCCATCCGTGTCAATCCTTATGTGCATTCCAGGATTAAGGGCACATTCAGACGTCTGATGTGCATATACAAGTCCTATCTGTGTTTTTCAGATAGCACTCATACCCAAGAATGGCCTTTAAAGCCTTTCACAGGTCCGTGAAAATGGGAGTGACAGGTCCGATTTTAATCTGAGGGTTTTGGTTTAATATTAGGGATGAAAGTAAACGGGTCAGTAAGTAAGAAAATGAAAACAGACCATGCTTACATGTCATCACGTACTGTCAGGATGGAGAAAGTAGTGAAACTTTTTTTTCTCCACATACAAGAAAAACTGACCACCCTCGCTCTCTGATCAGAATAAAAAAAATAAAAAATAAAAAAAATCGGTCTGTTTTTCTTGTACATGGAAAAGTTGGACATGTGAATTAAATGACACTAATGAATAGGAGAAGCTTTGCAATTTATTTTTTCGTACAAGAAAATCAGATGAAACACTGATGGTAAAAATCAAAACAATGACCAAACACTGATGAAAATCAAGTAAAAAAAACACAGATAAAAATCAGGCATCTTACGGGGTTTTTTTCCTTCTCTTTTTAATTCTTCAAAATTGACTTCAATTGTAAAGTAATGGAGCATTTTCAGAGTGGAAACCACCTAAATAATGGATGTGTGTGTCACTTCTATTAAACCCTTGGTGTTTTTGAAAGCCTGAATTGTAGATATAAAAAAAAAAAAACCTCAACAGCCTTAACCTATGAATGCCAAGTTGTTTACCTATAGAAATGAACAGGAAGATTCTCCCGAGCCTTCTGTGAACAGTTATTCTGGTGTTTTTCAGAGAGGATCTGCTCAAAAAACAGGAAAAAGGTAGTGTGAATATACCCTTAGGCTATGCGCACACGTTGAATAAACCGATGCAGAAATTTCTGCATCTCTTGGCAAGAAAAACGAAGCTGTAAAAACGCAAGTTGACCGATTTGAATGAGGGCAATGGTGAAAAAGATCCATGTTGCAATAGTGTAGAGTCACCTCCTGATCACGTCTCACTAGCTCAAGCCAGTATATATCAGAACAGGTTTTTGGTATGCAACATAGTATTTTCAGTGAACACCACCAGTATATAGAGTATATATTTATGTTGCTACAATGTGCTCATTTATTTTAGAACAACATTTTTGGATGTGTTTTTCAGGGACATTTCATTTGTCTTTTGAGAAGCATTCTTTTCTGTTCTTTGTGGAATTTACCTTTTATTTTCATTATTTGATTTACTTGATATGAAAGGGATTGTCCTAGAAACGAAGAAAACTAGTAAATAATGCTTAACAGAGAAGCGGAAGAGACAGTCGGCACGTGACCGCAAATATTCATATCGCCTATGAACAGTCATGTGACAACCACTGGGACTAGAACCCTAAGGGTATGTGCGCACCTTCAGAGTGCTGACAGGAAAGACACTACGTAAAATATGACTTTTTTTTAACACAGTATTGATATGGTTTTACTTGCATTTTGTTTCCATTAACTTGAATGTGTGAAAAATGCTGCAAGAGACTTGATAGAATTGACAAGCTGCTGATTTTTCCCCCCTCTCAAAGTTTGATTATTAAAATTCACAAAGAAAAAAACTAAGCAGCATATGCCTCACATTTCAGAATTCTCATTATTCACCTTGTGCTTTCTGCAAAACACTGAGTTTTTTCACGTGTGTTTATTGCAGACTGTTAGATATCCAGCGTTGCACTACATTGCCAGTCCTCTAAGCAGTACATAAAACCCCCTTAACATTGATGCCATAAGGACTGGTCAGTAGCAAAGAATGCGTTTAACATACACTAACTGTATTTACTAATTTTTACCACTTCTTGATGTCTTTTTTTCTTGTCCTTATTTTTTTCCAGCATTTGTTCATTTCCGATTAGTAATGTCTTTTACAGAAAATTTGATGTATGGCAGTAACTTTCAAGTTACAGAATGCTTGTATTAGATAACATGTAAATCGCATCATTATAGGGGTTGTACAGAGTTAGAGAATTCATATATATTAACTGTAGTATCTGTACAAAAAAAAAAAAAAGTTTCCAAAGGTGGGCGGCATTTTCGGCATATTTTTCACATAGCGGGTTGACGGCTCTGTCAACAGTTAGCTTCTATTTCACTGAAGCTTTTTACCTTCTTTTCAAGGGGAAATTAAAATTGTTTTGGCATTTGTATTTGATTCAGCCTGATAATTAGAAAAAATATGAGGAAAGACCGGCAATGCTACTCTGGAGAGGTATGTGCCCAAGAAAAGGCCAACGGTTGTAAACCGTTGTCAACCTCAACACCGAAGAAGACTGAAGGTGGAAATTCTTGCAGCAAATAATTTCTACCAACAATGGTCGCTATGAAGAACAGCAGTACATGAGAAAAGCAGTACATGAGGGTTAAGGATAAAAGGGAACATGGCAGAGGATACACGCTGCACAATCCATAGGCAGCATAGATCAGACACGGCTGTATGATTTCAGGCATACATGTTTAACCATGAAATGTCAGAGAAGAACATAGTTTAGTAGGTGTCGGGGACCGAGCCGAAGGGGAGACTAGTTGGACATGTGGGTGACCGGCAGTTTCTCCCCTTCCCGGGTCTCTCCTTATACATGCACAAATAAAATAGACTTGTCAATAAAGGGCAGCCTTCAGAAAGAAGAAGTCGAGGACCGACTAGTCTCCCATGTAGCTTGGTCCCCGGCGACTATAAAACTGTTTGTTTCACCACACTATTATACAATAACCAGGGCGATAGTGCAGACACTGCTGGAACAGCACCGGCCCCCGAGGAGAGTATAAGAGTGTTGTAAATTTAAAAGGGGGAAACATATGAATTGAGAAGGGGATGTAGAAGTGGAAAACCCCTTTTAATAGATGCGAGAATTAAAAAAAAAAAGACAAAAATTGCTCCCTACTAGGGATGAGCAAATGTGATCGGGGATACCCTGATATCACACGAGTATCTAGGTGCTCGGATGTGCTTGGCACTCGATGAGCATTGTGAATACGGAATACAGCCTCTGGGAAGGGTTTACGGTTTTGCAGTCAGTTGCCAAATATATAGCCTCTGGTGACCAAATAGTCAAATTTTTCACAAAAATGAAAAACCTATTGTCATTCATACAGTTTAGCCTACTTTGTGCTAAATTACGGTGGTTTTAAACTAAAATAAATGCTTTACCTGCTGTAGGTGACCAATACTTTTATTTTCAAGAAAGGACACTTGGGTTCCAGAGACCTATCAATGAGAAAATGCATCAGGCATGTGGTAAGGGACAGGGAAGTGGAAGTGCTGATGATGGTACACGCAGACTGCGAGGACGTGGGGTAGGTGTGACTGCATCTGTTGCTGGAGCACAAGAAACACTCCCACCCATGACATCGCTTCCGGTCCCACTTTTCTGGGAGGCATGGGACACCACTTCTTAAGCCACACCAGTGCAAACAGGTGGTCTGTTGGATAGCAGATAATCCTTCTAACATGCTTGCCAGCACATCCCAGTCTTCCACACTGTCCAGTCTCACCAGCCAAGAGTCTGGATCACTTAATCCTCACCCTGATCAGCCTTCCTCCCACCATGCGGAGTCCCAGGAGACCAGTAATTTCACACTAGGACACTCTGAGGAGTACTTTACATCATAATTTCTTGATTGTGGCCTCTCGCCCTCCATGTTCCAAGATGGACAGGAGGGCATGCTGTTTAGTGATGAACAAAACTTACAGCAGTCAGGGTTATAAGAAGTTGACGGTGGGGAACGTCAAGTTTTGTCTAAGGAGGTAGATGATGATGAGACACAGTTGCCGATAAGTCATGTTGTTAAGTCACTAAGTCAGGAGGAACAGGGAACAAAAATTACTGACCCAACCTGGGAAGCTGGCATGCAGAGCGAGGACAGCAACGATGATGGGGACAGATCAGCAGCACCGGAACAGGCAGAAAGAGGTAGTGGTAGTGGGGTGACCAGAGAGAGCAGACGGGCAACTGTTCCGTAGAGAAAAAATACTCGTGAATTTCTCTGTGAAAAACTCATGTGGTCACCAGGTTGTGACTTTTTTAGCCCCTTAGTGATGGAGCCAATTTTGACCTTAATGACAGGCCAATTTTTTTTTAATCTGACCAGGGTCAATTTTTTTGAGGTGATAATTCTGGAACGCTTCAACAGATCCAAGTGATTCTGAGACTGTTTTTTCAAGACATATTGTACTTCACAATAGCAGTCAAATTTGTTTGATATGGCTTGCATTTGTGAAAATATCGTAAATTTGGGGAAAATTTTGAAAATGTCACAATTTTCAAAACTTGAAATTCTTATACCTTTGAACCAGAGAGTTATATCACACAAAATAGTTAATAAATAACATTTCCTACATGTCTACTTTACTTCTGCATTATTTTTTAAACATAATTTTTTGGAAAAGTTAGAGGGGTTAAAAGTTGAGGAACAATATCTAATTTTTCCAACAAAATATACAAAACCAGGTTTTTTTAGGGATCACGTTCCTTTTCAAGAGACTTTGAGGGATCTATATAAACAGAAAATACCCAAAAGTGACACCATTCTAAAAACAGCATCATCAAAAACCAAATTCAAGAAGTGTATCAACCCTTCAGGTGCTTCACAGGAACTAAAGCAATGTAGAAGGAAAAAATTAACATTACTTTTTTTCAAATTTTTTTTACTTTAGCTCCAATTTTTTTTAATTTTCACAAGGGTAAAAAAGGGAAATTGCACAACAAATTTTGTGTTCCATTTTTTTCTGAGTACGTCAATACCCCATATGTTGGGGAAAATTACTGTTTAAGCACATGGCAGGGCTCGGAAAGGAAGGAGTGATGTTTTGGAACATAGACTTTGATGGAATGGTCTGAGGGCGCTGTGTCGCCTTTAGAGAGCCCCTTATGTGCCTAAACATTGGAAACCCCCCACAAGAGCCCCTTATGTGCCTAAACATTGGAAACCCCCCCACAAGAGACCCTATTTTGAAACCTACATTCCTCAAAGATTTTATCCAGGAGTACAGTGGACATTTTGGACGCCTAGGTACTACATAGAATTTCATAAAGTCGTCATATGGAGGTTTTTTTTTCTTTTTCACGAAAATGTTGTTTTAACCCTACATTTGTAATTTTCACAATGGTTATTAGGTGAAAATGGACCCCATAATTTGCTATGCAACTTCTCTAGAACAAGATGATACCCCATATGTGGTCGAACGCTTCTGTTTGGGCACAAGGCAGGGCTAGGAAAGGAAAGGGCGCAATTTGTCTGGAATAAATAGTGAATGCCATGTCGCATTTGGAGAGGTCCCGACATGCGAAAACAGCAGAAACGCCACACAGGTGACCCCATTTTAGAAACTACACCCCACAAGGAATTCATATAGGGGTGTACTGAGCATTTTTAACATACAGGTGAGTCACAAAACTTTAGAACATTTAGATGTGAGAACAAAAATGTTTTTTTTCCACTGAAATACTGTTTTAACACCAAATTTATAATTTAGTCAAGGAGGAATGGGAGAAATTGGACGCCACAATATTTCATGCAATTTCTCTCAAATTTACAAATGTGGCAGTACCCCATATGTGGTTGTACGCTATTGTTAGAGCACATGTTGGGGATGGAATGGGAAGGAGAGCCGCTTGGCTTTTAGAATGCAGATTTCACTTGAATAGATTCTGGACTCCATTAGTTGAGTCCCTGAGGTGTCAGAACAGCATTCATTTCCCTGACGGCACACTGGGTGAACCTTGTGGAGGCTGGGGCCGAATCCATCCCTGGCACGGCACATGAGCTACCGATGCCAAGGATTGCTGGCCCAATTTATATCAGGGTTTCCACCTTCTGCAGCAGTTCCTGCACCCCTTCTTCTCCATCTCAGATGTCATCTCAGAAAATGTCGTCCACCTCAGCTGGAAATTCTACAGCACTGCTTCAGCAAAGCAACAACAGGCACTGCTGAAGCCAATTTGTCTACTAGGCAAGCAGCACACTGCCGCAGAGTTGTTGAAAGAAATAACAGACCAAACAGATCTGTGGCTCTCGCCACTGAACACGCGACAAGGCATGGTGTGCGATAATGACCATAACCTGGTGACGGTCATGAAGCTTGGCAAGCTCTCACATGTACAACTTAGTGGTTCAGCTGTTTCTGAAAACCTACCCAGATTTGTTATAGCTTCTGGTCAAGGTACACCACGTGAGCGTACAGCTGCCGCTGCTCTGGCAGTAGCGCATGCAAATGCCAGCTCACCGACCGGTGTGGGACATGACCATGCGCTGCAACTCCACACTGCACATGCTGGCAAGGCTTTGTGTGAGCACAGGCAAGTTGTTGAATACCAGCTCAAACACACCTGTTGGTATTCTCATCAGCCTCCGCACATAACTGAACAGAGAACATCGATGTCTGACATTTGTGTGGTTCTTCAAGACTTTGAGGACCCAACAATGATGGTGAGTGGTGATGAATGATGCAATAGTCAGCGTAATTATCCCGCTTCTGTGCCTACTTAAACAGTCGTTGCTCACAACTAAATAAATATGAAGCTATGCATGGTAGAGATGGAGGAAGATATGAGACAAAGATACTATCCAGCCAAGAATCACAGCTGCTTAGCGCAGATTGGGTAACAATGAGGAGGAGAAGGAGGAACAGGAGCTCGTTGCTATCGCACCAGAGGCTAGTCCTCTCACAAGATTCTTCCCATCTCTCCTACGTGAATGGGCTGAGGAGGGGAATGAGGAGGAAGACAGGGAGGAGGAGATGGGAGAATTGTCATCATGGTGGAGACAGGGAAGTATTGGCTGTAGGGACCTTGGCACATATGGCAGACTGTATGTACTGCTGGCTTTCCGGTGACCCTCGCGTTACATTCATCTTGGCCAAAAAAAGAGCACTGATTATTCACCCTGCTAGACCCAGGTTATAAGGAGAACTTTGCATCTCTCCTTCCTGAGGTGGTGAAGTCAACTAAAATGGTGCTATTGCGGAAGGCCATTGAGGAAAATATGTTGAAAAAATTCCCATCAGACAACACTAGCGTCAGAGATTAAGCTCCCTTCCCCAAATAAGAAGAGGTGAGGGAGACACACCAGGTAGAGCAGAGGCATGGGTACACTGTCAAAGGCCTAGGCCTTCATGACACCCTCCCAGCATCCATGCTCCAATGACCGGTCTTTATGACAAGCAGGGAAAAGTTTTTAAAGAGAGAAGAATAGAATTATTCTTACCGTTAATTCGGTTTCTAGGAACCTTCCACGACGGCATACGGAGGTTGCCTCTTTGCCCTAATGGGGAACAGGAAATGGAGAGGTTAAAAGGCCCTCCCACCTCCCTCTCACCAGTGACTTATAACTGAAAACCATAGCACCGGTTTACCTTGAATCCCAGATTTAAATCCAGGAGTATAGTGAGGGAACTAGCGCCGTCGTGGAAGGTTCCTAGAAACCGAATTAACGGTAAGAATAATTCTATTTTCTCTAGTCACCTTCCACGACGGCATACGGAGGAATACCAACTAATTTGGCGCTAGGGAGGGACAACGGCCTGGAGTACTTTCCGGCCGAAGGCTAAATCCTTGTTGGGCATTACATCTAATCTGTAATGTCTGGAGAAAGTATGCAACGAAGACCATGTAGCTGCCCTGCAGATTTGCTCTGCTGATGCACCTGCTCTTTCTGCCCAGGAGACTGAGGTTGATCTAGTCGAATGAGCCTTGATTCCCACTGGAGGGGTTTTATCTTGAGCAAGGTATGCTTCTGCTATCGCTTTCTTGATCCAGTTGGCAATAGTACTTTTGGCTACCTTCTTCCCTTTGTTTTGTCCTGATGGATAGACAAATAGATTCTGGTCAATTCTGTAAGAACTGGTTTGTTCTAGGTAAAATAATACAATGCGCCTGACGTCCAGCATATGGAATCTCTCTTCTTTTGGATTTGTAGGATTTTGGCAAAAAGAAGGTAGAACAATTTCTCGAGAGCGGTGGAAATCTGATAAAACCTTTGGAAGAAAGGAAGGGTCTAGGCGCAGTATTATAGAGTCATCTCGAATGGACAAGTATGCTTCTCTCATTGAGAGGGCTTGTAATTCTCCCACCCTCCTTGCTGATGTAATGGCCACAAGAAAAATTGTTTTATAGATCAGATTTTTCTGGGAGCAGGAGGATAATGGTTCGAAGGGGGGACCTGTGAGCCCTTGTAACACCAGATTGAGATACCACAGTGGTACTGTTATTCGTTTCTTAGGGTTCATTCTAGAAGCTGATATCATGAACCTCTTAATCCAGCGATGATTTGCCAGATCCTGATCAAATATTGAACTGAGGGCGGAAACTTGGACTTTTAGGGTGCTAGGCCTGAGGCCTATTTCTAAGCCTTTTTGCAGAAAGTCTAGAATTTTTGATAAATTCGGATTGAAGGGGTCTGGTACTTCAGGAAGACAAAAAGATGAGAATTTCTTCCAGATCTTATTATATATAGCAATGGTTACCGGTTTCCTTGATTTTTGAAGTGTGGAAACCACTGCCTCTGATAGTCCTTTGGCTCTCAATATCTGGGCTTCAGTAGCCATGCCGCCAGATTCCATTTGTGGGCATCTAGGAGATGGATTGGTCCTTGAGAAAGAAGGTTTTCCTCCATCGGAAATTGGAACGGCCCATCCACCTGTAAATCCACTATCAGGTTGTACCAACTCCTCTTTGGCCACAACGGAGCTACCAATATGGTGGGTGTCCGTTCTTCCCGAACTTTCTGCAAGACTTTTGCCAATATCAGAATTGGTGGAAACGCATAGGCCAGCCGAAAAATCCATTCCTGGGCCAGTGCATCCACTCCTCTGGAGCCGTCCCTGTGGTTTAGGGAGAAGAAGGCTTCGACTTTCGCGTTTTGGCGGGATGCAAAGAGGTCGATTTCTGGAAGACCCCATTTGTTCACCAGCATCTCGAAACTTCAGTTGCTCAAACACCATTTCCCCAGATGTATGTCCTGACGACTTAGATAGTCTGCCTGAGTGTTGGATGAGCCTTTCAGGTGAATTGCCGTCAGGGATAAAAGATGTCTTTCTGCCCAGGAGCATAGTCGGGCAGATATGTTCTTCAGGCTATTGTTCTTTGAACTGCCCTGATGTCTGATGTGAGCCACCGTGGTCACATTGTCCGAATATATGCGAACGTGATGTCCCTTGATAAGATGACCCCCTACTAGCAGGGCTTCCTCTACAGCTTTCAGTTCTCTGTAGTTGGATGACTTCCTGCTTGTTGACTGGTCCCAGAGACCTTGGAAAGAGGTGTGATTTATCATGGCCCCCCCAGCCTCTTTTGATGGCATCTGTTGTAACCGTAGTCAGTGGGAATTGTGTCCAACTGACTCCCTTTTGTAAATTTTTTGGGGTTATCCACCATGCCAGGGAGGCCTTGACACGACCTGGTGTGTACAACCTCTTGTTTAAAGAACTGGGATGACCGTCCCAATTCTGCAGGATATGTGCCTGAAGAATTCTGGAATGGGCTTGGGCCCATGGTACCGATTGGATGCAGGCTGTCATCGATCCTAGAAGAGACATGCCTTCCCTGATTGTAGGGGATCTGGTGTCTCTGAATGTCTTGACCTTTGATAGTAGGGTTAGACGATGTTCCAATGGGAGGAAGGACATTTGTCTTGCAGAGTCCAGAAGAACTCACAGGAATTTCCTGCATTTGGAGGGTCGTAGGTGAGATTTTTCCAAATTCGGTACCCATCCAAGAGATGTCAGAATATTGAGAGTCTTTGATACATGAGACTCCAGGGTTTGTTTGGTAGGAGCCACTAACAAAAGGTCGTCTAGATACGGCACTATACAGACGCCTTGCCTCCGGATAAAGGAGACTACTTCCCCCATTATTTTGGAAAATACTCTTGGAGCAGAGGAAATTCCAAACGGAAGGACGTTGAATTGATAGTGCTCTATCAGACGCCCTTTCTGTACTGCAAATTTGAGATATTGGCGATGTCTCTGGTAAACGGGGATGTGAAAGTAGGCATCTTTCAGATTGACAGTGGCCATGAAGGAGTGCGGACTTATCAAGGGAATGGCATTTTTCACTGATTCCATCTTGAATCTTCGGTACTTGATATGCCGATTGAGGCCCTTTAGATTTATAATAATACGGGACTCGCCAGATGGTTTGGGAACCAGAAATAGACGAGAGTAGTGCCCCCGATCCCTCTCTGATTCTGGGACCCGAGATATCGCATTTGACATCTTTAGGGCCCTGAGACCCGACTCCAAAACGGACTGGTGTTTCAAGGAGGGAAGGGAGGTGATCTTTAGACCCCGTGGGGGGGAGGAAATGAATTCTATTAGAAGACCCTATTTGATGACGTTGAGGACCCAGGGGCAATTGGTGATGTTTTGCCACTGGGAAACAAAATTTGAAAGTCTCCCCCCCACCGGGTCGAAGTCACCGCTTCTCCTGTTGAGACTGCTGCTGCTGTTGCTGAGGGATAAGGATGTTTCTCCCACTCCCTTCGGGTAACTCCACCTCCCGGACTTGCCTTTCCCTCTCTGAGAGGTTTGGGCCTGAAAGGGACGAAAAAACTTCTTTTTGGGAGTTTTTTGTTCTGGGAGGGCTTTCTTTTTATCGGTTGCCTTTTCCAAGATGTCATCCAGAGAAGGCCCGAAGACATAGTTACCTTTAAATGGTATGGCGCACAATTTGGCCTTGGAGGTGATATCACCAGACCACATTTTTAACCACAGCGCCCTTCTAGCCGAATTAGTCTGTACTAATGACCTAGCAGCAATTATGATAGTTTCCATAGAAGAATCCGCTAGGAAACCCGTGGCTCTAAGGAGACTGGGTAGAGAGTCCAACAATTCAGCTCTAGACGTGCCCTGGGATATGTGAGATTCTAGTTCACCTATCCAGCGGAAAAGTGCTCTAGCCACACATGTTGATGCAATATTGGCTTTGAGGGCTACGGTGGAGGTCTCCCACGATTTTTTCAACAGACTTTCTATTTTCCTGTCCATTGGATCTTTCAACTGTGACGAGTCTTCGAATGGAAGAGCCGTTCTCTTAGCCACTCTTGCCACCTGCGAATCAACTTTAGGGACATCCCATTTGGCCAAATCCCCTTCTAAGGGGAATCTATGCTTCATCTCGGATGGAGTACTGAGACGTTTTTCAGGTAATTCCCACTCTTGATCAATCATATCAGATATATTCGAGTGGATTGGAAACCCTACCCGTTTACTCTTAGTTATGCCACCAAACATCTGGTCCTGTATGGACTGCGGTTCTGGCTCTTCCTCCAGCCCCATAGTACTGCGTACGGCAGCTACTAAATCCTCAATCCAGTCTGAAGAGAAAAGATACTTCCTAGCTTCAGAGGTTATAGGGGACGTAGGTTCCTCCCGTCGACGCGAGGATGAGGCATAGGAGAGGTCTGACTCAGATTCAGAATCCTCCTCCTGGATTTTCCTTTTTTTAGCTGGAGAAAGTGGCGGAGGGGGTGGGGGTGGGGGGGTAAAGGCCGCTAGGGAGGATTGCACCTCCTGCTTGACCAAAGAGCGGATTTCTTCTAGTAAGGAAGGTTGCTCTGCCCTGACAACCTTGTCAGTACAGGTCCTGCAGTTTTTTCTCCCATAATGGTGGCAGCTTAATGTTACAGATGGCACACTTCTTTTTAGTAGTAGTTTTGGGGGCAGACTTTTCTCCCTGTAATGAGAGGGGAGAGAGAGTCATGACTAAAAAAATACCCCCAAGTCACTAGCTACGGACCCCTGTCCCTGCGGCACTTACTGTGGCAGGGGCAGCGCTGGGCTCTGCAAGCGCAGGGCAGGTACTGCTCTCCATGACAGGACAGTCTTACCTGCGACGTTTTCTGGCAGGTTTTATGCTCTGCGGCATGTTCCTGCCCCCAGCGATTGTGAAGATCCTCCTCCCCTCCATGGTCCAGGGTGGAGGACGCCGTCCTGCATGAGACACCGCCGGCGGAAGTGCCTCCAGGGAGCGCAGAAAAGACCGGAAGTGACGCGCGCGATCACTTCCGGGTCGCCAGCGGTATGTGGAGGAGAGGAGACCTCCAGGAGGACTCCGGTCAGGAACGCTAGCCTGCTTTGCCCTCACGGGGGAGCGGGAAGGCTAGGAACAGGTCCCGAGGACACCGCAGCACGGCGCGACGGGAGCAGCATGAGAGGGGAGGTAAGGTACGACCCCATGCTGCAAGGTTTCATATAAGCCAGAGCTTATTAAATGCAAAAGTTACCGGCCACCACTGCATACGAAGTAAACCTCTCCTGTCCCATGGGGAACAGGAAAGACACTGGTGAGAGGGAGGTGGGAGGGCCTTTTAACCTCTCCATTACCTGTTCCCCATTAGGGCAAAGAGGCAACCTCCGTATGCCGTCGTGGAAGGGGACTAGAGAAATACCTGGCCAACCAAATTGCACTCCCAAATTCCTCTGCGACTTTCAACTATTGGGTGTCAATGCTGGACACTTGGCATAAGCTGTCCCTCTATGTCTTGGAGATGTTTGGCTGCCCTGCCGCTATGGTCTTGCCTGAGTGGGTTTTAAGAGCCTTTATGAATGTAGGAGTACCACAACTACACTTTCTTTTCAATATTTTAATGTGACACTACAGCCGATGCCTTTTAAGGCTGTATGGATGACCCTGCTTGTAATTTTTGGCAGTCTTTGCAGTTAGTGCATAGCCTTTAGGAATCCAGGAGTACCACTACATGACAACGGCATTGTGCTTAGAGATACAGGGTAGGAGATAGCTGCTTGGCCATGGAAAATAATGTAATGAAGTTCCCTATGCATTTTTGTGCTGATGTTAATGACAGAGGAGGTTTGGAGCTTTGCAGTTATTGCGTCAGTAGAGCGTTTGAGACTTATGTGCTTCATCACCCAGTAATTTTACATGATCTGCCACTTCATGGCTGCGTTGCTGTGGTGTCAAACCACTTCCACTTTTCAATACTACTCACAGCTGATTGTGAAATTTCTTCCACCCTAAATATTCCACTAAGAAACAGTGATATTCTATTACAGCACCACGCCAATTTAGTGTGGTCTTTAGATGGAGCTTTGCTTTCTCAAAGTTGTAAAGGCTGACTGTATGTCTTGTGACTGGATGTTGTACACCTATGGCAAATGGCAATATCCATATAGTGTGTAGATCATTAGGGTATTTAGAGGTCAAAGTTTGCCCCCTATATAATTCGAAAGAGTTGTTCTTTAAGTGACTGGATCTCCTTTGTGGACTGTGCAGTTGGATAGTCAAGGAAAAAAAGTTGTTCCAGCGTCTGGGAAAAAAATATTTCTTTCCTTATTTTAAGTCCATTAAAAATTTACAAAAATTACAAGACAGGGCAAGGGAGCAAGATGCGATTCGAACGCTCACTTGCATTCTTTATCACAGCTTCAAGCCATTGTAATTTTTGTAAATTTTTAATGGACTTAAAATAGTTCTTTTATTTTACCAGATGCTGGAACAACAACTTTTTTTTCCTTGAGTATATTATCTGTTGTGGATCCACCTGGTTCCATGCAAGATGGACTTCAAGTACTAGGTGAGCTGGCTTTCTCTTCACTATATGTGAATGCAGTCGGATAGTCTATAACGTATACCAGACACAATTCAATTAGGGCAGGTGCAGACGAGCGTATATTCTCACATCCAAGAGAATCGGGTCAATTATGCAAATCACACTGTGATCAGTGTTATCACAGTGTAGAAAAAAATTCTCCATCTTCTCCATGGTGCCAGTTCGTGGAAATCGGACTGCACTCAGATGTCATCTGGGTACGGTCTGATGTTTTTCAAGCTGTCACTGACTTGCATGGCCAAGTTGGACTAAGACAACCAGTCCAGGAGGCAGGATCCTAGCAGCTTCTTCTCATTCTGTTCCCTTAGACTGAAAAGTCTCTCCCTATATCTGTGTACATAGGGAGAGATATGTCAGTCAAACAGAACGAGGCAGGGAAAAAAAGAGAACAAAAAAGGAAAAGCCTGGGACTGGCCTCTTAGACTAGTAATTCTTGTGACATTATCTGCCCGCTGTTCCAAGGTATGCTTTCTATGAAACACCACAGCATGTGAGTAAAATATACATGGCTACAATAATGGAGCCAGTCTCCCACTCATGGTGCCCATGCTTCAGGCAACACAAGTCAGCTGACAAGTTACTTGTAAGCTGTAATATCAGCAATGTGGTTTTGCTCATTTACATGCCATCAAGGAATGGGCTCCAAGTCCTGTAAATTGTGAGGTGGAGCCTCCATGGGTAGTACTGGTTTTTCCAGCTAACCTACCAGATGAAAAGAATAGTGTAATACATCAGCACAGGCTACCTTCTACTACAATTTCAAGACCTAGTTCTGATGCAGAAGTGCCCATTGTAGGGGCTTTTGGTGGTGGACAAAGTTCAGCCCTGCACTCTGCTTCACCTACGTGTGTGACATCTATCATAATCAGCATTATCCATTTCAACAATTTGTGTTAGAGTAGGTATCTTTACTTCCCATGAGAATCATTGAGCCTTGAGTGTTCAAAACCAAGTTGTCAATCCTTGGACCACTTTGGTAGGTACCAACTGCTACATATCAGCAGGGACGTACAGTATATGCCAATAGAACCAGAGGGCAGGTGCCTAAGGTGGCAACGTTTAGTGGGCGGCACTTAAATAAGAGATTTTTTTAATATGCCTTTTGTTTTTAAAATCATCAGCTCCTGAGACACGCATGGGGGCTGCTTAGAATGTGAACGAGCACAAGTCTGGTAAATGCCAGGCAGCAATAGACATAGTAATATAGATGACTAAATTTGCTCTCCTCAAAACAGCGGGTCTGTCATCAGATACAGGCTGAGCTGAAACAGCACAAGCAGAAAGTGACAGCTCAATCAGCTTCATATTAATAACGGAAGTGGTCATTGTTTGAGTCTACACGGGGTATAGATCTACTTGTGTATAGCAGACCGGGCAGTATGGAGATCTCTGTGGAGGAGTCAAAAGTGGTCAACTCCTAAATGTTTTATGGTGGGTCTTGAGAAAATAGGTCTTGCGTGTATTTTACTGTTAAATAAAAGGAGGGGGAGTGAAGATTTTTGTAGGTAATAAATTAGCTGTACGACCATCTCCACTAAATGATCGCTGATCGGCTAGGTATCGGTTGGTGATCAGTTGTGGTTTCATAGCCTGTTTACACAGGAGATTGCAAATCAGTAGTAGATCATTCAGTGCACATAGGCTGCCTCTGTTTTCGGCAGCACAGCTCCTGCTTACACAGGATGTGCTGCCGAAAGCTTATATTTTGGGCCACCCAAAAAGATAATTTCACTTGACAAATTAGCGTTTTGCTCATTCCTCGAGCCTGCATATGATGGATTTGTTGCACAATTTGAGGTGAACTACAATGTTTTAATTGTACCTCCATTTATAATCTGCCAAGCGATCTGACAAGTGCTTTATGTAAATGCAGAATGTAGACAGTACTGACTTCCATTCAGGGTTAATGCACACATTGCAGGGCCAGCCCTGACATGCAGTTTTACCACACCTTTTTTCATATTATTAATGCCTGGGCAATTTTGCTGGTAAAACTACTATTTTACTACTGTTTTTTTTTTGTTTTGCCACACTGCACGAAATATAGCACTACACATCAACGCACACTAACATTAGATATGTCAATATGATGACAGTACTGATCTAATCCAAGTTATGATGTGGAAATGGTTCTTAAAATTAATTAGAAAGAAGCCAATCTCTTTATATATGTGCATTGAAATTCATCTATTCCAGATAAAAACAATGCAATTACTAGTGTAGCGCCGATTACCTAATTAGAAAGATGCCGCCCCTTTACGAAACGACACTTTGGTCTAGAACATGACCAATGATTGATGGGCAAGTGATCAGAGCCGTCCAGTAGAAGTCCCCCAGTAATACTGCATGTGGCATTAGAAATTAGCAAATTCACACCGTCATAAACCATTATATTCAATGGAGGCCGATAATTGAGGAGTCAGGACTCATACCTGTCCATTGATCCAGACCAGACTGCACTGGGGAAGGGCTTCTGAAATGAGAACATTAGTGCCGCTCTAGTAGTTTGTATATATGTAAACTTTTAGGCTGGGCTCAGATGGCTGCATGAAAAATCAGGCCTGTCTCATTGCAAAATGCAGATATGAATGGCTCAGTGTGCGTATCCACAGATCGGAGGAGCGCAGGAGCTGCCTGCCATTTACCTGCACTAGTCTAGTCCGTAAAAAAGACCAAAGTAATGTAGGCTGTGTTTTTCCCCACGCACATTATTGGTCCATGTGGAAAATGAGACATGGGCACTGGCTATAATGGGTACATGTGACCACCATGCGCGGTCCACACATACAGCAAACATCCACCTGCCGACAGGTGAACGGAGAGGCGGCCGGCAGCCCATGTGTTCTCCATAATGGGAGTTATGTACACAGGCAAACAAGTGCAGTAGGTTCTGGACAGAACTCCCATAACACAGAATGCAGAGTCACACATGGTGGTCACCTCGCCAGGCAGAAGTGGGACCGCATCTATTAGACATTTTTATATTTCATCAGTTTTTCTTTTATATGACAAAAAAAAGCATCTCCCAGCAGCAGATTTATCAGTGTGCCGTATTTTTATAGACCGATGCACTTGAACAGGCGAGTTTGATTCACAAATCAGAAGAGTAGGACAAGTCTACATCCATCAAGTTTTCTTTTTTTTTATGGAGACCATAATAAAAGATGAGGACATGAGAATAGCCCTGTAAAGTAGAATCTGCGGATTTGCCGCGGTTTTTATGCGGATTTTCAGCGTTTTTTGCCACTGCGGATTTTTATCATGGAGGGGTGCAGAAACGCTGCAGATCTGCACAAAAGACGTGACATGCACTTCTTTGAAATCCGCAGCAATTCCGCACAGCTTTTTTTTGGCCCATTGATTTACATTGTACTGTACATCACAGTGCGGATCTGCAGCGTTTCTGAGCGGAAAAATCCACTGCGGATCCGCAGCAAATCCGCATTGTGTGCACATACTGTATACTAGCTGTGCATATCATACTGACAGTGATATGGTGCATGGATAAGGCCTACATAGGCTCTGCAGAAGCCATATGTAACAAAAGGACCACAGGTAAGGAGAAACAAGTAAAAAAAAAAAAAAAACACCTGATGTCAGCAGAGGAAACTGCGTGAACAAGAAAGACAGCTCTAACTAGACAGAAGCCCTGCCTAGCTGGGACACCCTATAAGAGCTGCGGTTTTGGAGACGCTCTGACCCTGCTGTCAAATCATCACAATATATAGTAATTGTCAAAATCAGATTCTTATACTTGGCAATTTTCCTGGAATAATCAATGTTATTCGCTTCACCTTTCAGTTGTTTTACAACCCACCGCAACCACTATAACATCATAGGCAAACTGCGAAAACTAAAGATCAGCTGGAAACCTAAACTTAAAAACAAACGCGCACACACTGATACCTTTCCAGTCAGTGGACTCAAATTGCTTTAATTCACCTAAAAGAACAAACAGAATAAGTATTCACCTTCTCAGGGTCCAGCGCCAGCTTCCCGCTGGTCTCTGTGTTTTTGCCTCAGTGGTGACATCACATCCCTGCTACAGCCAATCACTGAGCTCAGCGGCTCATGCTGTCTACATGACCTTACTGCTGCAGCAAAAACACAAAGTGGCAGAGAGCCGACACTGGACCTGGGTAGGGCGAGGATCGGCTCCGTTTGTTTTTGTTTTGTTTTTTTTGTTGGTTTTTTTTTTTTTTTTTAGGTATTTTAAAGCATTTGGGATCCACATTCTTGAAAGTGGAAAACCCCTTTAATGGTTGAAACATGGTCCAAAGCAGGATGCCGCTATGTTTCACCTCCTTGATGTTTGCATAAGCTTTATGAACGATGGGATACAATACCATCTATTGACAAATACAAGTTTTTATCTTCAATTACTCAATAGTTAAAACATAGCCCTTGCTTCATTGTTCATAGAGACTGTTATAATTCATATGGTTTATACTTCGGGAAGAGTCACACAACTGTATAACTCGGAGATCACAACGCACTGCTCTCTCCCGACCTGAGCGTGACAGAAACACATGCTGTCACATTTGGGTCAGTAGAGCCGACGGCCAGTCCGAGCACTGCATTGCAATCCTTGCCCAAGTAATACTGCAGTCTGACTTTTCCCTTACAGAAACTGAACAGATGTCTTCACTTATTTTTCCCTTTTTCCTTGAAATATTAGAATGTTAGCGGTGCGATATGGCCAAAAGTCAGGCCACAGTTACACATCCATCCGTACTGTGCAGATAAGTACAGAGCTTCTGACCCGAACCCAACAGACTCATACAAGGCAGTGTGAATCCAGCCTGCAGTAGTTTTTTTTGGTAAAGCTGGCGATCTCCCATCTCCGCGTATCTCGTCCACATGGAAGGGTAGGCTAGGCCACAAATACATGCCTGTACATTTAATCTATGCCAATGTAGGATAACAAATACTTTAAACATGTAGGCTCCAGGAAAGTTCGCATCTCGGCTTCAGGAAAATGGCCGCCGCGATCTCCATCTGCGCACGCGCGGCATCCCGCGGCCATTTTCCTGAAGCCCTGGGCAGCAGAGCGCTCCATCTGCGCACGCGCGGCCACAGGAAGATGGCCGCCGCCACCGATCACCAGGGGAATAGCGCAGATCGCGCTATTTTCTCTCCCCTGTGCAGTGGATTCTGGACTTGGGCATGCGCAAACCACTACGCCACCAACGGAAAAATAAGCAAGATCTGGGGGAAGACACCACGCCCATCTGACCAGACCAGCCTGATTGACAGGCGAAAATGGCTACTTTGGTAACGTATTTTGGCAGCATAGGTGGGGAATCGGGGTCCACAAAATACACTATTGTAATGCACAGCTCAGGCCCTATTTAACAGTATTTTTATCTCATACGGAAAAAACGGGGTGACAGGTTCCCTTTAAATTTTTCAAAAATACACATCGGGAAAAAATTCACGGAAAACTCAATAGTGGGAACTTATAGGGTCAGATGGACAGGGATGAAAACTCTACTATTTACATATGGTGCATAACTATAAGAGAAAAAGGATAAGAACATTTCTGTGTGGGCAGCTTTAATGAGAGCCAGCACCTCTCGCTCCACCACCTAAGGCCGGTTTCACACGTCAGTGGCTCCGGTACGTGAGGTGACAGTTTCCTCACGTACCGGAGACACTGACACACGTAGACCCATAAAAATCAATGCATCTGTTCAGATGTCATTGATTTTTTGCGGACCGTGTCTCCGTGTGCCAAACACGGAGACATGTCAGTGTTCGTGGGAGCGCACGTTTTACACGGACCCAATAGAGTCAATGGGTCCGCGTAAAACACGGACCTCACACGGACATTCTCCGTCTGGGGTCCGTGTGCGTGCAGGAGACAGCGCTACAGTAAGCGCTGTCCCCCCCACATGGTGCTGAAGCCGGTATTCATATCTTCCCTGTAGCAGCGTTTGCTATAGAGAAAATATGAAGAATAGTGTTAAAAATAAAGATCCATGTGTCCGCCGCCCCCCCACCCCCTGTGCGCCCCCCCGCTGGTCAGAAAATACTTACCCGCTCCCTCGCTCCTTCCTGGTCTGGCCGCGCCTCCTACTGTATGCGGTCACGTGGGGCCGATCATTTACAATCATGAATAGTCGGCTCCGCCCCTATGGGAGGTGGAGCCACATATTCATGACTGTAAATGATCGGCCCCACGTGACCGCATGCAGGAGAAGCCGCGGCCAGACCAGGAAGGAGCGACAGCCGACGGGGGACCCGGGTAAGTATTTTCTGACCAGCGGGGGGGGGCGCACAGGGGGTGGGGGGGCGGCGGACACCTAAATCTTTATTTTTAACACTATTCTTCATATTTTCTCTGCAGCAAACGCTACTGCAGAGAGGATATGAATCGCAGCTTCAGCAGCTTCAGCACCATGCAGAGTGGGTACCACACGCTCCGTGTGGTACCCACTCGCCATACGGGCGGCACACGTGTGCCGCACGTATGGCCTCCGTGAGTTCCCAGGCACACGGACACGGATAACTCCGGTACCGATTTATTCCGGTACCGGAATTATCTGGACGTGTGGGACAGCCCTAAAGGTTACCGACATTTTTAAAGGGTCTATAATTTGTCGATATGCCTGTTAAGAAATCCAAGCTACTGCTCTACACAGCTGAATGACATTTGTAAAAACCAATGCGGAAACAACAATGGTCAGATGTGTCCTTTTTTCACATGTTCATTCCATTTGATTAAAAAAAAGTAATGAAACTAAAAAGGAGATTTAGAGATCACAAGACGCAAGCTTTCATCTCCGCACTCTCATTTCTGGTGAGCTTACTAAGAATTTGTGATACCATCAAACAGTGTCAGGCCAGATCAGATTTCACAACGCCTCTTGTCCTGACTGTTCAAAGGAAACCACTTTCATGAAAAAAAAAAAAAAAAAAAAAAAAGGAAACAAAAAACACAGCTGAAACCAGATACAATATTAAATATTTAGAGCCAGAGGAGCAAACCGGAACATGTGACGTTTAACAGAAGCTCATGTTCTGACCCCCTTCTCTGTAAGAAGGCCACTGGTCCTGTAGGGCACAGGTACATGTACCGCCATCCCTTATAGCAGAACACTGATACAAATAGAGGTGGCAAACACAAGACCGAAATCTTACTGCGAACGGAGTGCAGTTATATGGTGTGAAATGATTAAAGGGGTCATCTTGGAAGAGGAAGAAGAACTACTTAGGAGAATGAATGGGTGACGTGCTAGAGATTTAGCCATGGAGCCATCTGCTTCCACGGATAAGACAATGTGACAAAACCAAATGCTAATTTGGCCCAGACCGGCCGTGGCACTGAATTACGTTCTAAAGGGAGGATCAGTACGGATGATTACCAGGAAGACGGTGTGTAGGGTCTCCGCTCATATAAATATATATACACGATGTCACAAAGTGGCACTGGCCTCGCCAACCTCAGACATAGAAGAGGATGGAAGATATTCCTGGCAACATAGTGACTGGCCAAGGTCCCAGGCAGCACCACAGCATGGCAGAGCCCAGTGCATGGGGCCCACCTGGGATCACTGCTAGAAATGGAGCATCTGACACTGCTGATGGCACAGAAGTATGTACACCCCCATCATGGCACTATACACCCGGCTGGGGTCATTGTCCGCCTCACCGTATATCATGGCCAGGCCAGTCTCATGCAGGAAGCGTGCCCGACGGTGTTTAAAGAGCCAGATGGTGAGGATGGTGAGGGTGAGCAGCAGGATGAATGTCAGCAGGCTCACACTGTCCTGCCTGTGGCTCTCCTCTGCCTCCTTCTCTGTAGCGATCTCCTCCATGGCGCTGTCCTCAGCCTGTGTCCAGGGGATCCAGGGGATGAGCAGATACAGAAGCCTGTGCATGGTGGAGCAGAGCTGCTGCTGCCTCCCCAATCCTGTGGATTCCCCGCTTGTCAGCAGCGGCAGAGCCCACGCCGGCTGCTCAGCACCGCTCTGCACAGCACACACGGCTCATCCTCCGCCTCCTCCCGGCGACAACTAGTAGAGTCTCCAGTGCGCAGAATCCCCCTCTGCAAGCCCATAGCGGCTCACTGCAGCGCTGCATCACACAGCAGCACGACCTGCTGAGCTCCGCCCCCGGACCCGCCCCTGGGAGGAGGGCAAGGCCTGACCCTTCAGGTTAGTAACAGACTGAAGGGCATAATAGTAATGTGTATATGGGAGAGCTGGCAACATCTGGCAGGTGGGATAGGTACAGTCTACACTGCGGGAGTGTAGGAAGAATGTGCCTGGGAAGCTAACCATGGTGAAATGTGGAGAAAAATGTGCCAGGGGAAGTTGGCCATGGTGAAATGTGAAGACAAATGTGCCAGGGGAAGCTAATCATGGTGAAATGTGCCAGGGGAAGCTAACCATGGAGAAATGTGAAGAAAATGTGCCAGGGGAAGCTAACTATGGAGAAACTAGCTATTTCCAGCCAGCTAACGCTCGGCTCCCTCATTGCTATGTAATGTGGTGGGGGGCGGGATTATGTGTGGTGATGTGGTGGGGGGCGGGATTATGTGTGGTGATGTGGTGGGGGGCGGGATTATGTGTGGTGATGTGGTGGGGGGGCGGAATTATGTGTGGTGATGTGGTGGGGGGGCGGAATTATGTGTGGTGATGTGGTGGGGGGCGTGATTATGTGTGGTAATGTGGGGGGCGGGATTATGGGTGGTGATGCGGTGGGGGGCGGGATTATGTGTGGTGGGGGCGGGATTATGTGTGGTGATGTGGTGGGGGGCGGGATTATGTGTGGTGATGTGGTGAGGGCGGGATTATGTGTGGTGATGTGGTGGGGTGCGGGATTACGTGTGGTAATGGGGTGGGGTGCGGGATTACGTGTGGTAATGGGGTGGGGGGGCGGGATTACGTGTGGTAATGTATTATGTGTGGTAATGGGGGGAGGGATTACGTGTGGTGATGTTGTGGGGGGCAGGATTATGTGTGGTAATGGGGTGGGGGGCAAGATTATGTGTGGTAATGGGGTGGGGGGCCAAATTATGTGTGGTGATGTGGTGGGGGGCGGGATTATGCGTGGTGATGTGGTAGGGGGCGGGATTATGTGTAGTAATGTGGGGGGTGGGATTATGTGTGGTGATGTGGTGGGGGCGGGATTATGTGTGGTGATGTGGTAGGGGGGCGGGATTATGTGTAGTAATGTGGGGGGTGGGATTATGTGTGGTGATGTGGTGGGGGCGGGATTATGCGTGGTGATGTGGTAGGGGGCGGGATTATGTGTAGTAATGTGGGGGGCGGGATTATGTGTGGTGATGTGGTGGGGGGGCGGGATTATGTGTGGCCATGTGGGGGGCGGGATTATGTGTGGCGATGTGGGGGGCGGGATTATGTGTGGTAATGTGGTGGGGGCAGGATTATGTGTGGTATTTGGTGGGAGGGCGGGATTATGTGTGGTATTTGGTGGGAGGGCGGGATTATGTGGTATTTGGTGGTGGCGGGATTATGTGTGGCGATGTGGGGGCGGGATTATGTGTGGCGATGTGGTGGGGGGCGGGATTATGTGTGGTGATGTGGGGGGGCGGGATTATGTGTGGTGGTGTGGGGGCGGGATTATGTGTGGTGATGTGGGGGGGCGGGATTATGTGTGGTGATGTGGGGGCAGGATTATGTGTGGTGGGGGGCGGGATTATGTGTGGTGATGTGTTGGGGTGGGATTATGTGTGGTGATGTGGTGGGGGGGCGGGATTATGTGTGGTGATGTGGTGGGGGGGCGGGATTATGTGTGGTAATGTGGTGGGGGGCGGGATTATGTGTGGTATTTGGTGGGGGACGGGATTATGTGTGGTGATGTGGTGGGCGGGCGGGATTATGTGTGGTGATGTGGTGGGGGGCGGATTATGTGTGGTGGTGGGGGGGCGGGATTGTGTGTGGTAATGGGGTGGGGGGCGGGATTGTGTGTGGTAATGGGGTGGGTGGCAGGATTGTGTGTGGTAATGGGGTGGGGGGCAGGATTATGTGTGGTGATGTGGTGGGGGGCGGGATTATGTGTGGCGATGTCGTGGGGGCGGATTATGTGTGGTGGTGGGGGGCGGGATAATGTGTGGTAATGGGGTGGGGGGCGGGATTATGTGTGGTGTTGTGGTGGGGGGCGGGGTTGTGTGTGGTGGGGGGCGGGATTATGTGTGGTGATGTGGTGGGGGGCGGGATTATATGTGGTGGGGGCGGGATTGTATGTGGTAATGTGGTGGGGGGCGGGATTGTGTGTGGTAATGTGGTGGGGGGGCGGGATTGTGTTTGGTAATGTGGCTGGCGGGATTGTGTGTGGTAATGGGGTGGGGGCGGAGCTACTGTGCAGGGGGCGGGATTAGCGATTAATCACGATGCCTCTTATATATATAGATGTGCCAGGGGAAGCTAACCATGGAGAAATGTGCCTGGGAAGCTACCCATGGGTAAATGTGAAGAAAAATGTGCCTGAATAAGCTATCCATGGTGAAATATGAAGAAAAATGTTTCAGGGGAAGCTAATAATGGTGACGTGAAGACAAATGTGCCAGGGGAAGCTAACCATGGTGAAATGTGAAGAAAATGTGCCAGGGGAAGCTAACCATTGAGAAATGTGCCTGGGAAGCAAACCATTAAGAAATGTGAAGAAAAATGTGCCTGGAAGCTACTTATGGTGAAATGTGAAGACAAATGTGCCATAGACCAGCTAATTAGTAAATGTGAAGACACATGTGCCAAGAAAAGCTAACCATGGAGACATGTTCACCACAAATCTATTGAGTTGATTAGGGCTGCAAGTGTTTATTGTCAGTAGCTCCGCTGGAGCTATGGCCTGGCTGATATAGGAGTGACAAAGGGGTGAGGTTTTGCGATTTGAAACTGGATTCCTAAAATAAATTAATTTTAATAATGTGCTTTTTTAAAAAGTTTTTTTTCCTCCCAGATAATATTCACCGGCGAGTTTCCACTGCTGCCCCCAGTGTCCGGCAATGGCTGTGACGCTGATGTCACGTCCACATTGTGGCATACAGTGAGCTCAGGAGCTCTGCCAGTGTAGACGGACAGCCCCCTTGACAGCCACTGAGCTCTCACTGATGGCACTCTGCAGCTAATGTCAGACACCAGGAGCAATAGCAGAGATTTACCCATGGACCTGGGGAATGTGAGCATAATGCAATTTGTTATCTCAGGGCAGAACATTATCTGAAAAGGAATAATCCCTCTATGGTTAAGTTCCCACAATGGGTTTGACGCTGCATATTTTTGCTGAGCAAAAAAATAAGTGTGTAGTTCAATCAAAGTGAATGGGATTTATAGAAATCTTTTGCCTACAGTGGGGTTTTTTCATGCTGCCATACTGAACTGCGATGTGTTTTTGAAATCTGCAAAATGTCAATTTCTCTTGCAAGTATGCTGAGTTTTATGCTTGATTTTCCTCATAGGAATGTTTTAAACTCCAGGTTCCTGGTTGTTACAGTGGCATTGCTTTCCTCACGGGGAGAGTGATGTCACGCTTGGAAGCGATGAAGAATCTCTTTTATCAGGTAATCACAAACATGAAACATGTTCATACTCCTGGCCATAAGGGGGAGCTCTAATCCAGCTTGTGGGTGGCTCCCCTAGATATATATTCTGGTCTGGAGGGAAAGTCAGTCAGTGAGTGTCAGACAGCAGACTGGAGCAGTGCGAGGCAGAGAGGAAAGTGAGGGGCCGTGCAGCCACGAAGGTGCTGCAGCTCCTGGAAAGAGAAAGGAAAGCTGAACAGATTGTAGAGAGCGTGAAGGAGAAAAGAGGCACAGGCAAAGTGAAGAGCTGGGGAGAAGCTGCGACTGAGCTTCTTCCACGCTGAAGCACATGAAACCAGTAGCCGGAAGAATGAGGTTGTGCAGTATTCTACATCTCACAGCAGAAACTGGCAGGACAGCAGATTGCAAGTCACCTGTCCACCATACACCTGAAGACACAGTAACGCATAGAGCCCGGGTCGTGATAAAGATCCTGTAAAAAGGCTCGAGTTACCTGTCATACAGGTATTGTCCTACCTAAAGGGGCACAGAGAGAACACGTGAGGACTTTGTGTGGGGCCTAAGGTAGCAAGGGACTACATCACAGCGCTAGAGGGAAGGCTTCCAACTCCACCTGGTAAGGGGAATTCCAGGTTCGCTTCCAAGCCCGCCGGACCATACCAGCACCTGTGATTCGGTGTAAGATCTTTTGGAACTCCTAAAGTGAATCCACAGATCCACGACAACGAACCTCCCAAGGGTGAGCTGACCCGGTGGACCACCCCCAATACAGGGAGCGTTAGGGGCAGGCCCGAGGGAGACTATTGCCGCAGAAGCTGATACCCAGGGACAGAAAGTAGGAGCGGGAAAGAAGCTGGACCGGTTGGGTAAAGAAAGGACTCAGAGCAAGCTGGGTACGACAGGGACACAGGACAGGCAGACTATGGCAGAGGCACAGGGCAGACTGGCTATGGCAGATGCACAGGGCAGACTGGCTATGGCAGAGACACAGGACAGACTGGCTATGGCGGAGACACAGGACAGACTGGCTATAGCGGAGACACAGGACAGACTGGTTATGGCAGAAACACAGGGCAGACTGGCTATGGCGGAGACACAGGGCAGACTGGCTATGGTGGAGACACAGGACAGACTCGCTATGGCGGAGACACAGGACAGATTGGTTATGGCAGAGACACGGCAGACTGGCTATGGCGGAGACACAGGGCAGACTGGCTATGGTGGAGGCACAGGGCAAGGAGGGACCTGGGTCACATGAAAAGGCAAATGAGAATAAGGCATGGAGCAGAGGAAGGAGTCACCTTAAATAGACTGAGTGCTGCAGGACTTCTGGGTCAGGATCCTCCAGAGTCATAGAGTGGAGGAACGGAGCGTCTGCAGACCAGAGAGAGGAAGTGCGTGTGCACAGAAGGAGTTGGACAGAGAGGTGCGCATGCACACCCGACGAGAGCCAGGGACTGGCGGCGAGTCTGGAGGAGAAGAGATCGGAAGGTGCGCGCACACTGCAGGAGCGCGCCGGGACGGGTAAGTATGTCGGCGAGCAGAGGAGTGAGCGGCAAGCACGGCGGCAGGTGCAGCAGCAGGTGCAGCGGCACGAAGTGGCGTTGTGACATTCGGTACCCTGGACTGTGGCTGCCTTGCATCAGTGAAAAGGTAAAGAGACTGCAATCCTGTGTCCTACGTTTCTTTCTACACCATCAGGACCCATATAGTCCTGCCAATCCGCCAGCCTCACTTCCGGACCACGCCAGTACTCCCGGTGCCAGCTTCTACTCATATACCCGGTATCCTCCAGTCAGCTCTGCAACACCCGCTAACCTTGCTGGTCCGTCTGTTCCGCTAGGACAGCCGCCACGAGTACGGGGTCTAACTGAAGGTAGCACCTGTGTCCTCCAGGCATTCCATTCTGTCCCTGTTCGAGGGGACTTACTACGGGCGTCTGGGGCTCACGCAGTAACGCCCCCTTCGGAGCGCCCCGGACTGTGGTCTAGTGGTTCCACATCAAACCTTAATAAATAAGAATGTGAACTACTACATCTGTGCCTCCGTTTCCATTCGTTACACTATCCTTCCAGACATGCAGCAAAAGCTAGCTCTGACGATGTGTGTCAGTCAGGACCCAGGCTATATAGGTTATAGGAAACGCTAAACGTGCTAAGCTGAGATCCCTAGCTCCCAACATGGCCGATTAACCCCTGTTCTGTTAAAATAAAAGTACACCTTTAAAAAGGTGAAGTGCATCTTTTCAGCGCAGGAGTAGGGGCAATCAGACGCTGCAGTCTTCTGGCTCCTGTCTTTTACCCCATGACAGATGTAAGAAGCTTATTGATGGTTATAGGAAGCAATTGATTGCAGTTATTTATTCCAAATAGTTTGCAACCTAATATTAACTTGAGGGTGCCAACAATTTTGTCCGGCCAAGCTTTGGGTTTTTGTGTGAAATGATGTCCAATTTGCCTTTTTTTCTGTGTTTTTTTTGTCTTGTTACAATACACACAAATTAAATAAATATTTGTATAACAAAATGTGTAATTGCAATATTTTTCTGGGAGAAATACTTAATTTTCTTGAACAATTTCAAGGGTGCCAACAATTTGGCCATGACTGTATAAACCAGAATGGGAGGCATATAAACCAGGATAGGGGACATATATACCAGGATGGGCACAGATGGGAGACATATACAGTACAGACCAAAAGTTTGGACACACATTCTCATTTTAAAGATTTTTCTGTATTTTCTTGACTATGAAGATTGTACATTCACACTGAAGGCATCAAAACTATGAATTAACACGTGGAATTATATACTTAACAAAAAAGTGTGAAACAACTGAAAATATGTCTTATATTCTAGGTTCTTCAAAGTAGCCACCTTTTGCTTTGATGACTGCTTTGCACACTCTTGGCATTCTCTTGATGAGCTTGAAGAGGTAGTCACCGGGAATGGTCTTCCAACAATCTTTCCCAGAAATGCTTAGCTCTTGATGGCCCTTTTGCCGCCTTCACTCTGCGGTCCAGCTCACCCCAAACCATCTCGATTGGGTTCAGGTCTGGTGACTGTGGAGGCCAGGTCATCTGGTGTAGCACCCCATCACTCTCCTTCTTGGTCAAATAGCCCTTACACAGCCTGGAATTGTGTTTGGGGTCATTGTCCTGTTGAAAAATAAATGATGGTCCAACTAAACGCAAACCGGATGGAATAGCATGCCGCAGCAAGATGCTGTGGTAGCCATGCTGGTTCAGTATGCCTTCAATTTTGAATAAATCCCCAACAGTGTCACCAGCACAGCACCCCCACACCATCACACCTCCTCCTCCATGCTTCATGGTGGGAACCACACATGTAGAGTCCATCCGTTCACCTTTTCTGCGTCGCACAAAGACACGGTGGTTGGAACCAAAGATCTCAAATTTGGACTCATCAGACCAAAGCACAGATTTCCACTGGTCTAATGTCCATTCCTTGTGTCCTTTAGCCCAAACAAGTCTCTTCTGCTTGTTGCCTGTCCTTAGCAGTGGTTTCCTAGCAGCTATTTTACTATGAAGGCCTGGTGCACAAAGTCTCCTCTTAACAGTTGTCGTAGAGATGTGTCTGCTACTAGAACTCTGTGTGGCATTGACCTGGTCTCTAATCTGAGCTGCTGTTAACCTGCGATTTCTGAGGCTGGTGACTCGGATAACCTTATCCTCAGAAGAAGAGGTGACTCTTGGTCTTCCTTTCCTGGGGCGGCCCTCATATGAGCCAGTTTCTTTGTAGCGCTTGATGGTTTTTGCCACTGCACTTGGGGACACTTTCAAAGTTTTCCCTATTTTTCAGACTGACTGACCTTCATTTCTTAAAGTAATGACGGCCATTCGTTTTTCTTTACTTAGCTGCTTTTTTCTTGCCATACAACAAATTCTAACAGTATATTCAGTAGGACTATTTACTGTGTATCCACCAGACTTCTGCACAACACAACTGATAGTCCCAACCCCATTTATAAGGCAAGAAAGTCCACTTATTAAACCTGACAGGGCACACCTGTGAAGTGAAAACCATTCCCGGTAACTACCTACTACCTCAGGACACAGGCAGGGCATCAGGACACAGGAATACCGGATAGACAACTGGGACACTGGCGTGGCAGCCCAGGTCATCAGCTGGGACACTGGCATGGCAGCCCAGGGAATCAGTTACATCAGGACATAGAACACAGGAAGGACATCAGGACACAGGGTCACCGGCAGACATCAGACAGGAGCCATTCAGTTCCGGACATCCGACACGACCTACAGGCACCACCAGTCATCAGGCTCCAAGCTCCAGGCAGCAGTCGTCAGGCTTCGGGCATCGGACCTAGGAAGGAACTCAAGCCTGATGGTGCAAGCACCGCCGAACTGGACGTGAGCCAGACAGGGTTAACACCGCATGGTAGTCAGAGCACAGAGTAGTAGATGCTCAGCAGAAACACCAGTTTCAAGAGACTCAAAGTCACTGGGAGTGAGGCTCCAGATGCAAAGGGATTCCAGGAACATAATCACAGCAGACACAGTTCAGACAGGTTCAGGTACAGGACAGGGACAGGAACAAGGATTCGGGCCTGAATATACCGCCTCCAGGACAAGCGACAGAACAGGACAAAACAGGAATCAAGGTGTCAGTATTCCGGGTTTTCCAATTCACCTTGTGAATGATTTTGCCCTTTGTTAAGATGGAGTTTGCTGTTTTTGTCTGCCCTACTTCCTGTTCGTTTGTTTAAAACCCGGGTCAGGTGTCAGCCTCTTTGCTGGAGTATTCTGATTCTGTTCTCCTTCAGCTCAGCTGTTTGTTCTGAGTGTGTCTCTACCTCTGGCTCTGGACATTCCCTGCATATGTAAGCTACACTCTCTATGTTATCATTAGTCTGCTGACTTGGAACTTAACCCTTGGTTCATTCCTCCTGGTAAGAACTGTGTTTTTGGGACTATGTTTTTGGACTTTGTTTCTGGACTGTGTGTTGCTACTTAATCCTTCATTTACTCGCCCCGGTGGGAGCTGTTGGAAACAACACCAGTATAATACTTAAATGTGAATCTGTTTCTGAATTTACCCGTGTTTATGCAACATCTGGGATCAACTTGTGAACTAGTTTCTGTACTTACCCGTGTTCATGCCACACCTGGCATGAACTTGTGGACTTGTTCTGGACTTCCCTGTGTTTACTTCATACCTGGATTTGACTCTTTCTGCACCGACAGTGTTTGGATCTGCACCACGTCACCTATCAAACTCACCTTTTGATCACCTTGCTGAGGACTCTCCCTTAAGAACTCTGCCGATTTGCTGTATATGTTTCAAGGACTTGTTTCATTCCAGGACACTGTGGGTTATCAGTATATTGTTTTGGGTGTTATTGCTGTTGTACAAATACACTATTTGCACTAAAGAAACCCATCTCTGTCTGTTCATTGCCCCACACTATCAGAATCCTTGAGTTCCTACAATAGTATTACACAAGGCAAGGACTTTGGTACCAAAACATAGACAGGAGAGGTGCAGGAGCACAAACACACAAAGCAAAGTTCAGGAGCTTTGTGAGTAGCTCAGGCCCCGCCCATAGGGGGAACTTTATATAGGAGCTGCCCCTCAGCAATTGGCTGGGGACAGCATTTGAAGTACACACCCTAACCCTGATAAAAGCAGGGGAGGTGTGGCCACGCACGCCCTAAGCACAAACAGAAACCACTACAGCACAATCAGTGTAGGATCTGAGGCTCAGGGTACCTGACTGAAACTGCATGCACTGACCCACGTTGTCAGGTCTCTGAACTTTTTGATTACCTTTTGTGCATTACTGCCCTTTTCAAGATGGCGTCTTTGGTCTCATGTGCACTGTGTCTTCCTGCTATATAACTCCACCCCAGCCTTTAGTCTGTGCTAGAGTATTCTGCCTTGCATCCAGCTCCTGATGACTCCTTGGCTTTGCACCTGCTCCTGTGAACCTGTGTGGAGATCCTGCTACTCAGCTCTGAGTTTCTGCTGCATACATCGGTTTCCAGTAATCCTCCATCTGGCTGCTTGTGTTTGTTTCCAGCTGCATTTGCTGGACATGTAAGCTGTTGCTGCTCTGCTTAAACCTGAGACTTTTACCCAGGTCTCCATGGTTGTGCAAAGATATTATTTGAACTGCCTTATAAGCATATCTTTCTGTGTTTGGACTACCAAGGACTTATTCGTGTCAAGTATCCTCAAGAATAATTGTGCTTCATAGACTTTCTGTGTGATTGCATTTTCTTCTGAAGTTTCCTATAGACTGCTAAGCTGCGCTTAATATTTACACCAAGTGTTGTGGACTTGAGTTTCTCTCTGCACCTGTTTGAATCACCGTGTGATAATATAGACTTTACCACTTATAAAACTGTGTCCTGTAGTTGTCTTGTTCCATGCAAAGAGTCTCCTGAGTTATCCCTTATAAACATTACACACGTGGAAAGTCATGCACCAGCTGCAAATGACCTCACAACCCGCGGACAGCTTCACAGCAGCAATCAGGGACCGCACATGCGGATGGTCCTGCAATAGAAAAGACCCAACCACCATGTGCGGCTGCGCAGCAGAGCAGGGAACTGAGAAGGCTACATTCAGGTAACAGCCAACAGTATCCCAGCTCAAGTTAGGGGGAAAATAGTAAAGGGTTAAAGCAAACATATGCATTGTCATGCCGAAAACCAGAAACAGACAGAACGGCATGACAATAACATACAGTTGGTGAAAAGTGTTTCTCCCGTCCTGATTTCCTATACTTTTGCATGTTTGTCACACTTAAATGCTTCAGATCACCAAATAAATTTAAATATTAGACAAAGAAAACACAAGTTAACACAAAATGCAGTTTTAAAATGAAGGTCTTTATTATTAAGGCAAAAAGAAATCCAAACCTATAGGGCCCTGTGTGAAAAAGTGATTACCCCCTAAACCTAATAACTGGTTGGGCCACCCTTAGCAGAAACAACTGCAATCAAGCGTTTGTAATAACTGGCAATGAGTCTTTTACAATGCTTTTGAGGAATTTTCTCACACTCATCTTTGAGGAAGTGTTGTAATTCAGCCACTTTGGAGGGATGTGGAATCCGATCTAATGGAAAGACACCCTGACAGGGACCTGAACCCGCCACATCAGCAAAAAAGAGTGGTACGCTCTGGACTGCAAAAGACGTGTACCAACTTCAGTCCCTGCAGGCACAGCAGGCTAGGCCAGGCCAACTACCAAATGCCACCAATCCACCAGACTTGGAACCAGCAAGTAGGCCCTGGTGTGCCGTCCCAGTGCAACGTTATGATCCAGAATTTTCCTGGTCAGGGAATAGCAGCCGTTCAGAGCTACCCTGGCAAAGGAGATAAACAGTTTTTGCTTTTCAGTTTGAATATGACTAAAAAGAAATAAGTTAACTCTGTTGGGATGTGTTATTGCTGTTCCAGTTTAAAGAACTGCGGAATCATGAACTAGGCATGATCAAAACTTTCTTGTACATAGTTGGCACCTCTTTAGGCGCTTCCTACTGGTTTTACAAAGAACCGTTATAGAAACAGTTGCTAATGTTGCGTTAAATGATGATTTGTTTACAGACCTGAAGAAAAACCTGTTTGGCGTGGCCGAAGACAGGGTCAGGATACTACACCTTGTAGCCCACCCAAGACTACGTTGGGGGTTTACAAAACGGGTCCCCCGCACTGTTGTTGCTGTTATAAATTGACCTGAATATTGGATACACAATCTATATAGAAAATGTTGACTATGTCACACTTTGAGGTAGTGAAAATGTTTGGTAGAAGAACTTTATGCAGATAGTGTTGAAGAAAATATAGTAAAAGTTAGTAAATTAAAGTTAAACTAATGTTTGTTTTTGCACTTCGATTAAAGGAGGTCTTAAAGATAATAATAATAAATATAATAATCTTTATTTTTATATAGCGCTAACATATTACGCAGCGCTTTACAGTTTATACACATTATCATTGCTGTCCCCAATGGGGCTCACAATCTAAATTCCCTATCAGTATGTCTTTGGAATGTGGGAGGAAACCGGAGTGCCCGGAGGAAACCCACGCAAACACGGAGAGAACATACAAACTCTTTGCAGATGTTGTCCAAGGTGGGATTAGAACCCAGGACTCCAGCGCTGCAAGGCTGCTGTGCTAACCACTGCGCCACCGTGCTGCCCGTGCAGATAGAATACCGTAAGGGTAGTTGCCCTTTCATAGTAAAAGTTCTATTTTTGAAAAGTTATTTATAATATATAAATATGTTCCTGTAACATTAAAGTATTAATTACCTCCCATAAAGGGAAGCCTAAGCTTACACCTGTTTACCCTGTTTGTATGTATTTACAAAAATTTTGTACGGCATTTAATAACCTGTTATTATTGTTCTTCTTTTCCCAGTCCGGGAGTACTGGATTTAACAAGGGGGGAGTGTAACACCCCAGGGTCCTGGTTGTTACAGTGGCATTACTTTCCTCACGGGGAGAGTGATGTCACACTTGGAAGCAAGGGAAGATCTCTTCTATCAGGTAAACACAAACATGCAACATGTTCACACTCCAGGCCAGAAGGGGGAGCTCTAAACCCAGTTTAAGGGGAACTTCCCTATATATACTCTGGCTTGAAGGGAAAATAGTGAGTCTGTCAGGAGGACAGAGAAGAGGGCAGTCAGACATTGAGTGTCGGAAGGATGAAGGGGACGTGCAGCCAGAGGTGCTGCAGCTACTGGAGAAAGAGAATACAGAAGGAAAGAACAGATTGTAGAGAGCATGCAGAAGACTGAAGCACAGGAGAGTGACAACTGGGGAGGATAGCTGTGCCTGGGCTGCCTCCCTGCAGAGCGCAGATTCCAGTAGCCGGAAGACAGAGGTTGTGTTGGATTCTAAGAGGCACAGCAGAAACCGTCAGGACAGCTGGACTACATGTAACCTGTCCACCCTAACACTCAGGAGCCACAGTGGCACATAGAGCCCGGGTCATGATAGAGACCCTGTAAAAAGGCTCGAGCCACCTGTCACACGGGTTAGTGTCCCTTCTTTATGGAGGACAGAGAGAACCGTGAGGACCTTGATAGGAGCCACAGGTAGCAAGAGACTACACCACAGCACTAGTAGGAAGGCTTTCATCTCCACCTGGTAAAGGGGACTCTGAAATTGCTTCCAAGCCGGCCGGACCCTACCTGTACCTGTGATCTGGTGCCCTGGACTGCGGTTGCCTGAAGCCTTCAGTAAACCAGGTAAAGAGACTGCAAACCTGTGTCCTCCATTTCTTACCGCACCACCCACCATCTTCACCTACACAACGGGAGCCCTGGGGACCCAACTCCACCTGTGGGAAGTTATACCATCCATCTTCCATAACATCACCCCAGAGGACTCCTTTAAGCAGTGTCGGTCCCCATTGACCGAATACCACAGGTGGCATCACAAACACAAACTTTATTCCAAACCCCTTTAGGGACATTCCCTTTTACTTGGGCGCCCAGGGCCACAGACCGGGTCTCAGCCACCGTGACATCCCCTTTAAGTACCAGACCCGGTACAGAGTACCCCACGGCCCGGGCGACTGATATGTATGCTAATGCCAGCACATATTTAGAGATAAGATGAGCCAATTATATTGTTACAATGCATGAATACTAATAACCTATATAAGATGATGTTATGGGGTAATAAAGAGAGATCAGCTTTGATTCCTAATATATTAGAGCGGCTCTTCCATGCACGTATTTACATTTTACAACTTAACTTGGAACAGGCACAAGGTCTCAGAACGTCCCACGTTATGTAACGACGACCACCTCTAGATACAGGACCCTTCTCCTTCCTGAACGATATGATGGCCGCTTATTCCATGGTGATTAGTTCGATCACCTCTAGATACAGGATCTGTCTCCTTCCTGAACGGTATGATGGCCGTGTGCTCCACGATGATTAGCTAACATAAACAACCTCAATAAAAATACCTTTTATTAATATTACATTAAAATAAGGGATGTTCCCAAAACAGGATGCCATCCTGTTTTCTCTTGATCAGCACATCCAGGAAGGGTAGTTGTTCTTTGACGAGATCCGATGTGAAACGCATCTTCAGTTCATTGATGTTTATGCAGCGCCCCAGAGTCCTGGTCGTTGCAGTAACGTCGCTCTGCCGCTAAGGGGAGTGATGTTATGTCTGATTGCACTAAAGGAGTTCACCTGATCAGGTAACACTCACATTACACTTCACACTCCGGCCACCAGGGGGAGTGGTTCTATCTAGTAGGCCACTCCTCACACTCTGGTAAAACTGGGGGTTGGACAGGAAGACAGGGAGAAGTAACTGGGAAGAGCTAGTGAGAGGACCTGTCAGGGATGGGATCCTGGCAGACTCCTAAGAATAGCACAAACCAGTGAGCAACGGGGACACAGCAAAGAAGTGATAGAACCAGAAGGAGTCGTGCTGTAAGATCGAGGCAACATCCTTCTGAGGGACAACAGTCGGTGGCCGGAATGCCGAGCAAGTAAGAGACTACAAGTATTACTTCAAACCACGGCCGGACAGCCAATTATAGGTTGGCTGTCTCACTAAAACACCTAAGCAGACAACGGAGGCAGCTGTGGGAGAGGGGCGACTCTAGAGTCCCGGAAGAACTCCAGGCCTACCCCGTCATACGGGTGCGTCCTAGCCATATCATCTGGGGGACGGAGAGAACGAGCATCAGAGACAGACAGAAGCAGTTGTGAGGACTATCCCAGGGTGCTCAGCAGGGAAGGACTACAACACACAGGCGCTAGAAGGTAGACGCTGATTCCCACCTGTGAAGGGGACTCCTGATGTGCCTTCGGACCGGCCGGTCTCAGACAGCCCGGTTAACAGTGCCCTGGATTGGACACCTGAAGCCTTCAGTAAAGAGGTAAAGAGACTGCAACCTGGTGTCCTCGTTATTAACTGCGACCGGCACTACACCGCACCATAACATCATCTTATACCATCCACATCTATTACTGTACGCCCCTCAGCAGGGTCACGGACCGGGTCTAGCCACTGTGACAACCCCAGAGCAGAGACTCAGAGGCCCGGTACCGGGTAGCCCTCGGCCCTGCAGCAGTGGGGGCGCTACAACTTGGCGTCACGAACAGGATCTACTTAAGCCTGAAGAATCAGGTCATGTGTGCCTTGGAACTGTGATTTACTGTGCTTGGACTGTACTTTATTGCAAAGACTGTGTGCTGTCATTTACCGCCAAAATTCGCCATTGCCACGCACGGAAGGAGGAGCCTTAGCTTCGTGGGCGGAACCGGCCAAAAGAAGCGCGGAACGGAAAAGCGCGGTAAGGCGCCAATCCCGGAAGAGGAACTCCGACCTCCAGCAGGTTAGTGGGAGGAAGGGACAGCCATGTCCGAGTCGGGAGGAGAGGAGGTGGCGGCCGCAGCAGTGGATGCAGGGGCACCTCCGGTCCCCGTGGCGGACGAAGCCGCGGCCCTAATACCACCACTGGCAGCCCCGGAGCCCGCTGCCCCCATCAGCCAGTCGGACACCGCCGCTACCGCAAAGGCTATAATGCCCTTCTCTATGCCATACCTGCCCGGAGCGGCCTGGCTCCCACGATACTCCGGGGATTCACATACATTCACCGACTTTAAAGAAGGGATCTGCAGCCTGCTTGAGTTCTATCCCCTGACAGAGCCTCAGAAGGTCCATCTGATAACAAACCAACTCTTTGGGGCGGCTCTGAGAGAAATGAAATCCTGGCCCGCCGCGGATAAGGGAACGGCACAGCAGGTTTTTGCAAAGCTTAAAGCCACCTTCGATACCCGCACTGCTACCGAAATTAAACTGACTTTCTATGGGTGCAAGCAGAGGCCGCAGGATAGCTTACGGGATTATGCCCTTAATCTTCAGGAGGCGATGCGGGCCATTAAGCAGAGTGACCCTGACAGCATGCAGGATGAGGATAAACTCCTGAAGGAGCGGTTCATTGAGGGGCTCCTGTGCAGCCACCAAAGGGGTCAACTGCACTTCCTGGCCATGCAAAATCCAGACTTGACTTTTGCGCAATTCAAGGATAAAGCTATCCAGGCATGGCAGGAGCGACAGCCTAGCCGTGCAGCACCTCCCAGGCCTCCCGCTCTCACATACCACCAGGAGGTGGCGTCGGATGTTCCAGTCGCCGCCGAGGCCGATGCCCAGAGCCTAGAAGACGACTCCCCTGCAGGACTCCGCCTTCAGATGCAGGAGCTGACCAAGAGCGTTGCTGCCCTGGCCCGGACGGTGCGGTCCCTACAGGAGGCCCCCAAGGAGAAGATCCAGCTGGCCACCAGACTGGAGGATGTTCCCTGGATGCGACAGAGGAGGACCCCGCCGACCAGAGGCCGGTCCGACGATCGTTTCCATGAGGATGGACGACCCATCTGCTGGCGCTGTCATCAGGTTTGCCACCTTGCAAGGTACTGTCCTTTAAACGAGCAACCCCTGGGGCAAAGGGCCAACCCCCAGGAATAGGACGGTCAGGCCCACAGCATTGGAGAGCCAAATACATTGGAGGGCGACCAGTTCTTCCTGTAGTGGTTGACGGCATCCCCCTGAATGCTTTGCTGGACACCGGTTCTCAGGTGACGACTATGCCTTATGTACTCTATAAACGGTATTGGGAGGACACCGATATTACTCGTGGCCCCGATGACGATTTCACCATAATAGCCAGTAATGGTCAGCCATTGCCACAAGTGGGGTATAAAGAGGCCACTATTAAAGTGGGGCGGGTGGAATTGAAAGCCCAGGGGATTGTGATTGTTGATATTGACCGCCGAGAATGTAATCCCATGATGACTATCGGTACCAATGTTATAGAAAATTGTCTTGCAGAAGTTATTGTTTTGTTGCAACAGGTAGCCGAAACCGCTGGCCACAGCGAACAACGTGCCCTGCAAAAAGAAATCAGAGCTCTGATGCAGAGACAGCAGGTAGAGCTGACTGGTGGTGAGATTGGCCGTGTCACTGTGAGTGATTCAAACCCCATTGCGATACCCCCCAGGAGTGAAATGTTAATATGGTGTCGGGCAGCCATAGGTCTCAGGGGAAAGGACTACCAGGCCTTGGTAGAACCCGTGTATTCAGACAATAGGCCTACTATTCTGACAGCCCGGGGGGTGGTCGACGTGCGCCAGGGGAGGGTGCCCGTACGTGTCCTCAATTGTGGGGAGGAAGAGGTTCATCTCACCAAGTATGCCACGCTCGCCAAACTGTTGTTCACTGTCAACAATAGTGTGATACGGACACCTGAACCCTTGGTCCCGTCAAATGTGGCGGAGGACAACGGTTCTTCAGGACACTCGAAAGATTGGTGTCGGGAATTGCATGTGGGCACTGACTCTACCCCATCCCATCAAAAACAAGGGGCTTACAGGGTGGTTCATGAGTACAAGCAGGTATTCAGCAAACACCCCTTAGATTTTGGGCGGGTGAAAGGGATCCAACACCACATCCCCACGGGAGATCACCGACCCATAAAAGAGAGATACCGCCCTGTACCCCCAGCCCATTACCAGTGTGCCAAGGACATGTTGCGAGAAATGAAGGAGGCTGGGGTGGTGAGAGACAGTTGTAGCCCCTGGGCAGCTCCATTAGTCCTGGTTAAAAAGAAGGATGGTACAATGAGGATGTGTGTTGATTATAGACAGTTGAATCGCATTACACATAAAGACGCATACCCACTGCCCAGGATAGAGGAGTCTCTGGCTGCCTTAAAATCTGCTAACTACTTTTCTACCTTAGATCTCACCAGTGGGTACTGGCAGGTTCCCGTGGCAGAGGCGGACAAAGAAAAGACGGCCTTCACGACGCCGATGGGGCTCTGCGAGTTCAACTACATGCCTTTCGGATTGTGTAATGCCCCGGGGACGTTCCAGAGGATGATGGAATGCTGTCTGGGGCAAAAGAACTTTGAGACCGTACTGCTGTATTTGGATGATGTCATTGTCTTCTCTAAGACCTACAAAGACCATCTGAAGCACCTGGCCGAGGTGTTTGAAGCCCTGTCCAACTTTGGCTTAAAGGTGAAACCGTCCAAATGTCATCTGCTGAAACCCAAAGTGCAGTACCTGGGCCATGTGGTGAGCGCCGAAGGAGTGGCCCCAGACCCCGACAAGGTCACGGTGATCCAAGACTGGCCGAAGCCCAGCAACCTCCACGAAGTCCGGCAGTTCCTCGGACTGGTAGGCTACTACCGAAGGTTCATCAAGGACTTCACCAAGAAGGCCGCACCCTTGCAAGACCTGTTGGTGGGCCAATCAAAGAAGGCCAAGGGGAAGAACGCCCCATTTGACTGGAACGAGGGGCTGGAAGGATCCTTCACGTGTTTGAAGTCGGCACTGGCGGGAGAAGAGGTACTGGCCTATCCTGAATAAGACCAACCGTTTGTGCTGTACACGGATGCCAGCAATGTGGGATTGGGAGCCGTGCTGTCCCAGGTCCAGAAAGGCAAGGAGAGGGTGATCGCTTACGCCAGCAGGAAGCTTCGTCCCACGGAAAGGAACCCTGACAACTATAGTTCCTTTAAACTGGAGTTCCTTGCCATCGTCTGGGCAGTGACAGAGAGGTTCAAACACTACCTGGCCTCAGCGAAATTCACCGTCTTCACGGACAACAATCCGCTAACACATCTGGATACAGCCAAGCTCGGGGCCTTGGAGCAGCGGTGGATGGCCCGGCTGTCCAACTGCAACTTCACCATCAAGTACCGGGCAGGACACAAGAATGCCGATGCCTTGTCTCGGATGCCCAATTTGCCAGAAGCAGAGGAAGACCCGGAGGCACTTGAAGAGGTGGAGCTGCCCGCATTCCATCGCCCTAAAGCCACTCAGAATTCCCATCATGTGAGGAACAGGCATAAGAACCAACCGGATGCTACGCTGAACCCCCTGCCCCATCACGGGTGGGCGGAAACCGAGGATGGTGACCCCGCGGTCCGTCGGGTGAAAGAGCTCTTGACGCAGGCAGGGTTACGTCCCGGCCCAGATGACCCACAGGAAACCCAACAGCTGTGCAAGGGGAGAAGCAAACTGTTTATCCATGATGGCAAGCTGTGCAGGAGAAGCATCGATCCACGTACTCATGAATTGGTGTGGCAGATAGTGGTGCCAAGGCGAGATGCGCCCATGGTTCTGGGAGCCTACCATGATGGAGCCGGACAATTCGGATGGAGGAAGCTAGAGAGGCTGCTCCGAGGGAGGTTCTATTGGATTGGCATGAAGAGAGCCATTGAGAAGTGGTGTCGGGAGTGCGGTCCATGTAGCCTACGCCGGAAGGACCGTGACAGCCAACGGGCTCCCCTGCGGCCTATCATCACCAAACGGCCGCTCGAACTGGTCGCGCTGGATCATGTGAAGCTGACGCCTAGCCGGTCAGGCTATATCTACGCTCTTACCATCGTAGATCACTACTCCAGATTTTTGGTGGTTGTACCTGTCAAGGATCTAACGGCCAGGACTGCCGCCAAGGCCTTCCAGCAGTACTTTTGTAGGCCCCATGGCTACCCGGAGAAGGTACTGACCGATCAGGGACCAGCCTTCGAAGCAGAAGTGTTCCAAGAGTTCTGCCAACTGTACGGGTGTAAGAAGATCAGAACCACACCGTACCATCCTCAAACCAATGGGATGTGCGAAAAGATGAACCAAGTGGTGATTGACTTATTGAAGACCTTGCCCGTAGAGGAACGGAACCTGTGGCCGACAAAGTTGCCTGACTTGGTGGATATATACAATCACATCCAAGTAAATTCTACCAACTGCACTCCAGCGTACCTGATGCGAGGAAGGTCTAGCCAGTTACCCGTTGATCTGGACATGGGGGTCCTAGTCCCCGAAGATACCTCACCGGATGCAGATTGGGATGTAGAAAGGCAGCAAAGGTACCGCAAGGTACAGGAGTGCGTAGAGAGGAGTCTCGCCCAGGCTAGGCAAAAACAAGAAAGGGACTACAACCAGCACGCTCCTGCGATTCCTCTGTCACCTGGTGAGCAAGTGCTTAAACGAAAGAGGAGACTACACAAGCTCGATGACCAATGGGAAGCAGAACCGTATACCATCCTGCCATCTGATTTCGACAACACGAAGGTCTGTCTCATCAGCAAGGACAGAGGGGAGACCTCAACAGCGGTATCCAGGGATCACCTTAAGGTCTGCCCCGATAAGTTGAAAGAGAGGGACACGGCCCCAGGAATCTCCCCGCCGGTGGAAAAGGAGAAGATGATCCATACCGTCCTTGGTGACTTTCCCCAGTCCTGGACTCAGATAAATCAGGCCATCGTGGTACCTGTTCTAACGTTTCAACAGCCAGACCCACCAGAAACAATGGTGGTACCAGATCATCCGGCCCCGCAACCTCAACAAGCCCTACCTGAAGATGCCATGCCAACCGTTGAACCGGCAAATCCTCCCTCTGCTATCGGTGAGCCTGCCGTACCTACTGTTGCCAGCAGCAGCAGCCCTGAGAGCTTCAGCCTGCCAGTGCTACCCAGACTCACTGAAAGTGTAGCTAGAAGGCAGTACACTACACCAGGGGTAGCAAGTATAGTGGGCCCTGTTAGGCCAGTAGCAACCCCTGTGCTGCGAAGATCCACACGCAGCACTCAGAATCAAATTCCCCTCCGCTACAAAACTTAGAGATACTAATAAGGGCTGTTATTTAGTTGAAAATGTTTGTGTATATATCTTTTGTTACAGGTTTTAAAATGGACAATAGAGTAATGGACGGTGAATTGCTCCAAAAACTTCTAAAAGGGGACCCCTTTGTTTACCCGGGGTCCCCGCAGTTTCAATCACTGAACTGAGAGTCATAAACTGTGCATGACCTAACTTTCGCAACGTTCAAGAAGTCCTCACCTCCCATAACGGGAAGCACTGTTATGTTTAATTGTTTATGATATTTCAAATTGTTGTGTGTTTCCTGTTAACATGTATTGTTGTTCTTGTTTTCCCAGTCCGGGAGTACTGGATTTAACCGGGGGGGAGTGCAGCGCCCCAGAGTCCTGGTCGTTGCAGTAACGTTGCTCTGCCGCTAAGGGGAGTGATGTTATGTCTGATTGCACTAAAGGAGTTCACCTGATCAGGTAACACTCACATTACACTTCACACTCCGGCCACCAGGGGGAGTGGTTCTATCTAGTAGGCCACTCCTCACACTCTGGTAAAACTGGGGGTTGGACAGGAAGACAGGGAGAAGTAACTGGGAAGAGCTAGTGAGAGGACCTGTCAGGGATGGGATCCTGGCAGACTCCTAAGAATAGCACAAACCAGTGAGCAACGGGGACACAGCAAAGAAGTGATAGAACCAGAAGGAGTCGTGCTGTAAGATCGAGGCAACATCCTTCTGAGGGGCAACAGTCGGTGGCCGGAATGCCGAGCAAGTAAGAGACTACAAGTATTACTTCAAACCACGGCCGGACAGCCAATTATAGGTTGGCTGTCTCACTAAAACACCTAAGCAGACAACGGAGGCAGCTGTGGGAGAGGGGCGACTCTAGAGTCCCGGAAGAACTCCAGGCCTACCCCGTCATACGGGTGCGTCCTAGCCATATCATCTGGGGGACGGAGAGAACGAGCATCAGAGACAGACAGAAGCAGTTGTGAGGACTATCCCAGGGTGCTCAGCAGGGAAGGACTACAACACACAGGCGCTAGAAGGTAGATGCTGATTCCCACCTGTGAAGGGGACTCCTGATGTGCCTTCGGACCGGCCGGTCTCAGACAGCCCGGTTAACAGTGCCCTGGATTGGACACCTGAAGCCTTCAGTAAAGAGGTAAAGAGACTGCAACCTGGTGTCCTCGTTATTAACTGCGACCGGCACTACACCGCACCATAACATCATCTTATACCATCCACATCTATTACTGTACGCCCCTCAGCAGGGTCACGGACCGGGTCTAGCCACCGTGACAACCCCAGAGCAGAGACTCAGAGGCCCGGTACCGGGTACCCCTCGGCCCTGCGGCAGTGGGGGCGCTACATTTAGACTCCCCACAAAATATAAATATATATATATATATATATATATATATATATATATATATATATATATATATATATATGAGTTTACTTTCTATTGCTATACAAAGCCTATTTGATTAGGGACCACAGATCAGTGTGGAAAATGGCTTGACATCCTTGTTACTAAAAGTTTATCTACAGTGCCACCTGCCAGCTGTAATTGCAGCAAAAGGTGGCGCAACAAAGTATTAAGTTAAAGGGGCCGAACAATATTGCACGCCCCACTTTTCAGTTTTTGAATTTCCACAAAAATTTAAAATAACCAATAAATTTTGCTTAACTTCACAATTGTGTTCAACCTGTTGTTGATTCTTCACCAAAAATTTACATTTGGTATCTTTATGTTTGAAGCATGATATGTGGGAAAAGGTTGAAAGGTTCCAGGGAGCCGAATACTTTCGCAAGGCACTGTATAAATGTAACCGGATCCGAATGACACTATTGCGGTTGCCATGGTGAGGTGTATACTGCAGGTGGCCAGAGTTGTGAGGAAATAATACATCACATCCGGCGGTATGCGCTCCAGTGTGACACGCAGTGAGTCACGGCCATGCGCAGTCAGGACCCGGAACATCACTTCCGGTCTCCCGGATACCTCTACTATCTAGAAGATAGTGCATGCACAGTAAGGACCCACAACGTCACTTCCGGTCTTCCGGATACCTCTACCATCTAGAAGATAGTGTATGCGCAGTCATGACCCGGAGCTTCACTTCTGGTCTCCCGGATACCACTACCATCTAGAAGATAGCACATGCACAGTCAGAACCCGGAACGTCACTTCCGGTTTCCCGGATACCGCTACCAGTAGGTTGGGTGCCAATCTCAGCAGCCAGGCAGGAGCCAGCCTGATAAGATAAATATCAGGGTAAGATGGTTAGACCATGCAGATATGATTTTATCTCAGACAATTAGACCTTTTCCCAACCATCTAAACCCCTTAGAGTCAATGCGGGGGATACATCTTTAAATGTTTTGACACAAGCATCGTTATATACCTTATTTTTCGGACTATAAGACGCACTTTTTTCTCCAAAAATGTGGAGGAAAATGGGGGTTGCGTCTTATAGTCCGGATATATTCGCTCTGGCTGAGGTGGGGGAGTGGTATCGGAGGAGCAGCGGGTCACAGAGGCAGGAGCCGGCGACTCTGGCTAACTCCTGTGCCCGCTGCTAAAGAGAAATGAATATACATGGGCGTGGAGGGCAATGAATATCCATTTATTCCTGGCATCCTGGTAATTCTAGCATTTTGAATTTTTTTCTTGTTATGCCATTTTACCAATCATATTCATTCTTTTTATATATTGATAGATTGAGCAATTATGAACGCAGCGATACCAAATATGTGAATTTTTAATTGTTTTATTTTGTATGGGGCAAAAGTGGTGTCAGGACACTGTTGTCGGGTGTCCTGGGACCAGGGGCTTCTTCCCTGTCCCTAATGCTAGGGGAGCCCTAGCTTGCCCTGTACCCCTGGCTTATTTCTGATGATGAACACGCCGGGGCCACATACCTTGCCTTAGCTCCTGAATCTGCCCTCAGTCTGTACCCTTCCCTTACCCAGAGAAGAGGGGCGTAGTAGTTTACCATAATACACCAACCAGACTAACAAGGTAATATGAACAGGGATAATGAAGAATACCAATCATGCAAATATACTCGAAAAAACAACATGAAGAATGCACCAAGTGTCACGGGGGAACTAGGTGAGCGAGAGCTAATAACCCGGGCCCCTGCAATTTCCCTCAGACTAGGGAAATCCTGACTGACCCTCTACCTGAAGTTTACACTGATGGTGTGCATGTCCAGGCCTCGAACCTCACCCTGTCTCCTGTTTCAACCCTAGGCTGAAACCTCCGCCCACCACCCAGTGAAGAGGTAATACACCAATACCCACAGTTAGCACAGACAAGGATAAAGGAAAATATACACCACGCCACAGTCACTCAGGAACACACTATAAATGTGCAGGGCAAAATAAATACAAATATAGGAAGGAGTAAATAAGACTAAGGAAAATACACCACCAGCAACGAATCTCCAACAACCAGCTCTCCACTCCAGACCGAGATAACAACGCACAAGACAGAAGCTATAATCGGCGACGCCCAATGATCAGGAGAACTATTTAAAGGCAATGGGCATGGCCCAGCTTCCAATCCGAGGATCAGGTAAATTAACCCCGGAACAGATAGATAAAATCTAGCCGACGCCAATGAGCAAATAGTGGTCAAAAGCGGAATTACCGCTGTCTGTCGAACGACCTGGTCTGAACAGCGTCCAACATGACACCAAGGGAGTGGAGGATTGGGGTTAAACCAAAGTAAGAGAAGAAGGGGAATTATCACACACCAAAAACCTAGGGACAGTCACAGATAAATCCACCAAACATCTCAAATAACAACAACCAACAACCTCCAATCATGCAGCAAAAGCTTGTTGTGACAATGATTGCTACCCAAGGCCCAGAACTCTCAATTGAGCAGTTTAACCCCTGCACTGCCAAAAGAAACCTGCACCATTTAATATGAAGGTGAAGTGCTTCTAATCAGTGCAGGAGTATTAGAAATCGGACGCTGCGATCTTCAGGCTCCTCTCTGTCGCATTAAATCCATGACAGTATCCCCCTTCTATGCGGGACCTCTGGAACCTCAGAACCGGGTTTATCAGGGTATGCCACATGAGAAAAGACCAGTTCAACCTGGAAGTCAATTTCTGGTACTCACATCCTCTTTTCAGGACCGTATCCCTTCCATTGTACCAGATACTGAAGCGACCAACGAACTAAGCGAGTATCAACGATCTTAGCTATTTGAAATTCCAAATTTCCATCCACAATGGCTGGAGAGGACGGTAGTGGTGATGGTACCGATGATGCAACATATTTTTTGAGTAGAGATGAATGAAGCACATTATGGATCCTAAAAGTGGGCGGCAAATCAAGGCAGAATGCTACAGGATTAACAACAGAATGACCGATGAACCTGAGACCCTGTTTCCAATAGGGAACCTTTAACTTAATGTTCCTTGAAGACAACCCTACCAAGTCACGAACACACAGGTCCCGACCCACCAAATGTCTCTGATCAGCCACACTCTTATATTTGGACCCCATATTCCTCAAATTATCAAAAACTTCTTGCCACACAGACGTAATTGATGATGAAAACCATTATTCTTCAGGTTTTCCAGAAGAACGATTCCTATTAATTGAACTGAGCTGAGGATGAAACCTGTATGCCCCCAAAAATGGGGACTTGCCAGTAGACTCATGACAACAATTATTTACCACAAATTCAGCTAGAGGTAAGTAGGTAACCCAATACTGCTGATTCTCAGACACAAAACACCTAAGATAGGTCTCCAGATCTGGTTAACCCGTTGAGTTTGCCCTGTAGACTGCGGGTGAAACGCTGAAGAGAACGACAGATGAATCCCCAAACGAATGGAAAACGCCCTCCAAAATTTGTAAATAAACTGCACACCCTGGTCAGAAACAATATCGTTTGGGATCCCATGTAATTTTACAATCTCTCTGATGAAAATTTTCTCCAAGTTGTTGGTATTAGGTAAAGCGGGTAGCGCAATGAAATGTGGCATTTTACTGAACCTGTCCAGCACCACCAAAATTAAAGTATTACCTGCCACCACAGGTAGGTCAGTGGTAACATCAACCAATAAATGAGTCCAAGGTCTGATGGGAACTGCCAATGTTTGGAGAGTTCCAGACAGGCGAGTACGAGAGGTTTTAGAATGCACACAGACACTGCAGGCGACTACATACTCCCGCACATTTTGATGTATCCCTGACCACCAAAAACGCCACGTAAGAAGATCTGTGATAGCTTTATTATTGGGATGTCTGTCCAAGACCGAATCATGATGTTCACTAAGAACTCTCAGACGGAGATTCAGTTTACCTAACCGACAGGCAGCAGGGGCGTCCCCCTGAGCCTCAACAACCTCTTTCTCAAGATTGGAGCATATAGAAGCAATAACCACCCCTTTATGTAGTATAGGAACCAGTACATGATTATATCCATCTGCAGGAAAACAACAAGATAATGCATCCGCCTTAATGTTCTTGTTCCCTGACCTATATATAACAAAAAAGATAAACCTGGTGAAGAACAATGCACATCTTGCCTGTCGAGGAGTTAGGGTATGTGTCCACTTTCAGGAAACGCTGCGTGTTTGACATAGTGGAGGGGATTTCATGAAATTCTGTCTCCACTATGCGGTAAAATACGCAGGCTGCAGACCCACGTAAACGGACATGCGGCGCGTCTTTTCAGAACGCAGCATGTCTATTTACAGTGCGGCTGACATGTATATGAAAAGTTGTGGGCTCATCACCAGAGCCTGCATCAAACATAAGGAAGACACCTATGATGTACATGGTTATGTTTCATTTTTTACTAACGGCTCCTTTGGCTGAAGGAACACAGCATAAGCATGTAAGTCAATGGCAAGGATATGGCACTGGGCGAGGAATAGAGGTGGATTGACTGAGGTTTCTACCATAGTCCTGCAGCCTAATTTGCATATCAATTTAAATACTGATTTCTCGGAAACAGAGGAATGGGCTCGCCATGTGAAGGTATTGCTGGACTTGTGTTTGATAGAGCCATATTCACATATACAGTGGGGAAATAAGTATTTGATACCTTGCTGATTATGTAAGTTTGCCCAGTGATAAAGACATGAACAGTCTATAGTTTTAAGCGTAGGTTAATTTTAACATTGAGAGATAGAATACTAAAAATAAAATCCAGAAAATCATATTGTATAAATTATAGAAATTTATTTGCATTTTGCAGTGAGAAATAAGTACCGTATTTGATCCCCTACCAAACATGAAGAGTTCTGGCTCCTACCTGCATTAAAGACAGCTGTCTTACATAGTCATCTTTATAAAAGACTCCTGTCCACAGACTCAATTCATCAGTCAGACTCAAACCTCTACAACATGGGCAAGACCAAAGAGCTTTCTAAGGATGTCAGAGACAAGATCATAGACCTGCACAAAGCTGGAATGGGCTACAAAACCATAAGTAAGATGCTGGCTGAGCAGGAGACAACTGTTGGTACAATAGTAAGAAAATGGATGAAATACAAAATGACTGTCAATCGACATCGATCTGGAGCACCATGCAAAATCTTACCTTGTGAGGTATCCTTGATCATGAGGAAGGTGAGACATCAGCCTAAAATTACACAGGGGGAACTTGTTAATGATCTCAAGGCAGCTGGGACCACAGTCACCAAGAAAATCATTGGTAACACATTGTGCCACAATGGTTTAAAATCTTGCAGTGCCCGCAAGGTCCCCCTGCTCAAGAAGGCACATGTGCAGCCCCGTCTTAAGTTTGCCAATGAACACCTGGATGATTCTGTGAGTGATTGGGAGAATGTGCTGTGATGAGACAAAAATTTAGGTGTTTTGCATGAATTCAACTCTTTGTGTTTGGAGGAAGAGAAATGCTGCCTATGACGCAAAGAACACCGTCCCCACTGTCAAGCATGGAGGTGGAAACATTATGTTTTGGGGTACTTCTCTGCTAAGGGTACAGGACTACTTCACCGCATCAATGGGAGAATGGATGGAGCCAGGTACCGTAAAATCCTGAGTGACAAACTCCTTCCCTCCGCCAGGACATTAAAAATGGGTCGTGCCTGGGTCTTCCAGCTAGACAATGACCCAAAACATACAGCCAAGGCAACAAAGGATTGGCTCAAAAAGAAGCACATTAAGGTCATGGAGTGGCCTAACCAGTCTCCATACCTTAATTCCATAGAAAACTTATGGAGGGAGTTTAAGCTCCGAGTTGCCAAGCGACAGCCTCAAAATCTTAATGATTTAGAGATGATCTGCAAAGAGGAGTGGACCAAGATTTCTCCTGACATGTGCGCAAACCTCATCATCAACTACAATAAAGTCTGACTGCTGTGCTTGCCAACAAGGGTTTTGCCACCAAGTATTAAGTCTTGTTTGCCAGAGGGATAAAATACTTATTTCTCACTGCAAAATGCTAATATATTTATATAATTTATACAATGTGATTTTCTGGATTTTATTTTTGATATTCTATCTCTCAGTGTTAAAATTAACCTACCCTTAAAATTATAGACTGTTCATGTCTTTGTCAGTGGGCAAACTTACAAAATCAGCAAGGGATCAAATACTCTTTTCCCCCACTGTAGTTTGGGGTGTGAAATCCTGACAGATTATTTTTAAAGGTTGTTTTCTGTGTTTCCACACACATTACACTATTTGAGTGTAGTTTGCACAATTTGTCTCTAGATTTGCAGGGACTCCCTCCTCTAGATAGTCTCTTTAGAAAATCTTGTGACATATGCCCTTAAAAATTTGAGTCAGTAAATGAAATGTAAAACTCGTCTCAATGATGTTGTAATAGCATAGTCCATTGCACTATTATTAGTCATTGCTAAGTAATCTGGAACAAAAAAAGATAAGAGGAAGTGGCAAAGTGCTACACTAGGAACATCTGTGAGCTGTCGGAAGGAGGGATCTGTGATCAGTTTGGAGAAGTAAGAATAGAGTTCATTAGTCAGAGGCGGAGGCTGAAAGAGACCAGTGTTCCCCTCTAATAGCCACACTGTCTTCTTTCTTGCTGAACTTGCATATCAATGAACAGAGCCAAGAAAAGACTATTTAGATTTGTGAAGAGTGGTCCCATGCTTTTATTGTTGCAGACACTGAGGAGGAAGCGGGAGACACAATAACGCCTCCATGTTTAAGAAATAGTAGAGTAGATATCTACTGAGATAGACATCTGTATGGGAAATGACCCACATTAAACTCTGGCCTTTTACTACAGTAAAGTATGTGATCATTGTAAATTACAAATTACAAATTTACTACATGAAATAATATTTGTATTATCAAACATACATATTAATGAAAGAAAAGTAAAGGGAATTTATTATCTAATTTTTTTTACTAATGAAAGACTGATACTGAAACATACTGGGACCGAGGCATCAAGACTGATGACGTGCACAATTGCACTACACCAGTCTTGCTAAAATGGAAGGCTCACCCAACTTAATGAATTCGATGCCTCTTCTAAGTGGCATGCGCCTGCTTGTGTTGTGCTAGAAATGTGTCTGGTGTAGCATATGTTACTGGAGCACCCCCACTGCCGCAGGGCCGAGGGGTACCCGGTACCGGGCCTCTCTGTCTCAGTTCTGGGGTTGTCACGGTGGCTAGACCCGGCCCGTGACCCTGCTGAGGGGCGTCCAATGAAGGTGGAGAGTGATGCTGTTGTGGTGTGGTGCCGGTCGCAGTAAATAACGAGGACACCAGGTTGCAGTCTCTTTACCTCTTTACTGAAGGCTTCAGGATCCTCAGTCCGGAATACGGTTAACCGGGCTGCGTGAGTCCAGCCGGTCCGATGGCACATCCAGAGTTCCCTTTGCAGGTGGAAATCTGTGCCTACCTTCTAGCGCTTGTGTGTTGTAGTCCTTCCCTGCTGTGCTTACGGGATAGTCCTCACAACTGTTGTGTCTGTTTCTGAAGTTCCCTCACAACTCGATTATGATGTTCTGTTTCGTCCCCCTGATGATATGGCTAGGACGCACCCGTATAACGGGTAGGCTCGGAGGTCTTCCGGGACCCTAGAGTCGCCCCTCTCCAGATGTTGCCCCCTGTGTCTGCTTAGGTGATTTTAGGTGAGACAGCCCGCCTAGAACTGACTGTCCTGCCGTAGGTTTGAAGTAAGGCCTGGAGATCAATACTTCCTCTGCGTTCCGGCCACCGGCTACGCGCCTCAGTAGGATGTTGCCTCGTCTTACAGCACGACTCCTACTGGTGTTTCTCCTTGTTGCATTGATCTCGTTTCTCACTCAGCATAATAAACCTCGCTTCTTGTCCTTTCTTGGGGTACCGCCGCGATGAAGTGCAGGCGCGGTCCCGTAACGTTCTTTCTGTTCGCTAGGCCTCTGTCAGGATCCCACCCCTGACAGGGACCCCCCTGAATCTTCCCCTGCAACACCCTCTGCCACAGGATGTTGCCTGGTTCCAACCCAGTCAGCTTCTGTCTAACTTCCCATCTAACCCCCAGTTTTACCAGATTGTGAGGAGTGGCCTAATACATAGCACCCTTAGCTCCCCTGGAGGCCAGACTGTGAAGTGTATTGGTGTCTGTGATACCTGGTCAGGTGAACTCCTTCAGTGCCATCAGACGTACCATAGCCCCCCTTAGCGGCGGAGCATCAGTACTGCAACAACCAGGACTCTGGGGCGCTGCATTACATCAAATGTCAACTAACAAGTCAATATTACAGGCTTACACAAGCAAAAGTCTGTTTTTTGACTAACCAGAAAGAAACACATAAATTCAAAAGTCAACATATAGTTAAGTCTATTCTTCCTGGCTTGCTAAAAATAGATGTCTGGTTAATTAAGATACATTGCTGTGTCTCCACAGTGAGCATGGCCACACAGTCTATGCCCCAGTTCTGCCCATTTTGTTAAAGCTGAGTCAAAATGTAAAAAAATGGCAAAAGTAGCAAAATTTTGGCGCAACTCACTATTTCACTACAAATTGCAACTTTTCAAAGCTTTTACTCCAGTGTTCTGGTGTAAAAGCTTTGTTGATTCAGCTCCATTCTCTTTTTGCTTTTCCTATCTATTCATGATAATAGACTCATTCATATTGTCTGAGCTGATTTTAAAAGCATTTAGGCCATGTGCACACGTTCAGGATTTTTTGCGTTTTTTTCGTGTTTTTTCGCTATAAAAATGTGATAAAAACGCGAAAAAAAAAGCTTACATATGCCTCCTATTATTTACAGGGTATTCCGCATTTTTTGTGCAAATGTTGCATTTTTTTCCGCGAAAAAATCGCATCGCGGAAAAAAAAGCAACATGTTCATTACAAATGCGGAATTGCGGGGATTCCGCACACCTAGGAGTGCATTGATCTGCTTACTTTCTGCACGGGGCTGTGCACACCATGCCTGAAGTAAGCAGATTATGTGCGGTTGGTACCCAGGGTGGAGGAGAGGAGACTCTCCTCCACGGACTGGGCACCATATAATTGGTAAAAAAAAAAGAATTAAAATAAAAAATAGTGATATACTCACCCTCTGATGGCCCCCGAAGTGTTCCCGCCTCTCCCGTGCATGCTCTCTTTTCCATTCCTATAGATGGTGTGGTTCAGGACCTGTGATGACGTCGCTGTCTTGTGATTGGTCGCGTGACCGCTCATGTGACTCACGCGACCAATCACAAGCCGCGACGTCATCGAAGGTCCTGAACCACACCGGCATCTATAGGAACGGACGCCGCTGAGATCGGCTGTCTGCAGAGGGTGAGTATAACCATTTTTTAATTTTTTTTATTATTTTTAAACATTCTGTCTTTTACTATAGATGCTGCATAAGCAACATCTATAGTAAAAAGTTGGTCACACTTGTCAAACAGTATGTTTGACAAGTGTGACCAACTTGTCAGTCAGTTTTCCAAGCGATGCTACAGATCGCTTGGAAAACTTTAGCATTCTGCAAGCTAATTATGCTTGCAGAATGCTAAAAAAAACGCGAAAAAAAAAAACGGAAAAAAAACGCAAAAAAAAAAAATGCGGATTTCTTGCAGAAAATTTCCGGTTTTCTTCAGGAAATTTCTGCAAGAAATCCGGACGTGTGCACATACCCTTAGAAATCTGGTTTACAGTCTGTGTTGTCTGTAGTGTTGAGCATTCCGATACCGCAAGTATCGGGTATCGGCCGATACTTGCGGGTATCGGAATTCCGATACCGAGATCCGATACTTTTGTGGTATCGGGTATCGGTATCGAAACAACATTAATGTGTAAAAGAAAGAATTAAAATAAAAAATATTGCTATACTCACCTCTCCGACGCAGCCTGGACCTTGCCGAGGGAACCGGCAGCGTTCTTTGCTTAAAATGCGCGCGTTTACTGCCTTCCGTGACGTCACGGCTTGTGATTGGTCGTGTGCCGCCCATGTGGCCGCGACGCGACCAATCACAGCAAGCCGTGACGTAATTTTCAGGTCCTGAATGCCTAATTCTAGGCATTCAGGATTTGAAAATTACGTTCGGCTTGTGATTGGTCGCGTCGCGGTCACATGGGCGACGCGACCAATCACAAGCCGTGACGTCACGGGAGGCAGGAAATGCGCGCATTTTAAAATTACGTCACGGCTTGTGATTGGTTGCGTGCCGCCCATGTGACCGCGACGCGACCAATCACAGCAAGCCGTGACGTAATTTTCAGGTCCTGAATGCAGAATTAGGCATTCAGGACCTGAAATTACGTCACGGCTTGCTGTGATTGGTCGCGTCGCGGCCACATGGGCGGCACGCGACCAATCACAAGCCGTGACGTCACGGAAGGCAGTAAACGCGCGCATTTTAAGCAAAGAACGCTGCCGGTTCCCTCGGTAAGGTCCAGGCTGTATCGGAGAGGTGAGTATAGCAATATTTTTTATTTTAATTCTTTCTTTTACACATTAATATGGATTTCAGGGCCTGAAGGAGAGTTTCCTCTCCTTCAGACCCTGGGAACCATCAGGGATACCGTCCGATACTTGAGTCCCATTGACTTGTATTGGTATCGGGTATCGGTATCGGATTAGATCCGATACTTTGCCGGTATCGGCCGATACTTTCCGATACCGATACTTTCAAGTATCGGACGGTATCGCTCAACACTAGTTGTCTGCCATCTTCATTCCTTCTTCCCTCTGATATTGTTCCTTTTCTGTAGATTACATTTCTCATCATGCCACAGTCTCATCAACTTATTCTTGCTCCTAATGGAGTGGGTAGGTGATGAAGAGTCTGGGCATCTTGACTTGAGTACAAGCAAGTTCGTATCCACTATAATCTGTAACTATGGTTGGCCACCATACAGCATAATGAGACTCCTGAAGAATACTTAGGTGAAACTGAGGTATGAACAAATAATTTTTGTTTAATAGTATTGTAAAAGGCTAGCTCTTGGAATCTTTGGATCTCTCCTATAAGATCTAGGGAAACAGAAGACACAGCTATATCTTCAGTGAAAATAGGAACTGGTTCAGACTTCTCAGACTAAGTTGGACAGATAATTTGGTAGACTATGTTAGCTTACAGTGGCTTGTAAAATTATTCACCCCCCTTGGCATTTTAACTATTTTGTTACATTACAATCTGTGTTTAAATATTTTTGTAATGGATTTGTGTGTGTGATGCATCAGCACTAAATAGTCTAAATTAGAGAAGTGAGAAAATATAGGCAAAGATTTATCGTATTTTTCAGATTATAAGATGCACTTTTTTACCCCCAAATTTGGGGAGAGAATGGGGGTGCATCTTATAATGTGGATATGCCTTACTGGCCGTCGTGGAGCAGGGTCCTAGGGTCGCTGCTGGAGGAGGCAAGAGTGGAGCATTACTGCAGGCTGTAGGCTGGGATGAGGTGATGTTTGGATGTGCGCCGCTGTGGGTGTTCGGTGGTGCGTGGGCTCCACCGACATTTTGTGAAATCTCAGAGCCTCCCGCACTTACATGGTTTACTATGCGGTGGACTCTTGGAAAATGGCTGCTGGGGGCGGTGCGGTCCATTATCATCAATTGGAAAGAACATGGTACCACAACAAACCTGTCAAGAGAGGGCCGCCTGAGTAACTGTCCTATTACCACAATAAACCGTACACTCCATAGAGCTGGCCTTTATGGAAGAGTGGGCAGAATAATGCCTTTACATATGTAAAGGTCGGCCAGGGCCGTAGTCGTGGCTGAGCTTATCGGGCTTTGCGTGCCCTGGCCTCCCTTTACATAAAAATCACATTTCCCTGGCATCTTACTTGCCTCTCCATTTTCTGCGCCGACAGGGCCTCTCCTCTCTTCCTCAGGGTCTCCTCCGGTTGCTTGTGAATAAATGGAGACACAGTCTAGGTACAACTCAAAATGCAAAACTTTACTCTCACTTCTTCACAGCGCATCCAGATCTGTTACAGTTTTAACATCAGATTTCACATTATATGTCACTTTTGCTTTCCCTTCACTCCTCTCCTTGCTACACGGCTCGAGACCAGGTTCTACCGTATCACATGGTATCTCAGCATCCTCCCTGTTCAGATTCTCCGCATTCGGGAGTTTCTTCAGCCGTTTCACGCCGGTTCTGAGGGCATCAGCCCATGCTATCATCTGCCACATAAAAAAAAAAAATTCACAGAAAAAACCCCGTATTAAACGGTTAAAAATGTATCTTTTATTGGTTAAATATTAAAAATACCTTGATTAGTGCACTACACAAACCATCACCATAACAACAGCATTCAATAGGAAAGGCCAAGGTGGTGCCTAACCCTGCACTCCACTAAATGCACCCTACCTACCAGTGGAGGTTGGCACCCTAACTACCTGCGCAAATGGATCCCCCGCTCACCGTCGACTGTCCCTACTACCCCTATTGGGCCCTTATGGGGTGGGATAGATATTTATTCATATATACAAAGTGCCGACTGTCATGATTAGAAATTAATCCACAAGGATATAGTGGCAAAGTGGGACTGTCCTTATCTTGTCCCTGCCTGTCAGCGGAGGTTGGCACCCTGTTAACAAAGCACGCGTGATTGGCGCCCCCGCTCCTCGACGGCTAATACCCTACTATATCCCTTATCAGGTAAACAAGTGATAAGGTGCTTTAGTGCTTTAAAGTGCTGATACTTGGAGATATTCAGAGATTGCTACATATGTACATATCTAAGTTCCCCTAGCGTGGCAATCATTCATAATATATACCAGAGTATTAACTTCGTCCAGGACTTATGGACTGGCTATCAGATGACCTATCCAAAGTAAATAACACCAATATCTCTATTTTATCAAATATATCTAGATATATCCACACTAGAGGACTACCACCTCTTCCAAATATTTCCTTTAACAAGATTCAACAATAAGTATGTCCTTTAACCAACTCGACACGTTTCCCCTCCACAAGTATACGAGGTTCATCAGGAGTAAAAAAATATATATGCCACAGGACTACTTAACTTATCCATAGATGACCGGTTTCACATTATCTGATCCTCAGCACCTCAGGGCAGATCCCCTCTCGATATAATGCCTAGGGCCTATAATGCCTAGGGCATTATATCGAGAGGGGATCTGCCCTGAGGTGCTGAGGATCAGATAATGTGAAACCGGTCATCTATGGATAAGTTAAGTAGTCCTGTGGCATATATATTTTTTTACTCCTGATGAACCTCGTATACTTGTGGAGGGGAAACGCGTCGAGTTGGTTAAAGGACATACTTATTGTTGAATCTTGTTAAAGGAAATATTCGGAAGAGGTGGTAGTCCTCTGGTGTGGATATATCTAGATATATTTGATAAAATAGAGATATTGGTGTTATTTACTTTGGATAGGTCATCTGATAGCCAGTCCATAAGTCCCGGACGAAGTTAATACTCTGTCTGGTATATATGAGTTATGAATGATTGCCACACTAGGGGAACTTAGATATGTACATATGTAGCAATCTCTGAATATCTCCAAGTATCAGCACTTTAAAGCACTAAAGCACCTTATCACTTGTTGTTTACCTGATAAGGGATATAGTAGGGTATTAGCCGTCGAGGAGCGCCAATCACGCGTGCTTTGTTAACAGGGTCCAACCTCCGCTGACAGGCAGGGACAAGATAAGGACAGTCCCACTTTGCCACTATACCCTTGTGGATTAATTTCTAATCATGACAGTCGGCACTTTGTATATATGAATAAATATATATCCCACCCCATAAGGGCCCAATAGGGGTAGTAGGGACAGTCGACGGTGAGCGGGGGAGCCATTTGCGCAGGTAATTAGGGTGCCAACCTCTGCTGGTAGGTAGGGTGCATTTAGTGGAGTGCAGGGTTAGGCACCACCTTGGCCTTTCCTATTGAATGCTGTTGTTATGGTGATGGTTTGTGTAGTGCACTAATCAAGGTATTTTTAATATTTAATCAATAAAAGATACATTTTTAACCGTTTAATACGGGTTTTTTTTTTTCTGTGAATTTTTTTGCTAAATATACCCCTAGGGATACATATATATTTTTTCTTCTTTCTGTGAATGTCATCTGCCACATAGCAAGCGACCTGCCCATCTTTCCTGTCATGTTCTTTCACTGCAGATCTAGCTCCTGTATCTAGGGTTGAGCGACTTTTATTTTTATAGGATCGGGTCGGGTTTCACGAAACCCGACTTTCTCAAAAGTCGGGTCGAGTGAAATCGGCCGATCCTATAAAAAAGTCGGGGTCGGGGTCGGCCGAAACACGAAACCCAATGCAGTGCAATGGGATACTATGGTTCCCAGGGTCTGAAGGAGAGGAAACTCTCCTTCAGGCCCTGGGATCCATATTAATGTGTAAAATAAAGAATCAAAATAAAAAATATTGATATACTCACCCTCGGACGCGCCCTGGTACTAACCGGCAGGCTTCCTTCCTAAGAATGAGCGCGTGAATGACCTGCGGTGACGTCGCGGCTTGTGATTGGTCGCGAGCGGTCACATGGACAAGCCGCGACGTCATCTAAGGTCCTTCACTCGCTCATTCTTAGGAAGAAAGGCTGCCGGAAAGAAGCAGGGCGCGTCCGAGGGTGAGTATATTCCTATTAGGTATATACTTACCCTCGGACGCGCCCTGCTTTTTTCCGGCAGCCTTCCTTCCTAAGAATGAGCGCGTGAAGGACCTTAGATGACGTTGCGGCTTGTCCATGTGATCTCTCACAACCAATCACAAGCCGCGACGTCACCGCAGGTCATTCACGCGCTCATTCTTAGGAAGGAAGCCTGCCGGTTAGTACCAGGGCGCGTCCGAGGGTGAGTATATCAATATTTTTTATTTTGATTCTTTATTTTACACTTAAATATGGATTCCGATACCGATTCCCGATATCGCAAACATATCGGAACTCGGTATCGGAATTCCGATACCAGATTCAGAAGATCACCGACCTCATGGCTGACCCCACACAGGGGTCGGGTTTCATGAAACCCGACTTTGCCAAAAGTCGGCGACTTCTGAAAATGGCCGACCCGTTTCGCTCAACCCTACCTGTATCTGCTGACGCTACTGTACCTGGGCTATGCTAATCCCCTGGTTCTGGATGGCTGGGCTCTTTTCTTAAATATAACGATATGGGGTATCTAAGCTGCTCGGGCTAATAGCCCACCCGAGCTCTATGGGCACCCAGGCCCTTCTGTCACTAACCAGGAAGCTCCCTTACCCTTACTACAGTGACCCCTCCTACAGTTAACTATTCACACTAATGCACTACCGTGCTAAACTAGATACACTAAAAATGTCTCCATCTAGTGGTCTATTACCAACACTATGCTTTCTCTGCATACACATATTGACGACATTACGTAAATACAGTTATATATATATATATATATATATATATATATATATATATATATATATATATATATATATATATATATATATATATATATATATGTATACATTTTCTTCACTGTACACTGGGAGATATCTAGGGGTTCAGGACAGCTACCGCGCCCCGGTACATGTACAGACAAAAATTATAAGGCTTGTTTTGTGTTTGCAAAAGACATGTGGGAGACTCCCCAAATGTATGGAGGAAGGTATTGTGGTCAGATGAGACCAGCAAGGTAAATGCTATGTCTGGCACCAAACCCCAATAACACCATCCTGACAGTGGTGGCAGCATCGTGCTGTGGGGATGATTTTCGGCAACAGAGAAAGGGAAAATGGCCTGAGTGGAGGGGAAGATGGATGGTGCGAAATACATGGATAATCTTCAGCAAAACCTGTTTCAATCTGTCAGTGATTTGAGGCAAGGACGGAGGTTCACCTTCCAACAAGAGAATGACCCAAAGCATACTGCTAAAGCAACAGTCGAGTAGTTTAAGGGGTATTGTGCAAATCTTTTAGAGTGGCCTAGTCAAAGCCTAAACCTTAATCCAATTGAGAATCTGTGGTCAGACTCGAACATTGCTGTTCACCAGAGGAAACCATCTAACTAAAGGAGCTGGAGCAGTTTTGCCTTGTGAAATGGACAAAAATTCTTATGGCAAGATGTTGAAAACTCATAGAGACTTATCCAAAGCGACTTGCAACTGTAATTGACGCAGAAGGAGGCTTTACAAAGTACTGAATTTAGGGGGGTGAATAGTTATGCACACTTAAGTTTTCAGCTATTTTATCCAATTTGTTGCTTGCTTCACAATCAAAAGAAAACCAAATGTTCACATTTGTAGGCATGTTCTTTGCATGAACTGATGCAAACCATCAAAAAACAGTGAAATTCCAGGTTGTGAGGTAGCAAAACATGAAAAATGCCAAGTGGTGAATACTTTCTCAAGCCGCTATAAATGTTCTCAATTCCAGGTCTGAACGATTAAACAAAATCAAATCTAGATAAGTTCCAAGCCTATCTACCTTACTTAGGGTTACATCTTTTAGCTGATTCTAAATAAATTAACATACATTTTTGTGGTACAATGGTAATAGTAATCTTATGTTTGGCACCATTCCTCGAATGTCCACTTAATTGCCAGCAATTTATGATTACCAAAGTCTTATTTCCTCTTGGCACATGAAAATTTTCGTGAAAAGAAGGTGCATGGAAAATCTTGAAAAGAGGCAGAGTGCTTTGCAATAGCATCACTCCAGGCCCAACCTTAGAGGTGTCGACTTCCACAATAAAATTATGCTCTACATCGGATTGATCCAATATAGGATCAGAGGAAGAACATTCTTTAACTCAAAGAAGGCCCAAATTGACTGAAGTCAATAGTGGTTTGGCAATCTTGGAAACATTTTTATTATACACATTGCTTTGAAAAAGTATTCACACCCTGTGAACTTTTCCACATTGTTTCACGTTATACCCACAAACGTAAATGTATTTTTTAATTTTATGTGGTATACCATCACAAAATAGCAAGTATTTGTGCAGTGTAAAGGAGATAATACATGGTTTTCCAAATATTTTAAAAATATAAATCTTAAATTTGTGACGTGCATTTGTATTCAGTCGCCTGTAGTTTAATATCCCTAAATAAAATCCTGAGAGATCAATTGCCACCAGAAGTCACATCATTAGTAAATTGAGTCCACCTTTGTGGAATTTATTCTCAGTATTTGCAGATCTTTTGTGAAGCTTTTTTTTTTACAGATGAGGTATGTTTGCATTAAGAATTTGCTACAATTTCATTGAATCCATTCTTATCTCTACACATGAAATGTTCCCTGTGCAATTGGCGGCAACATAACACCATAGCATGATTGATCCACCCCAATGCTTAATGGTTGGCAAGATGTTCTTTTCCTGAAATTCTGTACCCTTTTTTCTCCACACATTCCTTTGATCATTGTGACCAAAGAGTTAAATTTTAACCTCATCAGTCCACAAGACTTGTTTAAAAAATGCATGAGGCTTGTTTAGATGTTCTTTTGCATACTTTTGATGCTGAATTTTATGGTTAGGACGCAGGAGAAGTTTTGTACTGATGACTCTTCAATGAAAGCCATATTTCTGCAGGAATCTATGAACAGTGGAACAATGTACTACAACTCCAGAGTCTGCTAAATATTTCTGAAGGTATTTGCAATCAATCGGGGGTTCTAGCAATCCTAAGAGCAGCTCTCACTGAAATTTTGCTTGGTCTTCCAGACCTTATGTTGACCTCCACTGATCCTGTTAACTTCCATTTCTTAATTACATTTCAAACTGAGAATAGGACAACTTGAAAATGCTTTCCTATCTTCTTATAGCCTTCTCATACTTTGTGGGCCTCCAGCGTTTTAATTTTCAGAGTGCTAGGCAGCTGCTTAGAATAAATCATGGCTGCTGTTTTTTACAAAAGGTTAGAGGAAGTTGGGATTTTAATAAAGCTGGGAAATTCGTAACCCCTTGGCCTTTCCTAATAATGATAGTGAACAAGTCATAACTCTAAGAGGCTAATTATGGTCTAAAACCTTGGTCAAAGTTATCTGAGCACACAAATCTCCAAGGGTGTCCAAACTTTTGCATTGACCCATTGTATATTTTTTGCCTAAAATACAAATAAATGTGTCATCTTTAAGTTTAGGCCTTTTAGAGATCATTTCAACCTCAACTTGCTTAAGTGTTCACAAATGTGGAAAACTTTAGCTGACAAGATACATTCCAAGTTTACTTCCTGTATTAGAAGAATACATTTGTCAAGTTTAGCAAATACAAAAAAGGCCTCTCAGTCTTTAGAGTATAGTACATGCATGTCATGTGTGTGTGAGCAGGTTGCGGGATGCAGTAACGGACAGGAGGCAGAGCAAGGGTTAACGATATTTTACTTGAACAGGGGGTTATTCCACGCAGGGGGAGGAAGGGGTAAATAGGATTATAGCAGGTGATATAAACACAAATTTTGTGCAGGGTGAATTAAACAACAACAATGAGTAATACAGCAGTTCTTTGAGGGTTAACTTATCGGTCCGGCGGCTTCCTGACTGTACAGTAGAGTCTTTGGTTCAAATGGTGGTGACAACGCAGTTAGCGCATGATGAATCTAGTGTCATCCTGAAGGCGTTGATGATCTGGTTTCCGGCGGTGATGGTGGGTCATTGTCATCTTGGACAGGGTCCTGGGTCCAGGGTTCCTTTTGCGGTATGAAGTGCAATCTCCAACTCTGTCGGAGCTTAACGTAGCTCAACAGATATAAGCGGGTGGGATGAGGCACAGTTCTCGGTGAGTCACCCGGTCCTTCTTAGGTGGCACACGCGCAGCACTTATTGGCCCAGAGCATTTGGCACCTTCAGCTGGAGGAGCCACCGGGCACACGGGACGTTTCTCATCACAGTCTCTGTATGTGGTCGCATGGAATCTATAGCGCGGGCCCGAACTTTCACGGTGCTCAGAGGACGGAGCACCAACTATTCCCTGCTGCTCGCTGCTTGTTCCCGCCAGGACTGACTTCTTCCGCGCGTGCTCTGGCCTTTTTAGCTTAGCCATGCTCCCCGATGCCAAGTGCAAAGGTCGGTCTGGGTTTTTAAGCTTTCCCCCGGACAACAGAGGAGACAGCCCCGACAGTTCCAGACCCGGCGCAAGAGAGGTACCCTCGGTCCGGTCCCTCTTCTTACATATGCTCTAATATCAGCTGAATAAGTCAAGATGTCGTAATATGATAAACCAAGATGCTGATAATATGATGTTCTATGCACACAGGACAATCAGTTCTGTGATGGTAAAAGTGCAGTTGGCCTTTTAAAACAGGTAATTAAATGAAAACCACTTGCATGTAGCTTGTATGTACCTGATTGATGTTCATTTAACAGCTCCGGTTGTGCTTTTAGTCACTGGGAACATACTGTACATCTTCACAGTACATCCAGCACCCAATGACCATTAAGCTTTGGCCCGATTTCCGTTAAGAACCAGCGCACCATATCACCCTTGTGCCAGACAATGGACAGGTTATGTTTATGAAACCAAGGAAATTCCAAAACTACTAATATTATCAAAGACAAAAAAATGACATACTGTATATTCTAAATGTAAAGCACCAACAAGCAAGAACACCTATTTAGTGAAAACTTTGGCACACCATGGGCGAGAGATGACTTATCAACACCGGTGATTTTAATAGGAAAACATAATTTTAAGAACTGAAGTACTACAATCAATAAAGGCCTAATCCACACAGATTTTTCTAGATAAGATAAACAGGGAGCAACAATCTTGCAGAATCATAAGGAAATATTTGTGTGCCTAGATTGGCATCCACAGACCTACTCAGGACTGGCACTTTTCTGGTGGTGGTTGTCTTGAGCAGGAATGCATTTTACATCCAGAATCTCCACAGATTTTACCAAAAAACAATTTATGTAGCTTGATCCCTTGCTTTGACGGGACTGAGTTACCCCAATCTGAATGATTTTCTCAGTAAGGGTAGTAAGAACACAGCTCTTACGTGGAGGTGTAGAGTCAGCAATGCCTTCCTGTCTATGTTTGTGCAACCACTTACCCAGATGGATTGCCAGGGGCATGACAGAGTTAGGCTACTTTCACACATCAGGTTTTTTGCATCAGGCACATTCTGGCAAATGTTGGAAAAATCGGATCTGGTGCAGATTGTGAAAAACTGATGCGACGAATCCGTTTTTTTGACGGATCCGGCTAGCATATCTAGATTATTGGCTAAAAAAAAAATTGGAGAATGCTCAGTTTAAAAAACCAGAATCCAATGCCGGAATCCGTCATTTTCCAGATCCGGCACCTTCCGGCTCCCATAGGCTTCCATTCTAGCAAACAGCCGGAAGGGCTTTTTCGCCGGAGACAAAAAACGTTGCTATGGACGTTTTTTTCCAGAAACCGGAAGCGGCAGATTTGCCAGTTCCAGCGAAAAATGGACGAAACGCAATGTCGTCCGGCGCAATCCGCCACTAATACAAGTCTCTAGGGAGAAAAAACTTTTTTTGAAATTTAGCCAGATTGACCCTGACAGCGAAAACCTGATGTGCGAAAGTAGCCTTAAAGACCATAAGAAGATGGAAACTGTACTAACTTGATGTGGTGAGAAACTCCAGTATGAAACAAAGGTGAAGTGCCTTGTCATTTCACTGTGAGTGGCCCAGTATGACAACTTTGTATAGTACTTCTCAGCAGTGCGTCGCCACTGGCAGAGTACTGTTACTTTTACTTTCCTTTCTGCAAAAGCTACTCCTTCAGAGTCATCATATAAGAGCCTAAGAGCCCTAAGGCTATGTGCACACGTTGCGGATTTAGATGCAGATCCACAGCATTTTTGGACACGCGGAATTGCATCATATCAGCAGTGTAGTGCACAAGCAATGTTAGTCAATGGGAAATTGAGATTTTTGTGCACATGCGGCGGAAAAAAACACGCAGATTTGCAGCGTTTTATTTTCTGCAGTATGTCAATTCTTTTTGCAGATCTGCACCGTTTCTGCACCCATTGACTTCCATTGTGTCAGGCCAATCTGCAGCAAATCTGCAGGTTTAAAAAAAGATCTTGCTGCCTATGTGCCTGCGAGAAACGCTGCAGATCGGAAGAGGGAAGAGTGTGTAGGCGGAGTGTGGGCGGATACTGCGTATGTGCGGAGATGATGTGCGGGTGATTCTGTGTGTCTGTGTGTGTCTGCGGGGATCTACGGGGCTGTGTGTGTGTGCGGGGCTGTGTGTGTCTGTGTGTGTGCGTGGGTCTGCGGGTGTCTGTGGGGCTGTGTGTGTGTGCGGGGCTGTATGTGTGTGTGTGCGGGGCTGTGTGTAGGCAGGCATCGTCTGATGGGACTAGTCCCATCCGGCTATGTCTGCTACAGTGACAGGTAGCCAGATGATGGGACAGCAGTAGTCCCATCATCTAGCGACTGTGTTCAAGTGTAAAAAAACCAACTAAAAATAATACACACATATACAGTACATACATATAGACATACAGTACATACAGTATATACTCACCATACAGCTAATCCCCGAAGCCCTCGATCACCTGTAAACAAAATTAAAAATAATAAACCAACAGTATACTCCCTGATCCAATGTAATCCATTTAATAACGAGTGCCCACGACGATCTCCCATGGAGAGCTGTCACATCGGCAGATGCGACCGCTCTCCAGGGGCTCCAGTGATACAATGACGGAAGGTATCTGTTGTGAATTCTGTTGTGGGTTCTGCTCTTGGGCTCCCTCCGGTGGTTATAAGTGGTAGTGCTGCTGTTTGTCCTTCACAGCAGTCATCAGGTGCTTCCACTTTGGACGGGGCTATTTAGTCTGGCTTCACCCTTTAGTGAGTGCCAGTTGTCCATTGTTTTTCTGGAGGATTCACATCTCTGCTTGGTTTCTCCTGCTGGATTGTCCAAATCATCAAAGATAAGTCCTGGCTTTGTTTTTGCAGTCCACATGCGGTGGACTTTATAGTTCAGTGAATTGCTATGTTTTTTCTTGTCCAGCTTTGTCTGTGTAAGGATTTATTCAGCCAAGCTGGAAGCTCTGGAGTCGCAGAGTTACCCTCCATGCCTTTAGTTAGGTGTGGAGATTTTTGTATTCTCTGTGGTGGATTTTTGTAGTATTTTAATACTGACCGCACAGTACTCTGTCCTGTCTTTTCTTTCTAGGTAGCGTGGCCTCCTTTGCTAAATTCTGTTTTCAGTCTGCGTTTGTAATTTCCCTCTCCTCTCACAGTCAATATTTGTGGGGGGCTGTCTTTCCTTTGGGGATTTTCTCTCAGGCAAGATAGTTTTCCTGTTTCTTTCTTTAGGGGTAATTAGTCCTCCGGCTGTGACGAGGTGTCGAGGGAGTGACAGGAACATCCCACGGCTACTTATAGTTGCGGTGTTAAGTTCAGGGTCTGCGGTCAGTATAGAGGCCACCTACTCCAGAGCTCGTCCATGCTGCTCCTAGGCCACCAGATCATAACAGTACAACTGGCCTACAATGAGTTAACCGCATCTCAAAAGAAGGGAAAGAAAGTGCTGAGCCATTTTTTTTTCTGTAGTCTGTTGTGTTTTTTTTTCCCTCCACCTCTGGGTGGCTCAAGAGTTAGGCGCTGACATGGATGTTCAGGGACTTGCTTCTCGGGTGGATCAACTTGCTGCTAGAGTACAGGGTATTTCTGATTATATCGTGCAGACTCCTGTTTTAGAGCCTAGAATTCCTACCCCCGATCTGTTTTTTGGGGACAGGTCCAAATTTTTGAGCTTTAAAAATAACTGTAAACAGTTTTTTGCTCTGAAGCCCTGTTCCTCTGGTGATCCCATCCAGCAGGTAAAAATTGTCATTTCTCTGTTGCGTGGCGACCCGCAGGATTGGGCATTTTCCCTGGAATCTGGGAATCCGGCCTTGCTTAATGTAGACACCTTTTTTCAGGCGCTTGGGTTATTGTATGATGAACCTAATTCTGTGGATCATGCTGAGAAAACCTTGTTGGCCCTGTGTCAGGGTCAAGAAGCGGCAGAATCATATTGCCAGAAATTTAGAAAATGGTCTGTGCTTACTAAGTGGAATGAGGATGCTTTGGCGGCAATTTTCAGAAAGGGTCTTTCTGAATCTGTTAAAGATGTTATGGTGGGCTTCCCCACGCCTGCAGGTCTGAGTGATTCTATGTCTCTGGCCATTCAAATTGATCGGCGCTTGCGTGAGGGCAGAGTTGTGCACACTATGGCATTGTCTTCCGAGCGGAGTCCTGAGCCTATGCAGTGTGATAGGATTGTGTCTAGATAATATATTTGAAAAAACTGACCGTCACATCCATACATAGACTAAGTGTGAACAGGTGCTGAACCTAGAGTAACCAACTCATATACAGTCAAGTAAAAAAGGCAGCACACTGCAGCGCTAAGACATGCAAACATGAAACATGAAAACTGAACTGCAATACTGCACTAGAAATATGAAAAATGAGAGCGTTTAGCGCATAAAAATGGCCAATTTTATGTGTACCTGATAGCCCCTTTACGGCATCTCTCTTATATCAGGTCCTACGCTTGCCTACCTCGCTGAGAATAAACGTCTCCATGTGAATGGGTACCTGTGAAAAACCTCTTCCTAGACTCATTCTCTCTCTCTGTGGAGGGGTACTGGACCTGCTGTAATTAAAACACCTGAGGCTAGGAGGCGGAGTGCTCAGTCAGAAGGCTAAATAATATATTTGAAAAAACTGACCGTCACATCCATACATAGACTAAGTGTGAACAGGTGCTGAACCTAGAGTAACCAACTCATATACAGTCAAGTAAAAAAGGCAGCACACTGCAGCGCTAAGACATGCAAACATGAAACATGAAAACTGAACTGCAATACTGCACTAGAAATATGAAAAATGAGAGCGTTTAGCGCATAAAAATGGCCAATTTTATGTGTACCTGATAGCCCCTTTACGGCATCTCTCTTATATCAGGTCCTACGCTTGCCTACCTCGCTGAGAATAAACGTCTCCATGTGAATGGGTACCTGTGAAAAACCTCTTCCTAGACTCATTCTCGCTCTCTGTGGAGGGGTACTGGACCTGCTGTAATTAAAACACCTGAGGCTAGGAGGCGGAGTGCTCAGTCAGAAGGCTAAATAATATATTTGAAAAAACTGACCGTCACATCCATACATAGACTAAGTGTGAACAGGTGCTGAACCTAGAGTAACCAACTCATATACAGTCAAGTAAAAAAGGCAGCACACTGCAGCGCTAAGACATGCAAACATGAAACATGAAAACTGAACTGCAATACTGCACTAGAAATATGAAAAATGAGAGCGTTTAGCGCATAAAAATGGCCAATTTTATGTGTACCTGATAGCCCCTTTACGGCATCTCTCTTATATCAGGTCCTACGCTTGCCTACCTCGCTGAGAATAAACGTCTCCATGTGAATGGGTACCTGTGAAAAACCTCTTCCTAGACTCATTCTCTCTCTCTGTGGAGGGGTACTGGACCTGCTGTAATTAAAACACCTGAGGCTAGGAGGCGGAGTGCTCAGTCAGAAGGCTAAATAATATATTTGAAAAAACTGACCGTCACATCCATACATAGACTAAGTGTGAACAGGTGCTGAACCTAGAGTAACCAACTCATATACAGTCAAGTAAAAAAGGCAGCACACTGCAGCGCTAAGACATGCAAACATGAAACATGAAAACTGAACTGCAATACTGCACTAGAAATATGAAAAATGAGAGCGTTTAGCGCATAAAAATGGCCAATTTTATGTGTACCTGATAGCCCCTTTACGGCATCTCTCTTATATCAGGTCCTACGCTTGCCTACCTCGCTGAGAATAAACGTCTCCAGAGAGAGAGAATGAGTCTAGGAAGAGGTTTTTCACAGGTACCCATTCACATGGAGACGTTTATTCTCAGCGAGGTAGGCAAGCGTAGGACCTGATATAAGAGAGATGCCGTAAAGGGGCTATCAGGTACACATAAAATTGGCCATTTTTATGCGCTAAACGCTCTCATTTTTCATATTTCTAGTGCAGTATTGCAGTTCAGTTTTCATGTTTCATGTTTGCATGTCTTAGCGCTGCAGTGTGCTGCCTTTTTTACTTGACTGTATATGAGTTGGTTACTCTAGGTTCAGCACCTGTTCACACTTAGTCTATGTATGGATGTGACGGTCAGTTTTTTCAAATATATTATTTAGCCTTCTGACTGAGCACTCCGCCTCCTAGCCTCAGGTGTTTTAATTACAGCAGGTCCAGTACCCCTCCACAGAGAGAGAGAATGAGTCTAGGAAGAGGTTTTTCACAGGTACCCATTCACATGGAGACGTTTATTCTCAGCGAGGTAGGCAAGCGTAGGACCTGATATAAGAGAGATGCCGTAAAGGGGCTATCAGGTACACATAAAATTGGCCATTTTTATGCGCTAAACGCTCTCATTTTTCATATTTCTAGTGCAGTATTGCAGTTCAGTTTTCATGTTTCATGTTTGCATGTCTTAGCGCTGCAGTGTGCTGCCTTTTTTACTTGACAGGATTGTGTCTAGAGCTGAACGCCAAGGATTCAGACGTCAGAGAATAGGTTGTGCTTTTACTGCGGCGATTCTGCTCATGTTATTTCTGATTGCCCTAAGCGTGCCAAGAGAATCGCTAATTCCGTTACCATCAGTACTGTACAACCTAAATTTCTGTTATCTGTGACCCTGATCTGCTCATTATCGTCATTCTCTGTCATGGCATTTGTGGATTCAGGCGCCGCTTTAAATTTGATGGACTTAGAATTTGCCAGACGTTGTGGTTTTCCCTTACAGCCTTTGCGGAGTCCTATCCCTTTGAGGGGTATTGATGCTACACCATTGGCTAAAAATAAACCTCAGTTTTGGACACAGTTAACCATGTGCATGGCGCCAGCCCATCAGGAAGATTGTCGTTTCCTGGTGTTGCATAATTTGCATGATGCTATTGTGCTGGGGTTTCCATGGTTATAGGTACATAATCCGGTGTTGGATTGGAAATCTATGTCTGTGACTAGTTGGGGTTGTCAGGGGGTTCATGATGACGTTCCTCTGATGTCAATTTCCTCCTCCCCTCTTCTGAAATTCCTGAGTTTCTGTCAGATTTCCAGGATGTTTTCGATGAGCCCAAGTCCAGTTCCCTTCCACCGCATAGGGACTGTGATTGTGCTATTGACTTGATTCCTGGCTCTAAGTTTCCTAAGGGCCGACTTTTCAACCTGTCTGTGCCTGAACATGCCACCATGCGGAGCTATGTAAAGGAGTCTTTGGAGAAGGGGCATATTCGGCCATCTTCTTCTCCATTGGGAGCAGGTTTTTTTTTGTTGCCAAGAAGGATGGCTCCTTGAGACCCTGTATTGATTATCGCCTCTTGAATAAGATCACGGTCAAATTCCAATACCCTTTGCCTTTGCTTTCTGATTTGTTTGCCAGGATTAAGGGGGCTAGTTGGTTTACTAAGATTGACCTTCGAGGGGCATATAATCTTGTTCGTATTAAGCAGGGTGACGAATGGAAAATTGCGTTTAATACGCCCGAGGGCCATTTTGAATATCTTGTGATGCCATTCGGACTCTCTAATGCCCCATCTGTGTTTCAGTCCTTCATGCATGATATTTTTCGGAATTATCTTGATAAATTCATGATTGTATATTTGGATGATATTTTGATTTTTTCAGATGATTGGGAGTCTCATGTGAAACAAGTCAGGATGGTATTTCAGGTCCTTCGTGATAATGCCTTGTTTGTGAAGGGGTCTAAGTGCCTCTTTGGAGTACAGAAGGTTTCTTTTTTGGGCTTCATTTTTTCTCCATCATCTATAGAAATGGATCCGGTTAAGGTTCAGGCCATTCATGATTGGATCCAGCCCACATCCGTGAAGAGCCTTCAGAAATTTTTGGGCTTTGCTAATTTTTATCGCCGTTTCATTGCCAACTTCTCCAGTGTGGTTAAACCCCTGACCGATTTGACGTGGAAGGGCGCTGATGTAGCTAATTGGTCCTCTGAGGCTGTTGTTGCCTTTCAGGAGCTTAAGCGCCGATTTACTTCTGCCCCTGTGTTGCGTCAGCCGGATGTTTCTCTTCCTTTTCAGGTTGAGGTTGACGCTTCTGAGATTGGGGCACGGGCCGTTTTGTCTCAGAGGAATTCTGATGATTCCTTGATGAAACCGTGTGCCTTCTTTTCTCGAAAGTTTTCGCCTGCGGAATGCAATTATGATGTCGGCAATCGTGAGTTGTTGGCTATGAAGTGGGCATTTGAGGAGTGGCGACATTGGCTTGAGGGGGCCAAGCACCGTATTGTGGTCTTGACCGATCATAAAAATCTGATTTACCTCGAGTCTGCCAAACGGCTGAATCCTAGAGAGGCCCGATGGTCCCTGTTTTTCTCCCGTTTTGATTTTGTTGTCTCGTATCTTCCGGGTTCTAAGAATGTTAAGGCTGATGCCCTCTCTAGGAGTTTTTTGCCTGATTCCCCTGGTATTCTTGAGCCGGTTGGTATTCTCAAGGAGGGGGTGATTCTTTCTGCCATCTCCCCTGATTTGCGACGGGTTCTTCAGGAGTTTCAGGCTGATAAACCTGATCGCTGTCCAGCGGGGAAACTGTTTGTTCCTGACAGATGGACTAGTAAAGTGATTTCTGAGGTTCACTGTTCTGTGTTGGCTGGCCATCCTGGGATTTTTGGTACCAGAGATTTGGTTAGTAGGTCCTTTTGGTGGCCTTCTTTGTCACGGGATGTGCGTTCTTTTGTGCAGTCCTGTGGGACTTGTGCGCGGGCCAAACCTTGCTGCTCCCGCGCCAGTGGGTTGCTTTTGCCTTTGCCGGTCCCTGAGAGGCCTTGGACACATATTTCTATGGATTTTATTTCGGATCTTCCTGTTTCCCAGAGGATGTCTGTTATCTGGGTGGTCTGTGACCGGTTTTCTAAGATGGTTCATTTGGTGCCTTTGCCTAAATTGCCTTCCTCTTCTGAGATGGTTCCGTTGTTTTTTCAGCATGTGGTTCGTTTGCATGGCATTCCGGAGAATATTGTGTCCGATAGAGGTTCCCAGTTTGTTTCTAGGTTTTGGCGGTCCTTTTGTGCTAAGCTGGGCATTGATTTGTCTTTTTCTTCCGCATTTCATCCTCAGACAAATGGCCAAACCGAGCGAACTAACCAGACTTTGGAAACTTATTTGAGATGCTTCGTGTCTGCCGATCAGGATGATTGGGTGGCTTTCTTGCCATTGGCCGAGTTTGCCCTTAATAATTGGGCTAGTTCTGCTACCTTGGTTTCACCTTCTTTTTGTAATTCTGGGTTTCATCCTCAAGGTTGAGCCTTCTGATTGTCCTGGGGTGGACTCTGTGGTTGACAGGTTGCAGCAAATTTGGGCTCATGTTGTGGACAATTTGGTTTTGTCTCAGGAGGAGTCTCAGCGTTTTGCTAACCGTCGGCGGCATGTGGGTTCCCAGCTTCGGGTTGGGGATTTGGTCTGGTTGTCTTCCCGTCATGTTCGTATGAAGGTTTCTTCCCCTAAGTTCAAGCCTCGGTTTATTGGTCCTTATAGGATTTCTGAGATTATCAATCCAGTGTCTTTTCGTTTGGCCCTTCCAGCCTCTTTTTCCATCCACAATGTTTTTCATAGATCTTTGTTGCGGAAATATGTGGTACCCGTCGTTCCCTCTGTTGATCCTCCTGCCCCGGTGTTGATTGATGGGGAGTTGGAGTATGTTGTTGAGAAGATCTTGGACTCTCGTTTTTCTAGGCGGAGGCTTCAGTATCTTGTCAAGTGGAAGGGTTATGGCCAGGAGGATAATTCTTGGGTTGTTGCCTCTGATGTTCATGCTGACGATTTGGTTCGTGCCTTCCATTTGGCTCGGCCTGGGGGCTCTGGTGAGGGTTCGGTGACCCCTCCTCAAGGGGGGGGGGTACTGTTGTGAATTCTGTTCTTGTGCTCCCTCCGGTGGTTATAAGTGGTAGCGCTGCTGTCTGTTCTTCACAGCAGTTATCAGGTGTGTCCACTCTGGACTGGGCTATTTAGTCTGGCCTCACCCTTTAGTCAGTGCCAGTTGTCCATTGTATTCTGGAGGATTCACATCCCTTCATGGTTTCTCCTGCTTCCTGGTCTTTTCACCAAGATAAGTTCTGCTTGTTTTGCAGCCCACATGTTGTGGGCCTCATTATTCAGTGCATTTCATGTTTTTTCTTGTCCAGCTGAATCTGTGTAAGGATTTATACAGTCAAGCTGGAATCTCTGGAGAGGCAGATATACCCTCCATATCTTTAGTTAGATGTGGAGTTTTTTTGTATTTTCTGTGGTGGATATTTCCTAGTATTTTAATACTGACCGCATAGTTCTCTGTCCTATCTTTCCTATTTAGCTAGATTGGCCTCCTTTGCTAAATCCTGTTTTCAGCCTGTGTATGTTTTTTCCTCTCCTCTCACAGTCAATATTTGTGGGGGGCTGCCTATCCTTTGGGAATTTTCTCTGAGGCGAGATAGTTTTCCCTTTTCTATCTATAGGGTTAATTAGTCCTCCGGCTGTGTCGAGGTGTCTAGGATCAGTAGGTACATCCCACGGCTACTTCTAGTTGCGGTGTTAAGTTCAGGGTCCGCGGTCAGTACAGATACCACCTTCTCCAGAGTACGTCCAATGCTACTCCTGGGCCACCAGATCATAACAGGTCTATATCAATAGACTTTATTGTGGAGCTGCCTACATCGGGGGGCATAAATGCAATCATGGTGGTAGTTGATCGCCTCACTAAAGCTGCTCATTTTGTTCCATGCACCGGCCTCCCCTCAGCTAAAGATACAGTGAACTTGGTTATACAGAATGTCTTTCGGTTGCATGGGGTCCTGTTGTGAATTTGGATTCTGGGCTCCCCCGGTGGCCGCTTGTGGAATTGTACTTGTCATCCTCTTTCCTGTTTCACCTGGTTCCATCAGTAGTGGGTGTCGCTATTTAAGCTCATTTCTCTGGTGGTTTCTTGCCGGTCAACAATGTTATCTGATGCCTCTCAGTGCTTGTTCCTGCTTCTAGACAACTACTAGATAAGTTGGACTTTAGTCCATGTTTTGTTTTGCCTATTTGTTCCAGTTCACAGCTGAAGTTTTGTTACTGTGTCTGGAAAGCTCTCGTTGATCAGGGATTGCTACTCTGGCGTTATGAGTTAATGCCAGAGTTTAAGGTAATCTCTGGATGGTGTTTTGTTAGTGTTTTTCTGCTGACCATGAAAGTATACTATCTGTCTTCTGCTATCTAGTAAGCGGACCTCAAATTTGCTAAGACTATTTTCCTGCTGCGTTTGTTGTTTCATCTGAACTCACCGTCATTATATGTGGGGGGCTACTGTCTTCTTTGGAATATTTCTCTAGAGGTGAGCCAGGTCTTATATTTCCCTCTGCTAGCTATTTAGGTCTTAGGCCAGAGCTGGGCATCTAGCGATAAATAGGAAATGCTACCTGGCTATTTCTAGTTGCGCGGCAGGCTTAGTTCATGGTCAGTATAGTTCCATCTTCCGAGAGCTTGTCCCTCTATAGGCTTGCTATGATCTCTGCCTGCAGAGATCATGACAGTTTGACCGGCCCATAAAGTGTTAAAGACCCAGGTTGAGAAAGGAGAGTTATAAGAAGTCTGCTGGAATTTTTTTTTTTTTTTTTTTTTTTTCCTCCAGTCTGCCTTGCTGCAGTCTTTTTTCTCTCTCTCCTCCTAATCTCTGTATGGCTCTGTGTGCACCTGACAATAATGGATCTCCAGAGTGTAACTGCGGGTTTGAATAATCTCATCACGAAAGTACAAAATTTACAAGATTTTGTGGTACATGCTCCGGTATCTGAGCCGAGAATTCCTTTGCCGGAGTTCTTCACAGGGAATAGAGCTAGCTTCCAGAATTTCCGAAATAATTGTAAGCTTTATTTGTCCCTGAAGTCTCGTTCAGCTGGAGACCCTGCTCAGCAGGTTAGGATTGTGATTTCCTTGCTCAGGGGTGACCCTCAAGATTGGGCCTTCTCATTGCCAGCAGGGGATCCTGCGTTACGCGATGTGGATGCGTTTTTTCTGGCCTTGGGCTTGCTTTATGAGGAACCTCATTTGGAACTTCAGGCAGAAAAAACTTTGATGGCACTATCTCAGGGGCAAGACGAAGCTGAAGTTTTCTGCCAAAAATTCCGTAAATGGTCTGTGCTTACTCAGTGGAATGAGTGCGCCTTGGCGGCAACTTTCAGAGAAGGTCTCTCTGATGCCGTTAAGGATGTTATGGTGGGGTTCCCTGTGCCTGCAGGTCTGAATGAGTCCATGACAATGGCTATTCAGATTGATAGGCGTCTGCGGGAGCGCAAACCGGTGCACCATCTGGCGGTGTCTATGGAAAAGACGCCAGAAAGTATGCAGTGTGATAGAATTCTGTCCAGGAGCGAGCGACAGAATTTTAGACGGAAGAATGGATTGTGTTTCTATTGTGGGGATTCTACTCATGTTATATCAGCATGCTCTAGGCGTACAAAGAAGCTTGATAAGTCTGTTTCCATTGGCACCATTCAGTCTAAGTTTATTTTGTCTGTAACCCTGATTTGCTCTTTGTCATCCATTGCCACGGACGCCTATGTTGACTCTGGCGCCGCTCTGAGTCTTATGGATTGGTCCTTTGCCAATCGTTGTGGTTTTGATTTAGAGCCTTTGGAGACTCTTATTCCTCTGAAGGGGATTGACTCCACCCCATTGGCTAATAATAAACCACAATACTGGACACAAGTAACCATGCGTATCAATCCGGATCACCAGGAGATTATTCGTTTCCTGGTGCTGTATAATTTACATGACGATTTGGTACTGGGATTGCCATGGTTGCAGTCTCACAACCCAGTCTTGGACTGGAGAGCAATGTCTGTGTTGAGCTGGGGATGTAAGGGTATTCATGGGGACTTACCTTTGGTTTCTATTTCGTCGTCCATTCCCTCTGAAGTCCCTGAGTTCCTCTCTGATTATCAAGACGTCTTTGACGAACCCAAGCTTGGGTCGTTACCTCCGCACCGTGAGTGCGATTGTGCCATAGATTTGATACCGGGTTGTAAATATCCAAAGGGTCGTTTGTTTAATCTGTCTGTGCCGGAACATGCTGCTATGCGGGAATATATAAAGGAGTCTTTGGAAAAGGGACATATTCGTCCATCTTCTTCTCCCTTGGGAGCTGGGTTTTTCTTTGTCTCAAAAAAAGACGGCTCTTTGAGACCATGTATTGATTATCGGCTTCTGAATAAGATCACTGTTAAGTATCAATACCCATTGCCATTGCTTACTGATTTGTTTGCTCGTATAGAGGGTGCTAAGTGGTTCTCTAAAATTGATCTTCGTGGGGCGTATAATTTGGTGCGGATCAGGCAGGGGGATGAGTGGAAGACCGCATTTAATACGCCCGAGGGCCACTTTGAGTATTTGGTCATGCCTTTTGGTCTTTCTAATGCCCCTTCAGTTTTCCAGTCTTTTATGCATGATATTTTCCGCGATTTTCTGGATAAATTTATGATAATATATCTGGATGATATTCTGATTTTTTCTGATGACTGGGACTCTCATGTCCAGCAGGTCAGGAGAGTTTTTCAGGTTCTGCGGTCTAATTCTTTATGTGTGAAGGGGTCTAAGTGCGTTTTTGGGGTCCAGAAAATTTCCTTTTTGGGGTATATTTTTTCTCCCTCTTCCATTGAGATGGATCCCGTCAAGGTGCAAGCTATTTGTGACTGGACTCAGCCTTCCTCTCTTAAGGGTCTTCAGAGATTTTTGGGCTTTGCCAACTTTTACCGCCGATTTATTGCTGGTTTTTCGGATGTCGTTAAACCACTGACTGATTTGACCAGACAAGGCGCTGATGTTGCTAATTGGTCCCCTCATGCTGTAGAGGCCTTTCAGGAGCTTAAGCGCCGTTTTGCCTCTGCCCCTGTGTTGCGTCAGCCTGATGTGAATCTGCCTTTTCAGGTTGAGGTTGACGCTTCGGAGATCGGAGCTGGGGCAGTGTTGTCGCAGAAAGGTTCCGACTGCTCCGTCATTAGGCCTTGTGCCTTCTTTTCTCGCAAATTTTCGCCCGCAGAGCGGAATTATGATGTTGGGAATCGGGAACTTTTGGCCATGAAGTGGGCGTTTGAGGAGTGGCGCCATTGGCTCGAGGGGGCTAGGCATCAGGTGGTGGTATTGACTGACCACAAAAATTTGATTTATCTTGAGACTGCCAGACGCCTGAATCCTAGACAGGCGCGCTGGTCTTTATTTTTTTCTCGCTTTAATTTTGTGGTGTCATACCTACCGGGTTCTAAGAATGTTAAGGCTGATGCCCTTTCTAGGAGTTTTGACCCGGACTCTCCTGGTAATTCTGAACCCACAGGTATCCTTAGGGAGGGAGTAATTTTGTCGGCCGTTTCTCCTGATCTGCGGCGGTCCTTGCAAGGGTTTCAGGCGGATAGACCGGATCGTTGTCCGCCTGATAGACTGTTTGTTCCGGATGATTGGACCAGCAGAGTCATCTCTGAGGTACATTCTTCTGCATTGGCAGGTCATCCCGGAATTTTTGGTACCAGGGATTTGGTGGCAAGATCCTTCTGGTGGCCTTCCCTGTCACGAGATGTGCGAGTCTTTGTGCAGTCATGTGACGTTTGTGCTCGGGCCAAGTCTTGTAGTTCTCGGGCTAGCGGACTGCTGTTGCCCTTGCCTATTCCTAAGAGGCCTTGGACACACATCTCGATGGATTTTATTTCAGATCTGCCTGTTTCCCAGAAGATGTCTGTCATCTGGGTGGTCTGTGACCGTTTCTCTAAAATGGTCCATTTGGTTCCTCTGCCCAAGTTGCCTTCTTCTTCTGAGTTGGTTCCTCTGTTTTTTCAGAATGTTGTCCGATTGCACGGTATTCCTGAGAATATTGTTTCTGACAGAGGTACCCAATTTGTGTCTAGATTTTGGCGAGCATTCTGTGCTAGGATGGGCATAGATTTGTCTTTTTCATCTGCTTTTCACCCTCAGACTAATGGCCAGACCGAGCGGACTAATCAGACCCTTGAGACATATCTGAGGTGTTTTGTCTCTGCTGACCAGGATGATTGGGTTGCTTTTTTGCCATTGGCAGAGTTCGCCCTCAATAATCGGGCCAGCTCTTCCACCTTGGTGTCCCCGTTTTTCTGTAATTCGGGGTTTCACCCTCGATTTTCCTCCGGTCAGGTGGAATCCTCGGATTGTCCTGGAGTGGATGCGGTGGTGGAGAGATTGCATCACATCTGGGGGCAGGTTATGGACAATTTGAAGTTGTCCCAGGAGAAGACTCAGCGTTTTGCCAACCGTCATCGTCGTGTTGGTTCTCGGCTTTGTGTTGGAGATTTGGTGTGGTTGTCTTCTCGTTTTGTCCCTATGAGGGTCTCTTCTCCTAAGTTTAAACCTCGGTTCATCGGCCCTTATAGAATATTGGAGATTCTTAATCCTGTTTCTTTCCGTTTGGACCTCCCTGCGTCTTTTTCCATTCATAACGTTTTTCATCGGTCGTTATTGCGCAGGTATGAGGTACCTGTTGTACCTTCAGTTGAGCCTCCTGCTCCGGTGTTGGTTGAGGGTGAGTTGGAGTACGTTGTGGAGAAAATTTTGGACTCTCGTGTTTCCAGACGGAGACTCCAGTATCTGGTCAACTGGAAGGGTTACGGCCAGGAGGATAATTCTTGGGTCAATGCATCTGATGTTCATGCTTCTGATCTTGTTCGTGCCTTCCATAGGGCTCATCCTGGTCGCCCTGGTGGATCTGGTGAGGGTTCGGTGCCCCCTCCTTGAGGGGGGGGTACTGTTGTGAATTTGGATTCTGGGCTCCCCCGGTGGCCGCTTGTGGAATTGTACTTGTCATCCTCTTTCCTGTTTCACCTGGTTCCATCAGTAGTGGGTGTCGCTATTTAAGCTCATTTCTCTGGTGGTTTCTTGCCGGTCAACAATGTTATCTGATGCCTCTCAGTGCTTGTTCCTGCTTCTAGACAACTACTAGATAAGTTGGACTTTAGTCCATGTTTTGTTTTGCCTATTTGTTCCAGTTCACAGCTGAAGTTTTGTTACTGTGTCTGGAAAGCTCTCGTTGATCAGGGATTGCTACTCTGGCGTTATGAGTTAATGCCAGAGTTTAAGGTAATCTCTGGATGGTGTTTTGTTAGTGTTTTTCTGCTGACCATGAAAGTATACTATCTGTCTTCTGCTATCTAGTAAGCGGACCTCAAATTTGCTAAGACTATTTTCCTGCTGCGTTTGTTGTTTCATCTGAACTCACCGTCATTATATGTGGGGGGCTACTGTCTTCTTTGGAATATTTCTCTAGAGGTGAGCCAGGTCTTATATTTCCCTCTGCTAGCTATTTAGGTCTTAGGCCAGAGCTGGGCATCTAGCGATAAATAGGAAATGCTACCTGGCTATTTCTAGTTGCGCGGCAGGCTTAGTTCATGGTCAGTATAGTTCCATCTTCCGAGAGCTTGTCCCTCTATAGGCTTGCTATGATCTCTGCCTGCAGAGATCATGACAGGGTCCCAGATGAGATCATCTCTGACCGTGGAGTACAGTTCACTTCAAGTTTCTGGAAGGGGTTTTGCTCTGCACTCAATATTAATGTCTGTCTCTCTTCCTCTTACCATCCCCAGACAAATAGTCAGACTGAATGGACCAACCAGACGCTGGAACAATATCTAAGATGCTATGTCAGCCATCTCCAGGATGATTGGTTGGAGTTGCTGCCGTTAGCCGAATTTTCATATAACAATTCTCAGAGCGCCTCCACTAAATTTACACCTTTCTTTGCCAATCTGGGTTATCGTCCGTGTATCTTACCTAGGTCTCCATTTAATTCTCTGGTTCCGGCAGTGGAGGAAAGGCTGACTGTGATGAGGCAAAATCTGGAGGTTCTGAAGGAATCCCTGACCACAGCTCAAGAACGTTATAAGAGATCGGGTGATAGATTCCGTAAACCTGCACCCATGTTCAAGGTAGGAGATTCCGTGTGGTTAGCAACTAAGAATCTGAAGTTAAACATGTTAGGAGTCGAGTTTCCTCTGCTGCACAGGGGGAAATCTCGATCCGTCTCTGCTGCGGTCTCCCATTCTCCTTCGGCCGCAGTGGAGCCTGCTCAGCGGAGACGTCGGTCCCAGCGTCTCACTGAGTCTGATTCGGTGCAAAGGGATTTTGCTGCCTCTCCAGGCTCTGCTATTGTACCCTGCACTGATCTACGGCGAACAGGCTTTTCTGGGACTAAGTCCTGCTTTGCACACACTGAGCATGCCCAGGGTAAGATCTCTCAGTGGAGATCTAGGGTCACATGTTCAGGTAGTGCAGCCAACTCTATTGGTCTTTCTAGGAAGGTCCTGTAGGTACGCAGACTCAGTAGCAGTCTCTCATTGGTCCTCTTCTTTAAGGTCCTGTACGTGCTGCAGCTATTTAAGGCTCGCATGGCCTCACAGCCATGCGCTAGTATCTTCTAAAGTTGCATGCTTTGCGCCACTGTGGTCATATGCGTGAATGTGTTCAGGGACCCGGCTGAAATAAGCCCCTAGAATGCTGGCACCTCCGGCGAGGAGATTGTGTATGAGAGTATTCAGGGACCTGGCTGAAATAAGCCCCTAGAATGCTGGCACCTCCGGCGAGGAGTGTTGTGTGCATGCATGACCACTGACTGCTCTCTTCTGGGTAGTTAGCCTGTGTCTCTGTGAGAGTTAACAGGGCACAGAGCTTTGCTTTCTGGGCCGCTCTGTGAAGCTAACAGAGCTGGTTAATACCGCCATATAGTGCCGCCATTTACTTAGCGGCAGGATATTTCCTGCACGGTGGATCCCGGGTTGCGAACGCACCAATCACATCAATAAATATATTCGGTGCATTCCGCAAACCCTAACAAAACGTTCCTTCACAAAAACTTGGACAGAAATTCATTGGCCCTTTCAAGATCAACGGTATTGTGAGCTCTGTGGCCTGCCGGCTGAAGCTGCCTAGGACTATGAAGGTACACCCAGTTTTTCATGTATCTTTACTAAAGCCTGTATCTCCTAAGGCTATGTTCACATTTGCGTTGCGTCGGGCGCAGCCGCGGCGATGCATGCGTCATCCGCCCCTATATTTAACATGGGGGGTGCATGGACATGCGTTGTCTAGCGTTTTGTGACGCATGCGTCATTTTTGGCACAACTGTCAGGGCGCAGACAACGCTGCATGATGCAGTTTTTTGGCGTCAAAAAAATGAACGCATGTGTCACAAAACGCTGCGTTGTGCATGCGTTGTGCATGCGTTGTGTCGCCGACGCTGCGCACAACAACGCAAATGTGAACGTAGCTAATACCTTCCAGGGACGTGTTGTGCCACCTCCGCAGCCTATGGTGACTGATGGGCAAGAACAATTTGTGGTGGAGGAAATTATTGATTCCAGGATTCGCAGGAATCGGCTCCAATATCTGATAAGATGGCAGGGATATCCCCCTGAGGAAGACTCTTGGGAACCTGTGGAAAACATCAATGCCCAACAGAAGATTTCTCGTTTTCATCAGAGATTCCCTGAGAAACCAGGTCCAGGATCGTCCTGAGGCCGCTTCTAAGGAGGGAGTAATGTCAGGACTCTGAACATTTTTATTACCTTTTGTGCATTACTGCCCTTTTCCAAGATGGCGTCTTTGGTCTCATGTGCACTTTGTCTTCCTGCTATAAAACTCCAGTCCAGCCTTCAGTCTGTGCTAGAGTATTCTGCCTTGCATCCAGCTCCTGACATCTGGTGACTCCCTGGCTATATACCTGTTTGTCATGATCTCAATGGCAAGAGATCATAGCATCAGCATATATAGGAACTAGCTCTTGGAAGATGGAAACTGAGCTGACCATGAACTAAACCTAACGCACAACTAGCAGTGGCCGGGTAGCATGCCTACGTTGATTCTAGATGCCCAGCACCAGCCGGAGGACTAAATAAAGCTAGCAGAGGAAAATATTAGTCCTAGCTCACCTCTAGAGAAATACCCCGAAAGGAGACAGAGGCCCCCCACATGTATTGACGGTGAATCAAGATGAAATAACAAACGTAGTATGAAAATAGGTTTAGCAAATTTGAGGTCCACTTACTACATAGCAGAAGACAGAAAGGACACTTTCATGGTCAGCTAAAAACCCTATCAAAACACCATCCAGAAATTACTTTAAAACTCTGGCATTAACTCATAACACCAGAGTGGCAATTCCTGTTCACAAGAGCTTTCCAGACACAGTAACGAAACTACAGCTGTGAACTGGAACAAAAATGCAAAAACAAACATGGACAAGAGTCCAACTTATCTAGTAGTTGTCTAGGAGCAGGAACAAGCACAGAGAGGCTTCTGATAACATTGTTGACCGGCAAGCAACTAACAGAGCAGCAAGGTTATATAGCGACTCCCACATCTTGATGGGAACAGGTGAACAGAGAAGATGAAGACACCAGTTCAATTCCACCAGTAGCCACCGGGGGAGCCCAGAATCCAAATTCACAACAGTACCCCCCCCTCAAGGAGGGGGCACCGAACCCTCACCCGAACCACCAGGGCGATCAGGATGGGCCCTATGAAAGGCATGAACCAGATCAGAGGCATGAACATCAGATGCATTCACCCAAGAATTATCCTCCTGGCCGTATCCCTTCCACTTGACCAGATACTGGAGTCTCCGTCTGGAAACACGAGAGTCTAAGATTTTCTCCACAACGTACTCCAACTCACCCTCAACCAACACCGGAGCAGGAGGCTCAACGGAAGGCACAACCGGTACCTCATACCTGCGCAATAATGACCGATGAAAAACGTTATGAATAGAAAAGGATGCAGGGAGGTCCAAACGGAAGGAAACAGGGTTAAGAATCTCCAATATCTTATACGGGCCGATGAACCGAGGCTTAAACTTAGGAGAAGAGACCCTCATAGGGACAAAACGAGAAGACAACCACACCAAGTCCCCAACATGAAGACGAGGACCAACACGACGACGGCGGTTAGCAAAAAGCTGAGTCTTCTCCTGGGACAACCTCAAATTGTCCACCACCTGCCCCCAGATCTGATGCAATCTCTCCACCACAGCATCCACTCCAGGACAATCCGAAGATTCCACATGACCAGAGGAAAATCGAGGATGAAACCCCGAATTACAGAAAAACGGGGACACCAAAGTGGCAGAGCTGGCCCGATTATTGAGAGCGAACTCCGCCAATGGCAAAAAAGCAACCCAATCATCCTGGTCAGCAGACACAAAACACCTCAGATATGTCTCCAGGGTCTGATTAATCCGCTCAGTCTGGCCATTCGTCTGAGGATGGAAAGCGGACGAAAAAGATAAATCTATGCCCATCCTAGCACAGAATGCCCGCCAAAATCTAGACACGAATTGGGTCCCTCTGTCAGAAACGATATTCTCAGGAATACCATGCAAACGAACAACATTTTGAAAAAACAGAGGAACCAACTCGGAAGAAGAAGGCAACTTGGGCAGAGGAACCAAATGGACCATCTTAGAGAAACGGTCACACACCACCCAGATGACAGACATCTTCTGAGAAACAGGCAGATCTGAAATAAAATCCATCGAGATGTGCGTCCAAGGCCTCTTAGGAATAGGCAAGGGCAACAACAATCCACTAGCCCGAGAACAACAAGGCTTGGCCCGAGCACAAACGTCACAAGACTGCACAAAGCCTCGCACATCTCGTGACAGGGAAGGCCACCAGAAGGACCTTGCCACCAAATCCCTGGTACCAAAAATGCCAGGATGACCTGCCAACGCAGAAGAATGAACCTCAGAGATGACTCTACTGGTCCAATCATCAGGAACAAACAGTTTATCAGGTGGGCAACGATCAGGTCTATCCGCCTGAAACTCCTGCAAGGCCCGCCGCAGGTCTGGAGAAACGGCTGACAATACCACTCCATCCTTAAGGATACCTGTGGGCTCAGAGTTACCAGGCGAGTCAGGCTCAAAACTCCTAGAAAGGGCATCCGCCTTAACATTCTTAGAACCCGGTAGGTATGACACCACAAAATTAAACCGAGAGAAAAATAATGACCAGCGCGCCTGTCTAGGATTCAGGCGCCTGGCAGTCTCAAGATAAACCAAATTTTTGTGGTCAGTCAATACCACCACCTGATGTCTGGCCCCCTCAAGCCAATGGCGCCACTCCTCAAAAGCCCACTTCATGGCCAAAAGCTCCCGATTCCCAACATCATAATTCTGCTCAGCGGGCGAAAATTTACGGGAAAAGAAGGCACAAGGCCTCATCACGGAGCAGTCAGAACTTTTCTGCGACAACACTGCCCCAGCTCCGATCTCAGAAGCGTCGACCTCAACCTGAAAAGGTAGAGCAACATCAGGCTGACGCAACACAGGGGCAGAGGAAAAACGGCGCTTAAGCTCCCGAAAGGCCTCCACAGCATCAGGGGACCAATCAGCAACATCAGCACCCTTCTTAGTCAAATCGGTCAATGGCTTAGCAATATCCGAAAAACCAGCAATAAATCGACGATAAAAGTTAGCAAAGCCCAAAAATTTCTGAAGACTCTTAAGAGAAGAGGGCTGCGTCCAATCACAAATAGCTTGAACCTTGACAGGATCCATTTCAATGGAAGAGGGGGAAAAAATATATCCCAAAAAGGAAATCCTCTGTACCCCAAAAACACACTTAGAACCCTTCACACACAAAGAATTAGACCGCAAAACCTGAAAAACCCTCCTGACTTGCTGGACATGAGAGTCCCAGTCATCCAAAAAAAATCAGAATATCATCCAGATACACAATCATAAATTTATCCAAATAATCGCGAAAAATATCATGCATAAAGGACTGGAAAACTGACGGAGCATTTGAAAGACCAAAAGGCATCACTAAATACTCAAAGTGGCCCTCGGGCGTATTAAATGCGGTTTTCCACTCATCCCCCTGCCTGATTCGCACCAAATTATACGCCCCACGAAGGTCAATCTTAGAGAACCACTTGGCCCCCTTTATGCGAGCAAACAAATCAGTCAGCAACGGCAATGGGTATTGATATTTAACAGTGATTTTATTCAAAAGCCGATAATCAATACATGGTCTCAAAGAGCCGTCTTTTTTTGACACGAAGAAAAAACCGGCTCCTAAGGGAGATGACGATGGACGAATATGTCCCTTTTCCAAGGACTCCTTTATATATTCACGCATAGCAGCATGTTCAGGCACAGACAGATTAAATAAACGACCCTTTGGGTATTTACTACCCGGGATTAAATCTATGGCACAATCGCACTCTCGGTGCGGAGGTAACGAATCAAGCTTGGATTCTTCAAAGACGTCACGATAGTCAGACAGGAACTCAGGAATTTCAGAGGGAATAGATGATGAAATGGAAACCACAGGTACATCCCCATGAGCCCCCTTACATCCCCAGCTCAACACAGACATAGCTTTCCAGTCGAGGACTGGGTTGTGAGATTGCAGCCAAGGCAATCCTAGCACCAAATCATCATGTAGATTATACAGCACCAGAAAGCGAATAATCTCCTGGTGATCCGGATTAATACGCATAGTTACTTGTGTCCAGAATTGTGGTTTATTATTAGCCAATGGGGTGGAGTCAATCCCCTTCAGAGGAATAGGAGTCTCCAAAGGCTCTAAATCATACCCACAGCGTTTGGCAAAGGACCAATCCATAAGACTCAAAGCGGCGCCAGAGTCGACATAGGCGTCCGTGGTAATAGATGACAAAGAGCAAATCAGGGTCACAGATAGAATAAACTTAGACGGTAAGGTGCAAATGGAAACAGATTTACCAAGCTTTTTAGTGCGCTTAGAGCATGCTGATATAACATGAGTAGAATCACCACAATAGAAACACAACCCATTTTTCCGTCTAAAATTCTGCCGCTCGCTTCGGGACAGAATTCTATCACACTGCATACTCTCTGGCGATTTCTCAGTGGACACCGCCAGATGGTGCACTGGTTTGCGCTCCCGCAAACGCCTATCGATCTGAATAGCCATTGTCATGGACTCATTCAGACCCGCAGGCACAGGGAACCCCACCATAACATCCTTAATGGCATCAGAGAGACCCTCTCTGAAAGTCGCCGCCAGGGCGCACTCATTCCACTGAGTAAGCACAGACCATTTACGGAATCTTTGGCAGTAAATTTCCGCTTCATCTTGCCCCTGAGATAGGGACATCAAAGTTTTTTCTGCCTGAAGCTCCAAATGAGGTTCGTCATAAAGCAACCCCAAGGCCAGAAAAAACGCATCCACATTGAGCAACGCAGGATCCCCTGGTGTCAATGAAAAAGCCCAGTCTTGAGGGTCGCCCCGGAGCAAGGAAATCACAATCCTGACCTGCTGTGCAGGATCTCCGGCAGAGCGAGATTTCAGGGACAAAAATAATTTGCAATTATTTCGAAAATTCTGAAACCCAGATCTATTCCCCGAGAAAAATTCCGGCAAAGGAATTCTCGGCTCAGATACAGGTGCATGACAAACAAAATCTTGCAAATTTTGTACCTTCGTGGCGAGATTATTCAAACCTGCAGTTACACTCTGAAGATCCATTGCAAACAGGTGAACACAGAGCCATTCAAAGGAGAGAAAAAAAAAAAAAAAAAAAATTTCAGCAGACTACTTATTTCTCTCCTTTCTCAGCCAAGGATTTTAACCCTTTAGTGGGCCGGTCAAACTGTCATGATCTCAATGGCAAGAGATCATAGCATCAGCATATATAGGAACTAGCTCTTGGAAGATGGAAACTGAGCTGACCATGAACTAAACCTAACGCACAACTAGCAGTGGCCGGGTAGCATGCCTACGTTGATTCTAGATGCCCAGCACCAGCCGGAGGACTAAATAAAGCTAGCAGAGGAAAATATTAGTCCTAGCTCACCTCTAGAGAAATACCCCGAAAGGAGACAGAGGCCCCCCACATGTATTGGCGGTGAATCAAGATGAAATAACAAACGTAGTATGAAAATAGGTTTAGCAAATTTGAGGTCCACTTACTACATAGCAGAAGACAGAAAGGACACTTTCATGGTCAGCTAAAAACCCTATCAAAACACCATCCAGAAATTACTTTAAAACTCTGGCATTAACTCATAACACCAGAGTGGCAATTCCTGTTCACAAGAGCTTTCCAGACACAGTAACGAAACTACAGCTGTGAACTGGAACAAAAATGCAAAAACAAACATGGACAAGAGTCCAACTTATCTAGTAGTTGTCTAGGAGCAGGAACAAGCACAGAGAGGCTTCTGATAACATTGTTGACCGGCAAGCAACTAACAGAGCAGCAAGGTTATATAGCGACTCCCACATCTTGATGGGAACAGGTGAACAGAGAAGATGAAGACACCAGTTCAATTCCACCAGTAGCCACCGGGGGAGCCCAGAATCCAAATTCACAACACCTGTTCCTGTGAACCTGTGTGGTGATCCTGCTACTCTGCTCTGAGTTCCTGCTGCATACACCAGTTTCCAGTAATCCTCCTTCATCTGCTGCTCGTGTTTACTTCCATCTGCATTTGCTGGACATGTAAGCTGTTGCTGCTCTGCAAAAACCTGAGACTATTAACCAGGCCTCCCTGGTTGAGCTAAGATGTTATTTGAACTGCCTTATAAGCATATCTATCTGTCTTTGGACTAAGACAAGGACTTATTCGTGTCAAGTATCCTCAAGAATAACTGTGCTTCATTGACTTTCTGCTTGACTTCATTTTCCTCTGAAGTCTCCTATAGACTGCTAAGCTGCGTTTAATATTTACACCAAGTGTTGTGGACTTGAGTTTCTCTCTGCACCTGTTTGAATCACCGTGTGATAATATAGACTTTACCACTTATAAAACTGTGTCCTGTAGTTGTCTTGTTTCACGCAGAGTCTCCTGAGTTATCCCCTATAATTATTACAGTCTGCACACATTCCATCACCCTCACTCCCCGTACTCTGTCCACATCCATTTTTCATATCGCTACCCATACTGTGTCTGCATACATTCCCCCGTTTGCTCCCCTTACTGTCTGTACCCATCCCCATACTGTTTCCTCATATATGCCCCCCATTCCCCCATACTGTACCTGCAGCGCCCCAGAGTCCTGGTCGTTGCAGTACTGTGGCTCCGCCACTAAGGGGAGCTATGGTACGTCTGATGGCACTGAAGGAGTTCATCTGATCAGGTATCACAGACACCAATACATTTCTCAGCTGGGCCACCAGGGGGAGCTAAGAGTTCTATTCACTAGGCCACTCCCCACCATAGTGGGTAAACTGGGGGTCAGGCAGGAAGTTAGACAGAAGCTGACTGGGTTGGAGCCAGGCAACATCCTGTGGCAGAGGGTGTTGCAGGAGAAGACTCGGTAGGGTCTCTGTCAGGGGTGGGATCCTGACAGAGGCTTGGCAACTTGAGCGAACGTAACGGGTCCGTGCCTGCTCAGTATAGCGGCGGTACCCAAGAAGGGACTGGAAACGAGATAGATTGTGCTGAGTGAGAAACGAGATCAAAGCAACAAGGAGAATACCAGTAGGGGTCATGCTGTAAGACCGAGGCAACATCCTACTGAGGCACACAACCGGCGGCCAGAACGCCGAGGGAGTATTACAATATTCAGCTTCAAGCAATACTCTAAACCAACGGCAGGACAGTCAGTCTAAGGCGGGCTGTCTCACTTAAATCACCTATGCAGTCTTGGGGGGCAACTTGTGGAGAGGGGCGACTCTAGGGTCCCGGAAGAGCTCCGAGCCTACCCGTCATACGGGTGCCGTCCCAACCATAACACCGGGAGGGACGGAGGATTAGCAGGACATCATCTAATCGAGTTGTGAGGGAACTTAAGAAACGGACACAACAGTTGTGGGGACTTTCCGTAAGCACAGCAGGGAAGGACCGCAACACCTAGCGCTAGAAGGAAGGCACAGATTTCCACCTGTAAAGAGAACTCTGGAGGTGCCATTGGACCGGCCGGACTTGCGCAGCCTGGTTATCCGGATTCTGGACTGAGGACCCAGAGATCTTCAGTAAAGAGGTAAAGAGACTGCAACCTGGTGTCCTCGTTATTTACTGCACCGCACCACCACAGCCTCACCACCCCCATCATCCATTATATCTATCACTGTACGCCCCTCAGCAGGGTCACGGACCGGGCCTAGCCACCGTGACAACCCCAGAGCAGAGACTCAGAGGCCCGGTACCGGGTACCCCTCGGCCCTGCGGCAGTGGGGGCGCTACATACCCTCATACATGCTCCTCATTCCCCAGTACTGTTTCCTCATACATGCCCTCATTCCCCTGTACTGTTTTCTCATACATGCCCTCATTCCCCTATACTGTTTCCTTATACATGCTGCCCATTCCCCCGTACTGTTTCCTCATACATGCCCCCTATTTTCCTGTACTGTTTCCTCATACATGCCAACCATCTCCCCCTTTGCTCTTCATTTTGTGTCCTCAAATCTCCCACACACATTAATGCGCCCCAAGACCCATCCCCACGACAAATCTTCCCACACACAATAAATAACCCCATCTCCACTCCAAATCTCCACACACACAATAAATCTCCTCATCCCCATTTCAATTGTCCCCACACATAATAAAGCCCCTCATCCCCACTCAAATTCTCCCCACACATAATAAATCCCTCCTTCCCCACTCTAATTCTCCCCACACACATTAAATCCCCCCATCCCCACTCCAATTCTCCCCAAACATAATAAATCCCCCCATCCCCACTCCAATTCTCCCCACACATAATAAAGCCCCTCATCCCCACTCAAATTCTCCCCACACACAATAAATCCCCCCATCACCACTCCAATTCTCCCCACGCTTAATAAAACACCCATCCCCACTCAAATTCTCCCCGCACATGATAAAGCCCCCCTTGCACTTAATCTTTGGTGTCTTCAGCTCCACTGGAGCACTTGCCACCAGTGTTTGCCTCTTCAGCGCGGGCGAGTGACGTCAGCACCATGATCACATGCAGCAGGGGCGGACACTGACAGCTTGGGGCCCCTGTGCAAGAAATGTGTCTGAGCCCCCCTCCTTTTATGGCGACAAAGCTATATACAGCGCCTTGCGAAAGTATTCGGCCCCCTGGAACTTTTCAACCTTTTCCCACATATCATGCTTCAAACATAAAGATACAAAATGTAAATTTTTGGTGAAGAATCAACAACAAGTGGAACATGCAGCGCCCCAGAGACCTGGTCGTTGCAGTAACATCGCTCTGCCACTAAGGGGAGTGATGGTACGTCTGATTGCACTGAAGGAGTTCACCTGACCAGGTATCACAGGCACCAATACACTTCACAGTCTGGCCTCCAGGGGGAGCAAAGGGTACTATGTATTAGGCCACTCCTCACAATCTGGTAAAACTGGGGGTCGGATAGGAAGTTAGTGAGAAGCTGACTGGGTTGGAACCAGGCAACATCCTGTGGCAGAGGGTGTTGCGGGGAAAGATTCAGGGGGGTCCCTGTCAGGGGTGGGATCCTGACAGAGGCCTAGCGAACAAGGCAGAACATTAAGGAACCGCGCCTGCACTACATTGCGGCGGTATCTCAAGAAAGGACAAGAAGCAAGGTTTATTGTGGAGAAGTGAGAAACGAGATCACAGCAAAAAGGAGATAACACCAGTAGGAGTCGTGCCGTAAGATCGAGGCAACATCCTACTGAGGCGCGTAGCCGGTGGCCGGAACGCCGAGGAAGTATTGGGCTCCAAGCATTACTTCAAACAGCGGCAGGACAGTTAATTATAGGTTGGCTGTCTCACCTAAATCACCTAAGCAGACATAGGAGGCAATTGTAAGAGAGGGGCAACACTAGGGTCCCGGAAGAACTCCAGGCCTACCCATCATACGGGTGCGTCCTAGCCAAATCATCTGGGGGACGGAGAGAACGAACATCAGAATAGAAACGAGAGTTGTGAGAAAGAACATCAGGAACAGACACAACAGTTGTGAGGACTATCCCGTGGTGCTCAGCAGGGAAGTACTACAACACACAGGCGCTAGAAGGTAGGCATGATTTCCACCTGCAAAGGGAACTCTGGATGTGCCTTCGGACCGGCCGGTCTCAGCCAGCCCTGTTAGCAGTGCTCCGGATTGCGGATCCTGAAGCCTACAGTAAAGAGGTAAAGAGACTGCAACCCTGTGTCTTTATTATTTCATCGCACCACGCACCACCACCTTTAATTGGACGCCCCTTACTAGGGTCACGGACCGGGTCAGGCCACCGTGACAACCCCAAGACCGAGACAGAGAGGCCCGGTACCGAGTGCCCCGCGGTCCTGTGTCTGGAGGCGCTCCAACTTGGCATCACGAACAGAATCTACTTAAGCCTGAAGAATCAGGTCATGTGTGCCTTGGAACTGTGTCTGAATTGTGCTTGAACTGTGATTTATTGTAAAGACTGTGGAGTGCCACTTGCCGCCAAAAGTTCCCGCCAAAACCGCCGCCATTGCAGCGCCACGGGGAGCGCAGAAGAAGAAGAAGGGCGTGCCATGGGAGGAGACTATCAAAGCGGCGCCAAACGTGGCGACCGCCCCCTCCGACTACTGTTGCGAGATGACGACCTTCCCCGAAGCAGAGAAGAACCGTCTTCTGATTTGCAACGGCGGGAATGAGAGGAAGAAGAAGCTACGCCCTCAGAAAATGGAGGAGCAGCGTGCATGTGCCACCGAAGATCCCGGAGCAGGGATGGCGACCAGCGAGTCCCCGAGCGACGGCAAAGTGATCCCGGCCTGTCCTCGTCCACCGGAGACGGCCCCGAACCCACCGCAGCTGGAGGATCCGGACCTCCCGGAGCTACAGGCAGCGGAGCCAGCCGATGCGAAGCAATGGAGGTCGGAGCTGTGCCAGGAGGCCGCCCTGGAGGAACCGCGGTCCGGGCTGCAGCCGATTCCAGTGTCCTCGTCAACGGAACAGATCGACATCGGTGGAATCACATCAGACGCAGGTATGGAAAGCGTCCCTGCTCCCCCGACCAATCGTGCTCCCGCGACCGCTCCCCGCCCCGACAGTGACCGATTCCTCTCAGCGGAGCTGGTGGTGATGACCCCCGACACTATGGAGAAGCTGGTGCCTCCGTTACCAACGACGATGGGGAAACCGCTAGACGTGAGTTCAGAGGGGGTGCTCTTCCAGTGGGATACCCCACGGATTGGGCCGGACGGGGCCAGGCAGGAGGGCTTCAGCATTGCTGCGCTCACTTGGGAACAATATAAACAATGCTTAATTCTACACTGGAAAAACCGAAAAGAGACAGAATGAATTGACCCACCAAAAGTACAAAACCCAAAGCCCCCACACGGCAAGAAAGACTTGGTAAAGCGGGGAACTGTGCTTGCCTTTCACCCGAAACGGGGTTGGGGCTCGATACAAGAACCAGGACTACCGACTGACATCTTCTTTACTAGTTACAACGTGAAGACTCCGTTCCGCAACCGATGCGACAACCCATTACTGCAAAAGGGGGATCAGGTGACCTACACTCGCCACCGGAGCGCGCAAGGATGGTGCGCCCGGAATGTCCAACGCTGCGGACCTGTAGAGGCGCCACCTGTTGTCCCGACCATGACCAATCCGGATTTGACAGATCTTGCTACTATCGCCATCGTGCGCCTTGTTGCCGCTACTGAGCTTGCAACCAAAGTTGACATTTGAATCCAGACACCGGGTGACCTGACTGCACCTGAGAGACAAACCACCGATACCGACACCGCATCAGCCGAGAGCAGGGGACTGGAGCCTCCGCAGTCAGGAGGTGTTCACTACCGGCTGATATCTTGCAACTTGCTATGAGCCCGAGAGCCCAACCAACTGTAAATAGTTCTTTTAACTGTTTGTCTCCGTGTTGCAGCTGATACCCGATCAGGGTTACTTTTAAAGGGATCCCTTAGTTGACCCAGGATCCCTTTTATTTTTGCTTTTTTTGTGTTTTTGCTTCTTTTGTACGTTACCATGTTAAAAAGACTGCCGAATCATGGACGGTGAATGGTTCACAAACTGTGCTGTAAATAGTTCGCACCTTATTAAGGGTGCCCCCTACTGGTTTTACAAGAAAAGGAACTCTTTTCGAAGAAACTGTTCCTGGAAACAGTACAGGAGTTCCTGCTGGAAACGGACTTGCGACTTGAGAAGTTGCGCTACCTCAAAGAGACTTGGTTCCCTCTTAAAGGGGATGTTCGCCAGTTGCACTTAATGTTGCCTTAAAAGAAAGTGAATAGTAATAATGTTTTACATAGCAAGTTATATGTAGCCAGCTAGTTAGTTATAGAAAATGTTTGATAATGTTGCTAGAGATTGAGGACAGGAAGTAGACCCATAGGGGTTAGTGAGAGAGTCCTCCCAGGAGCCATGGAGGGATGGCTCAGTGATCCTGTACTAAGAAAAGAGGCAGTAGGCCTGGGCAGATAGACAGGCGGTCCTGCATAAGACAAATCAGAGAGTAAAAAGAAAATGTTGCACTTAGAAGAGAAAAATAAAGAAAAAGTTACCGTATATACTCGAGTATAAGCCGAGATTTTCAGCCCAAATTTTTGGGCTGAAAGTGTACCTCTCGGCTTATACTCGAGTCACGGTCGGCGGTGGGGTCGGCGGGTGAGGGGGAGAGAGCGTGATGCATACTCACCTAGTCCCGGCGCTCCTGGCGCTCCCCCTGCCCGTCCCACGGTCTTCGGTGCCGCAGCTCTTCCCCTGTTCAGCGGTCACATGGTACCGCACATTAAAGTTATGAATATGGACTCCACTCCCATAGGGGTGGAGCCGCATATTCATTTCTCTAATGAGCGGTAACGGTGACCGCTGACAGAGGAAGAGGCTGCGGCACCCGGAGACCAGCTGTCCGGGATAAGGAGCCAGGGACGCCAGGAGCAGGTAAGTATCTCATAGTCACCTGTCCACGTTCCACACGCCGGGCGCCGTTCCGTCTTCCCGTCCTGTTACTCTGACTGTTCAGGTCAGAGGGCGCGATGACGTACTAGTGTGCGCGCAGCCCTCTGCCTGAACAGTCAGTGCGGAGAGACGCCGAGACGGGACACCGTGGAGCTGCAAGCAAGAGAGGTGAGTATGTCGGTTTTTTTTTTTTATTGCAGCAGCAGCATTATATATTGCATAGATTTATGTGGAGCATCTATGGGGCAATAATGAACAGTGCAGAGCATTGTATATGGCACAGCTTTCTATGGGGCAATAATCAACGGTGCAGAGCATTGTATATGGCACAGCTTTCTATGGGGCAATAATCAACGGTGCAGAGCACTGTATATGGCACAGCTTTCTATGGGGCAATAATCAACGGTGCAGAGCATTGTATATGGCACAGCTTTCTATGGGGCAATAATCAACGGTGCAGAGCATTATATATTGCACAGCTTTCTATGGAGCATCTATGGGGCAATAATCAACGGTGCAGAGCATTGTATATGGCACAGCATTCTATGGAGCATCTATGGGGCCATAATGAACTGTGCAGAGCATTATATATGGGGCAGCTTTATGTGGAGCATCTATGGGGCCATACTGAACGGTGCAGAGCATTATATATGGCACAGCTTTATGTGGAGCATCTATGGGTCCATACTGAACGGTGCAGAGCATTCTATATGGGGCACAGCTTTTTGTGGAGCATCTATGGGGCCATAATGAACGGTGCAGAGCATTCTATATGGCACAGCTTTATAAGGAGCATCTATGGGGCCATAATGAACGGTGCAGAGCATTATATGTGGTACAGCTTTATATGGAGCATCTATGGGGCCATAATGAACGGTATTGAGCATCTATTTTTAATTTTGAAATTCACCGGTAGCTGCTGCATTTTCCACCCTAGGCTTATACTCGAGTCAATACGTTTTCCCAGTTTTTTGTGGCAAAATTAGGGGGGTCGGCTTATACTCGGGTCGGCTTATACTCGAGTATATACGGTAATTTATATTTTAGAGTTTTATAGTAAGCCTTTAGTGGGTTCAGCTTATACGCCCTTAAAGGAAGAGTTAAATTATTGTTCGGAATTTGCACTTAAGTAGAATACCCGGCTGGGTAATATAAGTTATTTATAGTATGTTATTTAAAATATTTAAACATGTTTCTGTTTGTAACGTTCAAGAGTCCTCACCTCCCATAAAGGGAAGCACTGTTAAAAATGTATTTGTTCAAATGCATTTCAAAAATTGTATGTCTTTTTTCTGACATGTATTGTTGTTTTCTTCCCAGTCCAGGAGTACTGGATTTAACCGGGGGGAGTGCAGCGCCCCAGAGACCTGGTCGTTGCAGTAACATCGCTCTGCCACTAAGGGGAGTGATGGTACGTCTGATTGCACTGAAGGAGTTCACCTGACCAGGTATCACAGGCACCAATACACTTCACAGTCTGGCCTCCAGGGGGAGCAAAGGGTACTATGTATTAGGCCACTCCTCACAATCTGGTAAAACTGGGGGTCGGATAGGAAGTTAGTGAGAAGCTAACTGGGTTGGAACCAGGCAACATCCTGTGGCAGAGGGTGTTGCGGGGAAAGATTCAGGGGGGTCCCTGTCAGGGGTGGGATCCTGACAGAGGCCTAGCGAACAAGGCTCCTAGCCAAATCATCTGGGGGACAGAGAGAACGAACATCAGAATAGAAACGAGAGTTGTGAGAAAGAACATCAGGAACAGACACAACAGTTGTGAGGACTATCCTGTGGTGCTCAGCAGGGAAGTACTACAACACACAGGCGCTAGAAGGTAGGCACTGATTTCCACCTGCAAAGGGAACTCTGGATGTGCCTTCGGACCGGCCGATCTCAGCCAGCCCTGTTAGCAGTGCTCCGGATTGCGGATCCTGAAGCCTACAGTAAAGAGGTAAAGAGACTGCAACCCTGTGTCTTCGTTATTTCATTGCACCACGCACCACCACCTTTAATTGGACGCCCCTTAGCAGGGTCACGGACCGGGTCAGGCCACCGTGACAACCCCAAGATCGAGACAGAGAGGCCCGGTACCGAGTGCCCCGTGGCCCTGAGTCTGGGGGCGCTCCAGAACACAATTGTGAAGTTGAATGAAATTTATTGGTTATTTCAAATTTTTGTGGAAGTTCAAAAACTGAAAAGTGGGGTGTGCAATATTATTTGGCGTCCAGATGTTACAGCATAGTGGAGGGGATTTTATCAAATCCCGTCTCCACTATGCGTGGTAACATGCACCCGGCGGCCCTGCGATTCCGGACATGCTGCCCGTCTTTTAAGATCGCAGCATGTCCGTGTACCTTGCTGCGACGCTGCGCCTCCGCAAGGTATATCACAGGGCCCTATGTGTGGGGTGCGATGATGCCGGATGTGTGCAATGTATTAGAAAAAAACCGTGTGCACTACTGTATGAGTGGTGCTAAGGTAGGCTCCCACACCTTAATGCAATAAAGAAAAAAACCTAGCACTGTTGGGTACTACAAATAAAATTTCACATACGCATCAATTGAGTGCTAGGTTTTTTTCTTTATTGCATTATGGATGTGTGCAATGAACACATCCGGCATCATCGCGTCACAGAAGGGGGCGGGGCTTAGGGCAGAGCGGGTTTGCCGCTCTGTCCAAAAATGCCGGCCATCCTGAGAGTGGACACATACCCTAAGAGGCGCTAGTGAAAACCAGGTAGTCAATTAGTCATGCCCTTCCAGGGTAAGCCCAGCCAGTGGGGTAGTGGGTCCACACCCAGCAGCATTACAATGTTCATGTTTTATGCCATTTTGCGACGTAATATGCACATGCCTTAAAAGCAATTTTACTTGAAAAAATATTTTCAAAATTTGACTACTGAATCAATTGAAGCAGAAAAAACACACCACATACAAAACAAACCTCCAAAAACTTGCCAAAACCATGTTTATAATGAGGTTTTTAGATGTGAATTTTTCAGCTAGAAAAATCCATGTTTAAAAAACTACTTGTGAACTTACCCTATAGGTATCCATGCATATTAAATAAATGCGAGCAAATCACACAAAATTCAATGTTCTGATCATGGAATAGGAACTATTGAAACATACCCTTATTACTTCCCAAAGGATCACAACAAACCATGGAGATTGCAGGGCTTTTCATAGCCTGAGTAGCTAGGGATTTGTTTTCTTTGGTGAATGGAAAATATACACAACTATTTCCAATTACGGTACCTATCTCCGCAAACCCAATACAATATTCAGTTCATTCATTAGGAACAGTGAACTGAAATAGTACAGTTTGTTGATTATTCATTTCTAAATATTTTTTTTTTACATTTCCTTTTTATGTAGACTGTACATGTTTTCGGCAACTGCTTCTTTCACTTTAATATCCATATAAAAATGCTGCAAAGGTGAATGACTGTTATACAAGGCATATATATTCCTCATGAAGCAAATGTAGAGTGTAAAGACAACTTTCACATGGAAAGACTACTCATATTTTACAGACTTTGTTGAACAAAGTTCTAATATTTGAACGAAAAATCCAAAAGTGGTAACATCAGTCAACAGCTGATATGCTGAATTTGATATTCATAGGACGCGACGTTTCAGGAGGATGTGCCCCCTTCCTCATGCGTAATACCTGTGAGGGTATGTGCACACGTTGCAGATTTGCCTGCGGATTTTTCTGCACTAAATCCGCAGCTCTTGGCAGAAAACGCAGGTGCGTTTTTGATGCATTTTTTTATGCTTTTTTTGATGTGTTTTTGTATGTGTTTTTGAAAGCTAAATAAAGATGTATTATTGAACAAAAAAAAAAAGATTTGTGATGTCATTGTCCAACCTCCTCTTTTACATTTGTCTAACCCACACTCCATTACACACATGGATAGTGTTACACCTGGTCCGTTTCCTGTACCTCCTAGGGGTCCCCGTCGGGACTCCCGCTCTGTGCCGGCTTCACGCTGTCTGAATGCAGCTCCTGCCCCTCCTTCCTCTCCTGCTTCCTGGCATGCGGCCAGCAGGTTCCCAGGCAGGGTTCTTAGGTTGCATGCGCGCTCGCTCCCGGTCTCTTAAAGAGACAGTGTGCATTTTCCAAAAGTTGCCTCTAACCAATAGCGTGTGGCTGGTTACTATTTCTAGCTCCTCCACCTTAGGGAGGGCGCCGGAGCAAGTATCCACTGTTGCTAACTTCCAGTTCCTGTTAACATGCGTTTCTGTTTCTGAAATATCTGCCAAGTACTCCGCTTACACTGTCTGTCTCCACAGAGTCTCTGAAACCTGTTACCCGGTTTATCAGGACTGCATCCGCACTGTCTACGCTGGATCCGTCTAGTCCCACCAGTCTGCCAGCCACTCCTCCGGACTTCGCCAGCACTTCCGGTACCAGCTACTATTCAAGCACCCGGTATCTTCCGGCCAGCTCTGCAGCATCCGTTAACCCTGCTGGTCCGTCTGTTCCACTGGGACAGCCGCCATGAGTACGGGGTCTAACTGGAGGTAGCACCCGTGTCCTCCAGACATTCCACTCTGTCCCTGTTCGAGGGAACTTACTACGGGTGTTTGGGGCTCACGCAGTAATGCCCACTTCGGAGCCCCCCGGACCGTGGTTTAGTGGTTCCACATCTAACCTCAATAAATACGAATGTGAACTTCTACATCTGTGCCTCCGTTTCCATTCGTTGCAGATAGACAGACAGATAGATAGATAGATAGATAGATAGATAGATAGATAGATAGAAGGAATGAGATAGATAGATGTAGATAGATATATCTATGGATAGATGTAGATAGATATATGGATAGTTAGGCTACTTTCACACATCAGTTTTTTTCCAGCAGGATCCGGCGAATTTTTGAAAAAACGGATCCGTTGCAAATAGTGAAAAACTGATGCAACTGATCCGTTTTTTTGAGAGAGAGAGAAAACGGAAAATGTGCATGATTTGAATGGAAACATGCATGAAAAACTGGATTCGGAGGCCGGATTCATCATTTCACATCTCAGTTTCATACGTTTTTCACCGGATCCGTCGCTGGGCGTTTTTTCGCCGGACAGAAAAAACGTTCTTTTGTACGTTTTCTCTATCCGCCGGAAACAGCTTTTCTGATGGATCCAGCAAAAAAACGATGAAACGTGAGACCATCAGGCGCAATCCTGTGCTAATACAACTCTATGAGAAAAAAAACGGATCCGGTGGAACAAAAAACCGATCCGTTGTTTTCAAAACTCGCCAGATTGTGCCTGATGGCAAAAGCCTGATGTGTGAACCGTAGCCAGATAAATAGATATATCTATCTACAGATATATCTATCTATAAATATATCTATAGATAGATATAGCCATAGTTATCCATCTATAGATATATAGTTTTATCTATGGATATATCCATAGATATATAATGGCAAGGCCTATATTTATTAATGAACGTTTAATTTTTTAAAAATGGAAAAAAAGGCGTAGGCTCCCGTGCAATTTTCTGCGCCAGGGGGAGAAAGCCGACCGCCGGGGGCCAATATTTGTAGCCTAGGAAGTGGGTAATACCCATGGCCCCTCCCAGGCTATGAATATCAGCCCACAGCTGTCTGCATAGCCTTTACTGGCTATTAAAATAGGGGGACCCCCCCCAAAAAAACGACGTGGGGTCCCCCTATATTTTATAGCCAGAAAGGCTATGCAGACAGCTGCAGGCTGATATTCATAGCCTAGAGAGGAGCCATGGATATTTGCCCCCCCTGGCTACAAATACCAGCCCGCAGCAGCCCCAGAAATGGCGCATCTGTAGGATGCGCCAATTCCGGCACTTAGCACCTCTCTTCCCACTCCCCTGTAGCAGTGGGATATGGGGTAATAAGGGGTTAATGTCACCTTGCTAATGTAAGGTGACATTAAGCCCGGTTAATAATGGAGAGGCATCAATAAGACACCTATCCATTACTAATCCTATAGTAGTGAAAGGGTTAAAATATTCTTAATTTAACCATACTTACCATACTCGATCGCCTGCAAAAAATTAAAAATAATAAACCGTATACTCACTTTCCGCCGTAGTCCATTTAATAACGAGTGTTCTACGACGATCTCCCCTATAGAACAGTGACATCGGGTGATGTTACTGCTCTATAGGCCTCTACTGACACACTGACAGGAGACAATGGCTCCTGCAGTGCATCACTAAAGAGGTTACCTAAGTTTAGGGTCTCACTTTAGGGCAATGCTGCGTGGGAATTTTCCCACACAGCAGTGCCACAAGTGAGACTACGGACAATTTCTCACAGGGGCGGAGGAATACATGGAGGAAGAATACCTTCCGTCATTGTATTCCTGGAGCCCTTGGAGAGCGGTTGCATCAGCTGATGCTGCAGCTCTCCACGGGAGATCGTCCTGGGACACTGGTATTAATTGGATATCTGCGGACACAGGGAGTATATTGTTTTTATTTTTTTTATATTTTTTTACAGGTGACAATGGCTTCGGGGATCAAGGTGACAAGGTGATGGTGAGTATGTACTCTATGTTGTATGTACTGTATATCTATATGTATGTATTGTATGTAATGTATGAATGTACTGTATGTATGTATTGTATGTTATATGTTGTATGTACTGTTGTATGTTGTATGTTGTATGTACTGTTGTATGTTGTATGTACTGTTATATGTTGTATGTTCTGTTATATGTTGTATGTTGTATGTACTGTTATATGTTGTATGTTCTGTTATATGTTGTATGTACTGTTGTATGTTGTATGTACTGTTATATGTTGTATGTTCTGTTATATGTTGTATGTACTGTTATATGTTGTATGTTGTAGGTACTGTTATATGTTGTATGTACTGTTGTATGTACTGTTGTATGTTGTATGTACTGTTATATGTTGTATGTTCTGTTATATGTTGTATGTACTGTCATATGTTGTATGTACTGTTATATGTTGTATGTACTGTTGTATGTACTGTTGTACAGTATGTTGTATGTACTGTTATATGTTGTATGTACTGTTGTATGTTGTATGTTCTGTTATGTTGTATGTTGTATGTACTGTTATATGTTACATATTGTATGTACTGTTATATGTTGTATGTTCTGTTATATGTTGTATGTACTGTCATATGTTGTATGTACTGTTATATGTTGTATGTACTGTTGTATGTACTGTTGTACAGTATGTTGTATGTACTGTTATATGTTGTATGTACTGTTGTATGTTGTATGTTCTGTTATGTTGTATGTTGTATGTACTGTTATATGTTACATATTGTATGTACTGTTATATGTTGTATGTTGTATGTACTGTTGTATGCTGTATGTTCTGTTATATGTTGTATGTTGTATGTACTTTTATATGTTGTATGTTGTATGTACTGTTATATGTTGTATGTTGTATGTAATGTTGTATGTTGTATGTACTGTTATATGTTGTATGTTGTTTGTACTGTTATATGTTGTATGTTGCATGTACTGTTATATGTTGTATGTTGTAAGTTCTGTTATATGTTGTATGTACTGTATGTTGTATGTACTGTATGTTGTATATACTGTTATATGTTTGTGTTTTTTTTTTTTTTTTACATTCAACACATTAGCCGGATGATGGGACTACTACTGTCCCATCATTGGCTAATGTGTCAATCACTGCCACTGTAGCAGGCATAGCCCGATGGGACTTGTAGTCCCATCGGACGATGCCTGCACACACACACACACACACCCCGACAGACATGGTAGACCCCCGACAGCCCCGCACAGACCCCCGACAGCCCCAGCAGACCCCCGGCAGCCCACACATACCCCCGGCAGACCCCCGACAGCCCCGCACAGACCTCCGACAGCCCCGGCAGACCCCCGACAGCCCGCACAGACCCCCGACAGCCTCGGCAGACGCCCCGGGCAGCCCCGCACAGACCCACACACTCACACACGCAGACCCTGCCCACACACACAGACACGCAGTCTCCACCCACACTCCGCCCACACACTTCCCTCCTCCCGATCTGCAGCGTTTCCTCCGCAGTTAAACTGCAGATCTTTTTTACATCTGCGGTTTTGCTGCGGATGTGCCCGACTCAATGCAAGTCAATGGGTGCAGAAATGCTGCAGAACCACACAAAGAATTGACATGCTACGGAAAAACAACGCTCCATTTCGTCGCATTTTTTTCCGCAGCATGTGCACAGCAGATTGGGTTTTCCATAGGTTTACATGGTACTGTAAAGCACATGGAAAACTGCTGCAGAAAAAAACGCCGCGGATCCGCGGTAAAATCCGCAACGTGTGAACATGGCCTAAATCAGCTGAACAGCTTTGTAGGCACCAGTTACAATATACAAACAATCCAGTTTGTAAAATATTTTGAAAAATAGCTCAAAACATTCTAACAAATATATGAATCCCAGCAATTCAGAGAGCGATCATAAAAATATTCTAAAACTGTCTCTGATTTTATCCTTTCGGTTGCAAACTTTAATGATAAAATTGCAGTACTGGCAATTAAGAAAGGCAAATATACCTCACTTTTTGATAGATATGAAGGTTTGACAAGACACCTTTTTAGCCTTCACCCAGAAGCCTGATTTCACCATAATGGCCAGGCCAATTTATTCAATTGTGACCAGTGTGAATTTATGAGGTAATAACTCTAGAACACTTCAACAGATCCCAGTGCTTCTGAGACTATTTTTTCGTGACATATTGTACTTCATGATAGTGGTAAAATTTGTTCAATATGACTTGCGTTTATATGTGAAAATATCAGAAATTTGCCGAAAATTTAGAAAATGTAGCAATTTTCACATTTTTATGCCTTTAAATATGAGAGTTATATCGCACAAAATAATTAATAAATAACATTTACCACACTTCTACCATACATCAGCACAATTTTTTGTTAGGAAGTTAGAAGGGTAAAAAGTTAATCATCAAAATGTAAATAAAATAATTAAAATACCCAGGAGTGACACCATTCTAAAAACTGCACCCCTCAAAGTGATCAAAACCCATTCAAGAAGTTAATTAACCATTCAGGTGCTTCACACAAATTAAAGCAATGTGGAAGAAATAAAAAAACATTCTACTTTTCACAGAAATTTTACTTCAGAACCTGTTACTTGAGCCCAAATTTTTTATTTTCAGAATGGTAACAGGAGAAAATGGACCTCAAAATTTGTTGAACAATTTCTCCTGAGTGTGGCTATACCTCATATGTGGGGAGAAAACTACTGTTTATGTGCACGGCAGGGCTCAGAAGGGAAAAAGCAAAATTTTTTAGACGCAAAATTGTCTGGAATTGAGAACGGATGTCATGTCGCATTGGGAGAGCCCTGATGTGCCTAAGCAGTAGAAACCCCCAAGTGACCCCATTTTGGAAATTACACCCCTCAAGGTACTAATCTAGAGGTGTAGCAATCACCTTGAACCCACAGGTGCTTCACAGAATTTTGTAACGTTGAGCCATGAAAATCCAAAAAAAAAACATTTTTCTTGCAAAAATGTTGCTTCAGCACCAAATTTTTCATTTTCACAAGGGTAACAGGAGAAAATGGACCTTACAATTTGTTGTGCAATTTGTTCTGAGTACACCTTTATGTGGCGGAAAACTACTGTTTGGCCGCACAGCGTTGCTCGGAAGGGAAGAAGCGCCAATTGAATTCTGAAGCATAATTTTGGCTAGAACAGATTGTGAATGTCATGTCACATTTGACGATCCTCTGACATGCCAAAACGGCAAAAAAAAACACAAGTGACCCCATTTTGGAAACAACACCTCTTGGAGAATTCATGTAGCGGTGTAGTGAGCATTTTTAACCCTCAAGCGATTTTATAACATTGGGCTGAGTCATTGGAAATTTTTTTCCACCAACTAAATGTTTGGCCCCAAATTCTCAGATTTCAAAAGGGATAGTAGGAGAAAATGGACCATAAAATATGTTATGACATTTCTCCTGTCTAAGCCAATACCTCATATGTGGCGAAAAACCACTTTTGAGGCACAGTGCAAAACTCGAAGGGTAGGAGTGCCATATTTTGGTGCACATTTTGCTGGAATGATGTGAGAGTGCCATGTCACATTGGTAGAGCCCATGAGGTGTCAGAACAGCAGAAAACCCCATAAGTGACCCCATTTTACAAACTACACCTCTTAATTAATCTAGGGGTGCAGTGATCATATTGACAAAACGAGTGTGTCAGAAAACCTCCACCATTGGACAATGAAGAAAAAATAATTACATTTTTCCACACAAAAAAAATGTTTTAGCCCCAGATTTTACATTGTCATATGGGAAAATTTGTCACACAACATCTGCTGAACATGGCAATACCCCATATGTGGCAGTAATGTACTGCTTAGCCACATGGCGATGGCTCAGGGAACGAGCGCTATTAAACTCTCGGAGAAAAAATTATCGTAGAATAGTTTGCAGACTACATAAACAGAGCCCTTAAGTGCCAAAAGAGCAGAATCCCCCCTCAAGTGACCCCATTTTTCAAATTACTCTCCTCTAGGAATTTATCTACAGGTGTAATGACGATTTTTACTCCATAGGTGTTTGTCAGAAACCAGCAACAGTCAATCTTGTTGAGTGAAAACCTGCCAGTGCAGTGCCCGTACGTTGTAGTGCCCATACATTGTAGTACCTATACATTGTACTCAGCTCGTGCTTCTGGAAACATGCACATGTAAATTAAGCGGGCTAACATCGCTGCAGAAATACCAAACGTGGATGATAACAATGGTTTAGGCATATTGTCAGGCTCACAAGGGAGGAGGGCATTTGGATTTGGGGGTACAGAATTTGCTGGATTTCTTTTGGGGGGCAAGGAACCACAGCGCTTTCCAGAACATTTGTACTACCAGTAATGTGGAAGTCCCTATATTTCCATTGACAGATAAGGGACCTGAGTGTGGATTTGCTTATTTTGTGGATTGAGTTGAAGCTTTCATTGGGAACATTTTACATAACATTTTGGATCACATTTATCCTGCGCTCTATGCTGAGTACTTACATTGGGTTTTCCATCTAAATCTCCGAATTACGTGATTCTGATTAAACCCTCAACTGATCCATTCATCCATTCACTATAATCTGGCAGCAGAAATATTCTATGCTCTGTATGGCCTCTGTTCAGCAGCGTCCTTTTTTTCAGAGGTGCACAAAACTGTGGCCAAACGCGCTTTGATGCCTGCTTTAAAAGACAGACACTGCTGGATCATAGGTCAGATGGCGTCCACAGTGCTTCATCTGCCTCATTATAGGAAATCTTCCATCAGGGGTTCCGTCTGAATCACGTACTGTATTTCAGAGATTTACAAGTATACTCTGGTGTAAGTGCTCAGCATAGAGAACAGGATAAATGTGAGCCGAACCTTACTGCGATCTTTGGAAGACAATGAAGAAATCAACAGCAGGTATTTATTTTTTACATTGTTTCTCGTGCGGTATAAGTGATTTATTCTTCGTGTCGGTGTGACTACAGCGATATCAGATTTATATAGCTTTTTGCATTACCATATTTTGATAGCTATAATTTTCCTATATTTCTGCTGGCAGAGTCATATAAGGGCTTGTTTTTTGAGGAACAAGTTGATATTTTTATTGGTACCATTTTCGGTCACATAACATTTCTGATCGCTTTTTATTCTGATTTTTGGGAGGCAGAATGAACAAAAACAGCAATTTAGGAACTGCCTTTTTTTTCTTAATGTCGTTCACCATGTGGTAAAAGTGATAAGACAGCTTTATTCTTTGGGTTAATACGATTACATTTATATAATTTTTTAGTGTCTTGGTGCTTTTCCACAATAAAAACTATTTTAGATGAAAAAGAATTGTATTTGCATCTCTTTATTTTGATAGCTATAGCTTTTTTATTTCTTTGCTGACAGAGCTGTATGGCAGTTTATTTTTTGCAGGACATCATGACGTGTTCAGCTATACCATTTTTATTTACATTCGACTTTTTGATCGTGTTTTGGTCCACGTTTTCTTTAGAGGTGCAATGAAAAAGCTGATCTAATACTCTGCAATCAGGCGCAAACATAGAAATCATTGGGCCCCATAGCAAAAGTCCTAATTGGGCCCCGCCACCGAAAAAAAAAATATACAGTATATGTTCATCGGAATAGGTGGGGAGTCACGGTGTATATGTGCAGTCACAGAAGGGTATTACTCCTAAGTTTTAAAGACAGGGAGAGGGACATGTATTGCTAAGTTTACAAAATCATTTTGCCCCTATTGAAGTCCCTTTGTGTAGTTATACACTATGATAACCCTTTCATGACCCCCACAGAGTATGATACCAACAAAAATACCTCCCACTCACCGTGTGATACCCTCACACAGTATGATGACCTTCGCATACAGTAAAAGGACCCTCACAGCTAGTGATGAGCGAGTGTGCTTGTTACTCGAGTTTTCCGAGCATGCTCGGGTGTTCTCCGAGTATCTTGGGTGTGCTTATAGATTATGTTTCAGTCCCCGCAGCTGCATGATTTGCGGCTGTTAGACAACCTGAACACAAACAGGGATTGCCTATTTATTAGTGAATCCCCACATGCATTCAGGCTGTCTAGCAGCCGCAAATCATGCAGCTGCGGGGACTGAAACATAATACACAAGCACGCCCAAGATACTCAGAGAACACCCGAGCATGCTCGAAAAACTCGAGTAATGAGCACACCCGCTCGTCACTACTCACAGGAGATGGCTCCCAGTTCCACTGTTGCATTCATCTGTATGTGCATCCTCTGGGGTGGGACCACGTGGTCAGCCACTATTTGCGGTATACTACTGTAACACAGAATGATTTATGCTGACACTAATTTTCTCTTATTAGCATTGCTTATGTCTATCACTTAAAAACCTCTCTACCTGTGGTCAAGTTAACATCTCAATACAAAAGTGATAAAGTGAGCCAAGAAGGCTTTTTTTCAACAGTTAGCCCCGCATATATGTAAGGAGGAGAGACGGCCTTGGCGTGCCTTGTCCGGGACGAGTCCGGAACCATCGGTGCTGTCACCCGAGTTGCAGGGGAGAGAGTTTAGTTCTCAGTACAGACCTTTGATCTTAAGACCAAGGGGCGTGGAAAGCATAAAAGGGCGACAGTGCGCAGGAACAGGAAGAGTGGTGGCGGGAAGCTGTAGTGTGCAGAGGCTGAGCGTGAGTCCTCCCATGCCGTACAGTCAGGACAAAATAGGCCCAAGCCAGAGGGGCCCATGGAGGCTTACCCGGAGACTACAGGCAGAGATGCTTCCCGAGATCCCGGACTCCTTTAACGCCACTCAGCGTGAGTGATTCCTCCTTATGACCAGACGGCAGGGGGCACACTCCAAGATGGGACAACCAGGCTGCAGAGCCTGACAGATTTGCTCCCGCATACTCCAGTGCTGCATCGGCGCTTAAAAGAAAGGACTGTCCACTCTCCAGCGTATCTCCTCTTGGATCTAGGACCCGCAACTGGATATCCCAGGACCACCATCGACATCGGGACCCAGGACCCCTTCCGGACCAGGAGGACACTGTATTCTTCAAGCGTTCAAACCGGAACACCACCGCCATCATCGCAGAGACTGCTCCTCATCGACGCCAGATTGATAAGTTTGAACTCTCCCCTACCCCTTCATACAGCTCTTGCCCCCAAGTTTATCAAACATAGCTTTATCATCCTTCCCACCATTTAACTTCTCCCTGTGTGGAGTACCGCTGTTATATTAAATCCCTCTGTTAACCCTTGCTCTGCCTCTGACCGTTACTGCATCCTGATACCTGATTTCATATACAATAGAGAGTTGTTGTACAAATGATAATTTGGCCAATTGTTTAGCCAACAGTTATCTTTTCCAACATTCACATACACAGGATCGCTTGCTCTGCTGAGTAGAATATGCACTATCATGCTCACCTGATAAGGTTGTGTGCACACAACCACTGAAAGAGGCTAAAGGTACCTTCACACGAAGCGACGCTGCAGCGATAGAGACAACGATGCCGATCGCTGCAGCATCGCTGTTTGGTCACTGGAGAGCTGTCACACAGACCGCTCTCCAGTGACCAACGATGCCGAGGTCCCCGGGTAACCAGGGTAAACATCGGGTTGCTAAGCGCAGGGCCGCGCTTAGTAACCCGATGTTTACCCTGGTTACCAGCGTAAAAGTAAAAATAACAAACAGTACATACTCACCTGCGCGTCCCCTGCCGTCCGCTTCCTGTACTGTGTGAGCGCCGGCCCTAACAGTAGAGCGGTGACGTCACCGCTGTGCTTTTACTTTCACTTAGGGCCGGCGCTCAGTCAGAGCAGGAAGCGGACGGCAGGGGACGCGCAGGTGAGTATGTACTGTTTTTTTTTTTTTTACTTTTACGCTGGTAACCAGGGTAAACATCAGGTTACTAAGCGCGGCCCTGCGCTTAGTAACCCGATATTTACCCTGGTTACCAGCGTAAAACATCGCTGGTATCGTTGCTTTTGGTGTCAAACCTGACGATACACGCCGGTCTGACAACCAAATAAAGTTCTGAACTTTATTCAACGACCAGCGATATCACAGCAGGATCCAGATCGCTGCTGCGTGTCAAACACAACGATATCGCTATCCAGGACGCTGCAACATCACAGATCGTTGTCGTTCTCGTTGTAAAGTTGTTTCGTGTGAAGGTACCTTTAGGCTGCTGCAGACCCACAAGGAAAGAATCAAAGGTGCTGGAGTGATATGGTTTCACCTGCGCTGCCGTCAGTAGATGATAAGAAGACAGGAATCCAAAAATCAGTTGCTGCGGATTATTGGTCAACGTGTGTCGAAGTTTCAAACGTCTTCATCTGGACAAAACTAAGGTAACTCTTGTTGTGCCAGGTGTTGCTGTTGCTGGTGTTGTTGAATAAGCTTACTGGTCTCTTGTTGTGCCAGCTGTTGCTGCTGTAGGTGCTGCTACTGAGTTTGCACCAGGTGTTTAATCAGGTCCTACATGCTGTCTGATGGTTTTCCCTGGCTTATTGCTGTCTTCACCCAAGACACGCAGTACTTCTGTAGCAGTCACACGTGTTCCCTAGGAACGCTGCCCGCACTTCTAACACCAAATATAACAATGCTACTCACTTGTGAGCGATCTGAGGTATCAGAAGAACCATTTCTGTTTAAAGTCCGGCTGGTTTATTTCAGGCCTCATAGACCACATCACAGAAAAACTTAAATACTGCCTTTGTCTGGCACAAAGTAAACCACAACGTAACAAGTCGATACAATAGTGCTGTTTAGCCCGTATGACTTAGTATCGAGCTTCTTAGTCCTTTAGCAAAGGCACTCATTCCAGGAGAGCTGCACACCTCCATAAACACTGACACTGTGAGATAAACAGGTCTCATTTTACAAAGTGAACCACACCCAGGAGTGGATATATGGTGAGCAGCCATCTCTTCTCACTCTTTTCCTGCTCGCAAACTGTCATGACCAATTAACCCCTTTTAGTCCTATATGTACTAAAGCATTACTCCAGATTTATCTCCAATCCACTAGGTGTCCTACAGCCACCTTACAATGTAAACAAACGCATAGATTCATGTAATATTCTATTTCTAAAATAAATAGCTGCAGATGTGCAAGCAGTGTCCATACATGGCACCTTTTCATTCCAGACCGAGATTCTTTGTGACTATTATTGCTGGTTTCTCTGTTGCAACAGTGCCACATATGTGACCTGATATTAGTGAGGAATGCCTTTATAGAATGAGTGGGTTGTATGTATGAAAGCTTTTTTTGAGAAAAAAATGGTACATCCACTTATAAAAATGATATCCTTTATCTCAGATCCATAAAAAATATTTCTGTCTGCTCATATAAACATCTCAGAAGCGTTTCCAGCGTTGCTGGCCATCCTTGATCATCGAGATCTTTACGATTAAGGGCAGCCAGCAACGCCCAAAAAGACACAACATCTCACACATCTCCCAGCCTTACTCTGAGCTACAATATATTTGTGTATAAGGCTTTTAATATCCAACGTACATAGATAAGTATGAATACATAAATTCGTCTACAAAATTTGTCCAAAATTCAACAAGTAGGAACAAATGCTAAACCCATATTTAATGCTACGTTCACATTTGCGTTGTGCGCCGCAGCGTCGGCGACGCAACGCACAACGCAGGAACAACGCAGGAACAACGCAGGCACAACGCTGCATTTTGCGACGCATGCGTTCTATTTTTGAATGCAAAAAAAATGCATCATGCTGCGTCCTCTGCGCCAGGCCGCTTGCGCCAAAAAGGACGCATGCATCCCAAAACGCAACGCAACGCATGTCCATGCGCCCCCATGTTAAATATAGGGGCGCATGACGCATGCGGTGACGCTGCAGCGTCCGACGCTGCGGCGCACAACGCAAATGTGAACGTAGCGTAACACTTTACTTTCAATATCAAGAGTCTCTGCAAGATGATAACAAGCAAAAAGTCTTGATTAGTTCCTTATGACAAAACATGACTTATATTTTCCCTTTCTTTTTTTCTTTCTAGTTTTTTCCCCAGTATTCAAATTCTAGTTTGCTTCTCCTCCCAATCTTTTATATTATTTTGCAGCTCCAAAAAAAACTGCGTGCTACTATGGGATCTCAATGTCATCCTTATTGATCTAGTCACTAGTGTAATAGTGTCATCAGATGTAATTTCGCTAAATGTAAATGTGAAGCGTTCAGATACTTTGTTATTATTAAATCGATTATGATATCCTTTTTCGGCCCATGTATGGACTCTTGTGAAGATATGGTGTAGTATCATATTCCAAGTTTGTAATTGAGCTTTTCAGCAATATATTATTGTTTATTATTTTTCCATATTTTCACCCCTTGCAGAATATATTTTCTCACCTTCTTCAAGCAATTTAAAATTTTTAATTTCATCTTCAACAATATTTTTTTTTCTCTCTGATGCTATTCAACAAAAATTGGTAAGTGTTGCACTGTCAGCAAAATTATATCATGTGAAAGTCTATTACTCATGGCACACCAGCGTTATGTCACATTATCATGTAGCAAAGTATTGCGAGCAGGGACCTCACCCCCAATGTCACTGTTTAAATTGTCTTAACTTGTATTGAATTTATTGTCTGTACATGTCCCCGCTTAATTGTAAAGTGCTGCGGAATATGTTGGCGCTATATATATAAAAATTATTATTATTATTCTTGATCACACAACCTACGTCTCTAAAGCTTTGAAACAATTATTGGATTAGAGTGTGTACTGAAGATTACCTTTAGATCCTACCTCGATATTTAAGAAAAAGGTTGATGGGTTTGCAGATTGTGTTGTGGATGTAGTAATCTCTGAAAAAATGCAGAAATGTCTTTCTGTAAACTCTTAGAATGTTTTGCTTCCAAAACTACAAAAGTTTCTGTTAAATCCCATTGACCACTCTATAGTGTTCAGTTTTGATAATTTGTTACAACTACTTGCTATCTACATTGATTCCGTCTTATAGCCTAGTATTAAACAACAGTATACAGTCATTGCCGAAAGTGTTGGCACCCTTGAAATTGTTCCAGAAAATTAAGTATTTCTTCCAGGAAAATTATTGTAAATACACGTTTTGTTATACACCTTGTGGCAGTTCAACTCACTCAGGTACACGGAGGTATAAAACAGGAACACTGTCTCACTGTCTCTTTAAATCTTCTGTTGGCTTATTATATAATGACTTAAACCAACATGAAGGGAAAAGTAACAGACCTTCAGGCAAAACAGGAAAACAACAACAACAAAAGAAACAAAATGCTGTAACACAGTCCATACATTTGCGAGGAGTTGCCTGCTCTGGAGCAACACAGGTTCAGTCTTTGCTCCTCAGGACACAAACCACTGGAGATCCTCTCTCCAGCCCTGCTGAACCAAGACTGCCTCTGGAATCCAGCAATTTAATCCCCAGATCACACCGTGGGGTAGAAATAAGGTGGACATCCTCCCACCCGCTCTATGGATGTCCACATAAAAGCCAGCACATTATAACAAATTAGCTTAACCCCTCACCGCACTTAGTGTGCAGGAGGAAAAACTCTGGGTTTCATATCATTAGCGCCATTAAGCGTAATAAAACATATCTCCGCTCTAGCACTTTACCAGTGACTTTTTCAGATATCCCCCCCACCTCTGCAAAAAGCCGGTTGTTTTGGCACCTTCATTCACTAAGCAGGGGAATCTGGACAGGGGATCTGCATTCCCATGTAACTTCTCGGGCCTGTGCTCTACGTGAAAATTGAAATCTTGTAGGCCTAAGAACCACCTAGTCAATCGGGCATTCTTACCCTTCTTTTCCCTCAACCATCATCAGTGGGGCATGGTCTGACACTTGCTTAAACCTACGGCCTAGCAGGTAATATTTCAGTGTATCTATGGCCCATTTTATGGCTAAACACTCCTAAACGATGGCATAATTTCTCTCGATTGTAGAGAGCTTCCGGCTCAGATACAGGATGGGATGTTCTTCCTCATTTATTTCTTGAGCCAGCATGGCTACCAAGCCGACTTCTGACGCGTCTATCTGGACCACAAATTCTTTGCTGTAGTCTGGTGCGACCAGAACCAGATGGTTACATAGAGCCTGCTTTAGCTCCTGGAAAGCCATCTCAGTCTCAGCAGACCATTGAATCAACGTTGATTTTGTGTCTTTAAGGAGATCCGTCAACGGTGCAGCAATTATGGTGAAACTTGGGATAAACTGCCAGTAATAAGCCACAATTCTTAAAAACACCCTCACTTGCTTCTTGGGAAGTGATTGTGGCCACTTCTGAATTGCCTCAATCGTGTTTATTTTTGACTTAATTTCGCCCCTACCGACGACATAGCTTCTTCCTTACCTATGGCACATTTTTTTGGTTTATGGTGAACCCCCCCCCATTTCTCAATACAACAGCACATTGCCATCACATTGGTAAATTACTATCCAGTCAGGACTGAAGACCACAGCGTCATCTAGGTAGGCCATGGCATACTTCTTAGGCAAACCTAGGATCCAATCCATAGGCCTCTAAAAGGTTGCTGGGGCCCCCTGCAGTCTGGGCATTCTGGTGTATTGGAAACACCCATCAGGCATCGAGAAGGCCGTCTACTCCTTAGCACTTTGGGACATAGGGATCTGCCAGTAGCCCTTCGTCAGGTCAAGGGTTGTAATGTACATTGCAATTCCAAATCTCTCAATGAGTTTGTCCACGTGGGGCATCAGATACACATCACATTTGGAGACCTCATTCAGCCTGCCTTAGCCTGGGACTTGACCATCCACTTTTCGACTCCTCAGTCACCCCAAGGTCTAACATTCTCTTCACCTCATTTGAAATTACCTCCCAACGTGCTTCGGGAATTCTATAGGGCTTGAGGTTCACCATTACATGCGGTTCTGTCAACACGTCAAGCTCCACCACTTGCATATGCCCTGGTAACTCCGAGAACAGGTCACGGTTCCACTGCAACAGCTCTTGACACTGTTGTCTCTGGGCCGGTGTTAGAGTCTCTGCAATGGTGACACCGTCCACTGAGGCTTTTGGACTAACTCCCAGGCAAGGGGTTTCCAGCAATTCCCGATCTCACCATGGCTTGAGCAAGTTCACATGATATATTTGGTGTGGCTTTCTTCGACCTGGCTGGTGTACCTTGTAATTCACCTCACCAAGTTTTTCCACCACCTCGTATGGGCCATGCCACTTGGCTAGGAGCTTGCGGTCCCCGTGCTGGAACTGCCTCAGCCTCACTGATCAGTTATTCACCCTTGCCTGTGCCTCCTGTGCCTGGGGAAGATGCGCCTTTACGATTGGCATTACTTTCACCATCCTCTCCTGTAACTGGGCGACATGCTTTATGACGGTCTGGTGTAGCGTGACCTTGGCTTCCCAGGTTTTCTTGCCAATGTCCATGAACCCTCGCAGATGTCGACCATACAGGGGCTCGAACAGTGAGAAGCCTTTGGAGACTTCTCTGACTGAGAAGAGCAGAAATGGAAGCAGATAGTCCCAGTCTCGACCATCCTTCTCAATGACCTTCTTGAGCATAGCTTTTAAGGTTGTTGAAGCCCTCTACTAGGCCGTCTGTCTGCGGATGGTAGACCAAGGTTCACAGTTGGGCAATCTGAAGTACCTTACACAACTCCCTCATCACATTGCTTATAAAAGGGGTTTCCTGGTCTGTCAAAATATCCTTAAGGAGGACCGTCCTAGCAAAAATAATGGACAAGTTCCTGGCCGATACTCTTGGCTGAAGAGTTTCTTAGTGGTATTGGTACTGCTTCAGGGTACCGGGTCGCATAGTCCATGACTACTAGGATGTATTGATGCCATTGTGCAGACTTAACTAGAGGACTCACTACGTCCATGCCAATTCTCTCAAATGGGACCTTTATTAAAGGTAACAGAACTAGGGGACTTTGGAAGTGAGTAGAGGAAGTGGTTATCTGGCAGGTGGGGCAGGACCTATAATATTTTATGATCTCCCGGTAACATCCTGGCCAATAGAACCTCTGCATTATTTTCTCCTGCGTTTTCTCTACCCCTATATGTCCCCCCAAAACATGTGAATGGGCCATGTCTAAAACCCTCCGTCAGTAGGGACCTGTAACCAACAGCTGTTCCACTGTCTCCCCTCCCTTAGTGTGGTCATTCGATTCAGTAACTCGCCATTGACTGCAAAGTGTGGGAACCTAGTGTCAGCTCCCGGCTCTTGAGCAACAATATCACAAACACATTTTCGAATTCCCCTTTTAGGTTAAGATGCCGCATTTGAGCAGTCCCAAAATTTTCCACAGAACCCCCCAGTTCAGGAACCTCAGCTTCTCTGGCCACAGTCTTGTCCTCGTCACCCACCAGGACACACAAGGGGAACTCATTCACCTTCAACTGCGATGGGGATTTATCAGAGTTGAGCTCCTGTCTGAATCACTCAGCATGCCCCAAACAGGCTGAAGTCCTGCCCGATTATCAGGGGGTGTAGTAAGTCTGAGGTAGTCCTTGGCATCCCTATGGATACAGCGGATGCCCACGTATTTTCCGGGGATCAACTGGTAGGGGAGTGTAGCTCTTATCAGGGTCACCAAAGTCCCTGAGTCCAAAAGTCCTGACACCAGCACCCCATTTATAGTCATGAGACATGACTGTGGCCCCTCTCCGGGCTGATAGTCCATACTGCAAGTGGGATAAGCATAGTACGAACAGCGCCTGCCTAGGCTGCAGTCCATCTGCTCAGAAGACATAGGACAATGGCTAGCTATGTGTCCAGGACCGTGGCACCTCCAGCAGACCAGGTCTTTACCAGCAGCTTGTGTCAACCCATCAGCGACCCCTTGGGACCACGGACCCCCCTCAGTGGTGGCTCTGCTACCCCTCTTTTTGAACCCTGGCTCCCATTGGGTAGCCCTGTATGGAGATGCACCATCTCCCAGCTTCCTTAGGGACCTCTAGACCACCTGGTACCTTTTTAGGAGGCCCATCAGGTCATCCACATTCTTGGGGTCTCCCTGTGCAACTCAGGACTGCACTGGCATGGGGAGGGAGTGAATAAATCTGTCCATGACCACCCAAACGCTCGACCATCTGGGCTGGAAGGGAGGATTCTGGCTGCAACAATTTCTGTACCAGATGCAGTAGGTCAAACATCTGAGAGCGAGGGGGTTTGTTACCATATTATGCCCAGTCATGAACCCTTTGGGCTCTGACAGACATAGTGAGCCCGGAGCATGCCAATATTTCATTTTTTAATTTGGCATATTCCCGGGCATCTTGTAAGGCCAAGTTGTAATTAGCCTTCTGGGGTTCGCTAGTCAAATAGGGGGCCAGCACCTCCGACCACTGCTCTGGTGGCAGCCTCTCATGCTCTGCAAGACGCTCAAACACAGTCAAAAATGCCTCTACAACATCACTCGGCATAATTTTCTGCATCGCTCATCTTACTGCCTTCTGGACGTACGTGTCATCACCTGGACTTGTGGAATGGGCTTCCAGTCTCCCATGAATCGCCTCGGTAAGTAACTCAATCTGCTGCTGCTGTTGTCTGAACTGGTCCTGTTGGTATTGCTGCTGTTGTTGCATCTGCTGGACAGGCAACTTACACATCTCCTGATGTGCCAGCTGTTGCGCGTTCACCAAATGCTTAATCAGGTCCTCCATCCTGTCTGTCGTCTCCTGGATTATGGCCATCTTTGAGAGCAATCATTTTTCAAAATTTCTGCCATCAGAGTCATGTGAGGGCTTGTTTTTTGTAGGACAAGTTGACTTTTTATTGGTATTATATTCGGGCATATGACATTTTTGATCGCTTACTATTCTGATTTTTGGGAGGCAAAATAAACAAAAAGCAGCGACTTTGGAATTTGTTTTAGTTTTTTTTTATGCCATTTCGCGTGTGGTAAAATTGATAAGGAAGCTTTATTATTTATTCATGTAAGGGCTTGTTTTCTGAGGGACGAGTTAACTTTTTATTGGTACCATTTTCGTTCACATAATGTTTCTGATCGCTTTCTATTCCAAATCTTGGGAGGCAGAATGAACAAAAACCAACAAAACAAGAATTATTTTTTTAATGCCATTCACCCTGCGGGGAAAGTGATAAGACAGCTTTATTCTTCGGGCCAGTACGATTACAGCCATACCACATTTATATTTTTTTTATGTTTTTGCGCTTTTACACAATAAAATCTTTTACAGAAAAAATAATTAATTTTGCATCTCTTTATTTTGAGAGCTATAACTCTTATTTTTCCACTGATCAAGCTGTATAGTGGCTTTTTTTTTTGCGGGACAAGATGATGTTTTCAGCTATACCATTATCATTTACATTTGTCTTTTTGATTGCATATTATTCCACATTTTCTCCGGCCGTATGATGATAAAGCATATACAAGGCTGGGGCAAATACCAGGCTGGGGGAGCATAAACCACTCAGTAGTAGCATATACCAGGATGGGGGAGCATATTATACAAGGATGGAGGACCATATACTAGGACTAGCTATTAAATCTGTTCTACGCCCGGGTGGCGAGCATTTTTATTGGTACATTTTTGTGCTATGTTAAAGGGAACCTATCACCAGAAATATTAACCTGCAGTTAAGCAGTTAATCTGCAAATTAACGCGTTATTATACTGCCCAGCGCCTGCACGCAGCCGACAGCAGCAGGGAGAAAATGAACCCTGCTAGTTCAGTCACTGCTCTGAGAATACAGAACTGCAGCTGTTACCTCGCTCCCAGCCCTAACTGACAGCCGGCCTCAATGTAGTAAGGGCCGGGGTTGCGATTACAGCGACCGCTCTGTATACTCAGAGCAATGACCGAACCCACCGCGCCCCCACCTCCATGACTGAAACCGAATGCTGGCAGGAAAAATAACATTAATTTTCTCCCTGCTGCATTTGGCTCCGTGCAGGTGCTGGGCAGCATAATGACGGTGTTAACCTGCAGATTAACTGCACATCTGCAGGTTAACAGCATTATTTCTGTTAACAGATTCCATCTAATTTTGCAGTACATTACTTCAATAAAATGGCGCTATCTGGCGCCATTTTTTTAACACACTCAGTCTGTGAATTCGCATATACAGTGCCTTCAATAAAATGGCGCCAGAGTCAGCGTGTGCGCATACTGTGATCTCCGACACCATTTTATTGAAGTAATGTACTACAACGTCAACAAAGCAGTGTGCACCCACTGCCTATCGCCATTATCCCTATGGCCGGTGCATGCGTACTGCTATGATGACGCTGTAATACATTACTTCAATAAAATGACACTAGATTCAGCATGTGCATATACCATTATCTCCGGCACCATTTTGTTGAAGACACTGTATGTACGAATTCGCTGACACAGTGTGTGAAAAAAAAATGGCCTCGGAAATGTACCAAGTAAAATGATTGCCACCCGGTAGTAGAACAGGTACAATAGCTAGTCTATAATACACTGCTCAAAAAAATAAAGGGAACACTAAAATACCACATCCAAGATATCACTGAATGAAATATTTCAGTCGCAAATCTTTATTCATTGCATAGTGGAATGTGTTGAGAACAATAAAACATAAAATTGGTCAATGTAAATCAAAATGAATATCCCCTGGAGGTCTGGGTTTGGAATGATACTCAAAATCAAAGTGGAAAATCAAATTACAGGCTGATCCAAATTCAGTGTAAATGCCTCAAGACAAGGAAATGATGTTCAGTTGTGTGTGTGTTGCCTCGATGTGCCTGTATGACCTCCCTACAAGGCCTGGGCATGCTCCTGGTGAGGTGGCGGATGGCCTCCTGAGGGATCTCCTCCCAGACCGGGACAAAATCATCTGCCAACTCCTGGACAGTCTGTTGTGCAATGTGACGTTGGTGGATGGTGCGAGACATGATGTCCCAGATGTGTTCAATCAGATTCAGGTCTGGGGAACGGGCGGGCCAGTCCACAGCTTCAATGCCTTCATCTTGCAGGAACTGCTGACACACTCCAGCCACATGAGGTCTGGCATTGTCCTGCATTAGGAGGAACCCAGAGTCAACCGCACCAGCATATGGTCTCACAAGGGATCTGAGGATCTCATCTCGGTACCTAATGGCAGTTAGGCTACCTCTGGCGAGCAGAATGAGGGCTGTACGGCCTTCCAAAGAAATGCCACCCCACACCATTACTGAACCACTGCCAATCCGATCATGCTGAAGGATGTTGTAGGCAGCAGATCGCTCTCCACGGCGTCTCAAGACCCTGTCACGTCTGTCACATGTGCTCAGTGTGAACCTGCTTTCATCTGTGAAGAGCACAGGGTGCCAGTGGCGAATTTTCCAATCCTGGTGTTCTGTGGCAAATGCCAATCGTCCTACACGGTGTTGGGCTGTGAGCACAACCCTCATCTGTGGACATCGGGCACTCAGACCATCCTCATGGAGTCGGTTTCTAATCGTTTGTGCAGACACATGCACATTTGTGGCCTGATGAAGGTCATTTTGCAGGGCTCTGGCAGTGCTCTTCCTGTTCCTCCTTGCACAAAGGCTGAGGTAACAGTCCTGCTGCTGGGTTGTTGCCCGCCTACGGCCCCCTCCACATCTCCTGGTGTGCTGGCCTGTCTCCTGGTAGCGCCTCCAGCCTCTGGACACTACGCTGACAGACACAGCAAACCTTCTTGCCACAGCTCGCATTGATGTGCCATCCTGGATGAGCTGCACTACCTGAGCCACTTGTGTGGGTTGTAGAGTCCGTCTCATGCTACCACGAGTGTGAAAGCACAACCAACATTCAAAAGTGATCAAAACATCAGCCAGAAAGCATTAGTACTGAGATGTGGTCTGTGGTCCCCACCTGCAGAACCACTCCGTTATTGAGTATGTCTAGATAATTGCCAATAATTTCCATCTGTTGTCTATTCCATTTGCACAACAGCATGTGAAATTGATTGTCAAACAGTGTTGCTTCCTAAGTGGACAGTTTGATTTCACAGAAGTTTGATTTAGTTGGAGTTATATTCTGTTGTTTAAGTGTTCCCTTTATTTTTTTGAGCAGTGTATATCCAGAGATGTATCCTTCTGTCTGTAGCCTCCGGCTCCACAAGAGAAATAGACATGCAGAGGTCAGGAGAGACGTGCCAAATGACCGTCTCCGCGGGTGATCCGCAGGCATCTCTGGATGCATAGTGGGCATGGGATTTCTTGAAGTCTCATCCACTATGCTGTAACATTTGGACGCTGCACAAGTACACAGCGTCCAACCAGCAGCGTTTACTGACCGTCTGCACATACCTTGAGGCAGCATAAATAATTGTGAATCCATTTCACTAGTCTTAGTGCAAACGAAAGTGAATATGTGCACTGTAGCCCTCAAAACAAGCCCCAGAAAATGAATGGTTTTGCAGGGCAGTGGTCACAATTACTCTCTCCTTATCTTATCTTATCTGACTGACTCTTCTTTAGATATGCATTTTGCTACTGTCCTTGTCACTCAGTGGCGGACACTGACAGCTTTGGGCCCCTGTGCAAGAAATGTGTCTGGGCCCCCCTCCCTGCCCAGCATCATACCTCCCAACTTTTGAAGATGGGAAAGAGGGACCAAGCTTGTGGCGCGCAACGTGCGCCGCGGCAAATTTTAGGCCACGCCTCTGGCCACACCCATTCATAACTAGTCACACCCATATCCACGTCCCAACCACACCCATTTAGCACTGCTGATCACACTTTCGTAAAGAATAATTATAAATAAAAAAATATGGCCACACAGTGCTCCATACTGTATAATGGCCACACATGATGGTCAATACTGTATAATGACCGCAGATAATGCTCCATACTGTATAATGACCGCACATGATGCTCCATACTGTATAATGGCCACACATGATGCTCCATACTGTATAATGACCGCACATGATGCTCCATACTGTATAATGACCGCACATGATGCTCCATACTGTATAATGGCTGCACATGATGCTCCATATTGTATATTGACCGCACATGATGCTCCATACTGTATAATGACCGCACATGATGCTCCATACTGTATAATGACCGCACATGATGCTCCATGCTGTATACTGACCGCACATGATGCTCCATACTGTATAATGACCCCTCATGATGCTCCATACTGTGTAATGACCGCACATGATGCTCCATACTGTATAATGACCGCACATGATGCTCCATACTGTATAATGACCGCACATGATGCTCCATACTGTATAATGACCGCACATAATGCTCCATACTGTATAATGACCGCACATGATGCTCCATACTGTATAATGGCCACACATGATGCTCCATTCTGTATAATGACCGCACATGAGGCTCCATACTGTATAATGACCGCACATAATGCTCCATACTGTATAATGACCGCACATAATGCTCCATACTGTATAATGACCGCACATGATGCTGCATACTGTATAATGGCCGCACATGATGCTCCATACTGTATATTGACCGCACATGAGGCTCCATACTGTATAATGACCGCACATGATGCGCCATACTGTATAATGACCGCACATGATGCTCCATACTGTATAATGACCGCACATGATGCTCCATACTGTATATTGACCGCACATGAGGCTCCATACTGTATAATGACCGCACATGATGCGCCATACTGTATAATGACCGCACATGATGCTCCATACTGTATAATGACCGCACATGATGCTCCATACTGTATAATGACCGCACATAATGCTCCATACTGTATAATGACTGCACATGATGCTCCATACTGTATATTGACCGCACATGATGCTCCATACTGTATAATGACCGCACATGATGCTCTATACTGTATAATGACCGCACATGATGCTCCATACTGTATAATGACCGCACATAATGCTCCATACTGTATAATGACCGCACATGATGCTCCATACTGTATAATGACCGCACATGATGCTCCATACTGTATAATGACCGCACATAATGCTCCATACTGTATAATGACTGCACATGATGCTCCATACTGTATAATGACCGCACATGATGCTCTGTACTGTATAATGACCGCACATGATGCTCCATACTGTATAATGACCGCACATAATGCTCCATACTGTATAATGACTGCACATGATGCTCCATACTGTATATTGACCGCACATGATGCTCCATACTGTATAATGACCGCACATGATGCTCCATACTGTATAATGACCGCACATGATGCTCCATACTGTATAATGACCGCACATGATGCTCCATACTGTGTAATGACTGCACATGAGGCTCCATACTGTATAATGACCGCACATGATGCTCCATACTGTATAATGACCGCACATGATGCTCCATACTGTATAATGACTGCACATGATGCTCCATACTGTATAATGACCGCACATGATGCTCCATACTGTATATACTGTGCACTGTACTATGTGCACATATATAGTGTTATATACACTGAGCACTGACCATTATAATATACTATATTATAATGTGAGTTCCTGCAGCCTGGTCAGTGCTCAGTGCACATAACACTATATATGTGCACATAGTACAAATATATATCTGATATATAATGTGGGATGTCCTGGAGCCGGGCTCAGGGTCACACAGTGCAGGGTGAGGATCACTGTGACTAAGGCTAGGGTCACATTGCGTTATGTGACCGCGTTTAACGGACTACGTTACACCGCGGCATAACGCGGTGTTAACGTAGTCCGTTAACGCCGCCATAGCCTGTAATGGTGAGCGCATCGCTAGCGCACGCCCACATTGGTCGGGCGCTAGCGATGTCGCGTCATTTGAGTGACGGACCTCGGACGCTGCTTGCAGCGTCCGCGGCGCGCCTGAGGTCCGTTCCTCGCTAGTGCAGATCGGGGATCTGCGCTAGCGGGGACGCCGAACGCGGACCCTAGAGAAGCATTGCGTTAGCGCAATTCACTAGCGCTATGCGCTTAACGGATTGCCCTAACGCAATGTGAACCTAGCCTTATTGCTGCAGCTTCAGCTTACATGCAGATCGGGTGACGCTGGAGCCGAGACCTTATCTGTATGTAAACTTAAGGTGGTGCAATAAATCTCACAGTACAGAGAGATCCTCTACAGAAAGCAGATAAGAAAGCAGGAGTGAGATGAAGCCCTCCTGCCCGGGACCCCATGGCTTTCTACTAACTTCATCTCTCCTCTCCGGCGCGCAGGTGACGTCAGATCAGCAGACACACAGGCTCCTGCTGTGTCTGCAATAGGAAGATGCCGGCCGGCACTTGTACACTGCTAATACAGTGCGGGGCCTGCACCCGTGCACCGATCTACTGCAGCAGCACAAAGCCGGGCCCCTGTATGTCCCTGCCTGCAAGGGCCCCCTCCACCTCCGGGCCCCGGTGCGGCTGCACCGGTTGAACCGGCGGTAGGTCCGCCCCTGTTGTCACTACAAGTAGCACAAAGTGATACCTACAGCTCATTCAGGTTACTCAGACAGTCCAGCTCCTCGGGATGACATATTTATACAGTGTAGGTGGCCGACAGGGAGGATACTGAATGGAGTGTATATCTATCCCAGAAAGTTAGGCTTTGTGAGATATTAAAACCAGGTAGCACTGGTTGGTGCAGCAGCTTAGGTGCTGAGCTGTTTTATTCATGATAATTCCGGGCTGGTTTTTATTGGAGTGATGCATAGGATTTGGTAGTGGGACTCATCAGTTCCACTCCCGCTCCAGTACAGGTAGTACTGGAGGCTTAGCCAGCTCAGCTGAGAGAGGTTGTCTCATTACTGTTGTGAATTCTGCTCTTGGGCTCCCTCCGGTGGTTGTTGGTGGTAGTGCAGTTGTCTTGGGGTTGTATCGGGCAGGTGTTTCTGCTGATTGCAGCTCTATTAGGTATTTAGGTGTGCAGGCTCCATGGGTCAGTGCCAGTTGTCCATTGTACTTGGAGGGATTGCATCTCTCTCTGGCTCCTCATGCCATGCTGCCAATTCAGATAAGATAAGTGTCTGTTTTTGTCTCTGTGCACACATGCAGTGTGCTTTGCAATTCAGTGCAATTTATTGTGTTTTTTGTCCAGCTTAGACTTTGTTTGGATTTTTCAGTCATGCTGGATTCTCAGGAGATGCAGATATACTTTCTATGTCTTTAGTTAGATGTGGAATATTTGTATTATCTGCTGTTGATATTTTTAGGATTTTAATACTGACCGCTTAGAATTCTGTCCTATCCTTTTCTATTTAGCTAGAAGTGCCTCTTTTGCTAAATCCTGTTTTTCTGCCTGCGTGTGTCTTTCCTCTTATATTCACAGTCAATATTTGTGGGGGGCTGCCTATCCTTTGGGGTTCTGCTCTGAGGCAAGATAGAATTCCCATTTCTATCTATAGGGGTATTTAGTTCTCCGGCTGTGTCGAGGTGTCTAGGATGTGTTAGGTACATCCCACGGCTACTTCTAGTTGCGGTGTTAGTTCAGGGTTTGCGGTCAGTACAGGTACCACCTACTCCTGAGAAAGTCTTTCATGCGGCTCCAAGGTTACCAGATCATAACAGTACAACTGGCCAACAATGAGTTAAATGCATCTCAGAAGAAGGGAAGAAAGAGCCATTTTTTTTCTGTAGTCTGCTTTGGCTTTTCTTCACTCTTTTCCTCTGGGTGACTGAGGAGTCTTGTACTAGCATGGATGTTCAGGGATTGGTTTCTCATGTAGACCAGCTTGCTGCTAGGGTACAGGGTATTTCTGATTATATTACTCAGACTCCGCTTTTAGAGCCTAGGATTCCTACTCCTGATTTGTTTTTTGGGGACAGATCCAAATTTTTGAGTTTTAGAAACAACTGTAAACTGTTTTTTGCTCTGAAGCCTCGTTCCTCTGGTGATCCCATTCAGCAGGTTAAAATTGTCATATCCCTGCTGCGTGGCGACCCTCAGGATTGGGCATTTTCCCTGGAATCTGGGAATCCAGCCTTGCTTAATGTAGATGCCTTTTTCCAGGCTCTAGGATTATTATATGATGAGCCAAATTCTGTGGATCAAGCGGAGAAGACCTTGTTGGCCCTGTCTCAGGGTCAAGAAGCGGCAGAATTGTATTGTCAGAAATTTAGAAAATGGTCTGTGCTGACTAGATGGAATGAGGATGCTTTGGCGGCGATTTTCAGAAAGGGTCTTTCTGAATCTGTCAAAGATGTTATGGTGGGGTTTCCCACGCCTGTTGGTCTGAGTGATTCTATGTCTCTGGCCATTCAGATCGATCGGCGCTTGCGGGAGCGCAGAACTGTGCGCGCTGTGGCGTTGTCCTCAGAGCAGATGCCTGAGCCTATGCAGTGTGATAGGATTCTGTCTAGAACGGAACAACAAGGATTCAGACGTCAGAATAGGTTGTGTTTTTATTGTGGCGATGCTTCTCATGTCATTTCAGTCTGCCCTAAGCGTACAAAGAGAATCCCTAGTTCAGTTACCATCGGAACTGTACAACCTAAATTTCTGTTATCTGTGACCTTGATCTGCTCATTGTCATCATTTTCTGTCATGGCGTTTGTTGATTCAGGCGCCGCTTTGAACTTAATGGACTTTGAATTTGCCAGGCGTTGTGGTTTCCCCTTGCAGTCTTTGCAGAACCCTATTCCTTTAAGGGGCATTGATGCTACACCTTTGGCTAAAAATAAACCCCAGTTTTGGACACAGGTGACCATGTGCATGGCGCCAGCCCATCAGGAAGATTGTCGTTTTCTGGTGTTGCATAATTTGCATGATGCTATTGTGCTGGGTTTTCCATGGTTGCAGATACATAATCCTGTGTTGGATTGGAAGTCTATGTCTGTAACTAGTTGGGGTTGTCAGGGGGTTCATAATGACGTTCCTGTGATGTCAATCTCCTCTTCCTCCTCTTCTGAAGTTCCAGAGTTTTTGTCTGATTTTCAGGATGTATTCGATGAGCCCAAGTCCAGTTCCCTTCCACCGCATAGGGACTATGATTGTGCTATTGACTTGATTCCAGGCTGTAAGTTTCCTAAGGGCCGACTTTTCAACCTGTCTGTGCCGGAACATACCGCCATGCGGAGTTATGTTAAGGAGTCTTTGGAGAGAGGGCATATTCGGCCATCTTCTTCACCGTTGGGAGCGGGATTTTTTTTTGTTGCTAAGAAGGATGGCTCCTTGAGACCCTGTATTGATTATCGCCTCTTGAATAAGATCACTGTCAAGTTTCAATACCCTTTACCTTTGCTTTCTGATTTGTTTGCCAGGATTAAGGGGGCTAGTTGGTTTACTAAAATTGACCTTCGGGGGGCATATAATCTTGTTCGTATTAAGCAGGGTGACGAATGGAAAACTGCGTTTAATACGCCCGAAGGCCATTTTGAATATCTTGTGATGCCATTCGGGCTCTCTAATGCTCCATCTGTTTTTCAGTCCTTCATGCATGATATCTTCCGGAATTATCTTTATAAATTCATGATTGTATATTTGGATGACATCTTAATTTTTTCTGATGATTGGGAGTCTCATGTGAAACAGGTTAGGATGGTATTTCAGATCCTTCGTGATAATGCTTTGTTTGTGAAGGGGTCTAAGTGTCTCTTTGGAGTGCAGAAGGTTTCTTTTTTGGGCTTCATTTTTTCTCCCTCATCTATAGAGATGGATCCGGTTAAGGTTCAGGCCATTCATGATTGGATTCAGCCCACATCCGTGAAGAGCCTTCAGAAATTTTTGGGCTTTGCTAATTTTTATCGCCGTTTCATTGCTAACTTCTCAAGTGTGGTTAAGCCCCTGACCGATTTAACGAAGAAGGGCGCTGATGTGACGAATTGGTCCTCTGTGGCTGTCTCTGCTTTTCAGGAGCTTAAACGCCGATTTACTTCTGCCCCGGTGTTGCGTCAGCCAGATGTTTGTCTTCCGTTTCAGGTTGAGGTTGACGCTTCTGAGATTGGGGCAGGGGCCGTTTTGTCTCAGAGGAATTCTGATGGTTCCTTGATGAAACCGTGTGCCTTCTTTTCCCGTAAGTTTTCGCCTGCTGAACGCAATTATGATGTCGGCAATCAGGAGTTGTTGGCTATGAAGTGGGCGTTTGAGGAATGGCGACATTGGCTTGAGGGAGCCAAGCACCGTATTGTGGTCTTGACCGATCATAAAAATCTGATTTACCTCGAATCTGCCAAATGGTTGAATCCTAGACAGGCTCGATGGTCCCTGTTTTTCTCCCGTTTTGATTTCGTGGTTTCGTATCTTCCGGGTTCTAAGAATATTAAGGCTGATGCCCTCTCTAGGAGTTTTTTGCCTGATTCTCCTGAGGTACTTGAGCCGGTCGGCATTCTGAAGGAAGGGGTGGTCCTTTCTGCCATTTCCCCTAATTTGCGACGGTTTCTGCAGGAATTTCAGGCTGACAAACCTGACCGCTGTCCAGTGGGGAAACTGTTTGTTCCTGATAGATGGACTAGTAGAGTGATTTCTGAGGTTCATTGTTCTGTGTTGGCTGGCCATCCTGGGATTTTTGGTACCAGAGATTTGGTTGGTAGGTCCTTTTGGTGGCCTTCTTTGTCGCGTAATGTGCGTTCTTTTGTGCAGTCCTGTGGGACTTGTGCACGGGCCAAGCCTTGCTGTTCCCGTGCTAGTGGGTTGCTTTTGCCTTTGCCGGTCCCTGAGAGGCCCTGGACGCATATTTCTATGGATTTTATTTCAGATCTTCCGGTTTCCCAGAGGATGTCGGTTATCTGGGTGGTTTGTGACCGGTTTTCTAAGATGGTTCATTTGGTGCCTTTGCCTAAATTGCCTTCCTCTTCTGATTTGGTACCGTTGTTTTTTCAGCATGTGGTTCGTTTGCATGGTATTCCGGAGAATATTGTGTGTCATGGTTCCCAATGGCAGGGGAACGTCAGGACACATAAATAACGGACGAGCTCTTGGGTGATGGAATCTCGAGCTGACCGTGAGCTAAACCTACCACACAACTAATAGTGGCCGGGGGGCGTGCCTAAGTTTTATCCCTAGACGTCTCTCGCCAGCCGGAGGACTAACTAACCCTAGTAGAGGAAAAAACAGACCTGGCTTACCTCTAGGGAAATTCCCCCGAAAAGGAGACAGAAGCCCCCCACATATATTGACGGTGAGTTCAGAGGAAAAGACATACGCAGTATGAAGGTAGGTTCAGCAAAGCGAGGTCCGCTTACTAGATAGTAGAAAGATACAAAAGGGAACTGCACGGTCAGCTGAAAACCCTTTTAAAATACCATCCTGAAATTACTTTAAGACTCATGTGTCAACTCATGACACCGGAGTGGTAATTTCAGCCCACAAGAGCTTCCAGCTACAGAGAATGATATAACTGTAAACTGGAACAAAAAATGCAAACAAACTTAGGACAAAGAGTCCAACTTAGCTGATCAGTAGTCTAGGAGCAGGAACATGCAACAGAAAGGCTCTAGTTACATTGATGGCCGGCAAGGCAATGACTGAAGAGCAGGAATAAATAGGAACTCCCCACTACTGATGAAAACAGGTGAACTGAGAAAAAAAACACACCCGAGTCACCAGTACCACTAGCCACCACCAGAAGGAGCCCAAAAGCAGATTCACAACAGTACCCCCCCCTCAAGGAGGGGGCACCGAACCCTCACAAGAACCACCAGGGCGATCCGGATGAGCCCTATGAAAGGCACGAACCAAATCAGAGGCATGAACATCAGAAGCAGTTACCCAAGAATTATCTTCTTGACCATAACCCTTCCACTTAACCAGATATTGTAGTCTCCGTCTGGAAATACGGGAGTCCAAGATTTTCTCCACAACATACTCCAATTCACCCTCAACCAGCACAGGAGCAGGAGGCTCGGTAGAAGGAACAACCGGCACCTCATACCTCCGCAACAACGACCGATGGAAGACATTATGGATAGCGAAAGATGCCGGAAGGTCTAAACGAAAGGATACAGGGTTAAGAATCTCCAAAATCCTATAAGGACCGATGAACCGAGGCTTAAACTTAGGAGAAGAAACCCTCATAGGGACAAAACGGGAAGACAACCACACCAAGTCCCCAACACGAAGACGAGGACCAACACGACGACGGCGGTTGGCAAAATGCTGAGTCTTCTCCTGGGACAACTTCAAATTGTCCACCACCTGTCCCCAAATCCGATGCAACCTATCCACCATAGTATCCACTCCAGGACAATCCGAAGACTCCACCTGACCGGAAGAAAAACGAGGGTGAAACCCCGAATTGCAAAAGAAAGGAGAAACCAAAGTGGCAGAACTAGCCCGATTATTGAGGGCAAACTCTGCCAACGGCAAAAAGGCAACCCAGTCATCCTGATCCACAGACACAAAACACCTCAAATAAGTCTCCAAGGTCTGATTAGTTCGCTCCGTCTGGCCATTAGTCTGAGGATGGAACGCAGACGAAAAAGACAAATCAATGCCCATCCTAGCACAGAATGCCCGCCAAAATCTAGACACGAACTGGGTCCCCCTGTCAGAAACGATATTTTCCGGAATACCATGCACGCGAACCACATTTTGAAAAAACAGAGGAACCAATTCGGATGAGGAAGGCAACTTAGGCAAAGGTACCAAATGAACTATCTTTGAAAAACGGTCACACACCACCCAGATGACAGACATTTTCTGAGAAGCAGGGAGATCAGAAATAAAATCCATAGAGATGTGAGTCCAAGGCCTCTTCGGAATAGGCAAAGATAACAACAATCCGCTAGCCCGAGAACAACAAGGCTTGGCCCGAGCACAAACATCACAAGACTGCACAAAAACTCGTACGTCTCGAGACAGGGAAGGCCACCAGAAGGACCTAGCCACCAAATCCCTAGTACCAAAGATTCCAGGATGACCTGCCAACGCAGAAGAATGAACCTCCGAGATGACTCTACTGGTCCAATCATCAGGAACAAACAGTCTACCAGGCGGGCAACGATCAGGTCTATCCGCCTGAAACTCCTGCAAAGCCCGTCGCAGGTCTGGGGAAACAGCAGATAATATCACCCCATCCTTAAGGATACCTGTAGGTTCAGAATCACCAGGGGAATCAGGCTCAAAACTCCTAGAAAGGGCATCTGCCTTCACATTTTTAGAACCTGGTAGGTATGAGACCACAAAATTAAACCGAGAGAAAAACAACGACCAGCGCGCCTGTCTAGGATTCAGGCGCTTGGCAGACTCAAGATAAATCAGATTCTTGTGATCGGTCAATACCACCACCTGATGTCTAGCCCCCTCAAGCCAATGACGCCACTCCTCAAAAGCCCACTTCATAGCCAAAAGCTCCCGATTACCAATATCATAGTTTCGCTCGGCGACACAAAGAAAAAACCGGCTCCTAAGGGAGATGAAGAAGGACGAATATGTCCCTTTTCCAGGGACTCCTTAATATACTCTCGCATAGCAACATGTTCAGGTACGGATAAATTAAACAAACGACCCTTTGGAAATTTACTGCCTGGAATCAGATCTATGGCACAATCGCAATCTCTGTGAGGAGGGAGTGAACCAAGCTTAGGCTCCTCAAAAACATCACGATAATCAGACAAAAATGCCGGAATCTCAGAGGGAATAGATGATGAAATGGAAACCAAAGGTACGTCCCCATGAGCCCCCTGACATCCCCAGCTTAACACAGACATAGCTTTCCAGTCAAGGACTGGATTATGAGATTGTAACCATGGCAATCCGAGCACCAAAACATCATGTAGATTGTACAACACAAGGAATCGAATCACCTCCTGATGGTCTGGAGTCATACGCATAGTCACTTGTGTCCAGTATTGTGGTTTATTACTAGCCAATGGCGTAGAATCAATACCCTTCAGAGGTATAGGGACTTCCAGAGGCTCTAGTGTTGTGAATTTGGTTTCTGGGCTCCCCCGGTGGTTACTGGTGGTACTGAACTTGTGTGCTTCATCTCCTCTGTTCACCTGTTTCCATCAGGATGTGGGAGTTTCTATTTAGCCTTGCTCCTCAGTCATTTCTATGCCGGCCAACAATGTTACCAGAAGCCTTTCTGTTGCATGTTCCTGCTCCTAGACTACTATCAGCTAAGTTGGACTTGTAGTCCTAAGATTGTTTTGCATTTTTGTTCCAGTTCTCTGTGTTTGAATATTTTTGAGGCTGGAAGCTCTTGTGAGCTGAAATTGCCACTCTGGTGTCATGAGTTGATATTAGAGTCTTAAAGTAATTTCAGGATGGTGTTTTGAAAGGGTTTTCAGCTGACTGTGAAAGTTCCCTTTTCTGTCTTCCTACTATCTAGTAAGCGGACCTCAATTTGCTAAACCTATCTTCATACTTCGTATGTCATTTTCCTCTAAAATCACCGACAATATATGTGGGGGCTACTGTCTGCCTTTTGGGGAAAATTTCTCTAGAGGTAAACCAGGTCTGTATTTTCCTCTGCTAGGGTCAGTCAGTCCTCCGGCTGGCGCTGGGCGTCTAGGGATAAAACGTAGGCACGCTACCCGGCCACTGTTAGTTGTGCGGTAGGTTTAGCTCACAGTCAGCTCGAGTTCCCATCTTCCAAGAGCTAGTCCTTTTGTATGCTTTACTACGGTCTCTTGCCATTGAGAACCATGACAGTTTGGCCGGCCAAGAGTTAAAATAATTGGCAGAAGAAAGGAGAGAAAAGAAGTCTGCAGAGAATTTTTTTTTTTCTGAGTTTGCTCATTAGTTGATTCACTTGCATCTCTGCTTACTGCAGCCTTCGTCTCTCTCTCCTTCTAATCCTTGAATGGTTCTGATTTCACCTGATTAAAATGGATCCTCAGAGTTTAGCTACTGGTTTGGATAAATTCGCTATGAAGGTTCAAAGTTTACAGGATTTTGTAATTCATGCTCCTATATCTGAACCTAGAATTCCTTTACCTGAATTTTTCTCCGGGGATAGATCTCGCTTCCAGAATTTCAAACATAATTGTAAATTATTTTTGTCTCTGAGATCTCGCTCCGCTGGAGATCCTGCACAGCAGGTCAGGATTGTAATTTCCTTGCTCCGGGGCGACCCTCAGGATTGGGCATTTGCTTTGGCACCAGGGGATCCGGCGTTGCTCAATGTGGATGCGTTTTTCCTGGCTTTGGGGTTGCTTTATGAGGAACCTCATTTAGAGATTCAGGCTGAAAAAGCCTTGATGGCCCTGTCTCAAGGGCAAGATGAGGTTGAAATATACTGCCAAAAATTTCGTAAGTGGTCTGTGCTTACTCAGTGGAATGAGTGCGCCCTGGCGGCGAATTTCAGAGAGGGTCTCTCTGATGCCATTAAAGATGTTATGGTGGGGTTCCCTGTGCCTACAGGTCTGAATGAGTCCATGACAATGGCTATTCAGATTGATCGGCGTTTGCGGGAGCGCAAACCTGTGCACCATTTGGCGGTGTCTACTGAGAAGGCGCCAGAGATTATGCAATGTGATAGAATTCTGTCCAGAAGCGAACGACAGAATTTTAGGCGAAAAAATGGGTTATGCTTCTATTGTGGTGATTCAACTCATGTTATATCAGCATGCTCTAAACGTACTAAGAAGGTTGATAAGTCTGTTTCAATTGGCACTTTACAGTCTAAGTTTATTCTATCTGTGACCCTGATTTGCTCTTTATCGTCTATTACCGCGGACGCCTATGTCGACTCTGGCGCCGCTTTGAGTCTTATGGATTGGTCCTTTGCCAAACGCTGTGGGTTTAATTTAGAGCCTCTGGAAGTTCCTATACCTCTGAAGGGTATTGACTCCACGCCATTGGCTAGTAATAAACCACAATACTGGACACAAGTAACTATGCGTATTAATCCGGATCACCAGGAGATTATTCGCTTCCTTGTGTTGTATAATCTACATGATGTGTTGGTGCTTGGATTGCCATGGCTGCAATCTCATAACCCAGTCCTCGACTGGAAAGCAATGTCTGTGTTAAGCTGGGGATGTCAGGGGACTCATGGGGACGTACCTTTGGTTTCCATTTCGTCATCTATTCCCTCTGAGATTCCGGAATTTTTATCTGATTATCGTGACGTTTTTGAGGAGCCTAAACTTGGTTCACTACCTCCGCACAGAGATTGCGATTGTACTATAGATCTGATTCCGGGCAGTAAGTTTCCAAAGGGTCGTTTATTTAATCTATCTGTGCCTGAACATGCTGCTATGCGGGAATATATTAAGGAGTCCTTGGAAAAGGGACATATTCGTCCTTCGTCATCTCCCTTAGGAGCCGTTTTTTTCTTTGTATCTAAAAAAGATGGCTCTTTGAGGCCGTGTATTGATTATCGGCTTTTGAATAAAATCACGGTTAAATATCAGTATCCTTTGCCACTGCTTACTGATTTGTTTGCTCGAATAAAGGGGGCCAAGTGGTTCTCTAAGATTGATCTTCGTGGGGCGTATAATTTAGTGCGAATTAAGCAGGGGGATGAGTGGAAAACCGCATTTAATACGCCTGAGGGCCATTTTGAGTATTTAGTAATGCCTTTTGGTCTTTCAAATGCCCCTTCAGTCTTTCAGTCTTTTATGCATGACATTTTCCGTGAATATTTGGATAAATTTATGATTGTGTATCTGGATGATATTTTGATTTTTTTGGATGACTGGGACGCTCATGTCCAACAGGTCAGGAGGGTTTTTCAGGTTTTGCGCTCTAATTCCTTGTGTGTAAAGGGTTCTAAGTGTGTTTTTGGGGTTCAAAAGATTTCGTTTTTGGGGTACATTTTTTCCCCCTCTTCCATTGAGATGGACCCTGTCAAGGTTCAGGCTATTTGTGATTGGACGCAACCCTCTTCTCTTAAGAGCCTTCAGGAGTTTTTGGGCTTTGCTAATTTTTATCGTCGATTTATAACTGGTTTTTCGGATGTTGCTAAGCCGTTGACTGATTTGACTAAGAAGGGTGCTGATGTTGCTGATTGGTCCCCTGCTGCTGTGGAGGCCTTTCGGGAGCTTAAGCGCCGCTTTTCTTCCGCCCCTGTGTTGCGTCAGCCTGATGTTACTCTTCCTTTTCAGGTTGAGGTCGACGCTTCAGAAATCGGAGCTGGGGCGGTTTTGTCGCAGAAAAGTTCCGACTGCTCCGTGATGAGACCTTGCGCGTTCTTTTCTCGTAAATTTTCGCCCGCTGAGCGAAATTATGATATTGGTAATCGGGAGCTCTTGGCTATGAAGTGGGCTTTTGAGGAGTGGCGTCATTGGCTTGAGGGGGCTAGACATCAGGTGGTGGTATTGACCGACCACAAGAATTTGATTTATCTTGAGTCTGCCAGGCGCCTGAATCCTAGACAGGCGCGCTGGTCGTTATTTTTCTCTCGGTTTAATTTTGTGGTTTCTTACCTACCGGGTTCTAAAAATGTGAAGGCGGATGCCCTTTCTAGGAGTTTTGAGCCTGATTCCCCTGGTAATTCTGAACCTACAGGTATCCTTAAGGATGGAGTGATATTATCTGCTGTTTCCCCAGACTTGCGACGGGTCTTGCAGGAGTTTCAGGCGGATAGACCTGATCGTTGCCCGCCTGGTAGACTGTTTGTTCCGGATGATTGGACCAGTAGAGTCATCTCGGAGGTCCATTCTTCTGCGTTAGCTGGTCATCCTGGAATCTTTGGTACCAGGGATTTGGTGGCTAGGTCCTTCTGGTGGCCTTCCCTGTCGCGAGATGTGCGAGGTTTTGTGCAGTCTTGTGATGTTTGTGCTCGGGCCAAGCCTTGTTGTTCTCGGGCTAGTGGATTGTTGTTATCTTTGCCTATTCCGAAGAGGCCTTGGACTCACATCTCCATGGATTTTATTTCTGATCTCCCTGTTTCTCAGAAGATGTCTGTCATCTGGGTGGTGTGTGACCGTTTCTCTAAGATGGTCCATTTGGTTCCCTTGCCTAAATTGCCTTCCTCATCCGAGCTGGTTCCTCTGTTTTTTCAAAATGTGGTTCGCTTGCATGGTATTCCGGAGAATATCGTTTCTGACAGGGGAACCCAATTTGTGTCTAGATTTTGGCGAGCGTTCTGTGCTAGGATGGGCATTGATTTGTCTTTTTCGTCTGCTTTCCATCCTCAGACTAATGGCCAGACCGAGCGAACTAATCAGACCTTGGAGACTTATTTGAGGTGTTTTGTGTCTGCGGATCAGGATGATTGGGTTGCCTTTTTGCCCTTGGCGGAGTTTGCCCTCAATAACCGGGCTAGTTCTGCCACCTTGGTTTCTCCTTTCTTCTGTAATTCGGGGTTTCATCCTCGTTTCTCTTCCGGTCAGGTGGAGTCTTCGGATTGTCCTGGAGTGGATGCTGTGGTGGAGACGTTGCATCAGATTTGGGGGCATGTGGTGGACAATTTGAAGTTGTCCCAGGAGAAGACTCAGCAGTTTGCCAACCGCCGTCGTCGTGCTGGTCCTCGTCTTTGTGTTGGGGACTTGGTGTGGTTGTCTTCTCGTTTTGTCCCTATGAAGGTTTCTTCTCCTAAGTTTAAGCCTCGGTTCATCGGCCCGTACAAGATATTGGAGATTCTTAACCCTGTGTCCTTTCGTTTGAACCTCCCTGCATCTTTTTCTATTCATAATGTCTTCCATCGGTCATTGTTGCGCAGGTATGAGGTACCGGTTGTGCCTTCCGTTGAGCCTCCTGCTCCGGTGTTGGTTGAGGGTGAGTTGGAGTACGTTGTCGAGAAGATCTTGGACTCCCGTGTTTCCAGACGGAGACTTCAGTATTTGGTCAAGTGGAAGGGCTACGGTCAGGAGGATAATTCTTGGGTGACAGCCTCTGATGTTCATGCCTCCAATTTGGTCCGTGCCTTTCATAGGGCTCATCCTGATCGCCCTGGTGGTTCTGGTGAGGGTTCGGTGCCCCCTCCTTGAGGGGGGGTACTGTTGTGAATTTGGTTTCTGGGCTCCCCCGGTGGTTACTGGTGGTACTGAACTTGTGTGCTTCATCTCCTCTGTTCACCTGTTTCCATCAGGATGTGGGAGTTTCTATTTAGCCTTGCTCCTCAGTCATTTCTATGCCGGCCAACAATGTTACCAGAAGCCTTTCTGTTGCATGTTCCTGCTCCTAGACTACTATCAGCTAAGTTGGACTTGTAGTCCTAAGATTGTTTTGCATTTTTGTTCCAGTTCTCTGTGTTTGAATATTTTTGAGGCTGGAAGCTCTTGTGAGCTGAAATTGCCACTCTGGTGTCATGAGTTGATATTAGAGTCTTAAAGTAATTTCAGGATGGTGTTTTGAAAGGGTTTTCAGCTGACTGTGAAAGTTCCCTTTTCTGTCTTCCTACTATCTAGTAAGCGGACCTCAATTTGCTAAACCTATCTTCATACTTCGTATGTCATTTTCCTCTAAAATCACCGACAATATATGTGGGGGCTACTGTCTGCCTTTTGGGGAAAATTTCTCTAGAGGTAAACCAGGTCTGTATTTTCCTCTGCTAGGGTCAGTCAGTCCTCCGGCTGGCGCTGGGCGTCTAGGGATAAAACGTAGGCACGCTACCCGGCCACTGTTAGTTGTGCGGTAGGTTTAGCTCACAGTCAGCTCGAGTTCCCATCTTCCAAGAGCTAGTCCTTTTGTATGCTTTACTACGGTCTCTTGCCATTGAGAACCATGACACTCTAGATTAAACCCACAGCGCCTGGCAAAGGACCAATCCATAAGACTCAAAGCGGCGCCAGAGTCGACATAGGCATCCGCGGTAATTGACGATAATGAACAAATCAAGGTCACAGATAGAATAAACTTAGACTGTAAAGTGCCAATTGAAACAGACTTATCAACCTTCTTTGTGCGTCTAGAGCATGCTGATATAACATGAGTTGAATCACCACAATAGAAGCACAACCCATTTTTTCGCCTAAAATTCTGCCGTTCGCTTCTGGACAGAATTCTATCACATTGCATATTCTCTGGCGCCTTCTCAGAAGACACCGCCAAATGGTGCACAGGTTTACGCTCCCGCAAACGCCGATCAATCTGAATAGCCATTGTCATGGACTCATTCAGACCTGTAGGCGCAGGGAACCCCACCATAACATCCTTAATGGCATCAGAGAGACCCTCTCTGAAATTCGCCGCCAAAGCGCACTCATTCCACTGAGTAAGCACAGACCATTTACGAAATTTTTGGCAGTATATTTCAGCTTCATCTTGCCCTTGAGACAGGGCCATCAAGGCTTTTTCAGCCTGAATCTCTAAATTAGGTTCCTCATAAAGCAACCCCAAAGCCAGAAAAAACGCATCCACATTGAGCAACGCAGGATCCCCTGGTGCCAATGCAAATGCCCAATCTTGAGGGTCACCTCGCAGCAAGGAAATTACAATCTTAACCTGCTGTGCGGGATCTCCAGCGGAGCGAGGTCTCAGAGAAAGAAATAATTTACAATTATATTTGAAATTCAGAAAACGAGATCTATCTCCGGAGAAAAACTCTGGTATAGGAATTCTAGGTTCAGATATAGGAGCATGTATAACAAAATCCTGTAAATTTTGAACTTTTGTGGCAAGATTATTCAAACCTGCAGCCAAACTCTGAGGATCCATTTTAAGCAGGTGAGATCAGAGCCATTCAAGGGTTAGAAGGAGAGGGAGACAAAGACTGCAATTAGAGCTGAAATGCAACTGATTCAACTATAGAGCAAGCACCAAGGAAAAAAAAATAAAAAATTTGCAGACTTCTTTTTCTCTCCTTTCTTCTGCCAACTGTTTTAACACTTGGCCGGCCATACTGTCATGGTTCCCAATGGCAGGGGAACGTCAGGACACATAAATAACGGACGAGCTCTTGGGTGATGGAATCTCGAGCTGACCGTGAGCTAAACCTACCACACAACTAATAGTGGCCGGGGGGGCGTGCCTAAGTTTTATCCCTAGACGTCTCTCGCCAGCCGGAGGACTAACTAACCCTAGTAGAGGAAAAAACAGACCTGGCTTACCTCTAGGGAAATTCCCCCGAAAAGGAGACAGAAGCCCCCCACATATATTGACGGTGAGTTCAGAGGAAAAGACATACGCAGTATGAAGGTAGGTTCAGCAAAGCGAGGTCCGCTTACTAGATAGTAGAAAGATACAAAAGGGAACTGCACGGTCAGCTGAAAACCCTTTTAAAATACCATCCTGAAATTACTTTAAGACTCATGTGTCAACTCATGACACCGGAGTGGTAATTTCAGCCCACAAGAGCTTCCAGCTACAGAGAATGATATAACTGTAAACTGGAACAAAAAATGCAAACAAACTTAGGACAAAGAGTCCAACTTAGCTGATCAGTAGTCTAGGAGCAGGAACATGCAACAGAAAGGCTCTAGTTACATTGATGGCCGGCAAGGCAATGACTGAAGAGCAGGAATAAATAGGAACTCCCCACTACTGATGAAAACAGGTGAACTGAGAAAAAAAACACACCCGAGTCACCAGTACCACTAGCCACCACCAGAAGGAGCCCAAAAGCAGATTCACAACAATTGTGTCTGACAGAGGTTCCCAGTTTGTTTCTAGGTTTTGGCGGGCCTTTTGTGCTAGGCTGGGCATTGATTTGTCTTTTTCTTCCGCATTTCATCCTCAGACAAATGGCCAGTCCGAGCGAACTAATCAGACTTTGGAAACTTATTTGAGATGCTTTGTGTCTGCAGATCAGGATGATTGGGTGGCTTTCTTGCCATTGGCCGAGTTTGCCCTTAATAATCGGGCTAGTTCGGCTACCTTGGTTTCGCCCTTCTTTTCTAATTTTGGTTTTCATCCTCGTTTTTCTTCGGGGCAAGTTGAACCTTCTGATTGTCCTGGTGTGGATTCTGTGGTTGACAGGTTGCAGCAGATTTGGGCTCATGTGGTGGACAATTTGGTGTTGTCTCAGGAGGAGGCTCAGCGTTTTGCTAACCGTCGTCGGTGTGTTGGTTCCCGGCTTCGGGTTGGGGATTTGGTCTGGTTGTCTTCCCGTCATGTTCCTATGAAGGTTTCTTCCCCTAAGTTTAAGCCTCGGTTTATTGGTCCTTATAGGATTTCTGAGATTATCAATCCGGTGTCTTTTCGTTTGGCCCTTCCGGCCTCTTTTGCCATCCATAATATTTTCCATAGATCTTTATTGTGGAAATATGTGGTGCCTGTTGTTCCCTCTGTTGATCCTCCTGCTCCTGTGTTGGTTGATGGGGAGTTGGAGTATGTGGTTGAGAAGATTTTGGATTCTCGCTTTTCGAGGCGGAGGCTTCAGTACCTTGTCAAATGGAAGGGTTATGGCCAGGAGGATAATTCTTGGGTTTTTGCCTCTGATGTCCATGCTGCTGATTTGGTCCGTGCCTTTCATCTGGCTCGTCCTGATCGGCCTGGGGGCTCTGGTGAGGGTTCGGTGACCCCTCTTCAAGGGGGAGGTACTGTTGTGAATTCTGCTCGGGCTCCCTCCGGTGGTTGTTGGTGATAGTGCAGTTGTCTTGGGGTTGTATCGGGCAGGTGTTTCTGCTGATTGCAGCTCTATTAGGTATTTAGGTGTGCAGGCTCCATGAGTCAGTGCCAGTTGTCCATTGTACTTGGAGGGATTGCATCTCTCTCTGGCTCCTCATGCCATGCTGCCAATTCAGATAAGATAAGTGTCTGTTTTTTGTCTCTGTGCACACATGCAGTGTGCTTTGCAATTCAGTGCAATTTATTGTGTTTTTTGTCCAGCTTAGACTTTGTTTGGATTTTTCAGTCATGCTGGATTCTCAGGAGATGCAGATATACTTTCTATGTCTTTAGTTAGATGTGGAATATTTGTATTATCTGCTGTGGATATTTTTAGGATTTTAATACTGATCGCTTAGAATACTGTCCTATCCTTTTCTATTTAGCTAGAAGTGCCTCTTTTGCTAAATCCTGTTTTTCTGCCTGCGTGTGTCTTTCCTCTTATATTCACAGTCAATATTTGTGGGGGGCTGCCTATCCTTTGGGGTTCTGCTCTGAGGCAAGATAGAATTCTCATTTCTATCTATAGGGGTATTTAGTTCCCCGGCTGTGTCGAGGTGTCTAGGATGTGTTAGGTACATCCCACGGCTACTTCTAGTTGCGGTGTTAGTTCAGGGTTTGCGGTCAGTACAGGTACCACCTACTGCTGAGAAAGTCTTTCATGCGGCTCCAAGGTTACCAGATCATAACAATTACAGACACAAAAGGTTGAAGGAAAAGCTGTGCTAAACTCTGAGTTGATGGAGATCCAAGGCTGCACACATCCCTGATAGCGTGAGTCAGAGGTATGGTGTATTAGTGCCTAGCCGGGCAATTCTTTGTTGTTTTTCAGTTGCTTTATTGTTTGCTGCAGTTTGGCTGAAAATAAAAGGCCCACATTTCCTTTATATGGACTGTTTCCATCTATGTCATGGCCATGGCGTCCTACAATGCCCCTAGCGTGTTACAACAGCCATTGCAAGAAGATTTGCTGCAAATTTCAGCTCCATCTCAACAGCATGCAGCAGATACCAGGATATGGGTTATCATATGATACAGAGAAATGGCCATAGATCAGCATCATACCAGCAGAAGGACCATATCTGCAGCTTTGTGTAAGGAGAAATAGAAGGAGCACTGCTACAGACCTACAAAATTACCTCTAATGGGCTACTAGCATGCAAGCTTTTGACAAAACTGTCAAAAACATACTCCATGATGATTACATGAGGATCTGATGGCCTGTAGTGGGACCTGAGTTCCCAGCCCAACACTGTGTTAGCTGGATTGACATTCGCAAGGGAACACCAGGCATGGCAGGTTTACTGTCACGGGATACCACAACAAAGAGGGGCCAGAAGAACGCAGTGTCTGTGGTTACACAAACCTATGCACCTATAAGACTGTGTGCACACGTTGCTGATTTTTCGCGTTTTTTTCGCGTTTTTTCGAGATAAAAAGGCTATAAAACCGCAAAAAACAGCATACAATATGCATCCCATCATTTAGAATGAATTCCGCATGTTTTGTGCACAAGATGCGTTTTTTTCCGCGAAAAAAATGCATCGCGGTAAAAAACGCAGCATGTTCATTAATTTTGCATTTTTTTTGCGTTTTTTTTCCACTATAAAATGCATTGGGAAATGTCCGGAAAAAAACGCACCAAAAATGGGGTAAAAAAAGGCGGCAAAAACGCGTCAAAACCGCGGCAAAAACGCATGCAGATTTCTTGCAGATTTCTTGCAGAAAATTTCAGGTTTTTTTCAGGAATTTTCTGCAAGAAATCCTGACGTGTGCACATAGCCTTACATCTGCTTCACCTTCCTATTAATAGTGCAGGTCTTCCCTGCTTTGTTATTGCAAGTGTTAATCAGTTCTGTCTATCTCCTAGAGCTCTCCTTCTGAATTGTTTCAGCTGTTCTGCGTGGCCACTCCTCTCAGCTATATAAGCTCACCAATTGCACTAGAGATTTGCTGATGATAGTTTTGTACTTCCTGGTTTGGTGGTGAAGGAGTAGTCTGAATTAGTAGCAGTCTGTTAGTTTTGTTTCAGGAGATATCGGCGTGGATTTTGTATTGTTTGTTTAATTCTATTCCTCTTTCCCATTTAGTTTTTCCCTCCTCCTGTTCCCCTGATTCTCACTTAGTCGTTTTGTGAGTGAGTTGTATGATTGTAGTTTTCTTTTATCCCTTTCTGTTTTCCCAGTCTGTCTACTTTGTGTTTTCCTGTACCGATCTGTCCCATACCTCCCTGGTTGGTGGAGGAAACAGATCAGCGTGCATTTAGGAGCACAACATGGTACGAGGCCCCAGCATCTCCACCTTCAGGAGTAATCTGGGGAACAGGGATAGCCTAGGGTCCTCCTAGCTTGAGGGACAGGGAAGGAACCCGTGGACCCGGCAAATCCTGCAACAGAATCGTGATATCTACCATTGGTGCCACATCTTTTTCACAATTGAGAACAAGTGCACACTGACCACATGTAATAGACATGAAAGTTTGCAGATGTCATGGTGAAGTACATGCCTAGTTTGGTAGTGGATCGATGATGGTCTAACTAGGTATATTCTTGGAGTGTCCCACACATATTTCCACATAATAGCCAACAGTACCTTGAATGCTGTTACATACTAGGAGAAATCCTTAGAACTATTTTCAGACCTTACACTAATGCAGTGGGCTCTGAGCTTCTCCTGGTGCAGGACAATTACTTGGCCTCATGTTGCCAGCAGAAGGCATTGACTGCCCCTCATGTTCACCGGATCTGAATCTGATAGAGAACCTCTGTGACCATATAAATGGGCGGCACGGTGGCGCAGTGGTTAGCATTGCAGCGCTGGAGTCCTGGGTTCAAACCCCACCAAGGACAACATCTGCAAAGAGTTTGTATGTTCTCTCCGTGTTTGCGTGGGTTTCCTCCGGGTACTTCGGTTTCCTCCCACATTCCAAAGACATACTGATAGGGAATTTAGATTGTGAGCTCAATCGGGGACAGCGATGATAATGTGTGCAAAATGTAAAGCGCTGCAGAATATGTTAGCGCTATATAAAAATAAAGATTATTTATTAAGATTATTATTATATAAATCAATGAATCAAGAACATAGGGAGCTAATATCCCAATGTAAAGAATAAGTGTGAATTCATTCTTAGTCTTGTTTATCTTCTAAAACACACTTATTGTATTAACTATCACAAAAAACAAGACAAGTAACAACTTAATTAAATCTCAATAGAAATACAATTATAAAAAACAGGTGGGCGACCATGCAACCATGATGTGAATATATAGGCAAGAATACATGTGATGTCCCAGAAAAATAGGCAAGTGTAGGTAAATAATACCTCAAACATGAGTTCATATCATAGATACTCCATAAGGACAGCAATAGAGGGAGAGAAAAAAGTATAGAGTTGGCACCAATCCCAGGAGTATATTTATGTTCCAAGTAATAAGAATGCAAAACATCTCCTGCACCAATATTAAACACTCCATAACCATGAATCTGTGACCCTAAGTATTTTAAGTAGTCTATGTAATTGCATCAGATATCACCATGAATAGCAGGGGAGACAAATATCAAACATGAGTGACAGTAAAACCCATGGGAATGGTGACAAATTGGGTGGATAATTGTAAATCCTCTTACCCATGTGTGATGTAATGCCTGTGCGTCATGCACGGACCCAGAAGCGTGCTTCGCTTTAGTTTCCTTGGGGGTCGGGCAGTGTGTTAGATATATCATCTGAACCTTATATACCACTCTGGATTCTCTCTTGCCCAATAATAAGGACGGGATATGATTGAGCACATACATTGCGCGTATTAAGGCCGGACCTCCACCACCAGTGTTACGCCGCTATCTCATACTTACCTGTCTGGCCGGCGCGCTCCCGATGCTCCTTCCTGCTCTCTGTCTTCCAGCTTCCTCGGCGCTCGTCCATTCTGCAGTCTGCGCATGCGCAGATGCGCTCTTTTCGTCGCTGGGGCTTCTGGGAGGTCGTGACCTGGCGGCTCCGCCTCCAATATGGCGGCACCCGTCGGGTACTTCTTCCCAGCGCCTGCCCTGCTCAGACGCCTTTGTGTCCATTGCATATGCTGTTTTTTTGCCAGCATCTCCGTAGGTTCTTTGGCTCCGGTCTCTGCATCCTTTGCTGTGACTCTTACTGACCTCAGTTTGCCGTTCCTGTCAGTCCTGCCGTTCCTGATGTGTCTTCCAGCCCTGTGTTCCTGCCGTTCCTATAATTCCTGCCGTGCCTTCCAGTCCTGTGTTCCTGCCGTTCTATAAACATAAGGATGAATGACCTGGGGGAGATCAAAACATCCAACACCGCGGTGACACCATCACGTGTTTCTCAACGCAGTGATCCAGAACACTGCTCCCATCCCTAAAGGGAAATATGCAAATGCATATAGAAAAGCTGCGGAGACACCATCACGTGTTTCTCAACGCAAGCAATGAATAGACGCTGTCTGTGGATGGATACCATGTTTTGGCATAGGTGGTTTTCCTTTATTGGATGCTGCCCTTTCTGTGGTTGTTCCTTCCCGGTGAAAGACCTGGCTATTCATTGCTTGCGTTGAGAAACACGTGATGGTGTCTCCGCGGCTTTTCTACATGTTCCTGCCGTTCTAGCCAGTCCTGTGTTTCCTGCCGTACCTACCAGTCCTGTGTTCCTGCTGTTCCTGCCGTGCCTTCCAGTCCTGTGTTCCGGCCGTTCCAGCCAGTCCTGTGTTTCCTGCCATGCCTACCAGTCCTGTGTTCCTGCCGGTCCTGCGGTTCCAGTCGTACCTACCAGTCCTGTGTTCCTGCCAGTCCTGTTTCCTGCCATACCTTCCAGTCCTGTGTTCCCGCCGTACCTACCAGTCCAGTGTTCCTGCTGTACCTACCAGTCCTGTGTTCCTGTCGTGTTTCATCAAACGAGTGTTTTCATCTTACCGGTCAGTGCTTTGTCTTTGCTGCCTCTGTCCGTCTTGTGCCTCCGCCATATTGGTCTCCTCAGTAGCTCCGACCTTCCCACATCTTCTGTTCTCCCTTAGTCCTATCCTCAGTCATCCCTTTGGCTCCGGCAGTTGCGGCTTCACCCTCCTTGGGCCTGTCCCTAGCACTTCCTGTACAGGGGGTGGCACCATCTGGTCCGCTCGCCCTCGGGGGCTCTGAAGCCATGACCCAGAGGGTCCACTTCTCTAGTCCTCATATCCAGGACCGTCACTTCCGGTATCCCAGCCGTGTTGCGTGTCGTAAATTAACCAGATGAATCAGTTGATCTGTAGTGTATTTTAAAAAAAGGGCTCATTTCAAACCAGAAGCATGTACATAAAGCTGTGTGGACTTGCACCACAGTCTGGAACTACTCATCTTCTACAGCAACGCAGCAATCATAAAATGCCTACGGTCCACTTCATCTGATATATAATTGCCAATCGGCTCTGTCACAGCTTCCGGCGATTGTGTCGCTACCACAATCCTCCGCGCCGGAAGTAGCCGACCGCCATATTGGAATACCCAAGTGATGGGTATTCCAATATGGCACCCGCTGGTGGTACCGGGCCCTTGTGCAGTACCACCAGAGGGTCATATCATACTCACCTGCTCCCGGCGCGTCTCTGCATGTCCCTGCTTCTCCGGCGCCGAAAGCTTCTTCCTGCGTTCAGCGGTCAAGTGGTACCGCTCATTAAAGTAATGAATATGGATGCGACTCCACTCCCATAGAGGTGGAGCCACATATTCATTACTGTAATGAGTGGTACCATGTGACAGCTGAACATAGGATGAAGCTGCCGGCACCCAGAGACCATCTGTCAGTGAGAAGCAGGGACCGTGCCGGGAGCAGGTGAGTATAACTGGGGAGGGTGAGCATTCCGATATTCACCTGTCACCGTTCCACCGCAGTGCGCCGATCCGTCTTCTGCATCCTCTGCCTGTGACATTCAGGAAAGAGGGCGCGATGATGTGTAATTTAAAATATTTTAAAGGTTTACGGTAGTTTATTTTTTAAAGTAATTTTTAAAGGGATCATTTCAAATCACATATGTGGTCAATACATTTTCAACTGGTGTTTAGGCATTTCAATTTTACATGAGGGTATTTTTTTTTTTGGGGTGGTGGGGGAAATGGTTTTACAGCTTGCACATACTATTGAAGTAGGTAATCCAGCTCTGACTGGTGTGCCTTGGGTATATTTTGTTTTTGGGGTTGTTTCTCAAAACTTTGGTTGTTGGCCTGCATGAACATTGCTCAGATCACTTGAGCAGGGTGGTTATTAAATCTTTAACATTAGCTAGTTTGGGGGGTTTGTGGGTCTAAGTATAAATTCTTTATACTTACAGATCCACCAGGGACCACAGCCACCAGGGACCGAGCCAGCAAGCCACTTTCCTGATGTAAGTATTAAAGACCACAAAGCTTCAAATTCAATTTGTATAGTAGCTTACAACTGTCTTTATGCTTACAGATACACCAGAGACCACCGAGCTAGCAGAAAATGGCTTCTTCTGGGAGCCCTCCTCCACAGCGTCTGCGTATTGAGGTAATTTAAAAAATTTTTAGTTTTTGGTGTTCTAGTTAAAATTTGTGTTAAACACTATATGCATTATGTTTTCACAGGAAGCTGAAGCAGCCGAGGGCCTCTCAGAAGGAGACGAGATGGGTGGAGAAACGCAAGGAGCGGGTACACAGAGTGTAAGTTGTGCCGAATCAGTCGCTTCACACATCACAGTGCACCCAACACATACAAAACAGATCATCATACATCACAGTACACATACAAGATATGCCTACATCCAACATAATTATTTTTCCTTTTTTTTTAGTCTGCTGCACATGAAGGTCCTCCCAGCCGCTCCCAGAGTCGGCGTCGTAATCGCCGCAGCGGTCAGCCAGCAGTGAGTTTTTTCTTTTTTTTTTCTCTCTTGGTACTTTTGTGTTTTAGTGTACTAATTTTTTTTTTTTTTTGCTCTTTTCACAGTCTTCACAGCGTGCTCCCGACTCAGATGAGGACGGCGGACTAGATGTGGAACGCCTCATCGAGGAGGTCCGCAAGCGGGAGCCGCTGTGGAATATGGCTGACTGCAGGCATGCAGATCAGTTAGTCACACGTCGGCTCTGGGAGGAAGTATGTAACAACGTTGTAGGCAACTGGGAGGACCTTGATCCAAGGCAGCAGACTCGAGAACGTAAGTAGTCACATTTCAGTAATTTCTGGAGCAGGTCGGAATGTGTTGTACTTAACCCATTTTTTTAAAAAAATTCTTCTCTTTACAGGTGAAAGGGTTATGAAGCGGTGGCAGTCACTCAGGGATCTTTCAAGAGGGAGTTTAACCAGGAGATGCAGGCCCCGAGTGGCTCGCTTGGATAGGATGCTTTCAGATGCAAGGGAATCTCCAAACAACCTTTTTTTCCAATCAATGCTCAGGAGCATGGAAAAGCTAACTCTTGACCAGCAGATTCAGGTAATGCAAGGCTGCCATGCTGTTCTAGTGCAGGTCATCACCCAAGCCCCCCCAACTCCCACAACTCCCCACACAGCCACTGTCTCTCCTAACAACCCTTTCCAAACCACTTGTCGTTTCCCAACCCAAGTCCAATTCCCAACCCAGGCTCAATTCCCAACCCAGGCCCAATGTCCTCCCCACTGTTTCCTTCCTTGTCAAACTTTCCTTCCCCGTTTAGTATTCCACCTACCCCAACACCACCCCCTGTCCAACCTGAACTCCCTGCTCAGCCTCCTGTTTTTTTTCCCCCACCTTCCACTACACCCCAACCCAGTAGGCTTTCCCCCACTATCGACGTGGTCCAACCTTCCAGCCCCTCCGTTAGTATCTCCACCCCACACTTTACCGACTTATAACTATTGATATGTTAAAAAAAAATTATGTCGAAAAATAAACATGTTGAAGCATATTTTTTTAAAACATTTTTTTTTATAAAAGTGTTTACCACAAAAAGGATTTAAAAAAATTTGGTTTCACACAAAAAGTTTTTAAAAAAGTGTAATAAAAATAAGTTAAATAAAATTTTGTTTGGTTTAAAAACTATTTTATTGTTAAGTGTCTTCATTTAAGTATGATAACAAACAAAAGGTACAAAAACATAACACACGTTTAAAAGGTATAACATATTTGGTTTATTAGAAAACATACCAAACTTTAGGGAACTAATTAATAAAACTTGGTGTCAATAAAATCATAACACTTTGTACAGAAACATTATTCACAGAGACATCAAAGAAAGATCTCAAACTATGTTGTCTTGCCATGGAACTCTGCCTACGGCCTCTTTCACACGTCAGTGTCTCCGGTACGTGTAGTGACAGTTTTCTCACATACCGGAGACACTGACACACGTAGACCCATTCAAATGAATGGGTCTATGCACATGTCTCCGTGTTTTCACGGACCGTGTGTCTGTGTTGAAAACACGGAGACATGTCCGTTTTTCTCTGGCAGCACGTACAGCAATAAGTCCCGCACACGTTCAAACGGAGAACAGTGTGCACTCTCCTCCGTGTGCACGTTCCGCCCGCAGGAGAAACAGCGCTACAGTAAGTGCTGTCCCTCCTGCGTGTGGTGCTGAAGGCGGCATTCATCTCTTCTCCCCTGCAGGAGAGAAGAGATGAAAAATCAAGGTTTTTTTTGTTAAAAATAAAGTTTGGGGGTCACCTCCCGCCTCCCAGCCCTCATGCGCCCGCCTGCTTGCAGAGAAATACTCACCCAGCTCCCGCGATGTCTCCACTCTCCTCTCAGCGCCGGCAGCCTGTCCTGTGTGAGCGGTCACGTGGTACCGCTCATTACAGTGATAAATATGCGCATATTCATCACTGTAATGAGCGGTACCACGTGACCGCTCACAGGACAGGCTGCCGGCGCTGAGAGGATGCATCGCGGGAGCTGGGTGAGTATTTCTCTGCAAGCGGGCGGGCGCACGAGGGATGGGAGGCAGGAGGTGACCCCCAAACTTTATTTTTAACAAAAAAAAATTTTTCATCTCCTGTCTCCTGCAGGGGAGAATGTTATGGACTGGTGATTTAGGAGCGACATGCGACTAGCTCTGAGCAGGTGGTAACTATACAGACCGCAGTTCCTGATCTTAACACAACACTAGCAGTAGCCGTGGGATGTTCCTGTCACTCCCTGGACACCTCATCACAGCCGGAGAACTAGCTACCCCTAAAGGTAGAAACAGGAAAGCTATCTTGCCTCAGAGAAAATCCCCAAAGGATAGACAGCCCCCCACAAATAATGACTGTGAGAGGAGAAGGAAATGACATACGTAGTATGAAACAAGATTTAGCAAAGGAGGCCACTTCTAGCTAGATAGATAGTACAGGAAAGAACACTGTGCGGTCAGTAATAGAAACTAGAAAAAGTCCACCGCAGAGAAATGCAAAAATCTCCACACCTGACTAAAGGTGTGGAGGGCAAAATCTGCTGCCCAGAGCTTCCAGCTTAGCTGAATAGATCCATACTGATAAGCTGGACAAATAAGCAAAACAAAGAATGTGCTGAACAATAAAGTCCACAACCAGTGGACTGCAAAAGGACAAGCAAGGACTTATCTTTGCAGAACTGGTCAGAGTGTCAGGGAAATCCAAAAGAGCAGTGACTCCAAGCAGGAACAATTGAGAACTGGCATTGAATGAGGGATAAGGCCAGACTAAAATAGCCGAGCCAGAAAGACGATCAGTGGAGGCAGCTGCTGATGCTAAATCCAAGAAGCAGCTATACCACTCAAAACCACAGGAGGGAGCCCAAGGGCAGAATTCACAAAAGTGCTACTTACAACCACCGGAGGGAGCCCAAGAGCGGAATTCACAACAGTACCCCCCCCTTGAGGAGGGGTCACCGAACCCTCACCAGAGCCCCCAGGCCGATCAGGACGAGCCAAGTGAAAAGCACGAACCAAATCGGCGGCATGGACATCGGAGGCAAGCACCCAAGAATTATCCTCCTGGCCATAACCCTTCCACTTGACAAGATACTGAAGTCGCCGCCTCAAAAAACGAGAATCCAAAATTTTCTCAACCACATATTCCAACTCCCCCTCAACCAACACCGGGGCAGGAGGATCAACAGAGGGAACAACGGGTACCACATATCTCCGCAACAAAGATCTATGGAAAACATTGTGGATGGCAAGAGGCTGGAAGGGCCAAACGAAAAGACACTGGATTGATAATCTCAGAAATCTTATAAGGACCAACAAACCGAGGCTTGAACTTAGGGGAAGAAACCTTCATAGGAACATGACGAGAAGATAACCAGACTAAATCCCCCACACGAAGCCGAGGACCAACACACCGACGGCGGTTAGCAAAACGCTGAGCCTTTTCCTGAGACAACACCAAATTGTCCACCACATGAGTCCAAATCTGCTGTAACCTGTCCATCACAGAATCTACACCAGGACAATCAGAAGGCTCAACCTGCCCTGAAGAAAAACGAGGATGGAAACCAAAATTACAAAAAAAAGGCGTAGCCAAGTAGGGCAAACTCGGCCAACGGCAAGAAAGCCACCCAATCATCCTGATCAGCAGACACAAAGCATCTCAAATAGGTTTCCAAGGTTTGATTAGTTCGCTCAGTTTGGCCATTTGTCTGAGGATGGAACGCCGAAGAAAAAGACAAATTAATGCCCATCCTAGCACAAAAGGCCCGCCAAAGCCTGGAAACAAACTGGGAACCTCTGTCAGACACAATATTCTCCGGAAAGCCATGCAAACGAACCACATGCTGAAAAAACAATGGAACCAAATCAGAGGAGGAAGGCAATTTAGGCAAAGGTACCAAATGGACCATTTTAGAGAACCGGTCACAAACCACCCAGATAACAGACATCCTCTGGGACACAGGAAGATCCGAAATAAAATCTATGGAAATATGCATCCAGGGCCTCTCAGGGACAGGCAAAGGCAAAAGCAACCCACTAGCGTGGGAACAGCAAGGCTTAGCCCGGGCACAAGTCCCAAAGGACTGCACAAAAGAACGCACATCCCGCGACAAGGAAGGCCACCAAAAGGACCTAGCAACCAAATCTCTGGTACCAAAAATCCCAGGATGACCGGCCAACACCGAACAATGGACCTCAGAAATTACTTTACTTGTCCATCTATCAGGAGCAAACAGCTTCCCCACAGGACAGCGGTCAGGTTTATCAGCCTGAAATTCCTGAAGCACCTGCCGTAAATCAGGGGAGATGGCAGAAAGAATCACCCCTTCCCTAAGAATGCCAACCGGCTCAAGAACTCCAGGAGAATCAGGCAAAAAACTCCTAGAGAGGGCATCCACTTTAACATTCTTAGATCCCGGAAGATATGAGACCACAAAATCGAAACGGGAGAAAAACAGGGACCATCGAGCCTGTCTAGGGTTCAGCCGCTTGGCCGACTCGAGGTAAATCAGATTCTTATGATCGGTCAAGACCACAATACGGTGCTTGGCCCCCTCAAGCCAATGTCGCCACTCCTCAAATGCCCACTTCATAGCCAACAACTCCCGATTGCCGACATCATAATTGCGTTCCGCTAGTGAAAACTTTCGGGAAAAGAAGGCACATGGTTTCATAAAGGAACCATCAGAATTCCTCTGTGACAAAACGGCCCCTGCCCCAATCTCAGAAGCGTCAACCTCAACCTGAAAAGGAAGAGAAACATCCGGCTGACGCAAGACAGGGGCAGAAGTAAATCAGCGCTTAAGCTCCTGAAAGGCCTCAACAGCCTCAGAGGACCAATTTGTCACATCAGCGCCTTTCTTCGTCAAATTGGTCAGGGGCTTAACCACACAAGAGAAGTTGGCAATGAAACGGCGATAAAAATTAGCAAAGCCCAAAAAATTTCTGAAGGCTCTTCACAGATGTGGGTTGAATCCAGTCATGAATGGCTTGGACCTTAACAGGATCCATTTCTATAGACGAAGGAGAAAAAATAAACCCCAAAAAAGAGACCTGAACTCCAAATAGGCACTTAGACCCCTTCACAAATAGAGCATTATCATGAAGGATCTGGAATACCATCCTGACCTGCTTCACATGAGACTCCCAATCATTGGAAAAAATCAAAATATCATCCAAATACACAATCAAGAATTTATCAAGATAATTGTGGAAAATATCATGCATGAAGGACTGAAATACAGAAGGAGCATTAGAAAGCCCGAAAGGCATCACCAGGTATTCAAAATGGCCTTCGGGCGTATTAAATGCAGTTTTCCATTCGTCACCCTGTTTAATACGAACAAGATTATATGCCCCTCGAAGGTCAATCTTGGTAAACCAACTAGCCTGTTATGGCTCTGGTGGTAAGAACACATGAACGGACCTGATAGGTAAACCAAAACATAGGACAAGCTCTGGGGATGTGGGAACTTTACTGACCGCATTCCTGATCCTATCAACACACACTAAAGGCAGCCGTGGAGCGTTCCTAACTCGGCCTAGACGCCTCTGCACAGCCTGAGAAACTAGCTACCCCTAGAGAGAAACAAAGCCTCACTTGCCTCAGAGAAATTTTCCCCAAAGTGAGAGCAGCCCCCACAAATAATGACGGTGAGTTAAGAGGAAAACACAAACATAGAAATGAAAATAGGTTTTAGCAAATGAGGCCCGCTAATAACTAAATAGTCAGAGGATAGCAAGGAATCTGTGCGGTCAGTATAAAATACTACAAAAATTATTCACGCAGAGAACACAAAAAGACCCCCACACCGACTCATGATGTGAGGGGCGCAACTCCGCACCCCAGAGCTTCCAGCTAGCAATCAAATAGCATATAAGCAAGCTGGACTGAACTCATCATATACTGAGAAACATTTTCAAATAGCAATGAGCAAAAATAGACTAGCATGAACTTAGCTTCTCCACGAGGAGACAGGTCACAAGGGAAGTCCCAGAGAGATCTGAACCAGTACTGAATACAACGACAGCAGGCAACAAGTAAAGGTCCAGGTGGAGTTAAATAGGCAGCAAGCCTAGCAGGAAACGAGGCAGCTGGAGTCCAGCTACAGACCAGCCGTAACACTAAAAGCCACCAGAGGGAGCCCAAGAACAGAACTCACAAAGTACCACTCATGACCACAGGAGGGAGCCCGAGAACGGAATTCACAACACTAGCCCCCTTAATCCGAGCAAACAAATCAGAGAGCAAAAGTAAAGGGTATTGGAATTTGACCGTGATCTTATTAAGAAGGCGATAATCAATACAGGGTCTCAAGGAGCCATCCTTCTTGGCCACAAAAAAGAATCCCGCTCCCAATGGTGACGAAGACGGCCGAATATGCCCCTTCTCCAAGGACTCTTTAACATAGCTCCGCATGGCGGTATGTTCTGGCACAGGCAGGTTGAAAAGTCGGCCCTTAGGGAACTTAGAGCCTGGAATCAAGTCAATAGCACAATCACAGTCCCTATGTGGAGGAAGGGAACTGGACTTGGGCTCATCGAATACATCCTGGAAATCTGACAAAAAATCAGGAACATCAGAAGAGGGGGAAGAGGAAATTGACATTAGAGGAACGTCACTATGTACCCCTTGACAACCCCAACTTGTCACAGACATCGATTTCCAATCCAACACTGGATTGTGTACTTGTAACCATGGAAACCCCAGTACAACAACATCATGTAAATTATGCAACACCAGAAAACGACAATCTTCCTGATGTGCTGGAGCCATGCACATAGTCAGCTGAGTCCAATACTGAGGTTTATTCTTGGCCAATGGTGTAGCATCAATACCCCTCAAAGGAATAGGGCTCTGCAAAGGCTGCAAAGAAAAACCACAGCGCCTGGCGAATTCTAAGTCCATTAAGTTCAGGGCAGCGCCTGAATCCACAAATGCCATGACAGAAAAAGATGACAATGAGCAAATCAGGGTCACAGACAGGAGAAACTTAGGCTGTACAGTACTTATGGTAACAGATCTAGCGACCCTCTTAATACGCTTAGGGCAATCAGAAATAGTATGAGCAGAATCACCACAGTAAAAACACAGCCCATTCTGACGTCTGTATCCCCTCTGTTCCGCTCTAGTCAGAATCCTATCACATTGCATAGGCTCAGGACTCTGTTCAGAGGATGCTGCCATATGGTGCACCACTTTGCGCTCGCGCAGGCGCCGATCAATCTGAATGGCCAGAGACATAGACTCGCTCAAACCAACAGGCGTGGGGAACCCCACCATAACATCTTTAAGGGCTTCAGAAAGACCCTTTCTGAAAATTGCTGCCAGAGCATCCTCACTCCATTTAGTGAGCACAGACCATTTTCTAAATTTCTGGCAGTATAATTCTGCCACTTCCTGACCCTGGCACAGGGCCAACAAGGTTTTTTCCACATGATCCACAGAGTTAGGTTCGTCATACAATAATCCGAGCGACTGAAAAAATGCATCTACATTAAGCAATGCCAGATCCCCTGACTCAAGGGAGAATGCTCAGTCCTGAGGGTCACCACGCAGCAGAGAAATAACTATTTTAACTTGCGGAGTGGGGTCACCAGAGGAACAGGGTTTCAGAGCAAAAAACAATTTGCAGTTATTTTTAAAGTTCAAAAACTTAGATCTATCCCCGTAAAACAAATCTGGAGTAGGAATTCTAGGCTCTAAGGCTAGAGTCTGAACAACATAATCTTGGATACTCTGAACTCTTGCAGCAAGCTGATCCACACGAGAAAACAAACCCTGAACATCCATGTCCGCGCCCAAATCCTGAACCACCCAGAGATTAAGAGGAAGGAAAAAGACAAAACAGACTAAAGAAAAAAAAAATGGCTCAGAACTCTTTTTCTTTTCCTTCTTTTGAGATGCGTTCAACTCATTTTTGGCCAGTTGTACTGTTATGGACTGGTGATTTAGGAGTGACATGCGACTAGCTCTGAGCAGGTGGTAACTATACAGACCGCAGTTCCTGATCTTAACACAACACTAGCAGTAGCCGTGGGATGTTCCTGTCACTCCTTGGACACCTCGTCACAGCCGGAGAACTAGCTACCCCTAAAGGTAGAAACAGGAAAGCTATCTTGCCTCAGAGAAAATCCCCAAAGGATAGACAGCCCCCCACAAATAATGACTGTGAGAGGAGAAGGAAATGACATACGTAGTATGAAACAAGATTTAGCAAAGGAGGCCACTTCTAGCTAGATAGATAGTACAGGAAAGAACACTGTGCGGTCAGTAATAAAAACTAGAAAAAGTCCACCGCAGAGAAATGCAAAAATCTCCACACCTGACTAAAGGTGTGGAGGGCAAAATCTGCTGCCCAGAGCTTCCAGCTTAGCTGAATAGATCCATACTGATAAGCTGGACAAATAAGCAAAACAAAGAATGTGCTGAACAATAAAGTCCACAACCAGTGGACTGCAAAAGGACAAGCAAGGACTTATCTTTGCAGAACTGGTCAGAGTGTCAGGGAAATCCAAAAGAGCAGTGACTCCAAGCAGGAACAATTGACAACTGGCTTTGATTGAGGGATAAGGCCAGACTAAAATAGCCGAGCCAGAAAGACGATCAGTGGAGGCAGCTGCTGATGCTAAATCCAAGAAGCAGCTATACCACTCAAAACCACAGGAGGGAGCCCAAGAGCAGAATTCACAAAAGTGCTACTTACAACCACCGGAGGGAGCCCAAGAGCGGAATTCACAACAGGAGAAGAGATGAATGCCGGCTTCAGCACCACACGCTGGGGACAGCGCTTACTGTAGCGCTGTCTCTCCTGCACGGTCCGTGTGGTCCTCAGGCTGCACATGGGTGGCACACGGCTGCCGCATGTGTGCCACACTGATGTGCCACGTGAGCACACGGACATGGATAACTCCGGTACCGTTTTCTCCGGTACCAGAATTATCTGGACGTGTGAAACCGGCCTACAGGTGACATGAAATACTAAGCAAAGTGGTCCCTCATTCTGGAAACCGAACCTGCGGTCCAAACAGGGTTGCTTTGGTAATCCCACAAGGTTGTCTGAGAATCCTCATCATCCATGGAAACTGGTTACTGGGAAATAACAATTATGTGCAGCGCCCCAGAGTCCCGGTTGTTGCAGTAATGTCGCTCTTCCACCAGGGGGAGTGATATTACGTCTGATGGTACTAAAGGAGTTCATCTTTTCACGTATCACAAAACAGACACCACACTTCACACTCCAGTCCACCAGGGGGAGCCTTGTTTCTATCTATTAGGACACTCCTCACATTAGGGTAAAACTGGTGGGCTGGATAGAAAGTGAGAGAGAAGCAGACTGGGCTTCGCCCAGGTAACATCTAGTCAGTAAGAAGCTGACTGGGCTCGGCCCAGGCAACACCTGTCAGGCAGACAGGGGGAAAGGAGGAACATCTGAGCTGCAGACAGAGGGTCCCTGTCAGGGGTGGGATCCTGGCAGAGGCCTAGCACGAGACAGAAAGACACGGAGCTGCGCCTGCCCCACGTGCGTCAGCATCCTAAGAAAGGACAAGAAAGAATTGTGTTGCAGGGAGTGAGAAACGAAGTCACAGCACAAGGAGACAACACCAGAAGGAGTTCTGTCCTGTAAGAGGCTGCCTCCTTCTAAGGCGCATAGCCGGTGGCCGGAACACCGAGGGAGTAATTGACTCCACGCTTTACTTCAAAGACCGGCAGGACAGTCAATTCCAAGTTGGCTGCCCGACCTTAAAACCTAAGAAGACCCAGTGGCAAATTGTGCGGGTCGGGGCGTCTCTAGGGTCCCTATAAACAAGCCTCAGGCCATCAGTCATACGGGTATGTCCTATCCATACCATCTGGGGGACAGAGAGGAAGAAATAACATCTAGAACATCTAAAAAGGTTGTGAGGACTATCCCGTGGTGCTCAGCAGGGAGGTACTACAACATACAGGCGCTAGTAGGAAGGCTACTGATTTCCACCTGGATAAGAGAACTCTGGATTTTGCCTTCGGACCGGCCGGACTCTGCCTGCCCTGTGATCTGTACTCTGGACTGTGGACGCTGAAGTCTTCAGTAAAAGGTAAAGAGACTGCAACCTTTGTGTCCTCGTTATTCACTGCGCTTTACTTCGTCCACCATCACCACCTACACTTCTGGGAAGCCCTGGGGGTACACTTCACCTGTGGGAAGGTATACCATCTAGCTGCCATTCCATCACCCCAGCGGACCCCTAAGCAGCGTCGGTCACCCTGACTGAGTACCACAGGTGGCGTCACGAAGATTATACAGACTTCACCTTTAATTGGACGCCCCTCAAAGGGCCACGGACCGGGTCAGGCCACCGTGACATCCCCCAAACCGTAGGACCCGGTGCCGAGTACCCCATTGCCCTACTCTGGGGGCGATCCATCTTTGGCGTCACTAACAGGGTCTACTTAAAGGGAACCTGTCACCACGTTTTTGGAAGATGGGATAAAAATAGCGTTAAATAGGGGCAGAGGTGGGCATTACATTAGTGTGTTTGTTATGCGTTTATTACCCACCTAAGTTGCCGAAATACCTTTGCAAAGTCTCCGTTTTCGCCTGTCAATCAGGCTGGTCTGGTCAAAAGGGCGTCTTGTCTTCCCCCAGATTTTGCGTAGTTTTCCGTTGGTGGCGTAGTGGTGTGCGCATGCCCAAGGTCCCGAATCATCTGCCAGGGGATTTAAAAAAGCGCGCTGTTCGTGATTTCATTGGTGATCGGTGGGCGCGGCCATCTTCCTTTGGCCGCGCGTGCGCAGAAGCGGCGCTCTGCTGGCCGCGGCTTCAGGAAAATGGCTGCGGGATGCCGCGCGTGCGCAGATGGATATCGCGGCGGCCATTTTCCTGAAGCTGCGGCCAGCAGAGCGCCGCTTCTGCGCACGCGCGGCCAAAGGAAGATGGCCGCGCCCACCGATCACCAAGGAAATAACGAACAGCGCGCTCTTTTAAATCCCCTGGCAGTGGATTCGGGACCTTGGGCATGCGCACACCACTACGCAACCAACGGAAAACTACGCAAAATCTGGGGGAAGACAACGCCCTTTTGACCAGACCAGCCTGATTGACAGGCGAAAACGGAGACTTTGCAAAGGTATTTCGGCAACTTAGGTGGGTAATAAACGCATAACAAACACACTAATGTAACGCCCACCTCTGCCCCTATTTAACGCTATTTTTATCCCATCTTCCAAAAACGTGGTGACAGGTTCCCTTTAAGCCTGAGAATCGGGTCATGTGCGCCTAAGAACTGTGCCAGAATTGTATTGGAACTGTGGTTTGCTTAAAGACTGTGTATTGCCATTTGCCGCCAAAATTCCCACCAAAACCGCCGTCGTTGCCGCGCCACGAGGAGCGCAGGAGGAGGGCGTGCCAACATGGGAGGAGACTACCAAAGTGGTGCCAAAAGTGACGACCGCCCCGGCCGACTACTGCTACGAGGAGACGACGTGCCCAGGGGCCAATGGGCTCCGCACCCAGAAAATGGAGGAACAGCGTGTGAGCGCTGCCGAAGATCTAGGAGGAGAGATGGCGACCAGCGGGTACCTGAACTACGACGAAGTGACCGAGGACCATCTCAGGCGACCGGAGGCGGACCTGAACTCACCGCCGCTGGAGGATCCGGACTTCTTGGATCCGCGGGCGGAGGAGCCGAGTCAACCAATCCCGAACGTGGAGCCGACAGCAGTGAAGAAATGGAAGGAAAAAAAAAAGGGAAATAGAGGAAAAAAAATAAAAATCTATAAATCTTCAGCATAGTGAGTGTGACCTGAGCGTAAGTGTGGACGGCGGTAAGTGTGACTTGGGATTCAGTGACTTTGGAATCAGGGAGTATCCAAGGGAGGAATTGCTGTCTGTTTTTAATAAATACTTGTATTTAATTTTTATTTAACATTTCTGTGTGGTGGTGCAATCCCCATTAGGAAATGTGCTCCACTATTGTTAATGCCATCCAGTGCACATCTTGCCACATGTATGCAATCCTTGATCAGCCGGTCGAGGGTGCATACTGCTGTGCGAGATGTGAGCACGTTGTGCATTTGGAAGCCCAGATTCTGGATCTAAATGTGCAGCTGGCAACACTGAGATCCATAGACAATATGGAGAGCAGTCTTCTGCTCACTGAGCAGACGCTCAATGGGAAAGATGAGGAGGGGGATGGTAGGATGGAGCTGCAGGACAGTGAAGTAGGTAGCTGGGTGACATTCAGAAAGCGGGGTAGAGGGAAGAGTGCCAGGGAGGCTAGTCCTGATCTGGCTCACCCCAATAAGTTTGCTAAGTTGGCAGATGAGGGGGGTACCAGTACAGGGGTAGCACTGCTGCAGCCAGGCATGTCCTCTGAAAGCCGGAGGAATGACTGCTCCAGTAAGGAGGGAAATAGGAGAGCAGGGCAGGCCAGACAGGTGCTGGTAGTGGGGGACTCAATTATTAGGGGAACAGATAGGGCAATCTGTCACAAAGACAGGGATCGTCGAACGGTGTGCTGCCTACCTGGCGCTCGAGTCCGACACATCGCTGATCGGGTGGACAGATTACTGGGAGGGGCTGGTGAGGACCCAGCGGTCATGGTGCACATTGGCACAAATGACAAAGTTAGAGGTAGGTGGAAGGTCCTTAAAGATGATTTCAGGGAATTAGGCTGCAAGCTGAAAGCAAGGACCTCCAACGTGGTATTTTCCGAAATACTGCCTGTACAATGTGCCACGCCAGAGAGGCAACGGGAGATTAGGGAGGTTAATAAGTGGCTCAAGAATTGGCGTAGGAAGGAGGGGTTTGGGTTCCTGCAGAACTGGGCTGACTTCTCAGTTGGCTACAGGCTCTACGCTAGGGACGGGCTGCACCTCAATGGGGAAGGAGCAGCTGTGCTGGGGGAGAAAATGGCTAGAAGGTTGGAGGAGTGTTTAAACTAGGGATTGGGGGGGAGGGTATTCATTTTATAGGAGGGGAAGATAGTGCAGATAGAGACCTGGGCACAAATAAGGAAGTTGGGGGTGGCGGTGGCATGGGGGGTGGGGATAGAACAGTTAGTAATTTAAGAAAGAATAGAGGTACAGAGAGGAACATCAAGTGCATGTATACTAATGCCAGAAGCCTCGCCAACAAAATGGACGAATTAGAACTAATGTTGTTGGAACATAATTATGACATGGTGGGGATATCCGAAACATGGCTTGATGAGAGCCATGACTGGGCTGTTAACTTACAGGGCTATAGCCTTTTCAGAAATAACCGTACAGATAAGCGAGGGGGTGGGGTGTGTCTGTATGTAAAATCGACCTTAAAACCCATCCTGCGTGATAATATAGGTGAATCTAATGAAAATGTAGAGTCCCTGTGGGTGGAGATAAGGGGAGGGGGAAAAATAATAAATTATTGATAGGGGTTTGTTATAAATCGCCAAAAATAATGGAAGCAATGGAGAATATCCTCGTAAAGCAAATAGATAAAGCTGCGACTCAAGGAGAAATCATTATTATGGGGGACTTCAACTACCCTGAAATAGATTGGGGAACAGAAACCTGCAATTCCAGTAAAGGTAATCGGTTTTTGACAACTATGAGAGACAATTATCTTTCACAACTGGTTCAGGACCCATCAAGAAGGGGGGCACTGCTAGACCTAACATTAACCAACAGGCCTGACCGCATATCAAATATAAGGGTTGGGGGTCACTTGGGGAATAGTGATCACAAAATAATAAGTTTTCATGTCTCCTTTAATAAGATGTGTAGTAGAGGGGTGACAAGGACACTAAACTTCAGGAGGGCAAATTTCCAACGGATGAGAGAGGATCTTGGTGCAATTAACTGGGATGATATCCTGAGACATAAAAGTACACAAAGAAAATGGGAGACGTTTATTAGCATCCTGGATAGGACCTGTGCACAGTATATACCGTATGGGAATAAACATACTAGAAATAGGAGGAAACCAATATGGCTAAATAGAGCTGTAAGGGGCGCAATAAGTGACAAAAAGAAAGCATTTAGAGAATTAAAGGAAGTAGGTAGTGAGGAGGCATTAAATAAATACAAAAAATTAAATAAATTCTGTAAAAAGCAAATCAAGGCAGCAAAGATTGAGACAGAGAGACTCATTACCAGAGAGAGCAAAAATAACCCCAAAATATTCTTTAACTACATAAATAGTAAGAAACAAAAAAATGATAGTGTTGGCCCCCTTAAAAATAGTCTGGGTGAAATGGTGGATGAGGAAAAAGCCAATATGCTAAATGACTTTTTTTCATCAGTATTTACAAAAGAAAATCCCATGGCAGCCAATATGACTAGTGATAAAAATTCCCAATTAAAGGTTACCTGCTTAACCCAGCAGGAAGTAGGGCGGCGTCTAAAAATCACAAAAATTGACAAATCTCCGGGCCCGGATGGGATACACCCCCGAGTACTGCAGGAATTAAGTACAGTCATTGATAGACCATTATTTTTAATCTTTAAATAGTCCATAATAACAGGGTCTGTACCACAGGACTGGCGTATAGCAAATGTGGTGCCAATATTCAAAAAGGGGACAAAAACTGAACTCGGTAATTATAGGCCAGTAAGCTTAACCTCTACTGTGGGTAAAATCCTGGAGGGCATTCTAAGGGATGCTATACTGGAGTATCTGAAGAGGAATAACCTCATGACCCAGTATCAGCACGGGTTTACTAGGGACCGTTCATGTCAGACTAATTTGATCAGCTTCTATGAAGAGGTAAGTTCCGGACTGGACCAAGGGAACCCAGTAGATGTAGTGTATATGGACTTTTCAAAAGCTTTTGATACGGTGCCACATAAAAGGTTGATACATAAAATGAGAATAATGGGGATAGGGGAAAATATGTGCAAGTGGGTTGAGAGCTGGCTCAGGGATAGGAAACAAAGGGTGGTTATTAATGGAGCACACTCGGACTGGGTCGCGGTTAGCAGTGGGGTACCACAGGGGTCAGTATTGGGCCCTCTTCTTTTTAACATATTTATTAATGACCTTGTAGGGGGCATTCAGAGTAGAATTTCAATATTTGCAGATGACACTAAACTCTGCAGGGTAATCAATACAGAGGAGGACAATTTTATATTACAGGATGATTTATGTAAACTAGAAGCTTGGGCTGATAAATGGCAAATGAGCTTTAATGGGGATAAATGTAAGGTCATGCACTTGGGTAGAAGTAATAAGATGTATAACTATGTGCTTAATTCTAAAACTCTGGGCAAAACCGTCAATGAAAAAGACCTGGGTGTATGGGTGGATGACAAACTCATATTCAGTGGCCAGTGTCAGGCAGCTGCTACAAAGGCAAATAAAATAATGGGATGCATTAAAAGAGGCATAGATGCTCATGAGGAGAACATAATTTTACCTCTATACAAGTCACTAGTTCGACCACACTTAGAATACTGTGCACAGTTCTGGTCTCCGGTGTATAAGAAAGACATAGCTGAACTAGAGCGGGTGCAGAGAAGAGCGACCAAGGTTATTAGAGGACTGGGGGGTCTGCCATACCAAGATAGGTTATTACACTTTGGGCTATTTAGTTTGGAAAAACGAAGGCTAAGGGGTGATCTTATGTTAATGTATAAATATATGAGGAGACAGTACACAGACCTTTCTGATGATCTTTTTAATCATAGACCGGTGACAGGGACAAGGGGGCATCCTCTACGTCTGGAGGAAAAAAGGTTTAAGCATAATAACAGACGCGGATTCTTTACTGTAAGAGCAGTGAGACTATGGAACTCTCTGCCGTATAATGTTGTAATGAGTGATTCATTACTTAAATTTAAAAGGGGACTGGATACCTTTCTGGAAAAGTATAATGTTACAAGGTATATATATTAGATTCCTTGATAAGGCGTTGATCCAGGGAACTAGTCTGATTGACGTTTGTGGGGTCGGGAAGGAATTTTTTTTTCCCCATGGTGGAGCTTACTCTTACCACATGGGTTTTTTTTGGCTTCCCCTGGATCAACATGTTAGGGCATGTTAGGCTATGGGTTGAACTAGATGGACTTAAAGTCTTCCTTCAACCTTAATAACTATGTAACTATGTAAGTTGGAGCTGTGCAGGAAGATCATACCGGAAGAACCGCGGTCCGAGCAGCAGCAGACTCCAGCGTCCTCATCAGTGGAGCAGATCAACATCGGTGGAACCACATCAGACGCAGGTACGGAAAGCGATCCTGCCCCACCGACCGATCCAGCTCCAGTGACCACTCCCCGTCCCGACTGTGACCGATCTCCCGCCGCCGAGCTCGTTGTAGTAGCCCTTGACACCATGGAAGAAGTACTGCCCCCACTGCCGACAACTATGGGAGAACCGCTGGACGTAAGTTCCGAAGGGGTGATTTTCAGATGGGACGCTCCAAAGACCAAACCGGACGGGTCCAAGCAAGAAGGTGCCTATATTGCCATGCTCACCTGGGAGCAATACAAACAATGCCTAATTTCACATTGGAAAAACCGAAAAGAAACAGAACAAAATGACCCACCTAAAGTACAGAAGCTAACGACCAAACGCGGTAATAAGAACTCGGTGAAACAAGGAATGGTATTAGCCTTTCACCCGAAAAGGGGTTGGGGCTTTATACAGGAGCCGGGACTACTGACTGAAGTCTTCGTTACCAGCTATAATGTGAAGGCCCAGTCCCGCGACGGATATGATAACCGAAACTTGTGCAGAGGGGACCATGTGACCTACACCCGCCACCGGAGTGAACAAGGTTGGTACGCTAGGAACGTAAGGCGATGTGAACCCTCTGTAGCGCCACCTGCTGCCCCGACTAAGACTACTTCTGAACTGACGAGTCCCAACACTACTACTACAGTGTGTATCATTTCTACTATTGAACCCACTACCAAAACTGCCATTCGAACCCAGATCCCTAATGACTTGACCAAACCTGAAAAACCGATCAGTGACATTGACACCGCAACGGATGAGAATGCGAACTCAAGTCTTCCCAGGCCAGGAAGTGTTCGCTACCGACTGATGCCTTGCAACCTACCATGAGAATAAACCTCGAAACCACGAAATGTAAATAGTTGACGTTCTTTTCCTTTGCTGCTTGAACCCGTCCTGGGTTAATTCTTAAAGGGATCCCTTTGTTTACCCGGGATCCCTGTTGTTTCAAGTTTTATCACTGTTTCACACCAAAAAAAACCTGCGGAATCGTGAACTGTGCATGGTCGCAAACTGTTCCTGTACAAGGTTTGCACCTTCTTGAGGGTGCTCTCTACTGGTTTTACAAGAATAACTTTTTGAAGAGACTGTTCCTGATTACAGCGTGAAAGTTCTTGCTTAAAGTTGATAACTGACTTGTTGATTGTTTGCACTGCCTCAGAGGAGACTTGGGATTTCCTCTTGGGGGGAGTGTTTACTTGTTGCAATTGGCCAAAACATGATAATGTTGCCTTGAAAAGCTAGATGGCCATGGTGTTTTGCGTGGTGATAGTATGTAGCCAAGAGTAGGGTGTTTGATGATGTACTTTGAATACAATTGAGGACAAAAGAAGTTGGAAGGGGGATGCAGTGAGCCCATAGTGGGGGTAAAACCTGTTCTGCATTTCAATAAAATGAACTCGTAGGGGTTAGTGAGTCCTCTAGAGAGCTTTAGGAAGTGAGTTAAAAGACTTTGCACTTAGAGAAGAATAACGGTTTTATGCTTGAGTAAAGAAAATGTTAATTTATTGTTGTGTAAATGCACTTAGTAGATAGAATACCTGTATGGGTAATTGTGTTTCATAGATAAATAATAACTGTTTCCCATTTGCCTTATGCACAATGTAAATATGTTCTTGTTTGCAACGTTCAAGTGCTCTCACCTCCCATAAAGGGAAGCACGGTTAAATTAATTTGTTTTATAGCATTTCAAAATTTTGCATGTCCTCTGATAACCTGTAATTGTTGTTTTCTTTTCCCAGTCCCGGAGTACTGGATTTAACAGGGAGGGGGGGAGTGCAGTGCCCCAGACTCCTGGTCATTGCAGTAATGTCGCTCTTCCACCAGGGGGAGTGATATTACATCTGATGGTACTAAAGAAGTTCATCTTTCCAGGTATCACAAAACAGACACCACACTTCACACTCCACCAGGGGGAGCCTTGTTTCTATCTATTAGGACACTCCTCACATTAGGGTAAAACTGGTGGGCTGGATAGAAAGTGAGAGAGAAGCAGACTGGGCTTCGCCCAGGTAACATCTAGTCTGTAAGAAGCTGACTGGGTTCGGCCCAGGCAACACCTGTCAGGCAGACAGGGGGAAAGGAGGAACATCTGAGCTGCAGACAGAGGGTCACTGTCAGGGGTAGGATCCTGGCAGAGGCCTAGCACGAGACAAAAAGGCACGGAGCTGCGCCTGCCCCACGTGCGGCAGCATCCTAAGAAAGGACAAGAAAGGAATTGAGTTGCAGGGAGTGAGAAACAAAGTCACAGCACAAGGAGACAACACCAGAAGGAGTTCTGTCCTGTAAGAGGCTGCCTCCTTCTGAGGCGCGTAGCCGGTGGCCGGAACACCGAGGGAGTAATTGACTCCACACTTTACTTCAAAGACCGGCAGGACAGTCAATTCCAAGTTGGCTGCCCGACCTTAAAACCTAAGAAGACCCAGTGGCAAATTGTGGGGGTCGGGGCGTCTCTAGGGTCCCTATAAACAAGCCTCCGGCCATCAGTCATACGGTTATGTCCTATCCATACCATCTGGGGGACAGAGAGGAAGAAATAACATCTAGAACATCTACAAAGGTTGTGAGGACTATCCCGTGGTGCTCAGCAGGGAGGTACTACAACACACAGGCACTAGTAGGAAGGCTACTGATTTCCACCTGGATAAGAGAACTCTGGATTTTGCCTTCGGACCGGCCGGACTCTGCCTGCCCTGTGATCTGTACTCTGGATGCTGAAGTCTTCAGTAAAAGGTAAAGAGACTGCAACCTTTGTGTCCTCGTTATTCACTGCGCTTTACTTCGTCCACCATCACCACCTACACTTCTGGGAAGTTCTGGGGGTACACTTCACCTGTGGGAAGGTATACCATCTAGCTGCCATTCCATCACCCCAGCGGACCCCTAAGCAGCGTCGGTCACCCTGACTGAGTGCCACAGGTGGCGTCATGAACATTATACAGACTTCACCTTTAATTGGACGCCCCTCAAAGGGCCACGGACCGGGTCAGGCCACCGTGACATCCCTCGAACCGTAGGACCCGGTGCCAAGTACCCCATTGCCCTACTCTGGGGGCGATCCATATGCAGCACCACACAGGCTTTGACAACCTCATCCACAGTCTGTGTGTGCAGTTTTATGGCGGTTAGCAGCACTCGCCACTTTGCGGTTAAAATGCCAAACTCGCACTCCACCACTCGTCTGGCTCTAGTTAAGCGGTAATTAAATACTCTTTTGGTTCGGGTCAATTCTCTGCTTGCATAACGTTTTAGTAGGTGTGGTGACAGCTGGAATGCCTCATCACCAACACACACAAATGGCATAGGTGGTCCAGATGTTCCCGGGAGTGGTCTTGCTGGTGGAAAATCATAGCTGTCTCCATATAGACGACACCCCATCTGAGAAGTTTTGAAGACTTGTGAGTCGTTTGAGCGGCCATAGGCTCCAATGTCCACAGCAATAAATTTACAGTTGGCATCCGCTATGGCCATGAGTATTATTGAAAAGTACTTTTTGTAATTAAAGTACTCTGAGCCAGATCCTGCAGTTTTGGAAATACGGATATGTTTGCCATCTATGGCACCCAAGCAATTTGGGAAATGGCACAGTTTCTCAAAATTTTCAGCACTCTGCAGCCAGATGTCCATAGTCGGATTTGGAATGTATTCCTGGTGCAAGGTATCCCATATTGCGCGGCAGGTCACTTTCACAATTCCTGAAATTGTCAATATTCCAAGGCGGAACTGGTAATGCAGTGAAGTTAGGGATTCTCCGGTAGCAAGGAATCTGTGAAAAACAAATAAAAATGTTATTAAAAATTGCAAACACCAACATAACATTTTGAAGCAATTTTCGCAAATATTATAATTTTTTTTTTTTTTACTTTTGATAAACGGCACTGCAGAAGTTTTTGTTCTGTTTTAGTGCACATTTAAAGGGCCACTGTCACCCCCCCCCAGCCGTTATAAACTAAAAGAGCCACCTTGTGCAGCAGTAATGCTGCAGTCTAACAAGGTGGCTCTTTTAGTTTTTGATTCATTTATTACCTCAAAAAAGCGTTTTAAAAATTGGCCACACATACCAGATATTATACCTGGAGGCGGTCCGAAGCGTCCTGTATGAATCCCCCAACTGCCGTCACTCATCTCTTCAGGGCCGATGGTCCCCGCCCCCTGAGCGCTGTTATCGTCTGAAATCCGGCGCCTGCGCTGTGCGTGCCTGCCTGGGGCCTGCGCAGTGTTCATTGTCAGTGCGGCCACCCTGTTACTGAATCCCCGCCCCGCACTGTGTTATTCATTATGCACAGTGCGGGGCTGGGGTTCCTGGGCATGCGCACTGCGCTGTTTAGACGCTCCCCAGCTCCGACGCTCCCCAGCTCCCCCGCCTTCCCAGGAACCCCAGCCCCGCACTGTGCGTAATGAATAACAGTGCGGGGCGGGGGATTCAGCAACAGTGTGGCCGCACTGACAATGAACACTGCGCAGGCCCCAGGCAGGCACGCACAGCGCAGGCGCCGGATTTCAGAAGATAACAGCGCTCAGGGGGCGGGTACCATCGCCCCTGAAGAGATGAGTGACGGCAGTTGGGGGATTCATACAGGACGCTTCGGACCGCCTCCAGGTATAATATCTGGTATGTGTGGCCAATTTTTAACCCCTTTCTGTCATTGGACGTACTATTCCGTCCATGTGGGGTGGGCCCTACTTCCCAAGGACGGAATAGTACGTCCAGCACGATCGGCCGCGCTCACGGGGGGAGCGCGGCCGATCGCGGCCGGGTGTCAGCTGACTATCGCAGCTGACATCCGGCACTATGTGCCAGGAGCGGTCACGGACCGCCCCCGGCACATTAACCCCCGGCACACCGCGATCAAACATGATCGCGGTGTACCGGCGGTATAGGGAAGCATCGCGCAGGGAGGGGGCTCCCTGCATGCTTCCCTGAGACCCCCGGAGCAACGCGATGTGATTGCGTTGCTCCGAGGGTCTCCTACCTCCTTCCTCGCTGCAGGTCCCGGATCCAAGATGGCCGTGGCATCCGGGTCCTGCAGGGAAGGAGGTGGCTTACCGAGTGTCTGCTCAGTGCAGACGCTGGTAAGCCTGCAGCCCTGTCAGTGAGATCGGTGATATGACAGAGTGCTGTACACACTGTCAAATCACCGATCTGTGATGTCCCCCCCTGGGACAAAGTAAAAAAGTTAAAAAAAAATGTCCACATGTGTAAAAAAAAAAATAAAAAAAAAAAATCCTAAATAAATAAATAATAAAAAAAAATTATTCCCATAAATACATTTCTTTATCTAAATAAAAAAAAAATCAAACAATAAAAGTACACATATTTAGTATCGCCGCGTCCGTAACGACCCCACCTATAAAACTACATAACTAGTTAACCCCTTCAGTGAACACCGTAAAAAAAAAAAAAAAAACGAGGCAAAAAACAACGCTTTATTCTCATACCGCCAAAGAAAAAGTGGAATAACACGCGACCAAAAAAATGGATATAAATAACCATGGTACCGCTAAAAACGTCATCTTGTCCCGCAAAAAACGAGGCATCACACACCATCATCAGCAAAAAAATAAAAAAGTTATAGTCCTCAGAATAAAGCGATGCCAAAATAATTATTTTTTCTATAAAAGAGCTTTTATCGTATAAAAGCGCCAAAACATAAAAAAATGATGTAAATGAGATATCGCTGTAATCGTACTGACCCGAAGAATAAAACTGCTTTATCAATTTTACCAAACGCGGAACGGTATAAACGCCTCCCCCAAAAGAAATTAATGAATAGCTGGTTTTTGGTCATTCTGCCTCACAAAAATCGGAATAAAAAGCGATCCAAAAATCTCCCGTGCTCGAACATGTTACCAATAAAAATGTCAACTCGTCCCGCAAAAAACAAGACCTCACATGACTCTGTGGACTCAAATATGGAAAAATTATAGCTCTCAAAATGTGGTAATGCAAAAAATATTTTTTGCAATAAAAAGCGTCTTTCAGTGTGTGACGGCTGCCAATCATAAAAATCCGCTAAATAACCCGCTATAAAAGTAAATCAAACCCCCCTTCATCACCCGCTTAGGCTACGTTCACATTTGCGTTGTGCGCGGCAGCGTCGGCGACGCAACACACAACGCAGGAACACCGCATGCACAACGCATGCACAACGCTGCGTTTTGCGACGCATGCGTCCTTTTTTTGCTTGATTTTGTACGCACAAAAAATGCAACTTGCTGCGTCCTCTGCGCCATGACGCGTGCGCCGCAGTGACGCATGCGTCGCAAAACGCAAGTGCAACGCATGTCCATGCGCCCCCATGTTAAATATAGGGGTGCATGACGCATGCGGCGACGCTGCGGCGCCCGATGCTGCGGCGCAGAGCGCTAATGTGAACGTAGCCTTAGTTAGGGAAAAATTAAAAAAATTTAAAAAATGTATTTATTTCCATTTTCCCATTAGGGTTAGGGCTAGGGTTAGGGTTAGGGCTAGGGTTAGGGCTAGGGTTAGGGCTAGGGTTAGGGCTAGGGCTAGGGTTAGGGCTAAATTTAGGGTTGGGGCTAAAGTTAGGGTTAGGGTTGGGGCTAAAGTTAGGGTTAGGGTTTGGATTACATTTACGGTTGGGAATAGGGTTGGGATTAGGGTTAGGGGTGTGTCTGGGTTAGACGTGTGGTTAGGGTTACCATTGGGATTAGGGTTAGGGGTGTGTGTGGATTAGGGTTTCAGTTATAATTGGGGGGTTTCCACTGTTTAGGCACATCAGGGGCTCTCCAAACGTGACATGGCGTCCCATTTCAATTCCAGCCAATTCTGCGTTGAAAAAGTAAAACAGTGCTCCTTCCCTTCCAAGCTCTCCCGTGCGCCCAAACAGGGGTTTACCCCAACATATGGGGTATCAGCGTACTCGGAACACATTGGAGAACAACTTTTGGGGTCCAATTTCTCCTGTTACCCTTGGGAAAATACAAAACTGGGGCTAAAAAATAATTTTTGTGGGAAAAAAAAATATTTTTTATTTGCATGGCTCTGCGTTATAAACTGTAGTGAAACACTAGGGGGTTCAAAGCTCTCACAACACATCTAGATGAGTAGGGGGTCTACTTTCCAAAATGGTGTCACTTGTGGGGGATTTCTACTGTTTAGGTACATTAGGGGCTCTGCAAACGCAATGTGACGCCTGCAGACCATTCCATCTAAGTCTGCATTCCAAATGGCGCTCCTTCCCTTCCGAGCCCTCCCATGCGCCCAAACGGTGGTTCCCCCCACATAAGGGGTATCAGCGTACTCAAGACAAATTGGACAACAACTTTTGGGGTCCAATTTCTCCTGTTACCATTGGGAAAATACAAAACTGGGGGCTAAAAAATAATTTTTGGGGGAAATTTTTTATTTTTTTATTTTCACGGCTCTGCGTTATAAACTGTAGTGAAACACTTGGGGGTTCAAAGTTCTCACAACACAATAGATAAGTTCCTTGGGGGGTCTAGTTTCCAATATTGGGTCACTTGTGGGGGGTTTCTACTGTTTAGGAACATTAGGGGCTCTGCAAACGCAATGTGACGCCTGCAGACCAATCCATCTAAGTCTGCATTGCAAATGATGCTCCTTCCCTTCCGAGCTCTGCCATGCGCTCAAACGGTGGTTCCCCCCCAGATATCAGGTATCAGCGTACTCAGGACAAATTGGACAACAATATATAGGGTCTAATTTCTCCTGTTACCCTTGGAAAAATACAAAACTGGGGGCTAAAATATAATTTTTGTGGAAAAAAAATATTTTTTATTTGCACGGCTCTGCGTTATAAACTGTAGTGAAACACTTAGGGGTTCAAATCTCTCACAACACATCTAGATGAGTTCCTTAGGGGGTCTACTTTCCAAAATGGTGTCACTTGTGGTTTTTTTTACTGTTTAGGTACATTAGGGGCTCTGCAAACGCAATGTGACGCCTGCAGACCATTCCATCTAAGTCTGCATTCCAAATGGCGCTCCATCCCTTCCGAGCCCTCCCATGCGCCCAAACGGTGGTTCCCCCCCACATATGGGGTATCCGCGTACTCAGGACAAATTGGACAACAACTTTTGGGGTCCAATTTCTCCTGTTACCCTCGGGAAAATACAAAAGGAGGGGCTAAAATATAATTTTTGTGGGAAAAACTTTTTGTTTTATTTTTACGGCTCTGCATTATAAACTTCTGTGAAGCACTTGGTGGGTCAAAGTGCTCACCACACCTCTAGATAAGTTCCTTAGGGGGTCTACTTTCCAAAATGGTGTCACTTGTGGGGGGGTTTCAATGTTTAGGCACATCAGTGGCTCTCCAAACGCAACATGGCGTCCCATCTCAATTTCTGTCAATTTTGCAGTGAAAAGTCAAACGGCGCTCCTTCCCTTCCGAGCTCTCCCATGCGCCCAAACAGTGGTTTACCCCCACATATGGGGTATCAGCGTACTCAGGACAAATTGCACAACAACTTTTGTGGTCCAATTTCTTCTCTTACCCTTGGGAAAATAAAAAATTGGGGGCAAAAAGATCATTTTTGTGAAAAAATATGATTTTTTATTTTTACGGTCCTGCATTATAAACTCCTGTGAAGCACTTGGTGGGTCAAAGTGCTTACCACACATCTAGATAAGTTCCTTAGGGGGTCTACTTTCCAAAGTGGTGTCACTTGTGGGGGGTTTCAATGTTTAGGCACATCAGTGGCTCTCCAAACGCAACATGGTGTCCCATCTCAATTCCTGTCAATTTTGCAGTGAAAAGTCAAACGGCGCTCCTTCCCTTCCGAGCTCTCCCATGCGCCCAAACAGTGGTTTACCCCCACATATGGGGTATCAGCGTACTCAGGACAAATTGTACAACAACTTTTGTGGTCCAATTTCTTCTCTTACCCTTGGGAAAATAAAAAATTGGGGGCGAAAAGATCATTTTTGTGAAAAAATATGATTTTTTATTTTTACGGTTCTGCATTATAAACTTCTGTGAAGCACTTGGTGGGTCAAAGTGCTCACCACACCTCTAGATAAGTTCCTTAGGGGGTCTACTTTCCAAAATGGTGTCACTTGTGGGGGGTTTCAATGTTTAGGCACATCAGTGGCTCTCCAAACGCAACATGGCGTCCCATCTCAATTCCAGTCAATTTTGCATTGAAAAGTCAAATGGCGCTCCTTCGCTTCCGAGCTCTGTCATGCGCCCAAACAGTGGTTTACCCCCACATATGGGGTATCGGCGTACTCAGGACAAATTGTATAACATCTTTTGGGGTCCATTTTCTCCTGTTACCCTTGGTAAAATAAAACAAATTGGAGCTGAATTAAATTTTGTGTGAAAAAAAGTTAAATGTTCATTTTTATTTAAACATTCCAAAAATTCCTGTGAAACACCTGAAGGGTTAATAAACTTTTTGAATGTGGTTTTGAGCACCTTGAGGGGTGCAGTTTTTAGAATGGTGTCACACTTGGGTATTTTCTATCATATAGACCCCTCAAAATGACTTCAAATGAGATGTGGTCCCTAAAAAAAATGGTGTTGTAAAAATGAGAAATTGCTGGTCAACTTTTAACCCTTATAACTCCCTAACAAAAAAAAATGTTGGTTCCAAAATGATGCTGATGTAAAGTAGACATGTGGGAAATGTTACTTATTAAGTATTTTGTGTGACATATCACTGTGATTTAATTGCATAAAAATTCAAATTTGGAAAATTGCGAAATTTTCAAAATTTTCACCAAATTTCCATTTTTTTCACAAATAAACGCAGGTAATATCAAAGAAATTTTACCACTATCATGAAGAACAATATGTCACGAGAAAACAATGTCAGAATCACCAGGATCCGTTGAAGCGTTCCAGAGTTATAACCTCATAAAGGGACAGTGGTCAGAATTGTAAAAATTGGCCCGGTCCATAACGTGCAAACCACCCTTGGGGGTGAAGGGGTTAAAACGCTTTTTTGAGGTAATAAATGAATCAAAAACTAAAAGAGCCACCTTGTTAGACTGCAGCATTACTGCTGCACAAGGTGGCTCTTTTAGTTTATAACGGCTGGGGGGGGGGGGTGACAGTGGCCCTTTAAACCAGCATTTTTACATCTGTGCATTCCTATTATGGAGCAGGTGTTAAAGGGAACCTGTCACCTGAATTTGGCGGGACCGGTTTTGGGTCATATGGGTGGGGTTTTCGGGTGTTTGATTCACCCTTTCCTTACCCGCTGGCTGCATGCTGGCCTCAATGTTTGATTGAAGTTCATTCTCTGTCCTCTGGAGTACACGCCAGCGCAAGGCAATAGTGCCTTGCGCAGGTGTGTACTCCGGAGGACAGAGAATGAACTTCAATCCAATATTGCGGCCAGCATGCAGCCAGCGGGTAAGGAAAGGGTGAATCAAACACCCGAAAACCTCGCCCATATGACCTAAAACTGGTCCCGCCAAATTCAGGTGACAGGTTCCCTTTAAACACTGTGGAATGGGCACAAACAATAAAATAATTGACATACTGCAGAAAATGCAACGCAGTGTTTCAGTGCAGTATTTTCTGCAGCATATTCACTGCTGATGTGGTTTTCCATAGGTTAAAACATGTTTACATGGCATTAAATATGAACAATGGTAAAAACAATAAAATAACAAGTAGGCTTACTGCAGTGTCACCATCAGCCGCTCCGCCGGTGAGATGGAAAACCTTATCTGTGTGTCCTGCCTTCGGATGACATCCCCAACAAGTTCCAACAAAACATCAAAGTGTTCCTGCCTCATCCAAACATAATTAAAAAATGTATCCGGGTTCTGCCGCAACTCCATGTAGAGAGTTGAATACACGCCCCGGGTCATCTGCTGTGCGTTTATGGGATGTATCCATAGGCGTCGCCGGCGACGTCGCTGTTGAAGAATCCTCCGTCTTGCTGCTGCCTCCTTCTCCCGAACTATTATTTCCAGCCTATTGGTCTCAAAAATAACATCAGTAACTATGTTCGCAATCTTCACAAGCACTCCTTCCATCTCTGCCACTTTCTCTAAACCCTGTCAAAGATGGGGTGTAAAAACAGTCAATATATAGGTTTCCCTATTTTCCAGTAGCCAATCACATTTGGGAGACTCCCATTTTTAGGCATGGAAAACGGATCCGTCAAAAAAATCGGATGAAACGGATGGTAAAAACAGACAAAACGGACGCAACGGATCCAGTTTTCGACGGAACCGTCTAGCGTATCCGTCGAAATACTGGATGCGTTGCATGTTTTTCACTATTTTTGATGCATCCGTCGATACGTTGTGCCAACGCATTGCTACGGATCTGAAAAGACGGAAGTGTGAAAGAGTCCTAACCTGTTTCCATACACCCGCCTGTCTACCAGTTCCTACCAGATTATTAGCCCTGTCCGTCTGACCTGCCAGAGTGCTCGCCTGTGTCTCCGTCAACCCCGTCTGCCCATCAGGGCCTCTGCCATACCTGTCCGCCAGCCAGTGTCACAGCCGTGCCTGCCTGTCTATGTCCTGTCCCCCGATGGGATCAGCATCCACAGCCAGACACCACCCTGGAGTGGTACCTGGTAGCTACTTGCTGCACAAGTCTGACCTCACCATCAAAGGCTCCAGCGAACACCTAGGAAGCTACGTATTTACGCCCCTTCCAGGGTAGACTGGTCAGCGGTCCAGTGGGGCCACACCCCCGGACACCCACGCCAACCAGACTGGGCGTGAGCGTTACAGGCGTATTGCAGTCACAGGTGTAGCTATGATTAGAATGGTGAAGCAGTGACTGATTAAAAGCCCTGTAGTATAGGGAGAGGTATGTTTTGTTTTGTACTTGCTTGGGTCACTGCCGTTTCACTGCTTACGGTGCTACTGCTACATTACAGCATGCATGCAGCATTCACTACATTGAAGTATAACATTCTGATGCTAGCCAGGGCCAGCATCAGGACGTACTATGCATGTGGAGTGAGTGTGCTCCAGTCCAACCGAAGACAACAACAGCAGCGGCAGCCTATCCTGTGATGCATATGCTTCAACCCCTCCTGTATGTGACCCAGCCCTTCCTGTGATGTATGTACCTCAGCTTGTCCTGTGATCCTCCTGTGATGTATATTACCCGATCCCCTCCTGTGATCTATATGCCCCCAGCCCCTCCTTTGATGTATGGGCCCCAGCCCTTCCTGTGATGTATATGAGAGCGGAGCCAGGGCCATAGTCGTGGCTGAGAATATCTGTTTACACGCACCCTGGTCTCCCACCACATGAAAACAATGTCCCCTTTTCAGCGTACCTTCAGCTACACCATCTGCACCGTCAGGGTCCCATCTGGGTGGCCGAAGTTCTGCTGCTGGCGTTGTTGCACAAATAGAGACAGTCCAATTCCAACTTTAAAAGTAGAACTTCACTTGTTTTCTATAGCAGCACGTCCACATCAGTTACAGCATCAACACAGAGTTCTGCACCGCTCACATCCTTCACTTTCCCTGTTCCGTCCCTATGTCCTTCAGTTTGTACCCGGTTCGTCCCATCTCGACCAGTACTGCAGCGTCCTCCCTGTTCAGCTTCACTACGTTCAGGAGTTCCCTTGTCTGTTTCTTACCAGACATGAGGGCATCTGCCCATGTAGAAAGCTGCCACATCTTGGAGCGACCTGCGTTCTTATTCTGCTGCACTTCTAGCCCACTGGCCCTGGACGGCTGGGCCCTTTGCTTAAAAACGTTACAGAGCTGACCGCCCTGACTGGGCTCTATGGCCCCTACTGACTAGGAAAAAGAAAACCTTCTATCTTATCTACTGTTGGCTCTTCCTATGAAAACTATGTACGCTATTGTACCCCCATCTAGTGTCCATCTTGGGTACTGTACATTCCCTATCAACACAACATATAAATATATGTACATAGCAGCATCAGAAGCATTATACATATATAATTATACACAAAACCAACATGAGGAAAGGAGTGGGGCATCACACAGTCCTGGTACAACCCTTACTTCTTACTTGGTCGGGGACGACCAATCTTAAAGGAGGGGGGAGTGTAAAACATTTTTATTATGTACATAAGAATACTCCACGCAGGGAGGTAAGCGAGATAATTAAACCACGTTGCAAGGGAGTCCCTATACAGGTGCCTGGTTCACAGTCCCCCAGGTAACACCTTCAGTCCAAAATGCTCCAGTCCCATCCACAGGATCTGTACACAGCAACCGTCCATAATATAAAACAGTCCAGACCCGCTCTATAGGTCCTCAATCCTTGGAGGGGTGATTCCAGTCCCCTTTGCACAAAATACTGCCCTACTACCGTGAGTGCGCTGTCTGTCCTTAAAGCACAGTCTGTTGCCACAGCCACACACAGTCCGTTCCTCAGTTCAAGGGCAGAGTCCTGCTATCCAGCAGGAGTGGTGCAACAAAACTAAAAATCAAAAGCAACAGTTACTCCTGGCCTTACCGGCCTCATTACACCCGACTTCGAGGTGCTCCAGGGCTTTTTTGCCCCCAGGGACGTGAAGCAGTCCTATTACAAATTTTTACTAAGGTGCAACAAGCACAACTCTTCCAACTGCAAGTTTTCCACAGTTCAACGACATCCTTCCCGTGTCGTGTTGTCCGCCTTTGGACTCCGGGCCCAGGTTCGGGCCTACATTGACTCTGCAGCCACAAGAGCCGTTGTCTGCCAAGGCAGCACAGAGGCAGCCCTGGATAAAGTAGTGGCCTGGACATAGGAAGCCGACTGGGCCTGCTCTGGGGCTGCGTACTGCCCCAGATCTTCCCCTTGGTACAGGGTCACAGCCACCGGGAAGTACTCCCGCAGGCTGTCCTCTTTGGTAAATGAGACCCAATCCCCTTCATCCAGGGGTCTGCAATATTTTATGGAAGCAGCATTGACATACACTTTATTATTAGTATAACACCATAACCTCTATTCTATTTTAATCAATGAGGTAAAGAATATTTTCAAAATATCAATATTTTATTATATACATAAACAAAATTAATTTATATAGGAGTAGAGTACTACAAACCAAGCAGGTTCAAAAGGGGAATACAACCAGGTCTGTTACAGGTTACAATTTATACCATCAAAATTTGATGATACATTGTTTTATAAACATAAATGTCTTAACCATAAAGGGTTTCATATATATCCATAAAGAATTTTGTGCAAAGTTGCTGTATATAGTAAGAAACCGAAAAGATGTCTGGCCTTTTAAGAAAAGGTAAATATAAAATAACCAAGGCACTTGTATGTATAGAGCCAATTTATCCTAAATGCTGGTTATAGCTAATAGGAAATTGAGTATAGTCTGCAAGTGCAGTATAATACAATCCCACTGTGGAATAAGCTCCAAGTGCCATGTAGAAATTAAGAGCCTACACTATAAAACATATGTCAGGATATGACTTACTGCAATAATGGAGACCTGGACCCCAGCCTGCCGCCCCGACGCGCGTTTCGCTGCTCTTCTTCAGGAGGCGTGACTTAATACTGAGCTCATATGCGTATATATACAGAGCGCTGACCAATAAAGAGATCTCCTTCCTTAATGATGACAGCCGATGTTCGGTGCATGCGCAGGTTTCCCCCGGCCCCATCTGGGCACTTCCTCGTGCGCTCCTGAGACGCAAGCGATCCACCGCTGCTTATCAGTTACAGCATCAACACAGAGTTCTGCACCGCTCACATCCTTCACTTTCCCTGTGCTGTCCTTATGTCCTTCAGTTTGTACCCGGTTCGTCCCGTCTCGACCAGTACTGCAGCGTCCTCCCTGTACAGCTTCATGATGTTCAGGTGTTCCCTTGTCTGTTTCGTCCAGACTTGAGGGCATCTGCCCATGTAGAAAGCTGCCACATCTTGGAGCGACCTGCGTTCTTATTCTGCTGTACTTCTGGCCCACTGGCCCTGGACGGCTGGGCCCTTTGCTTAAAATGTTACGGAGCTAACCACCCTGACTGGGCTCTCTGGCCCCTACTGACTAGGAAAAAGAAAACCCTCTATCTTACCTACGGTTGCCTCCTCCTATTTAAGGCCCCTTTCACACATCAGTTTTTTGCCATCAGTCACAATCCGTTGGCTCAATGGATCCGTAGCAGATTGTGAAAAACTGATGCGACGGATTCGTTTTTTCGACGGATCCGACCAGCGGATCTGGCTAACTGGATCTTAAATAAATCGGAGCATGCTCAATTAAAAACACAGAATCCGTCACCGGATTCCGTCATTTGACGGATCCGGCGCCCATAGGCTTCCATTCTAGCAAACGACGGACGGCGACGGATGAAATGTGAGGCCATCCGTCGAAATCTGTCGCTAATACAAGTCTATGAGAAAAAAGGATCCTGCGGCATTAGTCTCTGGATTCGTTCTTTTCAAAATTCGATGGATTGCGACTGATAGCAAAAAACTGATGAGTGAAAGGGGCCTAAACTATGTACACTATTGTACCCCCATCTAGTGTCCATCTTGAGGTACTGTACTTTCCCTATCTACACAACATATAAATATATGTACATAGCAGCATCAGAAACATTATACATATATAATTATATACAATACCAACATGAGGAAAGAGAGTGGGGCATCACACGGTTCCAGTACACTCCAGACATATATGCCCATCATCCCCGTGATGTATATGTCCCAGCCCCTCATGTGATATACAGTATATGCCCCAGCACTTCTTGTTATGTACATGCCCCACCATCTCCTGTGATGCATATGTCCCAGAGTCTCCTGTGATGCATATGCCTCAGCGACTCCTGTGATGCATATGTCCCAGAGTCTCCTGTGATGCATATGCCTCAACCCCAGTGTATCCTATGTGATGTATATGCTCCAGGCTCGGCATCTCCTATATAATGTATATGCTGCAGCCTCAGTGTCTACTTTGTGATGTATGTGCTCCAGCCCCCTCATTGCTTTAGACCTATAAATATACTAAAGAGCTATCTTTAAGGGATCTTGCACATTACCATGTTTTCAGTTCAAACGAGATCTGACAAAATATCAGATCACACTGGGACCAAAGTTATTCTATAGGGCTGCACATACATTAGATTGTTTCCTCTGGCCAAGCCAATCCAAGGAGAATCGCAGCGTGCACAAGTTTGATCCTATATTTGGATCACACTCTGCAATGCAAGTCAACGAGTGCATGGAAAACATCGGACTGCACTCAAATGACATCTGAGTGCAGTCAAGGTTCCACACACTGACAGAATGGAGAAGACGAAGAATTTTTTTTCTACATTTTCTCCGGATCTGAGAGAATCAGATCAACTTATGCTCACACTCTGATCAGAGTTTGATGAGAGTGTGATTTGCATAATTGACCAGATTCTCTCAGATGAGAGAATATATGTTTGTCTGCACCTGCCCTTAAAGGGAACCTGTCACCCCCAAAATGGAGGTTGAGCTAAGCCCACCGACATTAGGGGCTTATCTACAGCATTCTGGATTCTAAGGAAACCCCCAATGTATCCTAAAAGATTAGAAAAAGAGGTTAGATTATACTCTCCCGGGGCGTTCCCTCTGCGGTCCAGTCCGATGGGTGTCGCGGTCCGGTCCGGCGCCTCCTATCTTCATCAGATGACGTCCTCTTCTTGTCTTCACTCTGCGGCTCCGGCGTACTTTGTCTGCCCTGTTGAGGGCAGAGCAAAGTACTGCAGTGCGCAGGTGCTGGGAAAGGTCAGAGAGGCCCGGCGCATGCACAATGCAGTACTTTCCTCTGCCCTCAACAGGACAGACAAAGTACGCCTGCGCCAGAGCCGTAGCGTGAAGACCAGAAGAGGACATCATCTGATGAAGATGGGAGGCGCCGGATCGGACCGCAACACCCATCGGACCGGACCGCCCCTGGGTGAGTATGATATAGAAGGGTTAATAGTTTGCCTTTAAGTGCCTTTTACCTTAAGTGTTAGAATTACTAGAATCTGTTGACGCAGTAGTCTGACGGTCTCCTCTTCAAGGAGACTATACTTCTTATCATGTATGTTCTCAATAGTCAGCCACAACATGTTCTGGGTTATGGTAAATAAAGTATGACCCTGGGTGAGGGTGGGGGCTACATGACTTACATTGAAATGCATTTGTTGTAAATGGTATAAAACATTGCCTTGGTTTTAATATATCAGATAAAAGTGACTTGCTCACAGGATATGTGTGAGGTGTCTTTTTGTCTGCAAGCGTGCTTGTAAAATAACGGGCGTAATTCCACAATTTGGTCTCACTGGTGATCTGTCAGCTGACATTGCGTCAGAACGAAAACAGCTACGACAAGTATAATCTAACCTCTTTTTCTTATCTTTTAGGATACATCAGGGGCTTATCTACAGCATTCCAGAATGCTGTAGATAAGCCCCTGATGCTGGTGGGCTTAGCTCACCCTCGATTTTGGGGGTGACAGGTTCCCTTTAATGTTAAGGAGTCTATATTGCGTATGTTTTAAAGAACAAATAGCAATTCATATAATCTGCACTTCACTAAGGCTCAGTATTCCAATGTTAAAAGCTGAATTTTCATTTTGGTGTTGTCACAGGTGTATGGCGACAGAGAGGAGCAAGAAGACCACGCTGCCTCATTTCTCCTACTCCTGCACTGATTAGAATCACTTCATCTTCATATTAAACAGTGCAGGTTTCTGCTAGCAGTGCAGAGGTCAATCTGTTCTGCTGAAATCTTTCCTACTTGGATGCTCTCAGCTGTTCAGTGTTGACCACTCCCCTCTCCTATATATACTAGCCTCTGGCAAGTAGGCATGGCGTTTAGAGTGTTGTTCAGAAAATTGTTGCATGGTAATTTGTCTGTGTGCATACCCTCATCCTCTTCTATTTCTTTTTTCCTCCTTCAACTTCCCTGTGTTCCACCCTGTAATTTGAGAGTGCATATTTGTGTGATTCGCATTTTAATTAATTCCTGTACACATTCCCTTGTTAGTCTGGTTTGTGTATTCATATACATAACAACTCCCCACTTCCCTGGGTGGGGGAGGGTATAGATAAGGGCTGATTCAGGAGCCCCTGAGATATCTTGCTACTGTAATGTGACAGGTGTTTAAAGGGAACCTGTCAGCACAGCAGATTTATGCTGACTTAATAATAGGCAATCTAAAATAGGGACAGTTTACCTCATAACAATGAACTATATTTCAAGCTGAAACTCTATCATGTTTTATAAATGACAAAGCTTAAAAAAGTAGAGTGTCCAGTGGGTGGCTTTCTATTGGCTCAAATCTTCTTACGGATTTCCTTTAAATTATACTTTTTTTTGTATTTGTCTCTGGACAGCGTTGTTTTCTCTTCTCCTGTCTTACGTTTACATCTTTCACTATGAAATATATTTAGTAGATGATTGATAGAAAATGGTCTTTTTATACATTTTGCTTTAATTTAGAGCTCACATACAAATCATGCATTAGTTATCCTACAAGTATTGGAAAAGGGATCTAAACTAAAAAAAGTATGTTCCTCTTTTTATGATGAATCAAGTTATATAACGAAAGGGAAGTGACTTTTGGCTTGAATGTATTAAAGGAAGTCTAGCAGCAAGTTTTTGCTACCTCATCTGAGAACAGCATAATGGAGGAAAAGAGACCCTGATACCAACAATGCATCACTTAGTTTACTGGGTGCAGCCATTGTGACACAATCAGAGCTTTTAGATGTGGAATGCAGCAGAGCTGAGAAAGATAACCCTGCCCACACCAAGCTCTGAATTTATAATGTCTATAGACAGTAAGGTGCTTATCACAGGGGGAGGGGGGACAGGACTTGTTTAGTCCAGCAATGTTAATCACAAGTGATAAAATCTATACTGTAAATAAACAATACCACACAGGGTAATACATTACACATCATTCAACTCTGTGTTTTAGTCTCTATCTACTGCTGTTTTCATATAGTAAAAATCTTAACACAAAAGATCAGAAACAGTAGGTTTATGTAGAGCAGTTAGAATATATTTACAATAGTATCCATGTATTCAATAGTCAGATCAGTCAGTGAGATTTAGGGAACATTACAAGGCGATATTTTACATCAGTATTTGTTATGAGACACCAGGAGAGGATCCAAAACCCAGATGTGGTGACAGTGATTCAGTTATTTTTCTCTGTGTTTGTTCCTTCTGGTTTTTAGCTGACAAATGCTGATATAAATTAGTGCCCCAAATACTCACTGTGTGAATGAGGCGAGGAAGCTGTGATATACTGCGATATACTGTGAGTCCTTACGCCGAGGATGAGCGCACATTCGCAGGTGCTGTAATGCTTGTCTCCTCTACTCCATCTTCATCACCAGAGCAGGGACAACACCAGGGGCAAATCCGCGGCCGGGAAATGTCCAGTTGTGTGACTCAGTGATGTGTGATGGACCCTGACTCCCAAATAAAATGAATCAGATAAAAGCACAGAAAATAAATACACAGAGCGTTGTAATCAGGTGTCAAATGTTCTCAACTTTATTTAAATTCACATGACACCGAAAATGGCACAACCCCCGACTCACGGAGAGTCACCACCAGGGCCGGACTGGCCATCGGGCATTTCTGGCAAATGCCAGAAGGGCTGGTCCTTGTAATGGGCCGCTAGAGATATCGCCCCTTCAGCATTGTCAGTGGGCGTTCCAGAGTTCACTTCAGCAGCCAGCACGCCAGCCGGCATTTGCTTGCCTTGCACACTTGATCGCGCTGCACTAGAAAGGAGGAAGTGGGCGGCTGATGTCCTGAGACCTGATCACTAGTGCTGCAGTGAGGTGACATAGAACAGGATGGGGGCCGCGCTGTGCTGCTCCGGCCATGCCTCCCACTACAGCTTGTGATCAGGCCATCAGAAGCCCACTTCTTCTTCCTGTCTAGTGCGGCCGCGGCGACAGGGCATGAAAGTACTTACATTGAAGATGTCCCTGATAGCAGTGACAGAACATGGGGAGACTGCAGCAGTAAGTTTCTGTGTAGACGGGGACAGAGGATGGGTAGCCGCTTGCTCACGGTGCAACTGGTTGGGTGGGGGTGCAAATATTTTTCTATACACTGATTTATTTTTTTTCTTTGCTGCGCCGGGTTCAGCCATACAAAAAAGGGGCGTGCAATGCTGGAGAAGACCACTGGCCAATGAGCATCAGATTGATAGAAGAGCTGATTGGCCAGTGCTCCTGTTCCCCTGCACGAAAGAGCCTGCAATCAAGCTGCAAGGTCAGCCATATCTACCTGTGTGTGCTCCGAGGGACAGATAGAGAAGCAGCTCAATTCCTCATGGTCACAGCTTCTCCTGCTCTCTTCCACAGCCCCGACAGACAAGGAGAGAGCGGGGGAGGTGCTGGGAAAGTGCTTGCTGTGAGCAGAAGGCGCTGCACATGTAGAGTGGCCTCTGCTGCAGCACAGAGGAGTGTGTGGTATCTGTAGTGTCTGTGTGTGGTATCTGTAGTGTGTGTGTGGTATCTGTAGTGTGTGTGTGGTATCTGTAGTGTGTGTGTGGTATCTGTAGTGTGTGTGTGGTATCTGTAGTGTCTGTGTGTGTGTGTGGTATCTGTAGTGTGTGTGTGGTATCTGTAGTGTGTGTGTGGTATCTGTAGTGTGTGTGTGGTATCTGTAGTGTGTGTGTGGTATCTGTAGTGTGTGTGTGTGTGGTATCTGTAGTGTGTGTGTGTGTGTGGTATCTGTAGTGTGTGTGTGGGGTATCTAGTGTGTGTGTGTGTGGTATCTGTAGTGTGTGTGTGTGTGTGTGTGTGGTATCTATAGTGTGTGTGTGATATCTGTAGTGTGTGTGGGTGGTATCTAGTGTGTGTGGGTGGTATCTGTAGTGTGGGTGGTATCTGTAGTGTGTGTGTGTGGTATCTGTAGTGTGTGTGTGTGTGTGGTATCTGTAGTGTGTGTGTGGTATCTGTAGTGTGGGTGGTATCTGTAGTGTGTGTGGGTGGTATCTAGTGTGGGTGGTATCTGTAGTGTGTGTGTGTGTGGTATCTGTAGTGTGTGTGTGTGTGGTATCTGTAGTGTGGGTGGTATCTGTAGTGTGTGTGTGTGGGTGGTATCTGTAGTGTGTGTGTGTGTGTGTGTGGTATCTGTAGTGTGGGTGGTATCTGTAGTGTGTGTGGGTGGTATCTGTAGTGTGTGTGTGTGTGTGTGTGGTATCTGTAGTGTGTGTGTGTGTGTGGTATCTGTGCTATAAGTTGTAAAGCGCTGCGGAATATGTTGGCGCTATATAAATAAAATTATTATTATTATTATTAGTGTGGGTGGTATCTGTAGTGTGTGTGTGTGTGGTATCTGTAGTGTGTGTGTGTGTGTGTGTGGTATCTGTAGTGTGTGTGTGTGTGTGGTATCTGTAGTGTGGGTGGTATCTGTAGTGTGTGTGGTATCTGTAGTGTGTGTGTGGTATCTGTAGTGTGTGTGTGTGTGGTATCTGTAGTGTGTGTGTGTGTGGTATCTGTAGTGTGTGGGGTATCTGTAGTGTGTGTGTGTGTGGTATCTGTAGTGTGTGTGTGTGTGGTATCTGTAGTGTGTGTGTGTGTGGTATCTGTAGTGTGTGTGTGGTATCTGTAGTGTGTGTGTGGTATCTGTAGTGTGTGTGTGGTATCTGTAGTGTGTGTGTGTGGTATCTGTAGTGTGTGTGTGTGGTATCTGTAGTGTGTGTGGTATCTGTAGTGTGTGTGTGTGGTGTATCTGTAGTGTGTGTGTGTGTGTGTGGTATCTGTAGTGTGTGTGTGTGTGTGGTATCTGTAGTGTGTGTGTGTGTGTGGTATCTGTAGTGTGTGTGTGGTATCTGTAGTGTGTGTGTGTGGTATCTGTAGTGTGTGTGTGTGGTATCTGCAGTGTGTGTGTGGTATCTGTAGTGTGTGTGTGTGTGTGGTATCTGTAGTGTGGGTGGTATCTGTAGTGTGTGTGTGGTATCTGTAGTGTGTGTGTGTGTGTGTGTGTGTGTGTGGTATCTGTAGTGTGGGTGGTATCTGTAGTGTGTGTGGTATCTGTAGTGTGTGTGGTATCTGTAGTGTGTGTGTGTGTGTGTGGTATCTGTAGTGTGTGTGTGTGGTATCTGTAGTGTGTGTGTGTGTGTGTGGTATCTGTAATGTGGGTGGTATCTGTAGTATGTGTGTGGTATCTGTAGTGTGTGTGTGTGTGGTATCTGTAGTGTGTGTGTGGTATCTGTAGTGTGGGTGGTATCTGTAGTGTGTGTGTGGTATCTGTAGTGTGTGTGTGTGTGTGGTATCTGTAGTGTGTGTGTGGTATCTGTAGTGTGTGTGGTATCTGTAGTGTGTGTGGTATCTGTAGTGTGTGTGTGTGTGGGTGGTATCTGTAGTGTGTGTGTGGGTGGTATCTGTAGCGTGTGGTATCTGTAGTGTGTGTTACTTGAGTGTGATCAGTGCTGTATTTTTTAGCATATTCTGCAGTGTGATAATAGTCTGCAGGCCGTCTGTGTTGATCTGATGTCTATTCCCCCTATGGCCACTGCAGGTTTCATATATAAAGTGGTTTAACACATTTGATTGGTGTAACAAATAAAGCAAAAAAGTCGGCACAACCTGTCAGTGCTGTACGATTCTATTCTACGACACTCGTATGTGGGCTGGTGAATTTTTATTTGTGCCAGGGCTGCTTTTTGGTCCCAGTCCGGCCCTGGTCACCACCCAGCACTCAGGAAAGGAAAACCCCCTGTGGAGGAAACCATGGCTGGAGGATCACCCTTCCTTTGGGCTTAGAGAGTTAGTGCCAATATAACAGATGGAACGGCAGAATTTTACAATTTGCACATTTTACCAGATTTACAGAGAACGACATAACAAATATAGACTAGAAATGTGATAACCGGATGTGGAGAGATCCGGCTGCGATATCTGCCACCACATTGGCTGCTACAACCAACGTGGCTGATCTGATTCCCAGGTGGATGTACAGGATCATTTCTCCCTTAGGCCGGCATCACACTAGAGAGGAATACAGACGAACGAGAGGTGCAAAAACAATGCATTGCACATGGACCAATGATTCTCTATGGGGCAGCTTCCATCAGTCGTATATTTCTCGGCCGTATTTTATGGGCTGAGAAAATCACAGCATGCTGCGTTTGTCAGTGTATTGCGCCAAAAATCAGCCAATGAAAGTCTATGGGGGCGAGAAAAATACGGATTGCACACGGACCATGCGTGTGTCTTGCGAGAAATACGCAAGACTTTTCCAGGTGACAGGAAATGTGCCAAGCCTTCAATCAGGAAGCTTAGACATGCTAATTATCTTAAAAAGCGAGACAGACACCCCGGAAGAACGCTGCACGCATCCACGGAGTCTTCTGCAGCATGACTTCGCTAATTAATGTAGAAATGCTGCTGGTCCTGGTGCAAGAAAAGCCAGAAATCAGGGATCAGAGAGATGCCCATTATTCTATCCGGGCCAATAAAGAGGTGGCATGGAGGAGCATATGTGGCATCCTTTTTCAGGATTTTGGACAGCGGCCACGTGAGAGACAGCAGCAACTAAGTAAGTTCACTCATGTTTCTCAAATAATATTCTAAACAGCAGTAACTAACATGTTTTCACACTAGCCCCTTAAATCTTATTGTGATGTTTGTAATCAAATGATTAGTAAAATCTCTGATATCTTGTTGTACCACTGTGCACAATGGCCTTATACATTATTTTCTACTCTGTCACTGCAGTGGAAGATGTTATGAGACGATGGCACAGCATAAGGGACCAGTACAGGAGAGAAAGACAGCAACGGGCCAGGAGTGGTGCTTCCGCACCTACAAAACGGAAATACATCTATTACGACCGGCTGTCATTTCTTGATCCCAGTATGGATCTGAGACCGTAAGTTCAAACCTCACACCACATTACACATATGTATTTTATGCTCATATATTAAATTTTATTTTATCATTGTCATACTTTCATTACAGAACTCAGTCCAACCTCACTGAGAGGGAGACCGGGTCCGACTCAGAGGCTGTCATTGATCCAGTCGGGGAAGGTGAAGAGGTGGCTGGCCCATCTTCTGATCTTTCCAGGTGCATCTGTGGCGCCCCAGGGTCCTGGTCGTCACAATAAGATTGCTTTCCTCACGGGGAGAGTGATGTTACGTTTGGAGGCAAGAAGGGATAACTGGCACCAGGTAAACACAAGCATGCAACACATTCATACTCCAGGCCACTAGGGGGAGCTTTTGATCCTATTCACTAGGTGACTCCCCATATATATCGTAGTTTGTAGGGAAGGTTAGTCAGTTCTTGCCAGGAAACAGACTGGAGCAGTCTGAGGCAGAAGAGGGTTTACTGAGCTGTGTAGCCACAGTGCTGCAGCTCCTGGAAAAAGACATACAGAAAGCTGAATATATTGCAGTGAGCATGTAGGAGAGTGAAGCACAGGAGAGGATACCAGATGGGAGACTAGCCACGAGCAGACTGCCTCCTTCTGAGGCGCAGAGACCGGTAGCCGGAACACCGAGGTTGTAAGGCCCTCTACGACTTACATCAGAGACCAACAGGACAGCTGAACTTCAAGTTACCTGTCCGCCTTAATACCCAGGAGATACGGTGACACCTTTAAAGCCCGGGGCGTGCTAGAGTCCCTATACACAGACTCAAGTCACCAGTCATATGGGTTATGTCCTATCCTATATGGGGGACAGAGAGAGAGAACATCTGTGAGGACCTTATCTGAAGCCATAGGCAGTAAGGGACTACAACTGTTATGATGACCTGGTGGTTAGGAGCACTAGGAATGACCTGATGAGCAAACTAGTAATACAGGACAAGCTCTGGGAAGTGGGAGCTCTGCTGACCGCAACCCCTAATCCTATCACAAACAACTAGAAATAGCCGTGGAGCGTACCTGACTCTGCCTAGACGCCTCTTCACAGCCTAAGAGCTAACTACCCCTAAAGATAGAAAATAAAGCCTAACTTGCCTCAGAGAAATTCCCCAAAGAAATAAGCAGCCCCCCACAAATATTGACTGTGAGTTAAGATGGAAGTCACAAACACAGGAATGAAATAGGTTTCAGCAAAGGAGGCCAGACTTAACTAAACAGACTGAGGATAGAAAAGGTATCTTTGCGGTCAGCATAAAAAACTACCAAAAAAACACGCAGAGTGTGCAAAAGAGACCCCCGCACCGACTCACGGCGTGGAGGTGCCACTCTGCATCCCAGAGCTTCCAGCTAGCCGGGCAAAATCATGATAGCAAGCTGGACAAGAAAAACAGTGGTAAACAAATAAGCTAGCAGGGACTTAGCTTTTGCTGGAGTACACAGGTCATCTCAAAGATCCAAGAGAGATCTGAACCAGTACTAGAACATTGACAGCTGGCATCAAGTAACGATCTAAGTGGAGTTAAATAGAGCAGCAGCCTAGAACTAAACGAGGTCAGCTGAGGAAGGAACCTCAGAGCCAGCAGCTCCACTCACAGCCACCAGAGGGAGTCCATGGACAGAACGCACTGAAGTACCATTCATAACCACCGGAGGGAGTTCGAGAACAGAATTCACAACATACAACACCATGGCACTAGAGGAAGGCTTTGATTTCCACCTGGATAAGGGGACTCTTACCTTGCCTCCAAGCCGGCTGGACCCTGCCCTGTGTTCTGGTGCCCTGGACTGTGGCTGCCTGAAGTCTTCAGTAAACAAGGTAAAGAGACTGCATACCTGTGTGTAGATGGAAGATGATGAATGGCGCAGTAAGGAACGAGGGTTCCTTACTGCGCCATTCACCATCTTCCATCTACACACCGGGAGCCCTGGGGATATACTTCACCTGTGGGAAGGTATACCATCTAGCTGCCATAACATCACCCCAGAGGACCCCTTAAAGCAGCGTCGGTCCCCATTGACCGAAAACCACAGGTGGCATCATGAACATAAACTTTATTCCCTTTAAAGACCTTTCCCTTTTACATGGGCGCCCAGGGCCACGGACCGGGTCGCCACCGTGACATCCCCCTATGAAACACTGGACCCAGTACCGAGTACCCCACGGCCCTAGCAGGGCGACTCACATCCCTCCAGGTCCATCTTTCCCAGGATCAAAAGCTCCGCCAACAACAGGCCCAGATGCTGCACCACCACCCACAGCTGCGCCAGCTCCAGTCAGCCATGAAGATCCTGGGAACAGAAGCAGCCCTACTGTCCCACTGGAGGCCTCCCCACAGCCTGCTGTTATTTCTCGCTGTGGCCGCAGAAGGCGAGAGCTACTGGAAACAAGGAGGCATGTGGATAATGGTGTCCTAAATTATCTTTCCAGGGCTGCCCAGGATGAGGGTGAGGAAGCATATTCAAGCAGCCTGGCCCGGTACCTCTGTCCCCTACCCTGTGAGGTGAGGCTACGTGTGAGAGGGTGCTTTCAGATCCTTCTTGATGCATGCACATCCCCCCAATAGTCCATATGAGTTGTTTGAATACTTGGAGAGGTGGCAGCTGTCACCCCATAACCTCATGCATCTTCAACCAACCCAACAAGTGTATGCTCAAGAGGGATCTGATGCACCTCCTCCATGTGTGCCAACACCTCAACCCTTTCCCCCCAAAAACCAACCAATGCAACCACATATGCAAATGCCATCCTACCAGCAACCTTCCTAATATGGCCAGTTGTACAGACCCTGTGTTGGAGGCTGGTCCCAATCTGGGTTTGGACAACATGGCTATACTGGGGGGGGGGGGGGTGTATGAGTCACGTGGTTACTATAATCCTCACGAGGCCCATACTCTAAATTCCTATGGCCAATCGGCAAGTGGCCAATACAAGCATGGCCAATATTTGCAGCATGGGCAGCAGTTAATACCCACACAGGGTGAAGGACAATTGGGGCAATGAAGGCCGCAAGAACAAGGAACCAGATTGCCGCCATCACCTCCAACAACTTTTCATAACCTTTAATTTGTTTGTGGTTAAATATTTTGTTTGTTAAAAAATATTTTTTCTTCTGCTGTGATAGCAAAATAAATATTTGGATATACTGTATGTTAGGCTAGTTTCACATCTGCGTTTAAAAACGCAGAGTTTAAAACGCAAACACAGGTGTTGAAAAAACGCATGTAAACGCGTGCAAATGCTGCGTTTTTTAGACGCATGCGTTTTTCTCATGCGGTAAAAAAACGCTGCGTTTTGACGCGTTTACATGCGTTTTTTTCCTGCGTTTGCGTTTTTGAAACGCATGCTGAGAAGTGTGTGACAGCTGCCAATCATCAAAATCATCTAGAAAACCCAATATAAATAGAAAAAGCTATATTTACTTCAGCGCGATATATGTGAAAAGCCGGTAATTCAATTGCCGGCTTTTCATTTCTCCTGCCTAAAAACCCGACATGATACGAGACATGGTTTACATACAGTAAACCATGTCATATCCCCCTTTTTTTTTGCATATTCCACACTACTAATGTTAGTAGTGTGTATGTGCAAAATTTTGGCGCTGTAGCTATTAAATTTAAGGGTTAAATCGCGGAAAAAATTGGCGTGGGCTCCCGCGCAATTTTCTCCGCCAAAGTGGTAAAGCCAGTGACTGAGGGCAGATATTAATAGCCAGGAGAGGGTCCACGGTTATTGGCCCCCCTGACTTAAAACATCTGCGCCCAGCCACCCCAGAAAAGGCACATCTGGAAGATGCGCCTATTCTGGCACTTGGCCACTCTCTTCCCACTCCCGTGTAGCGGTGGGATATGGGGTAATGAAGGGTTAATGTCACCTTGCTATTGTAAGGTGACATTAAGCCAGATTAATAATGGAGAGGCGTCAATTATGACACCTATCCATTATTAATCCAATTGTATGAAATGGTTAAAAAAAACACACACACAATATTGCAAAGTATTTTAATTAAATAAACACACAGGTTGTTGTAATATTTTATTGCTCTCTCAATCCACCTGAAGACCATCGTTCTGTAGCAAATTAAAAATAATAAACCAACAATATACATACCTTCCGTAGATCTGTGACGTCCCACGATGTAAATCCATCTGAAGGGGTTAAAATATTTTACAGGCAGGAGCTCTGCTATAATGCAGCTGTGCTCCTGCCTGTAAACCCCGGGGAATGAAGGTAATGTAGGTCAATGACCTATAGTTACCTTCAGTCGCGGTGATGCGCCCTCTGCTGGATGTCCTCATGAACTGCAGCCTGGGAACTTTTTCCCACGCTCGACGTCATATGAGGACATCCAGCAGAGGGCGCATCACCGCGACTGAAGGTAACTATAGGTCATTGACCTACATTACCTTCATTCCCTGGGGTATACAGGCACGAGCACAGCTGCATTATAGCAGAGCTCCTGCCTGTAAAATATTTTAACCCCTTCAGATGGATTTACATCGTGGGACGTCACAGATCTACGGAAGGTATGTATATTGTTGGTTTATTATTTTTAATTTGTTACAGAACGAGGGTCTTCAGGTGGATTGAGAGAGCAATAAAATATTACAACAACCTGTGTGTTTATTTAATTAAAATACTTTGCAATATTGTGTGTTTTTTTTAACCATTTCATACAATTGGATTAATAATGGATAGGTGTCATAATTGACGCCTCTCCATTATTAATCTGGCTTAATGTCACCTTACAATAGCAAGGTGACATTAACCCTTCATTACCCCATATCCCACTGCTACACGGGAGTGGGAAGAGAGTGGCCAAGTGCCAGAATAGGCGCATCTTCCAGATGTGCCTTTTCTGGGGTGGCTGGGGGCAGATGTTTGTAGCCAGGGGGGGCCAATAACCGTGGACCCTCTCTAGGCTATTAATATCTGCCCTCAGTCACTGGCTTTACCATTCTGGCGGAGAAAATTACGCGGGAGCCCACGCCAATTTTTTCTGCCATTTAACCCTTTATTTTACAAGCTACAGCACCCAAATTTTGCACATACACACTACTAACATTAGTAGTGTGGAATATGCAAAAAAAAAGGGATATGAGATGGTTTACTGTATGTAAACCATGTCTCATATCATGTCGGGTTTAGGCAGGAGAAATGAAAAGCCGGCAATTGAATTACCGGCTTTAGGGGTAGGGTTAGGGGTAGGGTTTGGATCCCTTTATCACCTTGATGGTGGGGGGTGGCTTATCAGTGTGTAGTCTTGTTTTTTTATATAAAAACGCATGCGTTTTTAACGCAAACAAACGCATGTGCTTAAAAACGCATGTGTTTCAATAGACAGCAATACGTTTTTTTGCGGCAAAAAACGCCTCTAGAAATTACTACATGTTGCATTTCTGCAACCAAACGCAAGCATGGAAAAAACGCATGCGTTGTCAAACGCGGCAAAACGCATGCAAAAAAACGCATGCGTTTTTCATTTTAAACATAGGAAAAAAACGCATGCGGTTTTTGGCGGAAAAACGCTGCGGCAAAAAGCGCAAATGTGAAACCAGCCTAAGGCCAAATTTAAAAGGCCACAAAAGCCATATGAGGTAAATATGGTTTGTGAGAGTATAAGTATTTGGCTTTTGGCATTATAAAAAAACCTTTCAAAAGCCAATTTATGTTTGTTGGAACAATCATTAATACACCATACATAATTATTAGATTCAAAACCATCTCTTAAACAAGTAAATTCAACACACACAGTAACTTAACATAAGAAATTTGTAATATATATGTACCAATTTTCAAATTATAACATATAGACAGGATTATCTTGCCAGGGAGTAGCACCCTGAGGTGAAAGAAAATAATTTGTAAAAATATCACGGACTTTGAGTCCTGAAAGTGGACAACACTGAGGGATGATATGTGGTGTAGGCCTACCCACATTGGACAACACACCTTCAGCACCATCAGCTGAGGAGCACTCATGTAGTCTGGTGAAATTATGTAATACTACACAAGCTTTTATAACTTCGTTGACGTTGGCTACACTCAGCTGAATTGCAGACTGGAGGACCCGCCATTTGGCACAAAAAATGCCAAAGGCGCACTCCACCAGTCTCTGTGCCCGTGATAACCATAAGTTAAATATCCGCCACCGGTGGTCCAGGTTTCGACCGGGATATGGCCTCATGACATGCCTTGTTAATTGGAAGGCCTCATCTGCCACAAGGACATACGGCACAGCTTCTACATTGGAGCCTGGAAGTTGACGTGGTGGTGGTAGGTCCAACTGGTTATCGCGCAGCCGCCGACCCATAATGGAAGAATTGAAGACTCTAGAGTCTCCAGTTCTCCCATAGGCCCCAATATCTACAATTATAAACCTATAGTGACTGTCAACCACAGCTAACAGCATGACAGAAAAATACTGTTTATAATTATAGAATTGGGACCCTGAGTTCGGCGGCTTACGCATACGGATGTGTTTCCCATCAAGGGCTCCAATACAATTTGGGAAATCACAATGCTCCTGAAATCCACACGTAATCTGCATCCAGTCTTCCATCTTGGGCACAGGCATGACCAGTTCTAGACCAAATTTCCACACACGTAGCCCGCACTATGCCGGAGATAGTTGACCTCCCAATTAAAAATTCCAGATGTAGGGCAGCATAAGATAGTCCAGTTGACAGGACGCTGAAAGCAGACATAAATCACAATTATTAACAAGGTTTTAATGGTTTGAAAAAAATCATATACAACACAAGTACTGTGTGGAACTACAAAGCCAGGCTACCAGTGCCTACAAAAATTATCACTGGCTATATGAATTGAACACTAACTACATATTCTAAACAAGATTTTAGCTTAATTTTTACATATAATATTAATTCATTTACCTCAGCTGCTAAGCAAAACTAAATAACACATTTATATTATAAAAACATCATCAACATAGAGCATGTGAGGATGGGGAATACATACCGTAAAGTAAGGAGAAGACGCTCCTCTGCGGATTTACATTTCCACATCCTGGTGTTCTGAAATGTTATTCAGTACTCATGCAACAGTGCTGGAAAAACTTGTCAGGATGTGTCCGCAGAGATGCATATAGCCGGTGAAAATGGCCTTTAGTGAGGCGTTACCTCAAAAGCGGATGGACCCACATTCTTCTCCTCCTCCTCGGATCCACTAGCACTGGGTATGGCTGGCCAGAGCGACGTGACAACACCCAGTTATATAACACACGCTCAGTTGGGGTGAAATGCAGTAGGTCAGACATGTTGCCAAAGAACCACCAATACACCAACAGAAGCACAGCAACAAAATGGCCAGATTGGAGGCTACCAACTGTTGTAGAAGCAATAAATAGTGTTGCTGATGATGATTGAAATTAATTTCAGGCCTCAAAACTGTTAAATGTCCATTTTGGAAAGTTGAGAGAAAAAAACGCAGTACGGATGTCATACGGATTACATACGGAGGATTACATGCACAAAATACGCAGCCACACCTTGCCAACGGCTTACTTACAGAACACTGTTCAGGGAACATTTCTGCGTATCTTGGCCGTAAAAAATGGACTGTATTTTCCTACGCTAGGTCTGACCCCGGCCTATTGCTGCACACGTGTGGCGCCCGTGTGAAGCATCAGTACTACACGGACGGCTGCTGGGGAAGAAGCGTTCCAATAAGCGCTGTTCCCTGGCGGCTGGTGCTGAAACCAGCTCTCATCATTCTCCCCTGCTCTGCCGGCGATCAGAGGAGAATGATGAGAGTTATATTAAAGTCTGAACGATGACAGCAGGTGGAGACTTTTGGGACTCTTACTCCCATTATCCGACACCTATCGCCGCTAATAACAGTGACAGCAGGAGTGGATGATCGGGGTATTCATCAGCCACCCCGTGATATAACTAACTAAATGAATGAAAAACCCGCCATGGGTTCCTCCCTATTTTCTTTAAACAACCAGGCAAAACTCAAAGCTGGGGCTGCAACCCTCAGCTGTCAACTTCAGCAAGGTTAGTTCTCAAGGATAGAGGGGTCCCCACGCTGTTTTTTAAATTATTTAAATAAATAATTTTAAAAAACAGCATGGGTTCCCCCCATTTTTGACAACCAGCCTTGCTAAAGCTTGCAGATGGGGACTGGTATTCTCAAGCTGGTAAGAGGCCATGGATATAGGCCCCCCAGCCTAAAAATAGCAGCCCGCAGCTGCCCAGAAAAGGCACATCTATTAGATGCGCCAAGTCTGGCGCTTTGCCCGGCTCTTCCCACTTGCCCTGTAGTGCACAGACCCATTCATTTGAATGGGTCAACATGTGTCAGTGTCTCAGATACGTGTGAAAAGTGTCACCACATGACCTGGAGACATGGATGTGTGAAAGAGGCCTAAAAGGCCCTTGTTTTGGGCCCATGGCACATATGCAGTACAAATCCAAGGGTCAGCCAAGGATTCCAGTCGAGTAAAAGAAATGTTGGATTTAATCTGACATGTGAATGTAACCAGATCAGAGGGGCCTGATTCACTAAGAGGTGCGGGTTTCTTAATGAATTGGGTTCGTCTGAAGAGAGCGGTGTGGCTCCATGTGCCACAGCACAAATCTTACACCAGTCTCTCTGATAGAGACAGAAGATCTGTGGTGTAAGGCACGCCGTATCTCGTCATGAATTTGACAAGTCCCGTCGTGCCCCAGCTCCACTTATTTTGGAGGAGCTGGCTGATACTCGCATAAATTGCAAAGACAATATTCTGCATAAGTGCTTTGATGAATCAAGGCCCAAAACTATGGATGATTACATTTCTATTGTGTGAGAATGAAGCCTAATTTACTTAGTGATCTTTTGTTTTGCTTTATATCCCTATAATTACAATGTAAATATTGTGTTCATTGTTACACACCTTTATGATTTATAAAAAAAATCAACAAAAATGAACTAAGAAGTACTAAAGTAACCACAATGCTGGCGGCATTCCACTTTCTGTTTCAGTGAACAGTAAATATACAAGATCTCCTTCCTTAGGGTACACGGTCAGTAATCGGGAGGCACTTTCGACACAGCACATGTCCGTTGCGTCCAAAGCGCTGCCAGCTTTTGAACGCAGGTGATTCACATGTATTCACTGAACCGTGCGGAATCACCGCATCCAATACGTTGTACAGGTAAATTTATCTTGCGGAAACTTGCGTCTCCACAAGATAAATAGACATGCTGCGGTCTGGAGAGAGGCACCGCATGTCCGTCTCCGCGGGTGAACTGGGGGCGTCTCTGGACACATAGTGGGCATGGGATTTCTTGAAATCCCATCCACTATGCTGTAACATCTGGACGCTACACAAGCACGCAGCGTCCAACCCGCAGCATTTACTGACCGTGTGCACATACCCTTACATGTAAAACTTGATCCTTCGCAGAATGTTTTTTTCTATACAAGTGAATGAGAACTTCAGATTTTCAGTGATGTTAGTTTTGCAATTTTTTAAACTAGAAAAATGTTTATCTCATAATCTGTATGGAAAAATGTATACTGCAGTCATCCAGGCTATGATCTAAGGCTTCTAGTATAAGGCCTCTTTCACACATCCGTGTCTCCGGTACATGTGGTGACAGTCTTCACACATAGACCCATTCAAATGAATGGGCCTGTGCACATGTCAGTGTGTTTCCACGGACCGTGTGTCCATGTGCCCCACATGTAGACATGTCTGTTTTTTACCATCAGCATGGGTGGCAAAACGTCCCACACACGTGCACACACATTGATGTCATCCGTGTGACAGGCATCGGCACGGGAAAGAAGTGCTACAGTAAGCGCTGTTCCCTGGCGGTAGGTGCTGAAGACGGCTGTCATCATTCTCCCCTGCTCTGCCAGGGAATCGGTGCGAGCAGAGGAGAATGATGAGAGTTATGTTAAAGTCAGAACGATGACAGCAGGTGGGGGCTTTTGGGACTCTTACTCCCATCATCCGACACTTCCTGCCGCTAATAACAGGGAACAGCGCTTACTGTAACGCTTCTTCCCGCCGTCCATGTGGTACTGATGCGGCACTCGGGCGGCACACGGTTGCCACAAGTATTACACACACGGACACGGATATCTCCGGTACCGGTTTTCTGGGACTGGAAATATCAGGACGTGTGACCCGGCCTAACTCTGTGTCCTCCACTAGAACTCTCCCATATCACTGAGAACTGAGCAGCACGCATTACCCCTATAAGCGCACAGTTGTGCTACTGATGATCATTATGGGGCCATATCATCCCGTTTGCTTTCTTGGCCGCCATTCTTCCATGAAGACCACTTTTGACCAGACATCTCCGACCAGTAGAACAGTAGATTTCTTTAGCTGGTCCCCACTAGTTCCTGCCAGTTGGGAGCTGATGTCACTGGCCGATCATGGAGTCTATGGTCCTTTACACTGTCTGCTGCGCACAAAACACGTCCTCACACAGCTCCATTACTCAAAAATTACAAACTCAACAGCTCTTGGAAAACGGCAACATGAGCAAATGTTTGGGGGTTTTTTCTATCAATTTTTTTTCCTACTTAAAAACCCTGTGCATGTTTGGCATCGCTGTAATTGTACTGACTCGGAGAATTCTGCAAGTAGCTATCACCGTCACCCCTACTTCTACCTGGCCAGACAGATCGGGAGAGAATATAACGCCCGCATTCTGGTGACTGGTGCTGGTTGTGATCTATCAACAACCATCTCATCCCTATAAGATATGGAGGTACTACTAAGGGCTGTTATTCTCTCCCGCAAGAGGACTGGGCTGATGATGCTAATGACACTCAGCTCAAACTCCGGCAGAGATTAATCCAAGTCTCACCTGAGTGTGATCGCAGAGGTGCGGAGAAGATGGAGAACTTCATTTCTCCATCTTCTCCATTGTCTGTGTGTCGGGCTGCACTTGGATGACATCCGAGTGCAGTCCGATGTTTCACACGCACCCACAGATCTGTCTGTATTGATGTGCTTGACCTGATTATCGGATGCACCCGAGCATGCGGCCATTGTTTTCTCATGATAAAACATCAGCTAGCACTCGGTTGTGTTATACCCCAGTGTGACCGAGCCATAAAGACTGCCTGGGACGCATGTGCAAATCCATTGGGTTTTCCTATCATCCATATTTCTGCACAGTGGAAGTTTGCTGTGCCGATGACATTGTGACCAGCACACGATTGGAAGACATCATGCATGTGTCCGTTCATTACAATACCTGATGAGGCTGGTGTATTTACTTTGGAAGGCCACACCAGAAGAGCTGTTTATTATGACAGATTGATTCCAATGAACAGTACAGCACTACATATTAATATCAGCATTACCCAGGCACTCGGACATGCCTCATCAGGTCCTGTAGATCTCTCTAGCAATGTCTGCAGCTTGGTTGATTACCCGGGTGACAGATCCAGTAGAAGAACGAACAGACTACACAGAGAGATAAATGGACAGCTCAGTGAGAGCTGCACTCAGTGAGGCCGCCTGCAGGACGAATGAGGAGGACGGTGCTTGCTCTCTGACTACATGACACGACCGAGCAGCTTCTTGTCCCGCTGTTATGTTACTAATACTACTATTGCTAATAAAGCTGATTATAAAAAAAAAGCCAAAACAAGACAGCGGTGACAGCAGGAAGTGACGCTCGGCCAATCAGTGCGCGCGGCCGTGTTGCCGGGCAGCGCTCTAGGCGTGGGACGTGCGCGCTCCCGCTTACAGTCTGACGAGGTCGCGCTGCTCGTCCGTGGGGTGGGCAGAGAACTGAGCAGCACAAGGTGCAAGCGGAGAGAGATCCCCCGAATCCGCCGACCCCCCACAGTCACCGCCTCCCCGGGGCTCGGAGATGGGGTGCTGCTTCTCCAAACAAGCAAAGAGGAAGGAGAGCTGCAAGGAGTCTGCGGGAGGAGAGGAGCTGCAGCAGGTGGATGGTGGGGAGAGCAAGCAGTACAGCTGGGACAAGAGGGAGAAGGTGAGCGCTGCCTCCGAGTGAGGGTCTGTGAGACCGGTCAGGGGCCACTAATACCCCAGTACCAGAGCATTAGAGGGGTGTTTGTGATGTGCCCCATGGGTGGGACGGTGCTGGGCTATTAGCTCTCATGGCCACTAATACCCCAGTACCAGAGCATTAGAGGGGCGTATGTCATGTGCCCCATGGGTGGGACAGTGCTGGGCTGTTAGCTCTCATGGCCACTAATACCCCAGTACCAGAGCATTAGAGGGGCGTTTGTCATGTGCCCCATGGGTGGGACGGTGCTGGGCTGTTAGCTCTCATGGGCACTAATACCCCAGTACCAGAGCATTAGAGGGGCGTATGTCATGTGCCCCATGGGTGGGACGGTGCTGGGCTGTTAGCCTTCATGGTTACTAATACCCCAGTACCAGAGCATTAGAGGGGCGTATGTCATGTGCCCCATGGGTGGGACAGTGCTGGGCTGTTAGCTCTCATGGCCACTAATACCCCAGTACCAGAGCATTAGAGGGGCGTATGTCATGTGCCCCATGGGTGGGACGGTGCTGGGCTGTTAGCCTTCATGGTTACTAATACCCCAGTACCAGAGCATTAGAGGGGCGTATGTCATGTGCCCCATGGGTGGGACAGTGCTGGGCTGTTAGCTCTCATGGCCACTAATACCCCAGTACCAGAGCATTAGAGGGGCGTTTGTCATGTGCCCCATGGGTGGGACAGTGCTGGGCTGTTAGCTCTCATGGCCACTAATACCCCAGTACCAGAGCATTAGAGGGGCGTTTGTCATGTGCCCCATGGGTGGGACGGTGCTGGGCTATTAGCTCTCATGGCCACTAATACCCCAGTACCAGAGCATTAGAGGGGCGTTTGTCATGTGCCCCATGGGTGGGACGGTGCTGGGCTGTTAGCCTTCATGGTTACTAATACCCCAGTACCAGAGCATTAGAGGGGCGTATGTCATGTGCCCCATGGGTGGGACAGTGCTGGGCTGTTAGCTCTCATGGCCACTAATACCCCAGTACCAGAGCATTAGAGGGGCGTTTGTCATGTGCCCCATGGGTGGGACGGTGCTGGGCTATTAGCTCTCATGGCCACTAATACCCCAGTACCAGAGCATTAGAGGGGCGTTTGTCATGTGCCCCATGGGTGGGACGGTGCTGGGCTATTAGCTCTCATGGTTACTAATACCCCAGTACCAGAGCATTAGAGGGGCGTTTGTCATGTGCCCCATGGGTGGGACGGTGCTGGGCTATTAGCTCTCATGGCCACTAATACCCCAGTACCAGAGCATTAGAGGGGCGTATGTCATGTGCCCCATGGGTGGGACGGTGCTGGGCTATTAGCTCTCATGGCCACTAATACCCCAGAACCAGAGCATTAGAGGGGCGTATGTCATGTGCCCCATGGGTGGGACGGTGCTGGGCTGTTAGCCTTCATGGTTACTAATACCCCAGTACCAGAGCATTAGAGGGACGTTTGTCATGTGCCCCATGGGTGGGACGGTGCTGGGCTGTTAGCTCTCATGGCCACTAATACCCCAGTACCAGAGCATTAGAGGGGCGTTTGTCATGTGCCCCATGGGTGGGACGGTGCTGGGCTATTAGCTCTCATGGTTACTAATACCCCAGTACCAGAGCATTAGAGGGGCGTTTGTCATGTGCCCCATGGGTGGGACGGTGCTGGGCTATTAGCTCTCATGGCCACTAATACCCCAGTACCAGAGCATTAGAGGGGCGTATGTCATGTGCCCCATGGGTGGGACGGTGCTGGGCTATTAGCTCTCATGGCCACTAATACCCCAGAACCAGAGCATTAGAGGGGCGTATGTCATGTGCCCCATGGGTGGGACGGTGCTGGGCTGTTAGCCTTCATGGTTACTAATACCCCAGTACCAGAGCATTAGAGGGACGTTTGTCATGTGCCCCATGGGTGGGACGGTGCTGGGCTGTTAGCTCTCATGGCCACTAATACCCCAGAACCAGAGCATTAGAGGGGTGTTTGTCATGTGCCCCATGGGTGGGACGGTGCTGGGCTGTTAGCTCTCATGGCCACTAATACCCCAGTACCAGAGCATTAGAGGGGTGTTTGTCATGTGCCCCATGGGTTGGACGGTGCTGGGCTGTTAGCGCTCATGGCCACTAATACCCCAGTACCAGAGCATTAGAGGGACGTTTGTCATGTGCCCCATGGGTGGGACGGTGCTGGGCTATTAGCTCTCATGGTTACTAATACCCCAGTACCAGAGCATTAGAGGGGCGTTTGTCATGTGCCCCATGGGTGGGACGGTGCTGGGCTATTAGCTCTCATGGCCACTAATACCCCAGTACCAGAGCATTAGAGGGGCGTATGTCATGTGCCCCATGGGTGGGACGGTGCTGGGCTATTAGCTCTCATGGCCACTAATACCCCAGAACCAGAGCATTAGAGGGGCGTATGTCATGTGCCCCATGGGTGGGACGGTGCTGGGCTGTTAGCCTTCATGGTTACTAATACCCCAGTACCAGAGCATTAGAGGGACGTTTGTCATGTGCCCCATGGGTGGGACGGTGCTGGGCTGTTAGCTCTCATGGCCACTAATACCCCAGTACCAGAGCATTAGAGGGGCGTTTGTCATGTGCCCCATGGGTGGGACGGTGCTGGGCTATTAGCTCTCATGGTTACTAATACCCCAGTACCAGAGCATTAGAGGGGCGTTTGTCATGTGCCCCATGGGTGGGACGGTGCTGGGCTATTAGCTCTCATGGCCACTAATACCCCAGTACCAGAGCATTAGAGGGGCGTATGTCATGTGCCCCATGGGTGGGACGGTGCTGGGCTATTAGCTCTCATGGCCACTAATACCCCAGAACCAGAGCATTAGAGGGGCGTATGTCATGTGCCCCATGGGTGGGACGGTGCTGGGCTGTTAGCCTTCATGGTTACTAATACCTCAGAACCAGAGCATTAGAGGGGCGTTTGTCATGTGCCCCATGGGTGGGACGGTGCTGGGCTGTTAGCTCTCATGGCCACTAATACCCCAGTACCAGAGCATTAGAGGGGCGTTTGTGATGTGCCCCATGGGTGGGACGGTGCTGGGCTGTTAGCTCTCATGGCCACTAATACCTCAGAACAAGAGCATTAGAGGGGCGTTTGTCATGTGCCCCATGGGTGGGACGGTGCTGGGCTGTTAGCTCTCATGGCCACTAATACCCCAGTACCAGAGCATTAGAGGGACGTTTGTCATGTGCCCCATGGGTGGGACGGTGCTGGGCTATTAGCTCTCATGGCCACTAATACCACAGTACCAGAACATTAGAGGGACGTTTGTCATGTGCCCCATGGGTGGGACGGTGCTGGGCTATTAGCTCTCATGGCCACTAATACCCCAGTACCAGAGCATTAGAGGGGTGTTTGTCATGTGCCTCATCGGTGGGACGGTGCTGGGCTGTTAGCTCTCATGGCCACTAATACCCCAGAACCAGAGCATTAGAGGGGCGTTAGTCATGTGCCCCATTGGTGGGACGGTGCTGGGCTAATAGCTCTCATGGCCACTAATACCCCAGTACCAGAGCATTAGAGGGGCGTTTGTTTTTTGCCCCATGGGTGGGACGGTGCTGGGCTAATAGCTCTCATGGCCACTAATACCCCAGAACCAGAGCATTAGAGGGGTGTTTGTCATGTGCCCCATTGGTGGGACGGTGCTGGGCTAATAGCTCTCATGGCCACTAATACCCCAGTACCAGAGCATTAGAAGGACGTTTGTCATGTGCCCCATGGGTGGGACGGTGCTGGGCTGTTGGCTCTCATGGCCACTAATACCTCAGAACCAGAGCATTAGAGGGGCGTTTGTCATGTGCCCCATGGGTGGGACGGTGCTGGGCTGTTAGCTCTCATGGCCACTAATACCCCAGTACCAGAGCATTAGAGGGGCGTTTGTGATGTGCCCCATGGGTGGGACGGTGCTGGGCTGTTAGCTCTCATGGCCACTAATACCTCAGAACCAGAGCATTAGAGGGACGTTTGTCATGTGCCCCATGGGTGGGACGGTGCTGGGCTATTAGCTCTCATGGCCACTAATACCACAGTACCAGAACATTAGAGGGACGTTTGTCATGTGCCCCATGGGTGGGACGGTGCTGGGCTATTAGCTCTCATGGCCACTAATACCCCAGTACCAGAGCATTAGAGGGGTGTTTGTCATGTGCCTCATCGGTGGGACGGTGCTGGGCTGTTAGCTCTCATGGCCACTAATACCCCAGAACCAGAGCATTAGAGGGGCGTTAGTCATGTGCCCCATGGGTGGGACGGTGCTGGGCTAATAGCTCTCATGGCCACTAATACCCCAGTACCAGATCATTAGAGGGGTGTTTTTCATGTGCCCCATGGGTGGGACGGTGCTGGGCTGTTAGCTCTCATGGCCACTAATACCCCAGTACCAGAGCATTAGGGTGTGTGTCCACGGTCAGTAAACGCTGCTTGTTTGACGCTGCGCAGAGCTGCAGCGTCAAACACGCAGCGTCCAGATGTTCCAGCATAGTGGAGGGGATTTTTTGAAATCGCGTGTCCACTATGCGTGGAAACCCGCACGCGGCGGGCCTGCGACTCCGGACATGCTGCGTGTCTTTTCAGATCGCAGCATGTCCGTACACCTTGCGGGGACGCAGCGTCCCCGCAAGGCATAACACAGGGCCCTATGGGAGGGGGGCGATGATCCCGGATGTGTACAGTTAACACATCCGGCATCATCGCGTCCCAGAAGGGGGCGGGGCTTAGCGCCGAGCGGCTTTGCCGCTCCGGCGATACCGCCGGCCATCCTGAACGTGGACACGCAGCCTAAGAGGGGTGTTTGTCATGTGCCCCATGGGTGGGACGGTGCTGGGCTGTTAGCTCTCATGGCCACTAATACCCCAGTACCAGATCATTAGAGGGGCGTTTGTCATGTGCCCCATGGGTGGGACGGTGCTGGGCTATTAGCTCTCATGGCCACTAATACCCCAGAACCAGATCATTAGATGGGCGTTTGTCATGTGCTCCGTGGGTGGGACGGTGCTGGGCTGTTAGATCTCATGGCCACTAATACCCCAGTACCAGAGCATTAGTGGGGCGTTTGTCATGTGCCCCGTGGGTGGGACGGTGCTGGGCTATTAGCTCTCATGGCCACTAATACCCCAAAACCAGAGCATTAGAGGGGTGTTTGTCATGTGCCCCATGGGTGGGACGGTGCTGGGCTATTAGCTCTCATGGCCACTAATACCCCAGTACCAGATCATTAGAGGGGCGTTTGTCATGTGCTCCGTGGGTGGGACGGTGCTGGGCTGTTAGATCTCATGGCCACTAATACCCCAGTACCAGAGCATTAGAGGGGTTTTTGTCATGTGCCCCATGGGTGGGACTGTGCTGGGCTATTAGCTCTCATGGCCACTAATACCCCAGTACCAGAGCATTAGTGGGGCGTTTGTCATGTGCGCCATGGGTGGGACGGTGCTGGGCTATTGGTGCTCATGGCCACTAATACCCCAGTACCAGAGCATTAGAGGGGCGTTTGTCATGTGCCCCATGGGTGGGACGGTGCTGGGCTATTAGCTCTCATGGCCACTAATACCCCAGTACCAGAGCATTAGAGGGGTGTTTGTCATGTGCCCCATGGGTGGGACTGTGCTGGGCTATTAGCTCTCATGGCCACTAATACCCCAGTACCAGAGCATTAGTGGGGCGTTTGTCATGTGCGCCATGGGTGGGACGGTGCTGGGCTATTGGTGCTCATGGCCACTAATACCCCAGTACCAGAGCATTAGAGGGGCGTTTGTCATGTGCCCCATGGGTGGGACGGTGCTGGACTATTAGCTCTCATGGCCACTAATACCCCAGTACCAGATCATTAGAGGGGCGTTTGTCATGTGCCCCATGGGTGGGACGGTGCTGGGCTGTTAGCTCTCATGGCCACTAATACCACAGTACCAGAGCATTAGAGGGGCGTTTGTGATGTGCCCCATGGGTGGGACGGTGCTGGGCTGTTAGCTCTCATGGCCACTAATACCCCAGTACCAGAGCATTGGAGGGGTGTTTGTCATGTGCCCCATGGGTGGGACTGTGCTGTGCTATTAGCTCTCATGGCCACTAATACCCCAGTACCAGAGCATTAGAGGGGTTTTTGTCATGTGCCCCATGGGTGGGACGGTGCTGGGCTGTTAGCTCTCATGGCCACTAATACCTCAGAACCAGAGCATTAGAGGGGCGTTTGTCATGTGCCCCATGGGTGGGACGGTGCTGGGCTGTTAGCTCTCATGGCCACTAATACCCCAGTACCAGAGCATTAGAGGGGTGTTTGTCATGTGCCCCATGGGTGGGACGGTGCTGGGCTGTTAGCTCTCATGGCCACTAATACCCCAGTACCAGAGCATTAGAGGGGCGTATGTCATGTGCCCCATGGGTGGGACGGTGTGGGGCTGTTAGCCCTCATGGCCACTAATACCCCAGTACCAGAGCATTAGAGGGGTTTTTGTCATGTGCCCCATGGGTGGGACGGTGCTGGGCTGTTAGCTCTCATGGCCACTAATACCCCAGTACCAGAGCATTAGAGGGGCGTTTGTCATGTGCCCCATGGGTGGGACTGTGCTGGGCTATTAGCTCTCATGGCCACTAATACCCCAGTACCAGAGCATTAGAGGGGTTTTTGTCATGTGCCCCATGGGTGGGACGGTGCTGGGCTTTTAGCTCTCATGGCCACTAATACCTCAGAACCAGAGCATTAGAGGGGCGTTTGTCATGTGCCCCATGGGTGGGACGGTGCTGGGCTGTTAGCTCTCATGGCCACTAATACCCCAGTACCAGAGCATTAGAGGGGTGTTTGTCATGTGCCCCATGGGTGGGACGGTGCTGGGCTGTTAGCTCTCATGGCCACTAATACCCCAGTACCAGAGCATTAGAGGGGCGTTTGTGATGTGCCCCATGGGTGGGACGGTGCTGGGCTGTTAGCTCTCATGGCCACTAATACCCCAGTACCAGAGCATTGGAGGGGTGTTTGTCATGTGCCCCATGGGTGGGACTGTGCTGTGCTATTAGCTCTCATGGCCACTAATACCCCAGTACCAGAGCATTAGAGGGGTTTTTGTCATGTGCCCCATGGGTGGGACGGTGCTGGGCTGTTAGCTCTCATGGCCACTAATACCTCAGAACCAGAGCATTAGAGGGGCGTTTGTCATGTGCCCCATGGGTGGGACGGTGCTGGGCTGTTAGCTCTCATGGCCACTAATACCCCAGTACCAGAGCATTAGAGGGGTGTTTGTCATGTGCCCCATGGGTGGGACGGTGCTGGGCTGTTAGCTCTCATGGCCACTAATACCCCAGTACCAGAGCATTAGAGGGGCGTATGTCATGTGCCCCATGGGTGGGACGGTGTGGGGCTGTTAGCCCTCATGGCCACTAATACCCCAGTACCAGAGCATTAGAGGGGTTTTTGTCATGTGCCCCATGGGTGGGACGGTGCTGGGCTGTTAGCTCTCATGGCCACTAATACCCCAGTACCAGAGCATTAGAGGGGCGTTTGTCATGTGCCCCATGGGTGGGACTGTGCTGGGCTATTAGCTCTCATGGCCACTAATACCCCAGTACCAGAGCATTAGAGGGGTTTTTGTCATGTGCCCCATGGGTGGGACGGTGCTGGGCTTTTAGCTCTCATGGCCACTAATACCTCAGAACCAGAGCATTAGAGGGGCGTTTGTCATGTGCCCCATGGGTGGGACGGTGCTGGGCTGTTAGCTCTCATGGCCACTAATACCCCAGTACCAGAGCATTAGAGGGGTGTTTGTCATGTGCCCCATGGGTGGGACGGTGCTGGGCTGTTAGCTCTCATGGCCACTAATACCCCAGTACCAGAGCATTAGAGGGGCGTATGTCATGTGCCCCATGGGTGGGACGGTGTTGGGCTGTTAGCCCTCATGGCCACTAATACCCCAGTACCAGAGCATTAGAGGGGTTTTTGTCATGTGCCCCATGGGTGGGACGGTGCTGGGCTGTTAGCTCTCATGGCCACTAATACCCCAGTACCAGAGCATTAGAGGGGCGTTTGTCATGTGCCCCATGGGTGGGACGGTGCTGGGCTGTTAGCTCTCATGGCCACTAATACCCCAGAACCAGAGCATTAGAGGGGTGTTTGTCATGTGCCCCATGGGTGGGACGGTGCTGGGCTGTTAGCTCTCATGGCCACTAATACCCCAGTACCAGAGCATTAGAGGGGTGTTTGTCATGTGCCCCATGGGTGGGACGGTGCTGGGCTGTTAGCTCTCATGGCCACTAATACCCCAGTACCAGAGCATTAGAGGGGTGTTTGTCATGTGCCCCATGGGTGGGACGGTGCTGGGCTGTTAGCCCTCATGGTTACTAATACCCCAGTACCAGAGCATTAGAGGGACGTTTGTCATGTGCCCCATGGGTGGGACGGTGCTGGGCTATTAGCTCTCATGGCCACTAATACCCCAGTACCAGAGCATTAGAGGGGCGTTTGTCATGTGCCCCATGGGTGGGACGGTGCTGGGCTGTTAGCTCTCATGGCCACTAATACCCCAGTACCAGAGCATTAGAGGGGCGTTTGTGATGTGCCCCATGGGTGGGACGGTGCTGGGCTGTTAGCTCTCATGGCCACTAATACCTCAGAACCAGAGCATTCGCATTAGAGGGGCGTTTGTCATGTGCCCCATGGGTGGGACGGTGCTGGGCTGTTAGCTCTCATGGCCACTAATACCCCAGTACCAGAGCATTAGAGGGACGTTTGTCATGTGCCCCATGGGTGGGACGGTGCTGGGCTATTAGCTCTCATGGCCACTAATACCACAGTACCAGAACATTAGAGGGACGTTTGTCATGTGCCCCATGGGTGGGACGGTGCTGGGCTATTAGCTCTCATGGCCACTAATACCCCAGTACCAGAGCATTAGAGGGGTGTTTGTCATGTGCCTCATCGGTGGGACGGTGCTGGGCTGTTAGCTCTCATGGCCACTAATACCCCAGAACCAGAGCATTAGAGGGGTGTTTTTCATGTGCCCCATGGGTGGGACGGTGCTGGGCTGTTAGCTCTCATGGCCACTAATACCCCAGTACCAGAGCATTAGGGTGTGTGTCCACGGTCAGTAAACGCTGCTTGTTTGACGCTGCGCAGAGCTGCAGCGTCAAACACGCAGCGTCCAGATGTTCCAGCATAGTGGAGGGGATTTTTTGAAATCGCGTGTCCACTATGCGTGGAAACCCGCACGCGGCGGGCCTGCGACTCCGGACATGCTGCGCGTCTTTTCAGATCGCAGCATGTCCGTACACCTTGCGGGGACGCAGCGTCCCCGCAATGCATAACACAGGGCCCTATGGGAGGGGGGCGATGATCCCGGATGTGTACAGTTAACACATCCGGCATCATCGCGTCCCAGAAGGGGGCGGGGCTTAGCGCCGAGCGGCTTTGCCGCTCCGGCGATACCGCCGGCCATCCTGAACGTGGACACGCAGCCTAAGAGGGGTGTTTGTCATGTGCCCCATGGGTGGGACGGTGCTGGGCTATTAGCTCTCATGGCCACTAATACCCCAGTACCAGATCATTAGAGGGGCGTTTGTCATGTGCCCCATGGGTGGGACGGTGCTGGGCTATTAGCTCTCATGGCCACTAATACCCCAGAACCAGAGCATTAGAGGGGTGTTTGTCATGTGCCCCATGGGTGGGACGGTGCTGGGCTATTAGCTCTCATGGCCACTAATACCCCAGTACCAGATCATTAGAGGGGCGTTTGTCATGTGCTCCGTGGGTGGGACGGTGCTGGGCTGTTAGCTCTCATGGCCACTAATACCCCAGTACCAGAGCATTAGAGGGGTTTTTGTCATGTGCCCTATGGGTGGGACTGTGCTGGGCTATTAGCTCTCATGGCCACTAATACCCCAGTACCAGAGCATTAGTGGGGCGTTTGTCATGTGCGCCATGGGTGGGACGGTGCTGGGCTATTGGTGCTCATGGCCACTAATACCCCAGTACCAGAGCATTAGAGGGGCGTTTGTCATGTGCCCCATGGGTGGGACTGTGCTGGGCTATTAGCTCTCATGGCCACTAATACCCCAGTACCAGAGCATTAGTGGGGCGTTTGTCATGTGCGCCATGGGTGGGACGGTGCTGGGCTATTGGTGCTCATGGCCACTAATACCCCAGTACCAGAGCATTAGAGGGGCGTTTGTCATGTGCCCCATGGGTGGGACGGTGCTGGGCTATTAGCTCTCATGGCCACTAATACCCCAGTACCAGAGCATTAGAGGGGTGTTTGTCATGTGCCCCATGGGTGGGACTGTGCTGGGATATTAGCTCTCATGGCCACTAATACCCCAGTACCAGATCATTAGAGGGGCGTTTGTCATGTGCCCCATGGGTGGGACGGTGCTGGGCTGTTAGCTCTCATGGCCACTAATACCACAGTACTAGAGCATTAGAGGGGCGTTTGTGATGTGCCCCATGGGTGGGACGGTGCTGGGCTGTTAGCTGTCTTGGCCACTAATACCCCAGTACCAGAGCATTGGAGGGGTGTTTGTCATGTGCCCTATGGGTGGGACGGTGCTGGGCTATTGGTGCTCATGGCCACTAATACCCCAGTACCAGAGCATTAGGGTGGCGTTTGTGATGTGCCCCATGGGTGGGATGGTGCTGGGCTATTGGCTCTCATGGTCATGGCCACTAATACCCCAGTACCAGAGCACTAGAGGGGCGTTTGTCATGTGCCCCATGGGTGGGACGGTGCTGGGCTGTTAGCTCTTATGGCCACTAATACCCCAGTACCAGAGCATTAGAGGGGCGTTTATGTGCCCCATGGGTGGGACGGTGCTGGGCTGTTAGCTCTCATGGCCACTAATACCCCAGTACCAGAGCATTAGAGGGGTGTTTGTCATGTGCCCAGGATCCTCCAGACATGTATAGGTAATTGAGACCCCACCATTGGGACCCCCCCGGTATCAGGTGACGCTGCCTGTGGAGAGGTGGTCAGACCCCTCACACATGAATGGCAATCCTGGGAAGAGGTTCCCTGACAGCGGCAAGCAATGGAGTACGAGATGGGTCTGAATACCATGGGTGGGGGCTGCATCTCCCCTATATCTATAGGGTGTCCTAAATGTGTGGTATGGGAATACCCCTTTAGTGTGATGATAAGCATTATGTGCCCCCTGCCTAGCCCCGCTTTCACCTGAAGTCTGCAGGGAAACTACACTGTGAGGCGCAGACCAGTACAGGATCAGTGACCCCAGCTCTATCCAGTCCGCCTCATGGACAGGACTTGAACTCCTCCATTTCTTTCTTTCCCACTCAGACCGAAGACCCTTGTAGAAATTCCCTTGTATGCAGCAGCAGATTGACCAACGTTGTCAGTGTGCATTCCACTGTGCAGACAGACGGCCCCTTGCCCAATACATCTGTGTGACTGTAGCTGTAGGCCCCAATTCATCAGCCCGCCATCCTCTTCAGAAGTGGGTGGATCCTAATGGGGAAGTGATGTGGCAGAGCAGTGCCGACCAGTTCATCATTTACACCACAAATGGGTAAATTACATTGGAATTATATATTGAGTGGAGTGCATTTCTTGTGGTAGCGCATGGCAGCTGAAAGATGTGCCTAATTCATTAAAGGGTTTATCCAGGATAATTTTTTTTTTAACTTTGTGCCTACAAATTAACAGAAAGAGAGGGAGACACCAAGCGCCATAGGGTCTTATCTAATGGGAAAAATTGGTCTAGGTGAGGTAGAGGAATTGGTCAACTTTTGGGGTTGTGTAACCCAGAACTGAGGAAGCAAGGTGTGATATCTACTGCAGTGCTCTCAGGTAGGGAATTCCCACCTTGTAGACCACATTGTCCTGATGAAGAAGTTGATTGAATTTCGAAATGCATTGAGCATACACTGCATGATCTAATCCTCATCATCTCTTCCAGATTGCTTGAATATAGCACAGCAGTGCAGACTACTCCTATCCTCCATAATTAGTGTATAAATTAACAGGCAGGTAGTTGCTAAGTAACCTGCCTTTTCTGCCTGGCACAGAGCGGCGGTCAGCAAATGCTCCTGCTGGAAGTTCAGCTACCCAACGTCAATAGAGCTGCTCTTCTCTTCCGGCTGCTGTTGATGAGGTGTGACGGCGGACATCATGCTGATTGACAGCTGGCTCTCCGCAGTAAGGCAGAGGAGGTCCGGCTATCAATCAGAATGACATTGGCAGATATGCGCTGTCAACAGAGTAGAGTGGAAGAGAAGCCGCGGCTCTGATGATGTGACATCAGCGGAAGCCACTGTATCGCCTGCAGGAGTGGTCTGCACCCGCTATTGCCGGCAGAAATTGGCGCCCGGCACAAGTCAGGCAGGTAGGTAGTAATTACCTGCCTGTTTAGTTTTTTGGCCGTTAGTAAAAAATAAAAAGTCATGGATAAACCGTTTAAGAGTCACCCACACATTTTACTCCAGTGTACTCTTCAGGCCTCCGTGTTCAGTTTCGGCACCCCTACTGGGCACATTAGGCATTACACAGTGCCCAATAGATTGTCTTAGTCTACGTTCACATTAGCGTTTGGCGCCGCAGCGTCGCCGCATGCGTCATGCGCCCCTATATTTAACATGGGGGCGCATGGACATGCGTTGTGCTGCGTTGTGCGACACATGCGTTTTTTTGGCCGCAAGCATTGGGCGCAGAGAACGCAGCAAGTTGCATTTTTTTTGCGTCCAACTTTCGGCGAAAAAGGACGCATGCGTCGCAAAACGCAGCGTTTTAGCGTGCGTTTTGTTGCGTTTTTTTGTTTGCGTTGTGCGTTGCGTCGCCGACGCAGCGGCGCACAACGCAAATATGAACGTAGCCTAATACAGGACAGGTCCTTCAGTGCACAATACAGTAGTTGTGACCACTCTGCTCCGGCCAAGATTAAAAGGGCTGTGTGGTTTATAAAACGCATTTGTTGTGTTCCTTGTTAGGTTCGTAAAAGGCTCATCAGAGCAGGGGAGACTTTGTGATCATTTTCAAGGGTTTCTTGTAACCACTATGGGTGGACAGCCACTTTCCTGTGCTTCCCATTTACTTTGAATTTTCTAATGGGGTACATGAAAATGGGTTTACTAAGCTTGACAACTGTTTAGGGTTATGTACACAAGTCATTTACCTGAGTTTTTGGAGCAGAAACTCCCCCAAGTTTTTGATGAGGATTTAAATGACCTGAAAACTCTGCCTAAGGACTCACTTAGCTGACATAACCTCGGTGAGGCTAAAGGAGGATTTGGGGTCCAGCTCCTGGGCAGTGCTTCTGCCGAGGGGATTTTTGCTCCATGTGTTACACATTTTGTGTTTGATACAATATGGAAATCACTAGATTTCTATATGTGTTTGTATATCACAAAACATTATTTAGAAAAAAAAGACCATATATCTTGAAAGGCTGCTCATTTTGTCAAAATAAATGTAAGACTACTAAAGGGTTGCACCAAATAAACAGACCTTCAAGTGTCCAATTACCCATAGGGAGTCCTAAGTGCCTGAAGAAGACCTCACATGAGCCCACTTGATAAATCCCAAGCCTAGGGAGGAGCTCACATTGGCGTACAGTACAAGTAATCCACCATATTCCCACTATAAATCTCTTAGCATAAGGAGCCCTGGGAAGTACTGACCGCCTGTTTACTCCGTCCCATGACTGTTGAGGCCACTAATTACCTGTAGGGTCAGGAGACGAATGGATGGGATGTCTGGTCCTGGTGTGGCCCATTAGACTGCTGGTGTGGTAAATAACCCATATCTTTATTTTATGACGATCCGCTCCCTCTGGTCAGTTTGGAAAGTTGTGGAAATCCCCTGTAAACGTTATTTTTCTATAAACTGTAATATATTCAGTGACTAAGCTTTGCGTAATTTCTCCTTTGAGAAAAGCAGAAGTTCACTCCGAGACTTTGGTTCAAGGTGTGTCCACATGACTAAGTGTGTATAAGAAAGAGGCTTGAGGTGTGGGGGCTTTGGTAATAACCCGGATTTTTTGCTGATCACAGCTTTTGTAGTTTTGTTGATGCTGTCTATCCCCCACTCCACATTTCTGCCTTTTTTTGTTAATAATCCCACTAAATATATTGTAAATTATAATGGGGGGACTCCTATATGCTATGCAGCTATTTTCTACATAGGCTTCTTACTCGACTCGGGCCGCATATTTGCATTGCATTTCAGGCTGATTCGTTTGCTTGCACCATTCTTTTAGTGTCTACTTCAGTACCATGTACAGCAGATAAGAAAGATTCAGCGAGTGCTATAGCACATACCAACCTGTCAGGTCCCCCAACGCATTCAAACTAGCCTCATTATTTTTTATATCTTTATTTTGCCATTAAAATTTTTTTATTTTCTACAAATGCACGTATCTGTGCAATATGAAGATATATAATAAGTAGCACTGCTGTGTCTTCTCCTTAGTGTGTATAATGATACACCCCTAACTCTCGACTGGCACAAAGTCAGGGAGAACTAGATTATGAACCCTGTGTCCATAATGATTATTCCCTTTGCACCACTCAACAGGCTCTGCCCTTCCTTGGGACAACTACCCACCAAGTTAAAGGGAACCTGTCATCAGGTTTAGCCGTTACGAGTTACGGCCACCGCCTTTCAGGGCTTTTGTACAGAATTCTATAATGCTGTATATAAGCCCCCGATCTGACCTGCAAGAGAAGAAATATAACTTTTATTGTACTCGCCTGCGGGGCGGTCCGGTCCGATGGATGTCGCAGCAAAGTCCTGCAGTGCGCATGTGCTGGGCCTCTCTGACCTTTCCTGGCACCTGCACACTGCAGTACTTTGCTCTGCCCTCAACAGGGGCAGATAAGTACACCTGCTCAGGAGCGCGATTTCGGAGAGCCTGTGTGGATGATGCAGTGACGTGTCATCTACATGAAGCAAGAAGGAGGACGGCATCGCAAGAAGATGAGAGGTGCCGCACCAAGAAGAGCGACAACCATCAGACCGGACCGCCCCGCAGGTGAGTATAATAAAATATATTTCTTCTCTTACAGGTCGGACCGAGGGCTTATCTACAGCATTATAGAATGCTGCATATAAGCCCTGAAAGGCGGTGGCCGTAGCTCGTATCAGCCAAGCCTGGTGACAGGTTCCCTTTAAGGGTAAGTTCATACAGGCTGTTTTTGCTGCGTTTTTTTTTCTGCAGCAAAACCTGATCATCTTGGCAGGAAAGAAGCTGCACCAAAAACGCATGTTTTGGTGCGTTTTTTGCAGCATTTTTCCCGCGTTTTCGGTGCGTTTTTTTTTTACTCTTTGTGCATGCCAATAAAGTTGAGTGCACACAGATAAAAAAAAAACAACTTCCTGTAGATAGAATGGATTGATAGAATAGATACATTACCTGCGGTATCCTCTTCCCCGCCATTTTCTCACGGTGTAGAGGTTACCTCAGGTCAGGCTGTGAGCGGGCGCAGGCTCAGTGACGTCACCGCTAGTTAGGCCCCTTTCACACATCAGGTTTTTTGCATCAGGCACAATCCGGAAAAAACGGATCCGCCGCAGATTGTGATAAACTGATGCGACGGATCTGTTTTTTTTTTTTTTTTTGAGGGATCCGACTATCATATCCATATAATTGGATAAAAAAAAATTCGGTGCATGCTCAGTTTAAAAAAACAGAACCCGGCCCCGGAATCTGTCATTTTCCGGATCCGGCACCTGATAAAAAAATAATACAAACAAACACTGGGTCGTTGCCTTGTAAGGTCTTAAAATTTGGTAAATGCAATCTGTGAACAATACATCATAAATTGCACCATGTCATTATTTATTCACCAGTGTTTAAAAAAAAAAAAAAAAAAAATTAAATACATGCTTACCGCTTCCGAGGGAATGAAGAGAATACTTATCAGACAGATCCTGCAAATTAAATGCACCTTGATTAATTGGTCTTCAGCAAGTATGATCACCTCTGTAAAAGCAGAATTTTGGGTATTTTGCTGGTCTAGAGCATTCCAGAATGTATTTACATAATGCCAAGCAGGAAAGACATCAGCAATGATCTTAAGGCCCCGTCTCACATAGCGATTTACCAACGATCACGACCAGCGATACGACCTGGCCGTGATCGTTGATAAGTCGTTGTGTGGTCGCTGGGGAGCTGTCACACAGACAGCTCTCTCCAGCGACCAACGATCAGGGGAACGACTTCGGCATCGTTGAAACTGTCTTCAACGATGCCGAAGTCCCCCTGCAGCACCCGGGTAACCAGGGTAAACATCGGGTTACTAAGCGCAGGGCCGCGCTTAGTAACCCGATGTTTACCCTGGTTACCAAAAAAAACAAACAGTACATACTCGCCTTTCGGTGTCCCTTGCCGTCTGCTTCCTGCTCTGACTGAGCCGCCGTACAGTGAGAGCAGAGCGCAGCGGTGACGTCACTGCTGTGATCTGCTCTCACTTTCCGGCCGGCAGTCAGTCAGAGCAGGAAGCAGACGGCAAGGGACCCTGACGGACATCAGATGGTGAGTATGTAGTGTTTGTTTTTTTTACATTTACGCTGGTAACCAGGGTAAACATCGGGTTACTAAGCGCGGCCCTGCGCTTAGTAACCCGATGTTTACCCTGGTTACCAGTGAAGACATCGCTGGATCGGTGTCACACACACCGATTCAGCGATGTCAGCGGGACCTCAACGACCAAAAAAAGGTCCAGGCCATTCCGACACGACCAGCGATCTCACAGCAGGGGCCTGATCGCTGGTACGTGTCACACATAGCGAGATCGCTACTGAGGTCGCTGTTGCGTCACAAAACTAGTGACTCAGCAGCGATCTCGCTAGCGATCTCGCTATGTGAGACGGGGCCTTTAGAGAAGCAACTGCTGCCGTCCATCAATGTGGGAAGCTTTTATAAAGGCCCCGTCTCACATAGCGAGATCGCTAGCGAGATCGCTGCTGAGTCACTAGTTTTGTGACGCAACAGCGACCTCAGTAGCGATCTCGCTATGTGTGACACGTACCAGCGATCAGGCCCCTGCTGTGAGATCGCTGGTCGTGTCGGAATGGCCTGGACCTTTTTTTGGTCGTTGAGGTCCCGCTGACATCGCTGAATCGGTGTGTGTGACACCGATCCAGCGATGTCTTCACTGGTAACCAGGGTAAACATCGGGTTACTAAGCGCAGGGCCGCGCTTAGTAACCCGATGTTTACCCTGGTTACCAGCGTAAATGTAAAAAAAAAAAAACACTACATACTTACCATCTGATGTCCGTCAGGTCCCTTGCCGTCTGCTTCCTGCTCTGACTGAGCCGCCGTACAGTGAGAGCAGATCACAGCAGTGACGTCACCGCTGCGCTCTGCTCTCACTGTACGGCGGCTCAGTCAGAGCAGGAAGCAGACGGCAAGGGACCTGACGGGCAACAGATGGTGAGTATGTAGTGTTTTTTTTTTTTTTGGTAACCAGGGTAAACATCGGGTTACTAAGCGCGGCCCTGCGCTTAGTAACCCGATGTTTACCCTGGTTACCCGGGTGCTGCAGGGGGACTTCGGCATCGTTGAAGACCGTTTCAACGATGCCGAAGTCGTTCCCCTGATCGTTGGTCGCTGGAGAGAGCTGTCTGTGTGACAGCTCCCCAGCGACCACACAACGACTTACCAACGATCACGGCCAGGTCGTATCGCTGGTCGTGATCGTTGGTAAATCGCTATGTGAGACGGGGCCTTAAGGCAATTTCACAACAATCTGAAGTCCATCGTTGCACAGTGGGAGATTGAGGCAAAAAATTGGGGGGGTGAAGATTTGGTTCTTATTTGAAGTCCTAGTACTTGGGCACCTTGTAGTCATTGAGTAGTCCACAAACTCCTCTGTATACAAAAGTATTGTGAGGACGTTTATCCAAAAGATAACACTTAAATGAAATTGTGTCATGCGATAGGACAATGATCTCAAGCATAAATCTACATCCGAATAGTGGAAAAAGAATAGAGTTAAGGTACCGTCACACTCATCAACTTTGCAAAGAGAGCGACAACAATCCGTGACGTTGCAGCGTCCTGGATAGCGATCTCGTTGTGTTTGACACACCGCAGCGATCTGGATCCCGCTGTGATATCGCTGGTCGGAGCTAGAAGTCCAGAACTTTATTTCGTCGCCAGGTCGGCGTGTATCGTCATGTTTGACATCAAAAGCAACGACGCTAACAATGGATGTAATGGAGCTAACAACCAGCGAGAACGAGAAGTGAGTCGCCGTTACGTCACAGGATCGCTCCTGCATCGTTCTGGAGTTGCTGTTTTTGACGTCTCTACAGCGACCTAAACAGCGACGCTCCAGCGATCTAGTTTAGGTCGGCTCATTGTCTATATCGCCGCAGCGTCGCTGAGTGTGACGGTACCTTTAGTGCAATGGTCCAGTCCAGAGCACAACCCAACTGAAATGCTGGGTCAGGACCTTAGCAGAGCTGTGCATAAATGAATATCCACAGACCTCCATGAATGTTAGCAAGCTTGTAAAGTGTAGAAATAAATGAATATCGAATTATGTAAGATGTAAAATGATTACGGAAAGTTATTTCTCCTAAAGTTGGATCTACAAACCATTCATGGGGTGTTTGTAATTTTTCAGACTTCTGCTTATTGGCCCCGCTTTGTTAAAAAATGACAAAAATGTTCCATGTGTTGATGTTCACCTGAGGTTTGTATATATATATATATATATATATATATATATATATATATATATATATATATATATATATATATATATATATATATATATATATATATATATATTATATCTCATAGAGCTGAAATAGTGTACTTTAGTGTTGTGTTTTTTTTCATGACTTTGCACGTAAAACATTTTGTATAATGTGAACAGAAATGTTTTTGCTCGACTGATATTTTTGATAATTCTCAGTAACGAAATCTCCAGGAATGTTCTTCGTCTAGTCATTGAGCTGGTGAATGTTGTCTTTGTGTAAGTCAGTCTGGGAGGTGACAGCTACGCGCGGCACAGGATAAAGCTACTGGGACCAACTGAGTGTATGTATGGAGGATGGCAGCCAAACGAGATCAATAGGAGCATTCTCACAGTGAAACCTCAAGTTTATACTGTTTGTATGTTGTCTTGTTTCTGAATGAGGCTTATTAAGTAAGACTTGTTGAAACATGGAAATTTCCTTCCTGATTTACATGCTTACTGGCAAATTGTTCCTTATGCATCCTTGAGAAAGCATCTAATCTAAGTAAGAAACTGCAAACAAGCTATGGTTTTCTTGTCTTCAATAATGTATTTTCTTGCAATGTTTGGTGCAGTATTTAATCAAGTCTTTTATGCTAAACCCAATCCACCAAGAAGCAGAAGTATAAACCTTTGTGTATTTCCAATTCCTTCAATTTATGGGTTTGGCCTCAGAAAACTGCAGCTAAACAAAATATGTGACAAAAATGATTCAATGTACAACATCGCAGGGCCCTTTTCTGAACTGAAGGCCGCTGCCACGTCATGCACTAGCCTACTAATCGAACGAGGCGCCATGGATGTTGCTGGTAGGAAGTTTGCAGTCCTCTGGTCCAGCAGTAACTGACTACCGACGTGACTACTGGACAAGGGTCCTGTGAATCTTTTTGCTCAACTCTTGTAATATATTTTCAATGCGTCCATCTTGACTTTATTTTCCCCACCTCACTGTATTTATTTCAATTGACTCTAGTGTACTAGCCCGCCATGACTGATTCTCCGGCAGGTCCCCTTCTAACGATTACACCGGTCTCTACTTCCTCGTCCCCTACTTGACACACCAGAAATTAACACTCAACCAATCGATGGCAGAGACTGAACAGTACTTCCAAAGATTGGCAGACTGGATGTTTTATATCAATCCCGGTTTGAGCAGGAGTGTAGGACTGGATAAATGCAGGAATGGGATCATTAAAGGGAAGTATAATTCCTTTTTTTTTTTTTTTTTATAAAGGCGCCCTGTTTAGCAATGAACTTAATTGCCTGAAAATCCCTATTTTAGTTACCGTAAGTACAGTGACTAAAGAACATTGTTTTGAGCTAAGCACTGAATGCGCAAAACATTAGGGGTACTTGTCATTTCAGCATCTAAGGAGACTTTCCAGAATAAGCCATCATATGTGTAGATGAAGTATAATGCCCTTTTGGCCATTTATATGACTTTTCCCAGTTTTCTCCTTTTCAGTCTCTAGCTCTAATTTTCAGTTCTCTGAATTAGTGGGAAGGGAGCAGCTACAACCTAGTCCCCTACACACACAGTACAGACATGCTTCATTCCTGCTGCCTTCTCTGTTTAGCTCCGGTTCAGAAGTAGCAATAGCAGCATGGAGGCGATAATACAGCTCTACTGACTTGTGTGGCTGCCAATAAGAAATCACTCGCTAATGACGGCACATCTGCTCATAGTCTCCCCCCATCCCTCCTGTCACTTCAGTGTGATGACAGTCTGTCTTTTTACCAAGACTGATATCCCCCCACCCCTGCTTATTGTTGTTGGTGAAGGTGGTAATCACCCCTATACCTTCAGCTGAATTACTGGAAGGGGGCAGCACACTTCTATTGAAGACTTTTATTTAACAGGCTTCCCCAGGACCACCGTACAGTGTTACTATTACAGCATATTTCTATTAGTGTGCACTCTTTACAATATATTGCATAGTGTTTATTTTAGTCCCCTTTTAATGTAAAAGATATAGAGGACATCTTTAAAATGTGGGTAAGAAATGCATTTTCTTATGTTAGTGGTTACTGTTTTGCTAATACGTTTGTCTGCAATGTTCATTCATTTACAGACCCCTATATTGCAGTCTTATCCATGTTTCCGATTTTTCCCTTGTGGGGTGTGCCTCCTATTAATATAGGCTGGATGTTAGGTCTGTGTTTATCCAGGGCTCTACTGTCTTCATTAATGCATGTGTCCTAACAACTCCTATCATGAACTTCCTTCTTTCCATTTTGTATAGCCTTTTTTCTGCTCTACCTCAGTCTGTAAAAGCCCCCCACAACCGTTGTCTACTGCATTCTCTAACCATCAGAGAAGGGGGAGAAACTCCAATGTGCTAGATAACAGACTTCGACCACATATGTTAAACTGTGGTCCTTGGGCCGAATTTGACTCGCAGGATGTGTATATTTGGCCCTCCGATGCTGGGAGGATTCCTTGGGTATATTTGGCTCGCAACGCCGGGCGCGTCCTACAGCAGATATCCCACTTTCAACTATATTGGCATCCTAGTTGCTGATACAGTTGAAAGTAGTGATGGAGGAGGGAGCCCTTTGTACCAAAATATCCAGGGGATCTGAAGACACCATGGAGGGACCGGAGCAACGGGAGAATGTGCAGCAGTGAGTATTTGTGTTTTTAATGTGGGGCACGTTAAACTGTATGGATCACTTTTATGAAATATAATATAAACTTCAGCACTCCAAGTTGCAAGTAAATGAAAGTCTATGTATAAGCTTGAATCACAGACATTCAAATTAACATGGAGTGCTCTCACGGCATCCACATACCCTGAAGCCTTATAACAGCACCTCCAGTCTTACCTTGATAAAGGCCACATACGGGCCGAATCGTTGGCTTAATTTGAATGTCTGTGATTCTGTGTTTCATGTTTATACATAAACTTTCATTTACTTGCAGTTTGGAGTGCCGACGTTTATATTCTATTTCATTTATGTGACTTCTGAGCACTCACTCATAGTGACACCTATCATCCATTGGATCATTTTTCTGGCCATTATACTGTATGGAGGACTGTGTGAATTTCAGTTGGAGAATCGTACTGTGATGGGCTCACCATTCTTTGGATGAATTGGGGGGGTACAGTAGGGTCATCATACTGTGCTTGTGGAGGAAATCACTGTGGGCACTTCATACTGTGTTTGGTGGCACTTTTGTTTGAATCATACTTTATTAGCTGTATTATTCAAGATGTGTTTTTTTTTTTTTATCCTTTTGTTATTGCATATTTAACCCCTTTCCGACATAAGGCATAATAGTACGCTTATGTCGGACTCCCCCTGAGTACATAAGTTGATCTGTACAGCTGACATGTGCCTGCAACAGCCGCGGATGGAATCAAGATCTACCCGCGGCTGTTAACTTATTAAATGCCGCTGTCAATCTCTCGCATTTAACTCACGCTTCCGGCAAGCGCGTCACAAATAACGCCCATTGGTGACCCCTGTCACTTGATCACGGGTCACCGATGGGTTGGCATGACAACCAGAGGTCTCCAGCAGACCTCTATGGTTGTCAATGCCAGATTGCTGTAAGCGCCGCACAGTGGTCAGCGCACATAGCAAGTGGCAGGTCAGTTTTAGCATTTAGTGAACCTAGTAAAAAAGCCCAACAAAAAACAAGTGTGGGATTGCACTTTTTTTTGCAATTTCACCTCACTTGGAATTTTTTTCCCGTTTTCCAATACACAATGTTAAAACCAATAGGTGTTGCTCAAAAGTACAACTCCTCCCGCAAAAAAAAAGCCCTCACATTGTCATTTTGACAATAAAAAATTAAAAAGTTATGGCTCTGGGAAGAAAGGGAGCAAAAAATAAAAATGCAAAAGCAAACATACCTCTGGTCGCTAATTAGGCCATTGGGTGATATGCTTTTACCTGCTTTTACTTACCATTGCATTAGTCCCAATATTTTATTCTAAGATCTATGAATTAAAATGTAGTTTTTTTAGTGGGACAACTTCTTTAAGTTTGTTTCAATATGAAAAAGTTCATCGTTATATTTGATAAGGAAAATATATATATGCGCACGCGCGCGCGCACACACACTATCAAGGTTGACCCTCGACTTTGTGCAAGCTTTTAATTTTGTCCCTCTGTATATTTGTTTGACATCCCTCTCTTAGACACTCTGCAGAAGGGAAGTGGTAGAAAGTTGTTAATGGAGATTATTACATGTAGAAAGCAAATGAACAATAAAAAAAACTCTGCTTAGATCTACCGGATTTGGGTCTGCACGTTAATCTTTTAGGTACAAAAAAATTTATGATTAACTAAATATAAATATCTATTTACAGGTGGACCCAAAGGACTACATGTTTAATGGCCTGAAAGATGAAACCATAGGAAAGTTGCCAGATAAAGTTGCAGGCCAACAATTTGTCATACAGGAATGTGAGAACTGTAACATCTATATATTTGACCACTCTGCTACCATCACCATTGATGACTGTACAAACTGCCGCATCTTCTTGGGACCTGTTAAAGGCAGCGTGTTCTTCCGTGACTGTAAGGACTGTAAATGTATTGTGGCATGCCAGCAGTTTCGCACTAGGGACTGCAGGAAAATGGACATATTTCTATGCTGTTCTACACAACCAATCATAGAATCCTCCACCGGCATGAAATTTGGATGTTTCCAGTTCTATTACCCAGAACTAGGTGCACAGTTTAAGGATGCTGGTCTGAGTATCTTCAACAACACATGGAGCAACATCCATGACTTCACCCCAGTGTCCGGAGAGACAAATTGGAGTCTTCTTCCCAGTGATTGTAGAATCCAAGATTTGGTTCCTTTACCGGACAGTAATGAACTAAAAGCTGTACGAGTTTCTATGGATGTCAACAGGAGCATCGTTCCGGTTACTTGGGGGCAGAGACAGAAAAAAAGTGATGAGTCCTGTTTGGTGGTTTTCTTTGCTGGAGATTATACAATAGCAAATGCCAGAAAGATGATCGATGAGGTAATTGGCTAATGATGCATCCTACAATGACTCCTGCTGTTGTTCGTAGTATTGTGATATGGATCTTGGTCTCTCATTTATGGTTAAGAAGCACTCCATTAAGATTTTTCATTCATTAAAATGTGTATGTGCATGTAATGTAGTATGAGTGTATTAATATACTCGCCTGTTACTGATGTCTCCTCTTCTCGGTGACGTCAACGCAATTCCAACTAGCCGGCAATGAATGCCGATGGAGCCTTGTTCTGACGCTCCATAAGTGTACATTGTAAAAGTCCCTTCCAGGTCACACAGAGCACAGCGTGACCTGGAGAGTCTGCCGAGGTGTGACGTCACTGAGAAGAGGAGCAGAATGGCGCCGGATACTGGGGAGCAGCGGTGCGTACATTAACACACTCCTACTACATGTACATACACACATTCAATGAATGAAAAACTTAACGGGAGTGCTTTTTGTGGTCAAGTAAAGCCTAAAGTAACTTCTGTATGTGTTTCTAACCATTATGCCATAATTTACAGATGATCGGAAAGGGGTTATCGCTTGTTCAGACTAAAGAGGTTGCAATGAAATCTGAAGATGCAAACAGAGTTTTTAAAGAACGAGCCACAGAGTTTTTACCCTTGTTGGAGCAAGGTATTGCATGTATTATTTATTTATTTTTAAATTAAAGGGTTCTTTCCATCTTCTAAAGCAGGAGTGAGGAATCTTTTTTTTTTTTTTCTTCTGCCAAGGGCCATTTGAATATTTATACCATCCTTCGGGGGCTGGAGTTTGGGCCATTTGGATATTTATACCATCCTTCAGGGGCCAGAGTTTGGGCCATTTGGTTATTTATACCGTCCTTCGGGGGCCGTACAAACACCGCCCACAGAGTACATCCTGACTCTGGCACTGGTGTCAGGACGTAATCTTTCATTGCATGCCCTTCAATGTTCAGTAGTGAACCATGCATGTGTGTGCAAACAGAGCAAGAAGAAATTAATGAGCTTGTGGCAATTAAAATACAGCTCCTTGCTCAATAATGCGGTCCCTGAGAATCTGCCCGGGGCCTGATAAAAGGTCATCGAGGGTCGTAAATGGCCCTGGGGCCTAAGGTTCCCCACCCCTGTTCTAAAGAAATGGCATATTACTAGGGTATGTCATCATTATATAACTATTGGGGTCTGACCCCCTATCAATCTGGAGAATGAAACTGCTGCCTTGTTAAAGCAGCACGGCGGCCTCTATTAATCTCTGGATTGATGCTGGTACCTGAGGTCAGATCCCAGCTGTTCATGAATTGTTGGAACAGCTATAAGATAAAAATAACTTCAAATCGAGATATAGGTTATAGGAAGTCTGTCGGTGCAAAATGACTGTGCAAGCCAAACACACGCACTTGACACCCTTGGTGTAGTCAAACAGTTCAGGGCACCTTAACACTTAATCATCTTGCATCTATATCTTTGCCCTTCTTCCTTGATTGACAAGCTCTGGTTTTAAAGGGGGTTGGGATAGATGGAAAACAAGAAGGGTGGGCTCCTCTGTGCCAAGACTGCAGAGAGCTTTGTTAGAACAGTCATTTTGTGCTGATAGACTTCCCTTAGTAGTGGCAGACTTCATTCAGTATGGCTGTATTGTGTGCCGGATACAAATCTGAGATGGCTTTCCTTGAAACATCCAGTGGTCCAATCTCCAGTCTTGGGTGCTCTAATTGATGAATTGATGATCTGACTTCTCTTTTCCGTCATTGTATTAGTACTACAGACATAATCTGGCCGAGAAGGTTTTAAAATGATTCTTGACATAAGTCCCCTGAGTGGCCAGAAATCTGAAGGAATGTTTTCACGTGTTAGATGCTTTTTCTCAATCCATACTAATGCTTGTAGGTTTTTATTAAATGCCATTCACATACATTGCTGTGTACTTTAGTTGTGGTTTTGTGCACCAAAAATCACCGCTGTATGCACATAATTTAATAAGCCCGAAATGCTAATGTATTCTAGCTAAATTATCCATTTTGCAGTAAGATTGGAGGTATGTAATATATTGATACATAACCATCCTCCAAAATTAATGTACCGTATTTCTTAATTTTTTATTCATCAAGGGTCAGTTGTTGCTCTGGAGTTTAATGGAGAAGGAGCAGTGCAGACCTGCCAGGAAGCTTCTGCTGGCATCTTCAGTGGCACAAAGGTGAGTTCTTCATAACCGAGACTGGAATAACAGCGTCCAAGAGGCAGCCACAAGAAGTGGGCTATGGACGCAGCAAAGTGCAATGAACTACCTGGAGGTTATAGAAACAATGTAGCCCGGTGTACAGCACTTTCCAGTATACCTGCAACTTCAATGGGCTTTACCGAAAGACGTCTTCTATTACTCCAGTGTCAGCCATGAACAGCTGAGGTGGGGTTCACCCTGGTAAACATTTTTTTTTTCTCTTTTTAAACGTCATGTGTATTAGAGTTGCCAATCCAGCATTCCTCCACGAAATATTAAGCATGTCGCACAAAATGTCAGAGCACCGGACCTGGTGCATTTGATTGTAGGTAATCTTTTTCCACTCTGGTTGCAAATGGAGCATAAATTCCAGTCCACATATACCTCCACTACGTCCTAAACTTTGGGCCACTAGGTACCCAGACCCCTACACAGGATTACCAGCTTGCACTATTCTTCAGTGATTAAAACTCATTACGGGTTGTCCACTTTATTACTCTCTGCTGATGAAAAGCCTTACATTTTGGTCATTGTTTGGGTGAGTTCACATGGTTTGTATTTGCTGCTGTACCCGCTACATTGATGAGATTTCAGCAACTTCCTCTACAGGTTGTGGACATTGTCTGCATGGTAATTGACATGAGGTGTGGATTTTAAAAATTGCCGCTTTTAAAGAGGACTGTCATCAGTACCAAAGTGCTTGATTTTTGTTTGTTAAATTCGCCCCTTTCTCCTGATCATTACTCTATTTTTTTTTTAAACTGACCTGCATTGGCAGAGATATTACGCATTTTGTTTATGAGGCTATAACAGCCAATTTTGCTGTCTCTACCACTGGGGCGGTCCCCACAACTTCCTCCATGGCCATGTCATTCGGCTGCTCTGTGACACTGCAGAATGACTCAGTTCAGAGTCACATGAGCTTTTTCCTGTTGGTTCATTACTAGTGTTGAGCATTCCGATACTGCAAGTATCGGGTATCGGCCGATACTTGCTGTATCGGAATTCCGATACCGAGATCCGATATTTTTGTGATATCGGGTATCGGTATCGAAACAACATTAATGTAAAAATGTGTAAAAGAGAGAATTAAAATAAAAAATATTGCTATACTCACCTCTCCGACGCAGCCTGCACCTTACCGAGGGAAGCGGCAGCGTTCTTTGTTTAAAATTCGCGCTTTTCTTTCCTTTACGTGAGTCCCGGCTTGTGATTGGTTGCGTGCCGCCCATGTGACCGGGACGCAACCAATCACAGCAAGCCGTGACGTAATTTCAGGTCCTTCAGGATTTTAAAATTACGTTCCGGCGTTGTGATTGGTTGCGTCGCAGTCACATGGGCGACGCAACCAATCACAGCAAGCCGTGACGTAATTTCAGGTCCTTAAGGATTTTAAAATTACGTCCCGGCTTTGTGATTGGTTGCGTCGCAGTCACATGGGAGACGCAACCAATCACAAGCCGTGACGTCACGGGAGGCTGGACACGCGCGCATTTTAAAATGGGCGCGTGTCCAGCCTCCCGTGACGTCCCGGCTTGTGATTGGTTGCGCCGCGGTCAACCAATCACAAGCCGGGACGTCACGGGAGGCTGGACACGCGCCCATTTTAAAAAGCGCGCGTGTCCAGCCTCCCGTGACGTCACGGCTTGTGATTGGTCCGCGTCCCGGCAACATGGCCGCCATTAACCAATCACAGCAAGCCGTGACGTAATTTCGTCACGGCTTGCTGTGATTGGTCCGCGTCCCGGCAACATGGCGCCGTGACCAATCATAAGCCGGGACGTCACGGGAGGCTGGACACGCGCCCATTTTAAAAAGCGCGCGTGTCCAGCCTCCCGTGACGTCACGGCTTGTGATTGGTCCGCGTCCCGGCAACATGGCCGCCATTAACCAATCACAGCAAGCCGTGACGTAATTTCGTCACGGCTTGCTGTGATTGGTCCGCGTCCCGGCAACATGGCGCCGTGACCAATCATAAGCCGGGACGTCACGGGAGGCTGGACACGCGCCCATTTTAAAAAGCGCGCGTGTCCAGCCTCCCGTGACGTCACGGCTTGTGATTGGTTAATGGCGGCCATGTTGCCGGGACGCGGACCAATCACAGCAAGCCGTGACGTAATTTCGTCACGGCTTGCTGTGATTGGTCCGCGTCCCGGCAACATGGCCGCCCTGACCAATCACAAGCCGGGACTTCACGTAACCAAGTAAAAGCGCGAATTTTAAACAAACAACGCTGCCGGTTCCCTCGCTGAGGTCCAGGCTGCGTCGGACAGGTGAGTATAGCGATATTTTTTATTTTAATTCTTTCTTTTACACATTTATATGGATCCCAGGGCCTGAAGGAGAGTTTCCTCTCCTTCAGACCCTGGGAACCATCAGGAATACCGTCCGATACTTGAGTCCCATTGACTTGTATTGGTATCGGGTATCGGTATCGGATTGGATCCGATACTTTGCCGGTATCGGCCGATACTTTCCGATACCGATACTTTCAAGTATCGGACGGTATCGCTCAACACTATTCATTACATTGACTACCTATAGACATTACAGTGTATACTTGTGATGTACAATAAAAAATATTGTGGTTCCGTTTTAGGCTTTAGGTTTAGGTTTTAGGGTTCACATTAGCGTTCGGGGGCTTTGCGGAGGGCTGCATACGTCCTCGGTTAAGCCCCGCATACTTCCGCGTCCTGCGTACCTATCTTTAACATTGGGTATGCAGGACATGCGGATGTATCCGGATGCGTTGTTTTGATGCTTCCGCCGACCGCACGGGAACACAACAAGGTACGCAGGACGCATGCAGAAGTACGTGGGGCTTAACGGAGGACGTACGCAGCCGAACGCTAATGTGCACTTAGCCTTAGACAGAAAAATCTTTGTAAGTGTTTTTATGCACAAAAAGACAAAAGTATTCTAAGAGTAATACCTTTACTGGCGAACCAGAAAAATTAGATTGGCAGGCCTCTGTGCTCTGAAAGTTTGTAAATATAATTTTTCTGGCTAGCCAAAAAAGGTATCAGTCTTAGAATATTTTTGTCTTTTTGGGCATAAAAGTATTAGGTGGGTATAAATTTGTGTAATAAAAGTGATCCCGGTTCTGTGAGGCAGACTTCTAATAGGTGAAAAGAAACCTTAAATATACACTTATCTGAGGGCTCCCATTGTATCAATTATAGGGGGATCCCAACAATACTGTAATTTCTTGCTACCGGAATACCGGTAAACTGAGAAGCCATCAAGCATTCATAGGGTTTACTGAGACAGACGATAAAGGTTTCTTAGGAAATCCTTCTTTAACACCTTCATGACCGGAGGTATTTTCGTTTTTGCGTTTTCTTTTTTTGCTCCACATGGCCATGTGAGGGCTTGTTTTTTGCAGGACGAGTTGTACTTTTGAATGACACCATTGGTTTTAACAAATCGTGTACTGGAAAATGGGAAGAAAATTTCAAATTTCAGTGAAATTGCAAAACAAAGTGCAATTCCACAATTGTTTTTTGTTTGGCTTTTTTACTATGTTAACTAAATGCTGAAACTGACCTGCCATTATGATTCTCCAGGTCATTACGAGTTCATAGACACCAAACATGTCTAGGTGCTTTTTTTATTAAGTGATAAAAAATAAAATTCCAAAGTTTGTTTAAAAAAAAAAAAATTGCGCAATTTTCCGATACCCGTAGCGTCTGCATTTTACGTCATTTTAGGTTGGGTGAGGGCTTATTTTTTTTGCATGCCGAGCTGACATTTTTAAAGATACCATTTTTGTGGCAGATACAATCTTTTGATCGCCTGTTAACTGCGTTTTAATGCAATGTTGTAGCAACATATAATAATTTTTTTTTTTATTTTTTTTTTTTTACTTTTGGCATGCTTCAATAGTCTCATTGGGAGACTAGAAGCTGCCATTAGATCACCTGTATGTAGCAGAATTGCTGACTTGCTATGAGTGCCGACCACCGGGCGGTGCTCATAGAAATCTGGCAGTGACAAACATAGAGGTCTGCTGGAGACCTGGTTGTCATGCCAACCCATCAGCGACCCGCGGCCATGTGACTCGGGTGCTGATGGGCGGGATTTTCAGCACACTTGCCTGAAACGCGTGTTACATGCCGCTGTCAGTGTTTGACAGCGGCATTTAACGGGTCAACAGCCGTGGATGGATCATTATCAAAGGTGGAACAAATTGTATAAAAAATAAATGTCAAACACAAAAATAAATTAAGATCGTATAAAGGAAATTGTGCAATAAAGAATAATAAGAATATAATTCATAAAGTTTTATTAAGGTTAAAAAAAAAAAAATAATAAATAGTAACAGCTGAATCGAATAATGGCGCACATTTTATAATAAAGTGCATAATATTAAGAGATATTATAAACATGCCCAAAAATAAAATAAATAAATAACAAAAATAAATATATGTATGGCTCACAGATAATGCATACCCCAGCAAAGCATCGTAAGAATTGTAAAATATATTGAATATCACCAGAATGAATCTAAAAAATCAAGTAATGCAAAATAAATATCAAGGTGCCAAAAAGAGTAACAAAGTGCATAATCAACAAAGAAGCAAAATGAATTTACTGCACACAAAACAGTGATAATGGTATCGCAAGGTGCTAATGAGAACAAAGTGCTACTGTGCATGCTATATGTTCAGGAAAGAATACTTATCAGAATCCAAAAAATCCAAATAATCAAAAGGGCATTGTTTACCTAAAAATGTGCTGCCAGGTACCTACGCGCGTTTCAGCGCTAGCCTTCTTCTGGGGGGGGGGGGGGGGGGTTGCCGTACGTGGATCGCGAATCCTCCTGTGGCTGTAAGTGGCACATGTCAGCTGTTCAAAACAGCTGACATGTGCCGCCGGAAAAGATGTGGACTAACCGCCGGAGCTAACATCAAAGGGGTTAAATGTATGACTTAAAAGGTGTACATTTACATTTTGTGCTTTTTAAGGAAAATGGACAGGAGGTTACTCAGGGTCAGGCACCATGCAATACAAACCTTTATCTCCAGCTTCATTTTAATCTGAGATTTATAATGTTAGTCATAAATCATGAAGTTGTGTTTTTTTGTCGTCAATCTTCGAAATTAACACATGCATATTTTATCTCCATTTGCACCAAATAGATATTTGTTTCGGAGAGCAAGACCACCTCTTCTCGTGACGTGGACAACTTCTACAACTTTGCTGATATGCAGATGGGAGTGTAGTGTTCGGCTTTAATTGTTGCTAATGTTGACCAAAATGGATTACTGTGACTCTCCATTCATCTAAAACTAAATTATATGTACACCTTGATTTAAGCAGTGTATAGATGATGATATGCTTGATTTATGGCAGTATAGGATTCTTTCTACCACAGTATGAATCATAGTTTTCTAAGTGTATCAGTAAAAAAAAATCCCAGAAAAAATACATTTCACACAACAGCTGTTTTTGAGGAAATAGAAGTCCTTTTCATTTGGGAAACCGAGAATTGGATTTTCTTTTCACATAGTTGCTAATCATCCAGTAATGAACGTATGCATAAGTGAAGAGCTACCATTAATAGTAGAGTACTTGAATTTCCACAAAGCTAAGTTTGTATCATCTCGGAGTTCTATTGAACCGGAAACGAATGGAATCGTTTCTATTCAGAACTAATTTCAATCAAAATGATAAATGTGCATTCCAAATGCTTGTATCTGATCAAAGTGGGGACGATGGCAGAATTATATGTAATGTATGCTATATGTAATATTTATTAATTTTTACACAAATGCAATACATTTTAATACTGTTTGTAAAATGCACTTAAATTGATTTTATACTGTGAAAGCAAAAGGTTTTGTAGGCAAAAAGATCAAATTGTTTGTTTTACATGTGAATAACAGTAAATACTACTTAGTCATGCGCATTTCTGTAAAATGGCAGTGATGTTTATAAAAAAAAAAAAAAAGCTGAAGATCTGCTTTCCCTGCTAATGGGGTTGCACAACACTACAAAAACGTGGCTCTCAGATGCAGCACCACGCCTGTCTACAGGTCGTACATGGTATTGCAGTTTATACCCATTCATGTCAAATGAGTGGAGCTACAATACCAGACGCAACCTAAGAACAACTGGAAGAAAGTGGTCTCATACATCCCCCATTAAATCATGCAATCATTTTTGGGGAGGATGAAGGGTGACAATGTTGTAGCTGATGTTTGCCAGCAGTCTATATTTTATGTATACACAAACATTTGAGATCAGGTTTGACAATAATTAATCCATGTCCATTCCAAGCAAGGTGGAGTGAGTATTGAAGAAAGCCTGAAGCTGATCTATAATTCTATGAGCCCCCCACCTCGAGTTTACCAGCAGCCAGCACATTTGTGGGAACACGAGCTGTTTATGATCTTCAATGCTGCACTGCATTCCAAAGACTCCATTAAAGGGAACCTGTCACCCCGTTTTTTCAGTATGAGATAAAAATACCGTTAAATAGGGCCTGAGCTGTGCTTTACAATAGTGTATTTTTTGTCCCCTGATTCCCCACCTATGCTGCCGAAATACCTTACCAAAGTCACCGTTTTCGCCTGTCAATCACGCTGGTCTGGTCAAAAGGGCGTGGTGAAATGGCTTTTTCTCCCCCACCTCTTGCTTATCTTCCCGGCGTTGGCGTAGTGTTCTGCGCATGCGCAACTGTCGAATGCACTGTGCAGCGGCAGACAAAGAGTGCGATCTGCGCTATTCACGGCTTTTCCGTGGCGGCGGCGGCGGCCATCTTCCTGAGGCCGCGCGTGCGCAGATGGAGTGCTCTGCTGCCCGGGGCTTCAGGAAAATGGCCGCGGGATGCCGCACGTGCGCAGATGGAGATCGCGGCGGCCATTTTCCTGAAGCCGAGTTCGCATCTCTGCTTCAGGAAAATGGCCGCCGCGATCTCCATCTGCGCACGTGCGGCCTCAGGAAGATGGCCGCCGCCACGGAAAAGCCGGTGAATAGCGCAGATCGCGCTCTTTGCCGCTGCGCAGTGCATTCGGCAGTTGCGCATGCGCAGAACACTACGCCAACGCCGGGAAGATAAGCAGGAGGTGGGGGAGAAAAAGCCATTTCACCACGCCCTTTTGACCAGACCAGCGTGATTGACAGGCAAAAATGGCGACTTTGGTAAGGTATTTCGGCAGCATAGGTGGGGAATCGGGGAACAAAAAATATACTATTGTAAAGCACAGCTCTGCCCCTATTTAACGGTATTTTTTATCTCATACTGAAAAAACGGGGTGACAGGTTCCCTTTAAGCCTCATTCACACTGGTGGGGCTCTGCTGCATCCACAACACAAGTGGTAAGAGGCTTCTAAAGTAATTTCAAGTACTGCCTCGCTGTATACATTTTTTTTATAGGCATTGTTATTAGAACCTGTAAATGTCAGTGCTTGATAACTGTTTATATTTTAATGCTGTTTGTATTTTTTTAATAGTTTAAAACTGGATAATTCATGCTTTTATATCAAAATCAGATATATGCATGCATTTAAAATAAACATTGAATTCTCACTGTAGTCTAGTTGCTTTTTCCCCTCAGAAATGTACACAGATGCTGCCTTGTCCTCATTATCATTAGTGATGAGTGAATATAATCGTTACTCGAGATTTCCCGAGCACGCTCGGGTGTCCTCCAAGTATTTTTTTAGTGCTTGGAGATTTAGTTTTCATAGCCGCAGCTGAATGATTTACATCTGTTAGCCAGCATAAGTACATGTGGGGGTTGCCTGGTTGCTAGGGAATCCCCACATGTAATCAAGCTGGCTAACAGATGTAAATCATTCAGCTGAGGTGAGGAAAACTAAAAATACTCAGAGGACACCCGAGCGTGCTCAGGAAATCTCGAGTATATTCGCTCATCACTAATTATCATCATTGATATATAAACTTGTGCACTATATTTATTTTTTTGCCTTTGTTCTGATGTGGTGAATGTATTTTCAGGTTCCCGGTGGTTTCTCCCTACCTGCTCCCTCTTTCTGCATCCATGTATTCTCCCTACCTGCTCCCTCTTTCTGCATCCATGTATAAGGAGAAACCTGTCAGTCACTGGCAACGGGCAGGAAGAAGCCACCATAGACCTGCAGTACCTGTCCAAATAGTCTCCTTTGCGACTTCTGGTCCCCAGCCACCATAAACCTGCAGTACCTGTCCAAATAGTCTCCTTTGCGACTTGGTCCCCAGCGGCTTGATCGGGCAGCATGTGTCAGCTGTCAGGTTCCCTTAAAGCCACTTGCATGAATTTCTTATTACGATTTTTCATTTTTTTTCCAAAAGCCATTACTTATTTTTCTGCCAACTCGGTCATGAGTAGAGATGAGCGAACTTGTTCAGAAAACGTTCACCAATCTCAAAGTCGGCACTAATGTTGCACATTCATATTCCTGATCATTTTCTGCAAATTTCCTGCACTCTAAATAATAAATTAAAAAAAAAAAAAGTGGGTTCCCCTGTACTTTACATACGTTTCCGCGTGGTTTTTTCCGCAGCATGTGCACTGCGGATTTCGTTTTCCATAAGTTTACATTGTACTGTAAACTCATGGGAAACCGCTGCGGACCCGCAGCTGCGGAAACGCTGCGGTTCCGCAGCGAAATCCGCAGTGTGTGCACATACCCTTAGAAGCTGCCTAGCACTCTGAAAATGGTGTATGCCCACAAAGCAGGAGAAGGCTTTAAGAAGATAGCAAAGCGATTTCAAGTTGCCCTTTCCTCAGTTCGAAATGTATTAAAAAAATGGCAGTTAACAGGAACAGTGGAGGTCAAGATAAGGTCTGGAAGACCAAGCAAAATTTCAGTGAACTGCTCATAGGATTGCTAGAGAGGAAAATCAAAACCCCGGCTTGACTGCAAAACACCTTCAGAAAGATTTAGCAGACTCGAGTTGTGGTACATTGCACTACTTTTCAGAGACACCTGCACAAATATGGCATCATGGTAGAGTTATCAGAAGAAATCCTTTCCTGCACATTCATCATAAAATTCAGCATTAGAAGTATGCAAAAGAATATCTAAACAATCCTGATGCATTTTGGAAACAAGTCCTGTGGACCAATGACCTTAATATAGAACTCTTTGGCCTCAATGATCACATGTATGTATGGAGAAAAAAGGGCACATAATTTCAGGAAAAGAATATCTCACCAACCTTTAAGCATGAGGGTAGATCAATCATGCTTTGGGGTTGTGTTGCACCCAATTGCACAGGGAACATTTCACGGGTAGAGGGAAGAATGGATTTAATGACATTTAACAAACTCTTGGTGCTAACAACACAATCTGTAAAAAAGCTGAAGTTAAAAAGAGGATGGCTTCTACAAATGGATAATGATCCTAAATACACATCAAAATCCACAGTAGACTTTCTCAAAAGGTACAAGCTGAAGGTTTTACAATGGCTCTCACAGTCTCCTGCTCTGAACATCATTGAAAGTCTGTTGCTAGACCTCAAAATGGCAGTGCATGCAAAACGACCCAGGAATCTCACACAACTGTAAGAATTTTCGAAGAAAGAAGGGATGAAAATTCCTCAAACAAGAATGGAAAGACTCTTGGCTGGCTACAAAAAAGTTTTACATGCCACTGTAAACAATCCTATCGTCAGTTGGAGAATTGATCCTTTAAATTATTTTCAGTCTGGTCAGGATGAGAATGGCTCTGAAGGGATCCATCAAGGATCCATTTTCGAACAGTGGATGATTAGTTCCTAGCATAGTGTGCCCACTGCAATATCCATTTGTTTCTGGTGATGTGAATCCAGTTATTGTGATAGCACCATTCTCCTGAACATTGATCAGTGACTCAAGCCTACAGGATACGGACAACAGGCAGCACTGTGACTAATCCATGCGTACAATAGTTTTATGCCTTATCTAGAACAATTCTGCAAGGTGAGCCTCTTTTATCCACTATCCATTATAGTACATTGCTGTTTCTACTTATTCACCTTATGAGTACCTTTCCTGTGTTTTATATTTTTTTAACCATCGCTTTACTGTCTCCCCCTCTCTCTTTTGGGTGTTGAAGCTTAAAGAGGTATTGCCATCTCCAATATCCCATTATAATATGTAGTAGGTATAATAACATTTCCAACTATAAATGTTTTATATTTCTTCTGATTCGCTATATCATTTACCTCATGTGCAGGGTGTCATGCCGGCAACTCGTACGGGAGTTAAGCATTCCCGTACTCACTGCTGTCATCGCCCTGCTGTCCCCAGTCGCAGGATGTCTCGCTGAGCTCCCTCTTGTAGCATTTCCAACATTGCTGCATCCACCACCTGACGATAGGCAACCACTCCCTGCAGGCATTTAACCCCATCGTGTCCTGCAGAGGTGAGATTCTCTGGCCTGTCACCAAGCTGCTCTTCCCATCACTCCTCGCCTGATCTAAGGTTCTAGTTTAGTCTGTCTAGATTCCTGCAGTCTTGTATTGTTTCTCTTGTTGTTTGACCTGACTTTTCTTTCCGTTTATCTTGACCTTGGCTATATACATTGCCTCCCCTTACTCTGGATTGTCTGACCATGTCTTTGCCCACCTGTACCTCATACCCGTATCTCTGCCCCTCCCGTCAGCTGCTGCAGACTCTGGGACAATTTGTTTGCCAATTTATCCAAATGTGTCTTTGAAAGACCCTCCATGCACTTCCCTGGCTACATTGTTTCCAGCCAGGGCCTCGAGATGGATCCGGAGAAGGTTTCTGCTATTCTCTCCAGGCTTCGTCCCCAAGGCTTACTTACCAACCAGCAATTCATGGGGTTTGCTAACTTGTATAGACAATTTATTGTTCCTCATAGAACCCATCTCCGCTTTAACCAAGAAGGGGCTAAGGCCAGAGTGAGCAGTGTCGGCCTTTCAGTAGTTGAAAGAGGCCTTAGCGAGAGCTCCGGTTCTGCACCACCCTAATCCCAACAAGCAGTTTCTCTTGGAGGTAGATGCCTCTTCTTTCGGTGTTGGTGTGGTGCTCCTGCAAAGAACTTTTTCAAAGAAGTCTGGCTCTTGCGTTTTTTTTCTTCTCCAAAATGTTTTCACTGGCTAAGCGAAACTATACCATTGGGGATGTTGAAATTCTGGCCATTAAGATTGCACTATACAAGGACCATTAATATTTGACCTTCCTGCAGTTAACCCAGTGGTTGAATCCTCGTCAAGTCAGGTGGGCACTCTTCTTTGCTCAATTTAACTTAGAATTACACTTCCGTCCAGTAGGAAAGAATGCCAAAGCAGATTCTGTGTCCCGATCCTTTGATGTGACTGATTCTGTGGAGGAGCCACAGCACATCATTGACCTGGCCAGATTATTGTAGTAACCCCATTCCATTTAAGAGTAATTCCTCCATGCAAAACTTTTGTCCCTACTGGTAAGAGGAGAATTCTGTCTTTGGATCACGAATCCAAGTTGGCCATATGGGCATACGCAAGTCCACTTAGCCGATTGCTCTTCGCTTCTGGTGGCCCTCATTGGTCAAGGATGTCGGGAATTTCATAACTGCCTATTCACAATGCACCAGAAACAAGTCTTCCAGGGACAAGCTTGCTGGTCATTTTCTGCCATTGCTGGTTCCTTCTGCTCCCTGGCAACACATAACCATGATGGGTAAACTAGGTACAGCTACTCCCCAGGGCTGTTTTTTAACTACAACCAGGTTGGGGATTTTACCGGAGCATCTCCATGGTTTATTCCTAGCACACTAAAGTGTCCTCGCCTATGTCTGTTTCCTCTGGGGTACCAGCAGATGATTCTTATGGCAAATTCCTTCAGATTTGGTAACAGATCCATGCATCCTTAAAGCTGTGTCCAGGATTAAATCCCATGCAGACAGAACAGAGGTTCTCCGCCCCATTACCGACCCGGAGGTAAAGTTTGGCTGTTGTCTCATAACATTTGCCTGAAAGTACCTTCTTAAGAGCTCACTCCTCGGTACCTTAGGCCATTCGAGGTTCTGACGCAGATTAATCCAGACTTCTTCAGACTTCAGCTCTTGGTAAGCCCACGGTCACCCAATTCCTTCCATATCTCACTCCTAAAACCGATGCTCCTAAACCACTTCTCCAAGTCACTTACTCCTGCCCCTCCTGAGGGTCCTTCAGACGTGTTTAAGGTGAAAGTCATCCTGGATTCGATGAAGGTTCTGGGAAAGACCTTTTTTCCTGGGCGATTGGAAGGGGCTTGGTACTGAAGAGAGGTTTTGGGAGCCTGCCGACAACATCTACACCCCTACTATTCTTAAGTGATTTCTTTGTCGGGCTGGTCTTAAAAAGAAGCCGGTGACTCGCACGGGCGTCTGACCTAAGGTACTAGTCCAGTCTTTGTCTAGATTCATGTAAGGTGCACTCTTGTATTGTCTCTCCTGTCTTCTGACCCCATTGCCTACCCTATACGCAGAAATTTTACATCTTTTTTGACGTTGTGATGAGATCTAATTAATATTTGCTTTTGTATGACGTTTTTTGTAAATTTCTAGTGAATGGTAGGTAAATCAGGCACTATGGAAAGTATTAAACTGGGTTTCAGCTCTCTAGGAGCTGTGTCAAATTTGGAACAACATACCACTTTGCAGTCAATAGTAAAAAGATTCTAAAAGAATAAATGTACCAATCATCAACATGTACTGTATGATGGGTTTAAATATTTTTAATTTTTTTTATTTTAACAATGGTAGCAGGAGAAATTGGACTCCAAAAGTTGTTGTGCAATTTGTTCTGAGTACGCTGATACCCCATATGTGTATACCGTATGTGTGGGTAAATCACTGGGCACATGGCAGAGCTCGGAAGGGAATGATCACCATTTTACTTTGTCAATGCAAAATTGGCTGGAATTAAGATCAGACACCATGTCACATTTGGAGAGCCCCTGATGTGCCTAAACAGTGGAAACCCCCCACAAGTGACCCCATTTTGAAAACTAGACCCCTTAGGGAACTTGTCTAGATGTTTAATGAGCACCTTGAACCCCCAGGTGCTTCAAAAAGTTTATAACGTAGAGCTGTAAAAATAAAAAATAAAAATTTCCACTAAAATGATTTTTCACACCATTTTTTTTTTTTTATTTTCACAAGGGTAACAGGAGAAAATTAACCCTCAAAATTGTGCAATTTCTCCTGAAATTGTTTGGGCACGTCGCAGGGCCCAGAAGGGAAGAAGCAAGGTTTAAGTCTTTAAACACAAAATTGACTGGAATCGAGAGCAGACGCCACGTCACGTTTCAAGGGCCCCTGATGTGAGTAAGTGGAAACCCCCCACAAGTGATACCATTTTGAAAACTAGACCTCTCAAGGAACTTCTCTAGTCCCAAATTTTTTATTTTCTCAGGGGTAGCAGGAGAAAATGGACCCCCAAATTTGTTGTCCAATTTCTACTGAGTGTGCCAATACCCCATATGTGGGTGAAAACTACTTTTGAGGCACGATGCAAAGCTAAGAAAGGAAGGAAGAAGCGCCACATTGGAGTTCAGATTTTGCTGGAATGGTTTGAGTGTGCCATGTCACATTTGGCAGAGCCCAGTAGTGTAGCTACCGGGGGGGGGGGGCAGAGGGAACCCAGGGCCCTGCGCTCTGAGGGGGCCCACCCGGAGCTACGCTACTGTAACTGTATCGGCGCGTGCAGGCGGGAGGGGGGGAGCCCCGGTGCCAGCAGTGGGCCCACCGCCGGTCATCTGACGGTCAGCTGTATCGGCATTGTACCGCTACGCTCCTCCCATCATCCCCCTCTCAGCGTCTGACGTCACCGACGCAGACACTGGCAGGGGGCGCGATGATGTCACTAGCCGATGCCCGCTCAGAGCTGCGGAAGAAGTATTATACTACAGGATCTGCCTTTAGGGGGGTGCTGCCTTATACTACAGGGTCTGCATATAGGGGTGCTGCCTTATACTACAGGATCTGTCTATAGGGGTGCTGCCTTATACTACAGGGTCTGCCTATAGAGGTGCTGCCTTATATTACAAGGCCTGCCTATAGGGGTGCTGCCTTATACTTCAGGATCTGCCTATGGGGGTGCTGCCTTATACTTCAGGATCTGCCTACGGTGGTGCTGTCTTATACTACAGGAGCTGCCTATGGGGGTGCTGCCTTATACTACAGGGTCTTCCTATAGAGGTGCTGCCTTATATTACAGGGTCTGCCTATAGGGGTGCTGCCTTATATTACAAGGCCTGCCTATAGGGGTGCTGCCTTATACTACAGGGTCTGCCTATAGGGGTGCTGTCTTACAATACAGGGTCTGCCTATGGGGGTGCTGCTTTATACTACAGGGTCTGCCTATGGGTGCTGCCTTGTGCAATAGTCTGCCTATGGGTGCTGCCTTGTGCAATAGTCTGCCTATGGGTGCTGCCTTTTGCTATAGAGTCTGCCTATGGGTGCTGCCTTGTGAAATAGTCTGCCTATGGGGGCTGCCTTGTGCAATAGTCTGCCTATGGGGGCTGCCTTGTGCAATAGTCTGCCTATGGGGGCTGCCTTGTGAAATAGTCTGCCTATGGGGGCTGCCTTGTGCAATAGTCTGCCTATGGGGGCTGCCTTGTGCAATAGTCTGCCTATGGGGGCTGCCTTTTGCTATAGAGTCTGCCTATGGGTGCTGCATTGTGCAATAGTCTGCCTATGGGTGCTGCCTTGTAAAATATTCTGCCTATGGGGGCTGCCTTGTGCAATAGTCTGCCTATGGGGGCTGCCTTGTGCAATAGTCTGCCTATGGGGGCTGCCTTGTGCTATAGAGTCTGCCTATGGGGAGTGCATTATACTATATGGAGGCTTATGGGGAGTGCATTATACTATATGGAGTCTATCTAGGGGGCCATCATACAGTGTGCAGATTACAGTGAAGGGGCCATCATACAGTGTTGGAGCCATCAAGCAGTTTCTGGGCTACTAAGGGGTCAGTATACTGTGTGGGTGGTACTATACAGTGGGAGGGCATTATACTGTGTATAAGAGCATCATACTGTGTATAGGGGAGCTGTACAGGGGGGAGACTTGGGACATTATTAAATGTAAAGTGGGCACTTATTGTCATGCGGGAACTCCAGGTTACTGTGACTATTAAAGGGGCACACACAGGACATTATTACTCTCTAGGGGGCAAAATATGGGCACTGTTTTCTAGGGCACTTGCACCTGGCATTACTATATTATAGATGGTTGCTTTAGAATTTAGAAGGCATAGAGAACCACACAGCAGGGGCAGTAATATGGACACATACGGCAGCAGTGGCTCAGTATTGGGATATCAGCAGGATGAGGAGTTTGTGCAGGTTGGGAATAGATGGTGATGGGGCTGGAAATGTGAGAGGTAAAATGTCTTTGTTGTACTCTCTGCAGATGAGTCCTGGCTGGAAGAAGTTGTCATGTCGGTCTGGGCCAGAACGATTCCATCAGAAAGAATGTCAGCGGTAAGTCATCATCTGTAACTGTGCTGTGATATCCTATATGTTCTGTAGGGCTGGTATCTACCACTGACCATATGGCGGTAATATCCATGTTGGTCTTCATATAGAGATTATCTTCAGTAACAGCATGGTCATCTGCTGAGGTTCTCCTCCACTATTAAGGTGCGTCACACAGTTGTAATCAAGGTTACCTGGTTAGGGGCCCACTCAGAAGCTTCGTTCCCCCCCCTCCAGAACCAAAACCCTAGCTACGCCTCTGGCAGAGCCTCTAAGGTGCCAGAGCAGCAGAAACCCTCAATAAGCGATGACATTTTATAAACTACACCTCTCAATTAATTATTCTAAGACTAGAGAGATCATATTGGCACCACAGGTGTGGCACAGAAATTTATACTAATGGGCAGTGAAGAAGGAATAATTACATTTCTTCCACTAAAATGTTGTTTTAGCCAAATATTTGTATAAGAGCTAATAAGAAAAAATGGACCTCTCAGTTTGTTGTGCAATTTCTAATGAGTTCCAAAATACCCTGAATGTAATCGGGAACTACTTTTGAGGCACAGTGCATAACTCAAAAGGGAAGCAGCACCATATTATTGTGCAGATTATACTATTATGTTTTGAGAGTGCCATAACCCACTGGGAGAACCCCTCAGGTGACAGAACAGCAGAATCCCTCATAAGTGACCCCATTTTACAAAATAACCCTCTCAATGAATTCATCTAGCAGTGCAGGGATCATATTGACACCACATGTGTGCCACAGAATTTTATACTATTGGGCAGTAAAGAAAAAATAATTACGGTACATTTAGTGTGACAATTATATACACTGTGTGCAGAATTATTAGGCAAGCTGTATTTTAGAGGATTATTTTTATTATTGATCAACAACTGTGTTCTCAATCAACCCAAAAGACTCATAAATATCAAAGCTTAACCCCTTTACCCCCAAGGGTGCTCTGCACGTTAATGACCAGGCCAATTTTTACAATTCTGACCACTGTCCCTTTATGAGGTTATAACTACAATGGAACGCTTCAAAGGACCCCGGTGATTCTGACATTGTTTTCTCGTGACATATTGTACTTCATGATAGTGGTAAAATTTCTTTGATATTACCTGCATTTATTTGTGAAAAAAAAGGAAATTTTGAAAATTTCACAATTTTCCAACTTTGAATTTTTATGCAATTAAATCACAGAGATATCTCACACAAAATACTTAAGTAACCTTTCCCACATATCTACTTTACATCAGCACAATTTTGGAACCAAAATTTTTTTTGTTAGGGAGTTATAAGGGTTAAAATTTGACCAGCAATTTCTCATTTTTACAACACCATTTTTTTTTTAGAGACCACATCACATTTGAAGTCATTTTGAGGGGTCTATATGATAGAAAATAACCAAGTGTGACACCATTCTAAAAACTGCACCCCTCAAGGTGCTCAAAACCACATTCAAGAAGTTTATTAACCCTTCAGGTGTTTCACAGGAGTTTTTGGAATGTTTAAATAAAAATGAACATTTTAACTTTTTTTCAGAAAAAATTTACTTCAGCTCCAATTTGTTTTATTTTACCAAGGGTAGCAGGAGAAAATGGACCCCTAACGTTGTTGTACAATTTGTCCTGAGTACGCCGATACCCCATATGTGGGGGTAAACCACTGTTTGGGCGCATGGGAGAGCTCGGAAGGGAAGGAGCGCCGTTTGACTTTTCAATGTAAAATTGACAGGAATTGAGATGGGACGCCATGTTGCGTTTGGAGAGCCACTGATGTGCCTAAACATTGAAATTCCCCACAAGTGACACCATTTTGGAAAGTAGACCCCCTAACGAACTCATCTAGATGTGTTGTGAGAGTTTTGAACCCCCAAGTGTTCCATTACAGTTTATAACGCAGAGCCGTGAAAATAAAAATCCTTTTTTTTTTTTTCCACAAAAATTATTTTTTAGCCCCCAGTTTTGCATTTTTCCAAGGGTAACAGTTGAAATTGGACCCCAAAAGATGTTGTCCAATTTGTCCTAAGTACGCTGATACCCCATATGTGGGGGGGAACCACCGTTTGAGCGCATGGCAGAGCTCGGAAGGGAAGGAGCGTCATTTGGAATGCAGACTTAGATGGAGTGGTCTGCAGGCGTCACATTGTGTTTGCAGAGCCCCTAATGTACCTAAACAGTAGAAACCCCCCACAAGTGACCCATATTGGAAACTAGACCCCCCAAGGAACTTATCTAGATGTGTTGTGAGAACTTTGAACCCCCAAGTGTTTCACTACAGTTTATAACGCAGAACCGTGAAAATAAAAAAATCCTTTTTTTTTTCACAAAAATTATTTTTTAGCCCCCAGTTTTGTATTTTCCCAAGGGTAACAGGAGAAATTGGACACCAAAAGTTGTTGTCCAATGTGTCCTGAGTACGCTGATACCCCATATGTTGGGGTAAACCCCTGTTTGGGTGCACGGGAGAGCTCGGAAGGGAAGGAGCACTGTTTTACTTTTTCAACGCAGAATTGGCTGGAATTGAGATCAGACGCCATGTCGCGTTTGGAGAGCTCCTGATGTGCCTGAACAGTGGAAACCCCCCAATTATAACTGAAACCCTAACCCAAACACATCCCTAACCCTAATCCCAATGGTAACCCTAACCACACCCTTAACCCTGACACACCCCTAACCCTAATCCCAACCCTATTCCCAACCGTAAATGTAATCCAAACCCTAAACCTAACTTTTGCCCCAACCCTAACTTTAGCCCCAACCCTAACTGTAGCCTTAACCCTAGCCCCAACCCTAACCCTTGCCCTAACCCTAGCCCTAACCCTAACCCTAATGGGAAAATGGAAATAAATACATTTTTTTAATTTTTCGCTAACTAAGGGGGTGTTGAAGGGGGGTTTGATTTACTTTTATAGCGGGTTTTTGTAGCAGATTTTTATGATTGGCAGCCGTCACACACTGAAAGACGCTTTTTATTGCAAAAAATATTTTTTGCATTACCGCATTTTGAGAGCTATAATTTTTCCATACTTTGGTCCACAGAGTCATGTGAGGTCTTGTTTTTTGCGGGACGAGTTGACGTTTTTATTGGTAACATTTTTGGGCATGTGACATTTTTTGATCGCTTTTTATTCTGATTTTTGTGAGGCAGAATGACCAAAAACCAGCTATTCATTAATTTCTTTTGGGGGAGGCTTTATACCGTCCCGCGTTTGGTAAAATGGATAAAGCATTTTTATTCTTTGGGTCACTACGATTACAGCGATACCTCATTTATATCATTTTTTTTATGTTTTGGCGCTTTTATACGATAATTATTTTTTCTATAAAATAGTTTTTATTTTTGCATCGCTTTATTCTGAGGACTATAACTTTATTTTTTCTTTGACGCTGTATGGCGGCTCGTTTTTTTGCGGGACAAGATGACGTTTTCAGCGGTACCATGGTTATTTATATCCGTCTTTTTGATCGCGTGTTATTCCACTTTTTGTTTGGCGGTATGATAATAAAGCGTTGGGTTTTTTTACGGTGTTCACTGAAGGGGTTAACTAGTGGGACAGTTTTATAGGTCGGGTCGTTACGGACGCGGCGATTCTAAATATGTGTACTTTTATTGTTTTTTTATTTAGATAAAGAAATGCATTTATAGGAACAATATATATATATTTTTTTACATGTGATTTTTTTTTTTCTTTTTTACACTATAACATTGCCCCAGGGGGAGCATCATGTTATAGTGTAAGATCGCTGATCTGACACTTTGCTGTGCACTGTGTCAGATCGGCGATCTGCAGTACACAGCTCCAAGCTTCCCGGCGCCTGCTCTGAGCAGACGCTGTGAAGCCACCTCCCTGCAGGACCCGGATGCCGCGGCCATTTTGGATCCGGGCCTGCTGCAGGGAGGAGGAGGTAAGAGACCCTCGGAGCAACACGATCACATCGCGTTGCTCCGGGGGTCTCAGGGAAGCACGCAGGGAGCCCCCTTTCTGCGCGATGCTTCCCTATACTGCCGGAACACTGCGATCATGTTTGATCGCAGTGTGCCGAGGGTTAATGTGCCGGGGGCGGTCTGTGACCACTCCTGGCACATAGTGCCGGATGTCAGCTGCGATAGCTGACACCCGGCCACGATTGGCCGCGCTCCCCCCGTGAGTGCGGCCGATCGCATATGACGTACTATTCCGTCGGTGGTTATACGGGCCCACCCCACCTCGACGGGATAGTACGTCTAATGTCAGAAAGGGGTTAATATTTTTGGAAGTTGGAGTGTTTTTTTTTTTTTTTTTTTTAGATTTGGCCATCTTAGGAGGATATCTGTTTGTGCAGGTAACTTACTGTTCAGAATTATTAGGCAACTTAATAAAAACCAAATATATTCCCATCTCACTTGTTTATTTTCACCAGGTAAACCAATATCACTGCACAAAATTTAGAAATAAACATTTCTGACATGCAAAAACAACCCCCCCCCCCCAAAATTAGTGACCAATATAGCCACCTTTCTTTATGTTGACACTCAACAGCCTTCCATCCATAGATTTTGTCAGTTGCTTGATCTGTTTATGGTCAACATTGCCTGCAGGATCCACCACAGCCTCACAGACATTGTTCCGAGAGGTGTACTGTTTCCCTTCCTGTTAGATCTCACATTTTATGAGGGACCACAGGTTTTCTATGGGGTTCAGATCAGGTGAACAAGGGGGCCATGTCATTATTTTTTCTTTGAGACCTTCACTGGCCAGCCACGCTGTGGAGTAGTTGGAGGCATGTGATGGAGCATTGTCCTGCATGAAAATCATGTTTTTCTTGAACGATACCGACTTCTTCCTGTACCACTGCTTGAAGAAGTTGTCTTCCAGAAACTGGCAGTAGGTCTGGGAGTTGAGCTTCACTCCATCCTCAACCCGAAAAAGGTCCCACAAGTTCATCTTTGATACCAGCCCATACCAGTAGCCCACCTCCACCTTGCTGGCGTCTGAGCCGGAGTGGAGCTCTCTGCCCTTTACTGATCCAGCCTCTGGCCCATCAAGAGTCACTCTCATTTTATCAGTCCATAAAACCTTTGAAAAGTCAGTCTTAAGATATTTCTTGACCCAGTCATGACATTTTATCTTATGTTTCTTGTTCATTTTTTCAGCCTTCCTTACCTTGGCCATGTCCCTGAGTATTGCACACATTGTGCTTTTTGTTACTTCAGTAACGTTGCAGCTCTGAAATATGGCAAAACTGGTGGCAAATGGCATCTTGGCAGCTTCACGCTTGATTTTCCTCAAATCATGGGCAGTTATTTTGCGCCTTTTTTGGCCAACACGCTTCTTGCGACCCTGTTGGCTATTTGCCATGAAACGCTTGATTGTTCGGTGATCACGCTTCAAAAGTTTGACAATTTCAAGACTGCTGCATCCCTCTGCAAGACATCTCACAATTTTGGACTTTTCAGAGCCCGTCAAATCTCTCTTCTGACCCATTTTGCCAAAGGAAAGGAAGTTGCCTAATAATTAAGCACACCCCATATAGGGTTTTGATGTCAATAGACAACACCCCTCCTCATTACAGAGATGCACATCACCTGATCTACTTAATTAGTAGTTGGCTCTCAAGCCTGAACAGCTTGAAGTAGGACAACATGTATAAAAAGTATCATGGGATCAAAATACAACTTGCCTAATAATTCTGCACACAGTATAGATCGGGTTGTTTCGGACTCGGCGATACCAAAGGTGTACTTTTTTGTTTAATAAATATATATATGTGTGTATGTATATATGTGTGTATATATATGCATTTATTAGTGCAGCTTATTATATTATTTTGTAATTTTATTTTATTTTTACACATTTCAGCTTTTTTGGTACTTTTTTTTTTTTTTTTTACTTAGTCCCTTTATAGGACTTTCACTTTTTCTTATTTTGATTGCAGGTATAGTGCATTGCAATGTATCAGCATTGTAGTGCATTATATCATACTGAAAGCTTCCGAAACCATGCTGTGAGCATGGGCTTTGAAGCTTTCCGTAGCTTGGTGACCCGTGGGTCGTCATGGCGACCCTGGGTCACCATGGCAACAATCCAGCCATCGCAACGATGTTGCGATGGCAAGCTCCCATCCCTCTGCCTGCTTCTTGAATGTTGTGATCGTGCTCGATCGCAGGATTTAGGAGATTAACAGCCAGGGGTGGTGCGGACACCACTCCTGGCTCTCATGTGCAGCAGCTCAGCCACTGCCAGAGCTGAACTCCTGCACTGATCAGGCAGGAGGTACTGATATATCAGTATCTCCTGCGCGATCATGCTGTGATCGGTCAGTCAGATTGAATGACCGATCACAATGATCTGGGTGCGGTCTGTGACAGCTTTCAACGCAGAACTGTCACTGCGTGTTTTTACAGTGACCATTTAAATGCATGACGGACATAGCCCGTCATGGTGCAGGAACTAACACCTGGCAATGATGGGCTATGTCCGTCATTGGGTTAATCTGTATTTGTAGTTTTCAGTTAATGAGATTCTCGCACTTCGGGGTGGCCTGTGGGGTTATCTTTATGTGGTGCTCTACTTACATATTCATCTGTATGGCTTATGACAGGTCATTGATCCCTCAGTGACCTGCCCTGTATTTTACATACCGCATATCATATTGTGTGGTAACAAAAAAAAAATAACATTTATTAAAATGGTGGCGCCTGCACCGTAGCATGATACAATGGCTAATATGCTTATATGCGTTTATGATTTAGTCATATACATGTAGTATTGGGGGATTATCTTCATCATAATGACACCGGCGGCACCTGCGCCATAGCAGATACATGGATGGTTACATATGTAGTAATCCAATAAAAATGTAGTACTTATCAGCCATCAGTAGTTTCCTCTTGTTCTTGACAAGTTTCCCCCTTTCAGGTTGCAAGGGTTCATCAGGGGATCCAGAGTTGAGGGCTTCAATGCCCTCCAGTGGCCGAGATCAATGTTGTGTGCCACATTTTTATGGGATTACAACATATGGTAATTTATTGTATCTGTCATTATACCCATACTACTTTCTTTTTTTTGCCTATTCATTCAGCTAGATACTTGTCCTACTTCTTGGGAAGAGGGGTTTATCTCTCAGATATGTGGTGTTTTCTATTACAGCCTACCTAGGTCATATAACCATCCATGTATCTGTTCAAGTCCGTTTTTTTAGCCACATTATAGAGGACAGGTGCCAACGTTTTGATATTTATGCTACTGAGCACCTTGGCCCTATCCTATATAGGTGATATATAGCACCTATATAGCATTATAGGACTTTTAAATATTTAGGACTTTAGACTTACTTCCCCATGAGACTATCCTGTCTCCCCATTAGGGGTATTTTTGACGTTTTTTCTATGTATCTGTGTGTTTTTCTATGTTTGGTATGTCAAGGGTGCACCAGGGCCACATTTACATACATGTTATATAAGACTGGAGAAAAAGTGTTTGGAGTTTACTTTGATCATGTTTTTGAACAGCAAAAAGCCAAATTGCCTAATAAAGTCACAAAATAATAAGGACGAGCAAGGCACCTCTGTGTAAAAATCTTCAAGGCTTTATTTCATATTCAAAAATTGCATATTCTGTTTTTGAATATGAAATAAAGCTTTGAAGATTTTTACACAGAGGGGCCTTGCTCGTCCTTATTCTTTTGTGGCTTTCTCTGCGGGTCAGCAGCTTTGCATACGGCACTCTGCAAGATTAAACAGGCATGAAACAATCTAGTATGGTGAGATCACTTTTCCCTTTTGCCTAATAAAGTCCTTTATAAACATTCATAACTAGAACATGTTATACTTTAATAATGAAAAAAAAAAATCAAATTTAGTTGCTCTCTAATATTTTTTTTTAACAAAAACAACAACTATTTGCATATTTGCGGTCAAATGACAACAGCTTTCTCCACCAGACACCTGAAAGCGGTAGGCACATGAGATGATCGGCTGGGGTGCTTTACGTCGCATCCTCACTGATCTGCCATAGATAACCTTCCCTCATGAGTCCTTCAATATTAAAGGGAACCTGTCACCCCCAAAATGGAAGTTGAGCTAAGCCCACCGGCATCAGGGGCTTATCTACAGCATTCTGGAATCCTGTAGATAAGCCCTAGATGTAACCTGAAAGATGAGAAAAAGAGGTTAGATTATACTCACCCAGGGGCGATCCCACTACGGTGGGCGTCGCGGTCCGGGGCCTCCCATCTTTGTACGATCACGTCCTCTTCTTGTCTTCACGCTGCGGCTCCGGCGCAGGAGTACTTTGTCTGCCCTGTTGAGGGCAGAGCAAAGTACTGCAGTGCGCAGGCGCCGGGAAAAGTCAGAGAGGCCCAGCGCCTGAGCACTGCAGTACTTTGCTCTGCCCTCAACAAGGCAGACAAAGTATGCCTGCGCCGGAGCCGCAGCGTGAAGACAAGAAGAGGACGTCATCCTATGAAGATGGGAGGCGCTGGACCGGACCGCGACACCCATAGGACCGAATGTCAGCGGGAACGCCCCTGGGTGAGTATAAGGGTGCTTTCACACTAACGTCGTACGACGCACGTCGCAATGCGTCGTTTTGTAGAAAAAACGCATCCTGCAAAATTGCCTGCAGGATGCGTTTTTTCTCCATACACTTGCATTAGCACGTTGCATCCGTCGTGCGATGGATGCGTCATGTTGTGGCGGACCGTCGGCACAAAAAAAGTTACATGTAACTTTTTTTGTGTGTCGTGTCTGCCATTTCCGACCTCTCATGCGCGGCCGGAACGCCGCCCCCGCCTGCCCGGACATCACAATGGGGCAGCGGATGCGATGAAAAACTGCATCTGCTGCCCCCGTTTTTTTTTTTTTCACTGCATGCGTCAGTACATCAGCATGTCGCATTATGACGTGTGTCGTACGACGCTAGTGTGAAAGCACCCTAATCTAACCTCTTTTTCTCATCTTTCAGGATACATCCGGGGCTTATCTACAGCATTACAGAATGCTGTAGATAAGTCCCTGATGCCGGTGGGCTTCGCTCAATTTCCATTTTGGGGGTGACAGGTTTCCTTCAAAGTACTTGACACGGGCATAACAATTAGATATTTGAAAATAGTTAATATTTAACATTTTTTGTAAAAAGTTTATTTATTTTTTTATAAATAAAGGCAAATCAAACCTTACATAACTATCACTCGCATAAAGGACAATGCGTCACACAAAAAACAACCTAAGGCTATGCGCACATGATGCCTTTTGATGCCTTTTTGTTTTGTGTATTTGCTGCCAAAATGCTGCGATTTGTCAAAGGAAATGTCAGGAGGGGGAAGAGTGTGTGGGTGGAGAATGTGTGTGTGTGTGTCTCTCTGTGGGTGGGCGGAGAATATGTGTATCGCCGGGTAGAGCAGTCACATCTCCTGATGTGACAGTTCTACAAGTGAGATTGCCGTGGGACACTCGGTATTAAATGGACTACGTCGGACAGGATAGTATTATATGTTGGTTTATTATTTTTTTATTGCAGTAGACGAGGGCATCGGGAATTAGGTGTTCAGTAAGTATGGTAAATTTAGATTCAATAAAGGAGTCTGTGTGATTATTTCAAATAAAGGACTTTATTCTGGGTGTCTGTGTTTTTATACAATATCACTATGCGGTTACTATTGGATAGATGTCTTGTAGACACCTCTCCATTATTAACCTGTGGGCTTGATGTCACCTGACAATACAAAGGTGACATCAATCCCACAAATATGAACCTCAATTGCCACCGCTACAGGGCAAATGGGAAGAGCGAGGCTTAGTGCCAGAATTTGTGCATCTATAAGATGTGAGATTACTGGGATGGCTGAGAGCTGATCTATTTAGCCTGGGGGGTGCCAATATCCATGGCCCCTTCCCAGGCTATTAATATCAGCCTACAGCTATCTGCCTAGCCTTTGCTGGTTCGATTTTATAGGGGGACCCCATGTCAATTTTTTTCTGGGGTTCCCCGTAAACTACCCAGTAAAGGCTAAGCAAACAGCTGTGAGCTAGTATTAATAGCCTGGGAACCTTTGGCTATTGGCTCCTTCCCAGAATATTTACATCAGCCCTCAGCAGTCGGCTTTCCCTCTGCTGGTTATGAAAACTATGCGAGAGCCCAAGCAATTTTTTATTTTTTAAATAAACAGATATTGCATTTCACGCAGATTTCTGACAGTTGCTGTTTCGTTACAGCATATGTACTTTAACCCCTTAGTGACAGAGCCAATTTTGTACTTAATGACTGAGCCAATTTTTACAATTCTGACCACTGTCACCTTATGAGTTCATAATTCTGGAATGCTTTAATGGATCCCGCTGATACTGAGATTTTTTTCATGACCTATTTAACTTCATGTTAGTGGTAAAATTTCTTCGATATGACTTGAGTTCATTTATGAAAAAAACGGAAATATGTCAAAAAATTTTGCAATTTCAACCCTGACCCCAACACACCCCTAACCCCAACACCAACCATAACCCCAACCATAACCCTAACACACCCCTAACCCAAACATACCCCTAACCCTAATCCCAACCTAACCCCAACACACCCCTAACCCTAATCCCAACCCTAACCGTATTCCCAACAATAACCTTAATGCTAACCCTAACTTTAGCCCAACTCTAACCCTAATGGAAAAATAGAAATTAAGATTTTTTTTATTTTATAATTTTTCCCTAACTAAGGGGGTGATAAAAGGGAGTTCTATTTACTATTTTTTTATATCTTGATCACTGTGATAGAATAAAATAAAATTTCCTATTGTTGTCGGGTGCTGGCCGGCAGATCTTGACGGGTGCACTGCGCATGTGCCCGGCATTTTCTCCCAGAAGAAGACGCCAGGGGACTTCATGGGGGGATTCCTGAAGACCACAGGTACCGGGTGACCCTATTTCTCTCTCCTCTGATGTGCGATCACATCAGAGGAGAAAGTAAATGGAGAATCAGACACTTTTTTTGTGGTTGCCGTTATACCGTTAAGGGCAATCGCAACACTGGGGTTAGTAAAAACCTATCTGAATCACGTTCTCTGGGGTCTCAGCTACCCCCGGTGGCCAAGACCCTGGAAAAAAATCTGAATTTGGGTGGTGCTATACACTTAAACCTCAGCGCCGTTTTAAAGCAGCGCTGTGGTTTAAGTACCCTAACCAGCATTAAAAGGCGTATTGGTGGTCGTCAAGGGGTTAATTATGTTAATGCTCCTAAATAGGCTGGTGACTGTGTGTGTCTTTATTTAATATTAATGAGGGTATCTGGCTGAAGAGGTTGAACAAGAAAATGACATCACTATTCTTTTTTTTAATAATATATCTTTATTTAGCTCTATGGATTTACAAAAACACATGCAAAAACGTGCCTATTTTAGCTGCGGTTTTCTGCCAAGAGATGCAGAAACCTTGCAGAAATTTCTGCAAAGCAAATACGCAACATGCGAACATAGCCTAACAGTCTCTGGGATTGAAAGAAGCATCCCAGAGTTATTACCTCATTGAAGTAAAATCAGATTTGAAAAATGTGGTCTGTTCCGAAACACCAAAATTAACTGTGGTGGTAAGGAGTTAAAGGGAATTTGTCAGCAGATTTTTAGAGAAGTTGTGGTATTGCACTTGTGCCCCTATAAAAATTAAACCTTTTTTGTTAACATCTGATGTGTGAGTCATCAGAGATATCTAGTGTACAAGTGGTGTATGACTACATTGGAACTGCTTATTCCGAGTGCATTTCCTGCCTGATTTGTCTATGGCTTTCAGACCAGGAGTTGATTGATTAAGGTATAACCACCAGAATTCTGAAATATTTTTGCGCAACTCAGATGTTGGAAAAACATTGTAACACTTGACATTTGTATGCCAGTCTCCGACAGCTACACCAATATGGGACTACCATGGATGGGATAGGATGTGACTACCCTTCAAATTCATTAAGTGACAACACTTTAGTAGCATAATTTGCTCTAGAAATGTACTACAGTCTGCGACGAGTACATTTCTGGCCAGGTAACAGATTAACTTAATTCATTAAGTGGTGTGTACCTCTTAATAAAGTAAGTGCCTTGCACTCCAGCAAGCCCCTGCATTAAGATTGCGTGCACAACGAAAGACAATCAGTCCATCCCTAGATGCTTTATGACTGTCACATCGCCTCTCAACAAAACTTTTTTTTATTGGGGAACCTGTGCCTAAACAGACATAACAGATGCACCCAATTCAATAAGCTGTCACTTCACTTTCATATGTAAAGAGAAACTGACGGATGTTTTGGAGCTCTAATCCACAACCTATCTTACTAGGGCCACGTTCAGCTCTCAAGAGATGGTCCTGAGACACATTCTTTTCAAAGAAAATATAGAAGCCGTGTAAGCAATAGAAAACAAGAAACAACTGAAGCAAGAGGTCAGATGTCCCCTCACCCACCTTATGTCTCTTTAAGTCTTCAGATATTACAGGTGCTATTGCCAAGGCTTCGCTGCGCTCAAGCTGTCTGAATTAGAGATGTCTCTGGTCTCAGCTGCTACATGTGGGTGCTAACTATATTAAGAAGCTATATGTGATATTTGCGCTAAATGCACCTATATGAAGCCATAAATAGTTAAAATACTGGGGAATGTCATAAACTAGGTTCCTCATACAGGACCAGATGAAGGAGTCAGCGACTCTGAAACGCGTAGGATTAGTTGGTCCTGTGTGCTATTTGTAGCTCCGTAGCTTTGTAGCTGGTCACGTGTACACATCACGTGACTGTGACGTCACACAAGGTCCTGCACCTTGTCGGCTTCAGCTCTATACACGCGGCCGCCACTGCCTGTTCATGGCAGTCACCAAGCTCTGGGGGAGTACGCTAGTCACCGGCCGGGACAGCGTCTCCTATACTACTATTTGCTCTGTAACACATTGGATATTTTTGGAACAGAGATTCAGAGAAGGCTTCAGACACCAACCTTTCAGCACATGAGTGAAGGACCTTTCCGCATGCCAGCACTAGGACACAGATCTCCTTCTCTTTGATATTAAGGTAAATACATCTTGTTAATCCTGGTCCTGTATGAGGAACCTAGTTTATGACATTCCCCAGTATTTTAACTATTTATGGCTTCATATAGGTGCATTTAGCGCAAATATCACATATAGTTTTCTTTGATTAACCATTTCTGGGACGATTGGGAGTGATTTCGTCCATATATTTGCTGCTTATTCACCTGGAGCAACTAAGCAGCGCCATATGGTTCATTTTTAAGACATATATATTAAGAAGCTAACACACATCTTATGTGGCTATCGCTCAGATTCATACTGCTCTCCATACACAGGAATGTGGCCAATTATTGATATTTTGTCACTGGTCGTTAAAAGGATAGTTCTGACTTCACTCACTGTACAACGAGGCAATCAGTGATGGTGATGTCACGTCTATACCTTCCGGAACATGTGCATAATCAGCAGGTATCGTGCACTTGTTGTCCACTGCAGGGGGACCTCACCAATATTGAGAATGGGGGTCTTGTGTCCTCTGTTTTAATGGAAGTCCAGAATGCACACTACTGCCCCATGCACAGTGTATGGGACTATCAGAGACAGTGGAGAGCAGGATTGTCTCTGTCATGGAGCAGCACCACACATGCTCAATGGACACGCCATTCAAACAAGACACTTGAGACCCTGGTTCACGTGATTGGAGTGGAGTACCAGTGATCAGCAACTTATGTCTTCTGTGATTAGGTGGAAAGTTGTGATTGTTGGACAACCTCTTTATATACAAGGTTTTTTACCTGGTAGAACGGAACTTTTTACAACCACCAGAGCAAGTTCCTGAAACATATGCATAACAAAAGACTGATTGTCACATCCAAACATAAATTGGGTCTGAACAGGTGCTTACCTAGAGTTGCCAACTCGTATAAAATCAAACACAAAGTAGCACTCTGTAACGCTGTGGCAAATATGAAATATGGAAATTGAATTGCACTACTGCACTAGAAATATGAAAAATTGAGTGCTTAGTGCATAAATTGGCAAATCCTTGTGTACCTGGCAGCCATGTTAAGGCAATTCTCTGTGCCAGGACCTAATGCCAATCCTCTCTTAGACTGAAGTCTACATCTCTATAGGATATGAATCCTCTCTTGGACTGAAGTCTATATCTCTATGGAGGGGTAGGATCCTGCTGCAATTAAAAACACCTGAGGCAATCCCAGTCAAGGCAACTAAAACCAGGGCACAGGCCACCAAATCTTCTCCTGAATCATCAGATTCTAACTCTGTCATGTCTAAAGAATCCCTACAAACCATTGCTGACTATCACAAAGCAACTTATGCCAACAATAGATGCAAGACCTTTCCTTTCAATCCTCATTGGACTCAATTACGTCCCAGTTATCCGACCATTCCACCAAAATTTTGGCAGCAGAACAGCGGATAAGTGATTTGGATGACACTGTACAGTCCTATGCTGCTCAGCTTAAAGATAAGGACCATGTGATAGAGCAGCTCCAAGACAAATTCAATGATCTGGAAAACCAGAGCCGCCGAAACAATCTCCACGTCATCGGCGTTCCCGAGTCGGTAACAGATCTCCACCACTTTACTTCCTCCTGGCTCCCACAAGCACTTAATTTGCCTGACCGACCTGGCTCCATGATAGTCAAATGAGCCCACAGACTTGGACCTCCAACTCCAGAATCCAATGCCCACCCTCGCCCAGTTATTTTTAAGTTACTTAATTTTCAGGACAAAATGCTAATGTTTCATGCTATGTCTGCTGTGAAATATGAGGGACACTCTCTTATGTTTCAAGATTATTCTGCCGTGGTGGCGGCCAAGCGCTGTGCCTTTGCCCCAGTTTGTAAACTTCTGCATGACAGAGGCTTTCATTTTGCCCTTCTCTACCCAGCACATCTGAGGGTGGAACTCCGAGGAAAGACGATGTTTTTTGTTGACCCTAATGACGCCATGGAGGAGGTGAAGCTCTCCTCCCGAGCCTCTTCTCCGGCCACTTGATTTCAATTTCATGGTTTTTGTAATTTTTTTCTAGTTGATAGCCATGTTACATCTCTGTTTATATATACCTGCATGACTAATCTTTCGGTTTCTACTTAATGCACATTATTTTTACTGCATTATGATTATGGGAGGTCTTAGTTGAGATACTGTTATATATTGTTAATCGTAGTTTCTCTATTGCTTGTGGGTTTGTGGGGGGGGGGGGACTCTTCCTCCCTAGGCACGATTTTTTTTTTCTGGATTTTAGGGTTTGCTTGCTGGGACAGACCTTTGCCCAGTTGTTTCTTCTCTGATATTACTCTTTCATGGCCTCAATGTGGCATAGTCTAATATGGCTGACTCTAATACTGTAGCTCCTCACATTTATGTAGACTCTCCCAAATTGTTATCTTGGAATGTGGCTGGGCTCAATACTCCGGTGAAATGCAGGAAAGTTTTAGACCATGTTACCCGTATACACCCACACATTGTGTTTTAGCAGGAAACACTGGAATCGTGGAAAACATTCTCTGCTCCGTAACAAGCATTACCTGGACAGCATAGAAGCTTCTTTTTTAAGGAAGAAACATGGCGTTGCCGTCCTGTTCCATAGAGACCTTGAATACTTCATTCAAGATGTGGTAAGAGACAAGGCGGGACGATATTTGCTGATCAGGATCCTTGCTGAGCAGAGGGAATACTGCCTTATTAATGTTTACACACCTAATGTGGCTAGCCCTTCCTTTTTTTCTAAGCTTCTAGAAGTCATCCATAGCTGGCATCCTACTAATATTTTATTAGTTGGGAATTTAAATGCTCTTCATATCTTTTTAGATCGGTCTACCCCACCGCCTGCATCCCTCTCCTCGGTTGGAATGGTTCCCATCTTATTAGATAGGCTTGACTTATTGGATTCCTGGAGATGCTGCCATCCTACGGAAAAAGAATATACGTTTTACTCTAGGGTTCACGACGTACACACTCACATTGATTACTGGCTAACATCTACCCTTCTTTTTTCATCTTTAAAATCGGTTTACATTCTTCGAATAGTTATTTCAGATCACTCTCCTGTCCTACTTACCCTAGACCTTCCCACAAAGAAATCTCTCCTTTCGTTGGTGTTTTCCCTCATCTCTTTATGCGTCGGATGATTTAAAAAAATGTTTGACTGGCTGGTGGGAGACATACATGGAGGATAACTTGGAACACTTAGAAGACATCAGTTTATTCTGGGTTACAGCTAAAACAGTGCTCAGACGACATATCTCTTATGTGTCTCAGAAAAAGAAGAAATTGTTGTCCTCCTTGCGGCCTCTTCTTGACCAGCTCACTTAAACCTATAGAGATTTCCGGCTACAAAATACCTCCTCATCTAAGGAGGCTTACCTCACTACTAAATATAATCTAGACACCTTACTGTATGAAGAAGCACATAACCAACTTGCCTACCAACATAACAGCTTCTTTCATTGGGGCAATAAACCTGGGCGCCTTTTGGCTTCACTAACAAAACCCTTCAAAATGGTTATTAAAATAACCAACATGAAACATCCTAATTCCATTATCCGTGATCCAGTTCAAATATCCGCGGTTTTCAGAGATTTTTATGCAGATCTCTATGGCCCACCTGAATCTCAAAAGGTTATATTTTCCTTCACATGGTTGATCCACCAAAACTTTCCATCTCTCAAAGAGAAATTTTAAATAAACCTATCTCTCCTGGGGAAATTGGGTTGGTCATCTAGTCTCTTAAATTGCTTAAAGCCCCTGCCCCGGACGTGTACACAGCAGAATTCTATAAAATATTGCGACCATTACTTATACCCCACCTTACCTCTCTTTTTAATCATATTATAGATTCAAGTTCCCTTCCTGCTTCAATGAAGGGAGCCTTTCATTACTACCAAAGCCATTACTCCCTGCCTCGTACCGCCCAATCTCCCTTTTAAACGCAGATCTCAAATTGCTCACCAAAATTATGGCCAACAGATTACAATCTATACTTCCTAATATTCTCACGTCCCAAACGGGCTTTGTCCATGGCCGATCCATCACCTACAATATTAGAACGGCATTAGCTGCTGTTATTCATAGTCATCAAACCAAAGCTTAACGAAACATCTTAGTTAGCTTTGACGCCGATAAGGCTTTTGACCGGGTATCTTGGTCCCACCTCATCTGAGCTCTTAAATACAGAATGTTTGGATTATCCTTTTTCAATTTTATCCAGACGATTTACACCACTCCTCAGTCCTCAATTTGGCTCTTTGGTATTCAGTCATTCCCTTTTTCAATTTTCAGAGGTACGAGGCAGGGATGTCCTTTATCCCCCTTTTTGTTCAATATTGCCCTAGACCCTCTACTTAGATATCTGGAGATGATTCCTTGCTTTGAGGGAATTGGGGTAGGCCACCTTACACTCAAGTCCTTGTCATTCGCCGACGACATACTACTCATGATAGCCAATCCTAAGGATTCCATTCCTTTCATAATGGAGGCTTTCCATGAGTTTGGAGAAATCTTGGGATTCCGCATAAATTTTAACAAATCCAAGGCTTTAGCGATCTTCAGGGATGTTCGACAAAGGTGGCCCTTCCCTTTTCCATTTCAGTGGGGGCATGGTTCTTTACGATATCTTGGTATTCTTCTACCCTCCAACCCACATAGTATTTACCAGCTTAATATCCAACCCTTAATATCTGCCTTTACTCAGGAAATACAATCTTGGACATCTTTTAAATTATCTTTCGCGGGTAAAGCTTACCTTATTAAAATGGTTTCCTTCCCTAAAATACTCTTCCCTTTTCAAACGCTACCTATTCTATTATCTAAAGCTGACAATCAACTCCTAAGATTTTTTGACAATTTATATGGGGCTCTAGGGGGAGATCTAGGATCAGTATTTTTAAATTCCAACAGGCTAAATATTTGGGGGGCCTCAATTTTCCAAATTTAACCCCTTCATGACCCAGCCTATTTTGGCCTTAATGACCTTGCCATTTTTTGCAATTCTGACCAGTGTCCCTTTATGAGGTAATAACTCAGGAACGCTTCAACGGATCCTTGCGGTTCTGAGATTGTTTTTTCGTGACATATTGGGCTTCATGTTAGTGGTAAATTTAGGTCGATAATTTCTGAGTTTATTTGTGAAAAAAACGGAAATTTGGCGAAAAATTTGAAAATTTTGCAATTTTCACATTTTGAATTTTTATTCTGTTAAACCAGAGAGTTATGTGACACAAAATAGTTAATAAATAACATTTCCCACATGTCTACTTTACATCAGCACAATTTTGGAAACAAATTTTTTTTTGCTAGGAAGTTATAAGGGTTAAAATTTGACCAGTGATTTCTCATTTTTACAACAAAATTAACAAAACCATTTTTTTTAGGGACCACCTCACATTTGAAGTCAGTTTGAGGGTTCTATATGGCTGAAAATACCCAAAAGTGACACCATTCTAAAAACTGCACCCCTCAAGGTGCTCAAAACCACATTCAAGAAGTTTATTAACCCTTCAGGTGTTTCACAGCAGCAGAAGCAACATGGAGGGGAAAAATTAACATTTAACTTTTTAGTCACAAAAATGATCTTTTCGCAACAATTTTTTTATTTTCCCAAGGGTAAAAGGAGAAACTGGACAACGAATGTTGTTGTCCAATTTGTCCTGAGTACGCTGATACCTCATATGTGGGGGTAAACCACTGTTTGGGCGCACGGCAGGGCTCGGAAGGGAAGGAGCGCCATTTGACTTTTTGAATGAAAAATTGGCTCCAATCTTTAGCGGACACCATGTCGCGTTTGGAGAGCCCCCGTGTGCCTAAACATTGGAGCTCCCCCACAAGTGACCCCATTTTGGAAACTAGACCCCCCAAGGAACTTATCTAGAAGCATAGTGAGCACTTTAAACCCCCAGGTGCTTCACAAATTAATCCGTAAAAATGAAAAAGTACTTTTTTTTCACACAAAATTTCTTTTAGCCTCAATTTTTTCATTTTCACATGGGCAACAGGATAAAATGGATCCTAAAATTTGTTGGGCAATTTCTCCTGAGTACGCCAATACCTCATATCTGGGGGTAAACTACTGTTTGGGCACATGGTAAGGCTCGGAAGGGAAGGAGCGCCATTTGACTTTTTGAATGAAAAATTATCTCCATCATTAGCGGACACCATGTCAGGTTTGGAGAGCCCCTGTGTGCCTAAACATTGGAGCTCCCCAAGTGACCCCATTTTGGAAACTAGACCCCCCAAGGAACTTATCTAGATGCATAGTGAACACTTTAAACCCTCAGGTGCTTCACAAATTGATCCGTAAAAATGAAAAAGTACTTTTTTTTCACACAAAATTTCTTTTAGCCTCAATTTTTTCATTTTCACATGGGCAACAGGATAAAATGGATCCTAAAATTTGTTGGGCAATTTCTCCTGAGTACGCCGATACCTCATATGTGGGGGTAAACCACTGTTTGGGTGCACGGCAAGGCTCGGAAGGGAAGGCGCGCCATTTGACTTTTTGAATGGAAAATTAGCTCCAATCGTTAGTGGACACCATGTCGCGTTTGGAGAGCCCCTGTGTGCCTAAACATTGGAGCTCCCCTACAAGTGACCCCATTTTGGAAACTAGACCCCCCAAGGAACTAATCTAGATGCATAGTGAGCACTTAAAACCCCCAGGTGCTTCACAGAAGTTTATAACGCAGAGCCATTAAAATAAAAAATTATTTTTCTTTCCTCAAAAATGATTTTTAGCCCGGAGTTTTTTATTTTCCCAAGGATAATAGGAGAAATTGGACCCCAAATGTTGTTGTCCAGTTTGTCCTGAGTACGATGATACCCCATATGTGGGGGTAAACCACTGTTTGGGCGCACGGCAGGGCTCGGAAGGGAAGGCACGCCATTTGGCTTTTTGAATGGAAAATTAGCTTCAATCATTAGCGGACACCATGTCGCGTTTGGAGAGCCCCTGTGTGCCTAAACATTGGAGCTCCCGCACAAGTGACCCCATTTTGGAAAATAGACCTCCCAAGGAACTAATCTAGATGTGTGGTGAGCACTTTGAACCCCCAAGTGCTTCACAGAAGTTTATAACGCAGAGCCATGAAAATACAAAATTGTTTTTCTTTCCTCAAAAATGATTTTTTAACCCACAATTTTTTATTTTCCCAAGGGTAACAGGAGAAATTGGACCCCAAAAGTTGTTGTGCAGTTTCTCCTGAGTACGCTGATACCCCATATGTGAGGGTAAACCACTGTTTGGGCACATGCCGGGGCTCGGAAGGGAAGTAGTGACGATTTGGAATGCAGACTTTGATGGAATGGTCTGCGGGAATCATGTTACGTTTGCAGAGCCCCTGATGTGCCTAAACAGTAGAAACCCCCCACAAGTGACCCCATTTTGGAAACTAGACCCCCCAAGGAACTTATCTAGATGTGTGGTGAGCACGTTCAACCCCCAAGTGCTTCACAGAAGTTTACAACGCAGAGCCGTGAAAATAAAAAATCATTTTTCTTTCCTCAAAAAAGATGTTTTAGCAAGCAATTGTTTATTTTCACAAGGGTAACAGGAGAAAGTGGACCCAAATATTTGTTGCCCAGTTTGTTGTGAGTACGCTGATTCCTCATATGTGGGGGTAAACCAGTTTGGGCGCACGTCAGGGCTCGGAAGGGAAGTAGTGACATTTGAAATGCAGACTTTGATGGAATGGTCTTCGGGCGTCACATTGCATTTGCAGAGCCCCTGATGTGCCTAAACAGTAGAAACACCCCATAAGTGACCCCATTTTGGAAACTAGACCCCCCAAAGAACTTATCTAGATGTGTGGTGAGCACGTTCAACCCCCAAGTGCTTCACGGAAGTTTATAACGTAGAGCCGTGAAAATAAAAAATAATTGTTCATTCCTCAAAAATTATGTTTTAGCAAGTAATTTTTTATTTTTGCAAGGGTAACAGGAGAAATTGGACCCCAATAGTTGTTGCCCAGTTTGTCCTGAGTACGCTGGTATCCCATATGTGGGGGTAAACCACTGTTTGGGCGCACGTCGGGGCTTGGAAGGGAGGGCGCACCATTTGACTTTTTGAACGCAAGATTGGCTGGAATCAATGGTGGCGCCATGTTGCGTTTGGAGACCCCTGAACCCCTGAAGTGCCTAAACAGTGGAAACCCCTCAATTCTAACTTCAACACTAACCCCAACACACCCCTAACCCTAATCCCAACTGTAGCCATAACCCTAATCACAACCCTAACCCCAACACACCCCTAACCACAACCCTAACCCCAACACACCCGTAACCCTAAATCCAACCCTAACCCTAATCCCAACCCTACCCACAACTGTAACCCCAACACAACCCTAACCCTATCCTTAACCCTAACCACAAGCCTAATCTTAACCCTATTTCCAACCCTAGCCCTAATTCCAACCCTAAGGGTACCGTCTCACATAACGATTTACCAACGATCACGACCAGCGATACGACCTGGCCGTGATCGTTGGAAAGTCGTTGTGTGGTCGCTGGGGAGCTGTCACACAGACCGCTCTCCAGCGACCAACGATGCCAAGGTCCCGGGTAACCAGGGTAAACATCGGGTTACTAAGCGAAGGGCCGCGCTTAGTAACCCAATGTTTACCGTGGTTACCAGCGTAAAAGTAAAAAAAAAAAACCGTACATACTCACATTTCGGTGTCCTTCAGGTCCCTTGCCGTCTGCTTCCCGCTCTGAGTGCCGCCGTACAGTGAGAGCAGAGCGCAGCGGTGACGTCACTGCTGTGCTGTGCTCTCACTTTCCGGCCGGCAGACAGTCAGAGCGGGAAGCAGACGGCAAGGGACCTGAAGGACACCGAAATGTGAGTATGTACGGTTTTTTTTTTTTTACTTTTACGCTGGTAACCACGGTAAACATCGGGTTACTAAGCGTGGCCCTGCGCTTAGTAACCCGATGTTTACCCTGGTTACAAGCGAACGCATCGCTGGATCGCTGTCACAACGATCCAGCGATGACAGCGGGAGATCCAGCGACGAAAGAAAGTTCCAAACGATCTGCTACGACGTACGATTCTCAGCAGGGTCCCTGATCGCTGCTGCGTGTCAGACACAGCGATATCGTATGGATATCGCTGGAACGTCACGGATCGTACCGTCGTAGCGATCAAAGTGCCACTGTGAGACGGTACCCTAACTCTAATTCCAACCCTAACCCTAAGGCTATGTGCCCACTTTGCGGATTCGTGTGAGATTTTTCCGCACCATTTTTGAAAAATCCGCAGGTAAAAGGCACTGCGTTTTACCTACGGATTTACAGCGGATTTCCAGTGTTTTTTTGTGCGGATTTCACCTGTGGATTCCTATTGAGGAACAGGTGTAAAATGCTGCGGAATCCGCACAAAATTGACATGCTGCGGAAAATACAACACAGCGTTTCCGCACGGTATTTTCCGCACCATGGGCACAGCGGATTTGGTTTTCCATAGGTGTACATGGTACTGTAAACCTGATGGAAAACTGCTACGAATTCGCAGCGGCCAATCCGCTGCGGATCCGCGGCCAATCCGCTGCGGATCCGCGGCCAATCCGCTGCGGATTCGCAGCCAAATCCGCACTGTGTGCACATGCCCTAACCCTACCCCTAATTCTAACCCTAGTTCTAACCCTAACCCTAGTAGAAAAAAAAATAAAATATATTTTATTTATTTTTATTATTGTCCCTATGGGGGTAATAAAGGGGGGTCATTTACTATTTTTTTTATTTTGATCACTGTGATAGGCTATATCGCAGTGATCAAAATACATCTGAAACGAATCTGCCAGCCGATTCGGCGGGCGCAGTGCGCCCGCCATTTTGGAAGATGGCGGCGCCCATGGAGAAGCCGGACGGACACCGGGAGGCCCGGTAAGTATGAAAGGGGGGTGATCGGATCACGGGGGGGGGGACCGGAGCACAGGGAGGGGGGACCGGAGCACGGGGGGAGTGGACAGGAGGACAGAGGAGCAGACAGGACGACTTAGGGGGGCGGACCACGTAACGGAGCACTGGGGAGATCGGTGGGTGTGGGGGGGGGACAGATTAGGTTTTCCAGCCATGGCCGATGATATTGCAGCATCGGCCATGGCTGGATTGTAATATTTCACCGTTTTTTTGGGTGAAATATTACAAATCGCTCTGATTGGCAGTTTCACTTTCAACAGCCAATCAGAGCGATCGTAGCCACGAGGGGGTGAAGCCACCCCCCCCTGGGCTGAAGCACCACTCCCCCTGTTCCTGGAGATCGGGTGAAATTGGAGTTAACCCTTTCACCCGATCTGCAGGAGCGCGATCCCTCCATGACGCATACGCTGCGTCACAGGTCGGATTGGCACCGACTTTCATGACGCAGCGTATGCGTCAAAGGTCGGGAAGGGGTTAAGATTGTATAGTGTTGCAGCCATTTTCAGACATTCTCTTGATTGGATTTGGGCCCATACTAAATTTACCAACACCCCATTAGATGAAGCAATGTCTGGACTGATCAGTCTTCCTGCCTTACTCCATTTACAACAAAATAGAGTTCCTGCAGCAATCAGGGATAATGCTCTGCTTTGGTCCGTGGTATTGGCATGGCGTCATGCTAGAAGGATCAGCAGACTAGAGCCTTATACCTGTTTTCCTTCCCTTTCAAGGTAACCCTTTCTTTTTACAAGACAGACCACCCCCAATTTACCGAGTTCTGGGGAAGAGAGGGTGCAGACTGGTCTGCAATCTTCTGACAACTGTTCAATGTCTGGACGGTATTTTCTCCAAATATCCACTCTTTGTGGGTAATATTTTTAGTACTACTCAGATTAAGCATTACATTACATTGACTCGGTCTTCCGAGGCATACCAGACAGTGTCAGGACCTGTCCTCTCCATCTGATCTCCCTTGAGCTCATGCAGGAGTTTATTCCCTAAGTCTTATCTATTAATCAATCAAACCTTCTATTTCATGGTCAGATTCTTCACCAGGCCCGGACAGATGGGTATCACAACTATTTAATTATAGACTGACTGATCTTTTGAAAGCCACTCTACGTTTAAACTCTTTATTGCCATATGACAGGTACTCAACTATGGCCCTCATGATTTTCCATAAGGCTTACATTTCCCCGGAGGTCAAATCTAAGATGTCTCTATCGGCTAATCCCTCTTGTCCCAAATGTTTACACTCTCCAGCTGACATCTTTCATTGTCTCTGGGATTGTCCAATGATACAGGAGGTTTGGGATATGCTTCTTCGCCATCTCACCAACACCTTCAACATTCGCTTTACATTACCTCCGGAATGGACGTTATTTAATATTCTCCCACGGGATCAACTACTCGGACTCTCTGCTCAGCAACGACGTGTTTTAACTATTTGGGCGCCGGCTACCCGCAAGAGTATTCTGCCTTTTTGGGCACAGGACGCAACCCCTTCACTAAATCTAATTTCTTCAAGGTAACACATTTGTTTAAAATGGATTGGATCGAGTCCATACTTCATAAGGAAAGTCATACGGAACATTTTTTCCTCACATGGTCCTTCTTTATTGATCTGCAGCCACTATCGGTACGTCAAGCATTACATGGTTGCTTTCAATTAACTGATTGGTATATGAGAGCTTATATCTGGTAACACACCTAATAGGCTTCCCTGATTAAACCTGCGGGGTTTCAGATGTGCTTGGGGGGCGGGAGTTGGGGTCGGGCGTCTTCTTTTGAAGCTTCCAAGCTACACTTTCTGGATATTGTTTTATCCTTCTTTTTCTTTATATGCTATGTATGTTACTGATTCCTATTTTGTTTGCAGACGGTTATAGATATATAAAAAAAAACATCTGAGGCTAAGGAGCGGAGTGCTCAGTCAGAAAGCTAATGCATACAAATAACAAAAGACTGACCGTCACATCCAAACATAAATTGGGCCTGAACAGGTGCTTACCTAGAGTCGCCAACTCATAAAATCAAACAAAAAAACAGGATTGGCATTAGGTCCTGGCAATGAGAATCGCCTTAACGTTGCTACCAGGTGCAGTAGTGCAATTCAATTTCCACATTTCATGTTTGCCATAGTGCTACAGTGTGCTACTTTTTGTTTGATTTTATATGAGTTGGCGACTCTAGCTAAGCACTTGTTCAGACCTGACTTATGTTTAGATGTGACGGTCAATTTTTTTGATATTTGTATGTATTAGCCTTCTGACTGAGCACTCCACCCCTTAGCCTCAGGCTTTTAATTGGAACACGATCCTACCCCTCCATAGAGATAGATGTTGTGAATTCTGCTCTTGGGTTCCCTCCGGTGGTTGTTGGTAGTAATGCTGTTGTCCCTGGGTTGCAATCCTGGGCAGGTGTCCCTGCTGATTGCAGCTCTGACTGGGATATTTAGGTGTGCAGGATTCATTAGCCCTTGCCAGTTGTCCATTGTTCTTGGAGGTTTTGCATCTCTGTCTGGTTCCTCCTGCCCTGCTGCCAAATCAGCAAAGATAAGTGTCTGGTTTTGTTTCTACAGCACACATGCTGTGTGCTTTACAATTCAGTACTATTCAATGTTTTTTCTTGTCCAGCTTAGACTGTGTTTGGATATTTCAGTCAAGTTGGATTCTCAGGAGATGCAGATATACATTCCATGTCTTTAGTTAGATGGTGGAATTTTTGTATTATCTGCTGTGGATATTTTTAGGGTTTTAATACTGACCGCTTAGTATTCTGTCCTATCCTTTCCTATTTAGCTAGTGTGGCCTCTTTTGCTAAATCCTGATTTCTGCCTGCGTGTGTCTTTCCTCTAATTCTCACAGTCAATATTTGTGGGGGGGCTGCCTAACCTTTGGGGTTCTGCTCTGAGGCAAGATAGAATTCCCATTTCCATCTATAGGGGTATTTAGTCCTCCGGCTGTGTCGAGGTGTCTAGGATGTGTTAGGTACACCCCACGGCTACTTCTAGTTGCGGTGACAGTTTAGAGTTTGTGGTCAGTACAGGTTCCACCTACTCCTGAGAAAGTCTCATGCGGCTCCAAGGTCACCGGATCATAACAGATAGAGTTCAGTCCAAGAGAGGATTCATATCCCATAGAGATGTAGACTGTCTAAGAGAGAATCACCTTAACGTGGCTGCCAGGTACACACAAATTGGCCAATTTGTGCGCTAAGCTTTCTCAATTTTTCATATTTCTAGTGCAGTAGTGCAATTCAATTTCCATGTTTCATATTTTATGTTTGCCATAGCGCAACAGTGTGCTACTTTTTGTTTGATTTTATGAGTTGGCAACTCTAGGTAAGCACTTGTTCAGACCTGATTTATGTTTGGATGTGACGGTCAGTTTTATTGATATTTGTATTAACTTTCTGACTGAGCTCTCCACCTCTTAGCCTCAGGTGTTTTTATTTGCAGCAGAATCCTACTCCTCCATAGAGATATAGACTTCAGTCCAAGAGAGGATTCATATACCATAGAGATGAAGACTGTCTAAGAGAGGATTGGCATTAGTTCCTGGTAACAAGAATCGCCTTAACGTGGCTGCCAGGTACACATGAATTGGCCAATTTATGCACTAAGCATTCTCAAATTTTCATATTTCTAGTGCAGTAGTGCAATTCAATTTCCATATTTCATGTTTGCCATGGCGCTAGTGTGCTACTTTTTGTTTGACCTGAAACATTCATCATCATTGTTGTTTCTGGAGTAATTTTCTCTCCTTTAAGGCTATGTGCCCACAAAGCAGCGTATTTTCGTTGTGTTCTAATCACGCAGCTAAATCTGCATGTGTTCAGTGAACTATGCAGATTTACCCCATCTAGTGAATGGCTATGAGTGAAACTACGCAGTGGAGACTAGTGTCTCCACTGCAGATAGTTGACATGCTGCGGCTCGTAAACCCACACCACGGGTGAGTATACGCAGAGTTTAAATAGCTCAGTGAGCATGGGACTTCTATAAATCCCATCCACTGTGGCCAATGTAGAAAGCAGCATTTTGGACGCAGCGCAGGTGAGCTGCATCCAAAATCCTGCTCTTGCTGATCGTGGACACGTGTCTGTAACTTCTTTAGTATTTGCTCCTTATTTTCTATAAGTTCTCTGCCATTAAGTCTGTTCTGATTTTTCCACACCAACTTTGCCTATCCAGATGTTTTAGACTATTTCATGAAATGCAACTTTTAGTGTCCTTGCAAACAAGTGTCCGAGTTTCATCTAGAAAACTCGCCTTATTTTCACCCATCTGATTTACCGTATACGCTCGTCTGTGTAAGTCCAATGTAATTTTTTTTAGGGACCTATCTCACTATAGTCACTGCCTTGAGTAAAGTTTCTGGGTTTGTTTTTTCTCTATATATTTTTCACCTATGCCCAATTCTTCTTTTAATTTGCGCTTTGTTTTAAAGTTTATTTTATACCTGTTCGTCTGCTATTGTTTTTCTATATTTACGATTGTTGGCATACTTTATGATTTCCGGATGTTTTTAGCTGATTTATCAGTTGCAACTTTCGAAAAGTCACAACATTTGTTATAAGCATACTCCAGATCCCCCTGGGGCAATTTTATGTAAGCCTGGTATTTGGTTACAAATTTTGTGACTCTTTTCACTAAAAAGTCTCACAAAAAGGTTAAAGACGTAAGCAAAAACCATTTTTTGAGTTTGTGTAAAATTAATGAACCATGTGCACTACTTTGAAGAACTTAGGGCAAAAACAGTAACGAATACCACAATATAAAAAAGAACAGTAACTTAAAAATAGATGATTCTCAGTCAAAACATTGTTTTTATGCAAAATTCATGAACCATTTTGACGAAATTGGCACAAAATGCTCAGCCAATACCACAACACTACAAGAGGGACTTAATTCGAGACCACTAAAGGGAACCTGTCTCTAATGCTGTAGATAAGCCCCCGATGTATCCTGAAAGATGAGAAAAAGAGGTTAGATTATTCTCACCCAGGGGCGGTCCCGGCTCTGTTCTGGTCCAATGGGCGTCGCGGTTCGGGGCCTCCCATCTTCTTACGATCACGTCCTCTTCTTGTCTTCAGGCTCCGGCAGTGCGCTGGCGCCGGGAAAGGTCAGAGAGGCCCAGCACCTTCGCACTGCAGTACTTTGTTCTGCCCTCAACGGGGTAGACAAAGTACGCCTGCGCCAGAGCCTGAAGCCAGAAGAGGACGTCATCCTATGAAGATGGGAGGCACCGGACCACGACACCCATCGGACTGGACCAGAACCTGTGTGAGTATAATATAACCTCTTTTTGTCATCTTTCAGGATACATCGGGGGCTTATCTACAGCATTACAGAATGTTGTAGATAAGCCTCTGATGCTGGTGGGCTTAGCTCACCTTTGATTTTGGGTGTGACAGGTTCCCTTTAAATCAATGCAGATTTCAGCGCTGAACCGGGCAGAATTGCGAATGCAGCTCTGGACTATAAGTCAGGCGGTAAAATTGAGGCTAAGCACAAAATAGAAGTAGTTTTGCAGTAATGCTTAGAGAGCAGAGCTGGAAGCCTTATTAGAAAGTGCGAGCAGCCAGGCGTAGCAGTGAGTGTACTAGAAAGCGTCGCACCTGCCGCCATACAGATGGGCACTGATACAGGGCAGACACCCGAGCGCACAGCCGCAATCCCGGCGCATCCCTGCGTGCAGGGAGGGGAGGAAGGGATGGACACCAGGGAGGAAGTGGAAGAGGAGGAGCGGAGGAAGCCAGCGAGCAGTGTCAATACAATAGGCTTCTTGTGTGTGGATGTGTGCGCCTGCTGGGAGGACAGGCTGCAGCTCCTCAGCGCGGTGACCGGCCTGTCTGTGCTCTGGCGTCTGTATGGGCAGCGCTCAGGACTGACGGGGACGTGACACAATAAGGGCGGACGAGCGCCGGAGAAGGTGAGAGCCTGCTGCGCCCGTCCTGCAGGCCGTGCCTGCCCTCCATACATGCGGTGCTCTGCCTGTCCGTGTGCCGGCAGCTGGCGGCGGTGCAGTGCCGCTGTAGTGTGTGTCTGGTCAGGAGATGCGGTCCGCACACTGCCCGTCTGTCACCTCAGGCGGCGCCTCCTCCTCCGCGCGCACTCTCAGCAGCTTACACTGAAATTTGGCGCCAAGGCTACCTCAGGACAAGCGCTGTCAGGGACCCCGTCCTGTGACGTCAGCTCTGCCCCTCTGACCTGCACGGTGCCTTGTGTATGGCTCCTGTCAGCCAGAGTCTGGGCCTCCTCCCATCCTAAGCACTACTGTCCAGCAGGCAGTGCAGACATGTCCTTTGTGGCTGTTCAAAAAAATAGCATAAGCACCATGAATGTGTTAACCAAACAGAAGAGAAAAGGTCATGTCCATATAAGTGGGAGCTCCACAACCATATGTCAAAAAACTCAAGAAAATCAAAAAGGTAAGGCTTTTATTGATAAACAACACAGCAAATGACAATGCACACAGACAACACAATTAAAAACATTTAAAAGTGCAAAATGCAACACAGAAGAACACTGCAGTCATCTCCTAGTATAGGGAGGATGACCAACCACATCCCTACCCTCTCCAAAACTAATAAATATAAGGTGCAATAACTTGGACTGGAATAATAGAGCCAAGAGCACTTGATGATTGAGAATATATAAATCAATGTTACACTCTGAAAACATGACATGAGCAAAACCGAGGCACATGTGTACAGGGCCCCTTTGTATCACAGTACCACATTACCACTGGGTGTGCCAAAGCAAAGAAGGTATCAGCAGACATCTAATAGACAAAGATAAGCACAATGGTGGTCCGTGCCTGGGTAAAGGTGTGCATATGCCCCATAAATCCCCAAAAAGGCATAGCAGATGTTGGTCATGCAAACGCTACAATGAAAAAACAGAGCAACGGAGGAGAGGGGAAAGGATGTGGGGTGCAACCCACGCGTATCGCCGCAGCTGTGGCGGCTTCCTCAGGGACAAAAAATGCTACTTCAATCAAGTGCTCTTGGCTCGATTATTCCAGTCCAAGTTATTGCACCTTATATTTATTAGTTTTGGAGAGGGTAGGGATGTGGTTTGTCATCCTCCCTATACTAGGAGATGACTGCAGTGTTCTTCTGTGTTGCATTTTGCACTTTTACATGTTTTTAATTGTGTTGTCTGTGTGCATTGTTATTTGCTGTGTTGTTTATCAATAAAAGCCTTACCTTTTTGATTTTCTTGAATTTTTTGACATATGGTTGTGGTGCTCCCACTTATATGGACATGACCTTTTTTCTTCTGTTTGGTTATCTCCTAGTGCTTTACTGTCCATGGTGAGCCCCAATTTCTTATACTTTGGGGGTCCCCACCGCCTCCTTGAATTTACACCATGAATGTGTTACTTCATTGAAAAATTTTCCTTGTTTCTTTTGCCTCTGCCCCAATTGTTACATAGTTTTAAATATAACACAGGCTAAAGTATAACAGTGTGTGAGAGACGCTGCGAAAAGTCCAAACTAAGGCCGAACCTAAGAACAGGCCAGTCATGTCTGCAATACAGACTAAGGTGTGATTCATCGGGTTATGGTCGGCACAGAGACCTGAACGAGCCCTATAGCCGGGGTCAGACAGGTGTATTTCCCAGTCCATATCCGGACCGCAATGCCCAAAATGACAGTCTCAAAGCTGTGCGGTCCGTTCGGGTGCCGTGCGGTTAATTCGTACATTGTAGTTAGGATACAGGTAGTAAAATATGACTGTCTGAAGCAAGATTCTAGAGCAAGAGATTTTTTTAATTAAAATAGTTTCAGAATTTTTTTATAACAGGTGTACACAGCATGTCGTCACTGAGTCCAGCAGACAAAGGGTCGCCCCACACCCGATGCTTTAAGGCTACTTTCACACTAGCGTTGTGTGACGGACGTCGCAATGTGTCGTTTTGGAGAAAAAAACGCATCCTGCAAAGTTGCCTGCAGGATGCGTTTTTTCTCCATAGACTTGCATTAGCGACGTATGGCCACACGTCGCATCTGTCGTGCGACGGATGCGTCGTGTTTTGGCGGACCGTCGGCACAAAAAAAGTTCCATGTAACGTTTCTTTGTGCGTCACGTCCGTCATTTTCAACCGCACATGCATGGCCGAAACTCCGCCCCCTCCTCCCCGGACATTACAGTGGGGCAGCGGATGCGTTGAAAAACTGCATCCGCTGCCCCCGTTGTGCATTTATTTCACAACGTGCGTCGGTACGTCAGGCCGACGCATGGCGACGGCCCCGTACCGACGCTAGTGTGAAAGTAGCCTAAGACCCGGACCATACGTTGCATGACAATGGTGTACATTTTGTCCTTGATTTTCCAAAAATTCCACAGTTTCAGAAAAATGCAACAGAAAATGCAGTGTGTCCACATCATGTGAACCTGACAGATGATTCTTGCTACCCATGGTTCAGGCAGCAAGAATCAGACACTGGCTGGGTTATTGGCGTCAGGTATATTGTGCTTTGAAAACCTGGCCTGGATCATGCAGATGACTATCCCTGGTGACTTTTTCACTCCCTCTCTCCTAGACTGACAGGTCTTTCCTTAGGTATGGGTATAGTGAGAACATAGAAATGGTGAAAATGGAATCACAGGACCCGGTCCAGCGACCACGCCAGTAGTCTGTGTCCACTACACAGGAGCCTTGCAAGACACTTTCTATTTGCAAGCATACACAGCACTTCTTTTGATTAGCTGGCCTGATCTTATCTGTTAAATAGCCAATCCTTCTTTTGCGTACTGGTTCAGTTTCAAGGGGAACAAAATGGATGGCTATTTAACTGATGATTTTTCCTTAGACTTAAATGTAAAAAAAAAACAGATCCATTTGAAAAAAAAAATTTGAGCTGGACAAAAAAATTGTCTGTACAACTTTTTTGTTAATGAATTGTTGCTCTATCCATTCTAACCAATGATTACTGGACATATGAACGTAGCCTAACTTAAAATCCGTTTATCACATGGTCAGACCAGAGGCACAATACGACCGCCCATCTGTAAATTGTTACCTGTCAGCGGTCGTTTGAGTGCCTTTTTACACTGTCAGAACAAAGTAAACTGAGTAGGCTGTCATAATTCTCTGCAGTGTGAGTCAGTTTTACACAGATCGATGCAATGCCAAGAATTATGATTTTTGTGTTGCGTAAAAGGTGACCAGTTGATTCTTCTGGCGACTTGTGCTTGGAAGCTGCTGTTGTATTATGTGTAGTTTGTAAACAAAAATGCCACAAAGCACTCTGTCAGCATTTTCTTGAAGCTTCTAAGGCTACGTCCCCACGGTCAGTATTTTAGGCAGTTCTTTGGACGCAGCACATGTCCGCTCCGTCCAAAGCGCTGCCGGCTATTGAACACAGGTGGTTCTGCATGTGTTCATTGAACCATGCGGAATCACCTCGCCCAATATATTGTACGGGTGATCTTTATCTTGCGGAGACTGAGCGTCACCTCAAGATAAATTGACATGTTGCGGTCTGGAAAGACGCGCCGCATATCCGTCTCCGCAGGGAAGCCGGAGGCATCCGTGCACGCATAGTGGAGATGGGATTTCTTGAAATCCCATCCACTATGCTGTAACTTCTGGCCGCTGTGGGTTGGACGCTGTGGATGTACGCAGCGTCCAACCTGCAGCGTTTACTGACCGTGGGAACGGTTCCCTGAAAATTGCCCACATGGAAAATTGCCAATTGCAGCATCACAAAGTTTCAGATCTATGGTATTTGAGGTGAAAGGTGAGGATGTTCACATGATATGTGATCAACTTGTGATTTACAGCTGACCTATTGCAGAACTGCAAACATGCTGAAGATCTGTGGTTTGTAGTAGTCTGCCATTCTCAGCAATAGATAGATCTAGTCTGCTCTAATCTCTCACTGATTCTGCCTTACTCCTCCCACCAGCCCAGAACAGCAGCACATGCAGAACCAGCAGCAGTGTGATCCAGAGGAGCCATCACTGCTATCAGATAATACAAAAAAAATCACTGTATTATCTGTGGAGTTACATGGGACTGCAGGTCAGATCTAATACATTATCATCTCAGTGGGTGCCCACCAAAAGCAGGGTGCTGCTGGCTGAGATAGATGGTCCTGGAAGCCCAGAAGGCACAGGAGAAAAGTGAGATTCTGTTATTCTGTTAGAATCTGTCAGAAGAGCAGAAGTGCCATAGCAGCTCCGCTCTCCCATTGACTTCAGTGGCAGTGAATCTGGCGCCTGCACTTCCTTCCCTGTCCACTTATGACTACCAAGAGTAAGCGTGAACAGACCCTACCTAGTTATGTATCATACACATATACTGCAGGCGCAGGCAGGCATAGGATGGAAGGAAATGCAGAGTGGATTTGAATAAGGCTATGTTCACACGTAGAATGATCCTCTGTGGATTTTTTTTTTTGATAAATCCGCAGGGCAAAAACTGCGCGTTTTTCCTGCGGATTTACTGCGGAATTACCGCGGTTTTTCTGCGGATTCTACTGCGGTTTTACACCTGCGGTTTTCTATTATGGAGCAGGTGTAAAACCGCTGCGGATTCCGCACAAAGAATTAACATGCTGCGGAATGTAAACCGCTGCGTTTCCGCGCGTTTTTTTCCGCAGCATGTGCATTGTACAGTACACGCATGGGAAACGCTGCGGATTCGCAGCAAAATCCGCAGCGTGTGAACATAGCCTAAGGGTCTCTAGGCCCAGACACACCACAATGAGAGTAGAATTATTGTTAGCACAGTGGAATGACAACTCCTAAGAACAGAATCCGTACTCTGGGACTAGGGATGAGTGAACCGAACCTGTAGAACCTGGAGAAGTAAACTGGGCCCAGAGACCTTTGCTGAAATCCATTCGGCTTTTTCTTTGCTGCCTGTGTTGTGCTGTATTGTATTTCAATGGAGCCCATGGAAGTCCAGGACAATCACCCGGCAGCTAATTATTTGCAGGTGTGCAATGATTGTTTAATAAACTTAAGTTATTGTTGTTGTTAGAACTCCTTAATAAACTGTTCTTAATAAACTTGTTGGTAGTTTTTTATGTGGGCAATTTTTGCCGACATTCTTCTGTGCTGCAGAGCATCTCACCTATAATTCTATACTATTCTCTGTTCTGCAGCGCATCTCACGTATACCTGCATACTATCCCCCTGTCCTGCAGAGCATTTGACCTATGATCTTTGCTATTCTCTATCCTGCTGAGCAACTCACCTATAATTCTATATTATTCTTCTGCCCTTCAGAGCATCTCACGTATACCCGTATTATTTCCCCTTGACCTGCAGAGCATTTAACCTATATCTCTTTGCTATTCTCTGTCCTGCAGAGCATCTCGCCTATAATTCTATATTATTCTTCTGCCCTGCAGCGCATCTCATGTATACATGCATAATATCCCCCTGTCCTGCAGAGCATTTAACCTATATATCTTTGCTATTCTCTGTCCTGCAGAGCATCTCGCCTATAATTCTATATTATTCTTCTGCCCTGCAGAGCATCTCACGTATACCTGCATACTATCCCCCTGTCCTGCAGAGCATTTAGCCTATATCTCTTTGCTATTCTCTGTCCTGCAGAGCATCTCACCTATAATTCTATATTACTCTTCTGCCCTGCAGAGCATCTCGCGTATACCTGCATACTATTCCCCTGTCCTGCAGAGCATTTAACCTATAATTATATATTCTTCTGCCCTGCAGAGCATCTCATGTAAACATGCATATACTATCCCCCTGTCCTACAGAGCATTTAACCTATAATTCAGCCTGTGGGCTATTTTCTGTGGGCATTCTTCACCTTGCACCTCAAATATCATGGATCTGAAACTTTGTGATGCTGCAATTGGCAATTTTCCATGTGGGCAAATTTCCGTGTGGGCAAATTTCCGTGTGGGCAATTTTCCTGTGGTTATTTTTCCTGTGGGCATTTTTCTGGTCACCCGTGGGAACATACCTTTACAATGAAAACTATGCTGGTATGCCGTTATTGTGTACTGAGTAATTGCAGCAGATTTTTTACACCGAAAATCAAAGTTTTGACAGGAAAAACAATGCATAAAATATGCTTATTTTTTTCAACGTTTACATGTTTTTCACCATTGATTTTGATGGGTGTTAAAAAAATGCTGAAAGAATTGACATGCTGCAAGTTTTGAAAAATGCTTTGATTCAGAGCCACAAAAAAAAAAAATGCAGCGTGTGATTGCAGAAATCTCATTCTCTTAGCAGCTGCTGTAAAGTGAAACTAAAATTGGCCTACCCCTCCACAATACGCCATTTGGTATTTACACTAGGTTAATTAAAATAATCAGATAGCACTCTGAGGCATCCATGTGTCATCCTAAGGCCATGTGCACACGTTCAGTATTTTTCGCGAAAAAACGCTTACATATGCCTCCCATTATTTTCAGTGTATTCCGCATTTCTTGTGCAAATGTTGCATTTTTTTCCGCGAAAAAATCGCATAGCAGAAAAAAAAGCAATATGTTCATTAAATTTGCAGGATTGCAGGGATTTCGCACACCTAGGAATGCATTGATCTGCTTACTTTCCGCATGTGGCTATGCCCACCATGCGGGAAGTAAGCAGATCATGTGCGGTTGGTACCCACCGTGGATGAGAGGAGACTCTCCTCCACGGACTGGGCACCATATAATTGGTAAAAAAAAAAAAAGAATTAAAATAAAAAATAGTCATATACTCACCTTCGATGGCCCCCGGAGTCTTCCCGCCTCTCAGCGGTGCATGCTGCCGCTTCCTTTCCTATAGATGGTGTGTGAAGGACCTGCGATGACGTCTCGGTCACGTGACCGCGACGTCATCAAAGGTCCTGCACACACACACCATCTATAGGAACGGAAGCCGCTGAGGAGATCGGCTGTCTGCAGGTGAGTATAACCATTTTTTTTATTTTTTTTATTATTTTTAAACATTCTATCTTTTACTATTGATGCTGCATCTATAGTAAAAAGTTGGTCACACTTGTCAAACACTATGTTTGACAAGTGTGACCAACCTGTCAATCAGTTTTCCAAGCGATGCTACAGATCGCTTAGAAAACTTTAGCATTCTGCAAGCTAATTACGCTTGCAAAATGCTTAAAAAAACTGCGAAAAAAACGGGGGAAAAACGCAAAAAAAAAAAAAAAAATGCTGATTTCTTGCAGAAAATTTCCGGTTTTCTTCAGGAAATTTCTGCAAGAAATCCTGACGTGTGCACATACCCTAATAGTGTCTGCTTTTCACTAGCACTTGATAGAACAGTTGACTTTTTTCCATACAAGAATAGATGCTACATGGATAGTAAAAATTGATAAATGCATAAAAAAATACCATTATTACAAGTGAAACAGGAGAAATTGAACCATACAATTGTTTTGTGCAATTTCTCCTGAGTACGCCGATACCACGTGTGCAGAAAAACTACTGTTAGGGTGCACATCAGGGCTCGGAAGGGATGGAGCACAGTTTGACTTTTGGAGTGCAAAATTGGGTGGAATAGATATTGGATACCATGTCGTGTTTGCAGAGCCCCTGATGTGCCTAAACAGTGGAAACACCCCACTATTGACCCCCCAGCTTGTAAACTAAACCTCTAAAGGAATTTATTTAGATGTGTAGCGAGCACTTTGAACCTGCAGGTGCTTCACAGAATTTTTTTTTAAGTTGAGCCGTGAAAATAAATCAAAGTTTCCCCACAAAAATGTTGCTTTAGCCCCAAATTGTTCATTTTCACAAGGGTAACATGAGAAAATGGACCATACAATTTTTTTTTTTTGTGTGTGTGTGTGTGTGTGTGCAATTTGTCCTAGTTCGCCAATATCCTATATGTGATTGGAAATTACTTTTCAGGCACAGTGCAAAGCTCAGAAGGGAAGAAGTGCTATACTAAAATGCAAATTTTGCTGGAATGGTTTGCAGGTGTCATATCACATTGGCAGAGCACCTGAGGTGCTAGAACAGCAGACCCCCACAAAGGTGACCCCATTTGACAAACTGCAACCCTCAGTGAATGCATCTAGTTATACAGTGAGGTTATTGACACTACTGGTGTGTAGCAGAACTTTATGCCATTAGGCGGTGAAGTACTGATTATTACACTTTTATCTCTAAATTACTGGTTTAGCCCCAGATTTTTCATTTTCACAAGGGGAAATGGGTAAAAAGGCCCCATAAGTTGTCACACAATTTCTCCTGGCAATACACCATTTAAGGCTTTACAGTGCTGTTTATAAACATGGTAGGGATCAGGAGGGAAGGAGCGCTGGTTGACTTTTGCAGTGCTGATTTTTTGAATATAGTTAATGGACTCTAGTCACATCAGGGGCTATGCAAATTAAAAGTAGAAACCCTCCTGAAGTAAACCCTTAATAGATTAATTCAATGTTGTAATGGTGACTTGTGATTCTATGGGCGTTTTCCAGAAACATGCAGTGGAAGTGGCAGAGTGAAAATTGCAAATATGCCAGTGCAGTGCCCAGCTTGTGCATCTGGAGCCAGGCACCCCTAGCTAAGTGGGCTTTTCTCACTACATTAATGTCAAACAACTGGACGCTGGCTGTGGTTTAGGCACGTTGTGGGACTTGGAACCGGAGGTAGTCGGTAGAGGAAATGGGATATCGGGGGGCGCAGATTTCACTAGATTTCTTTTGGTGGGAGCCATGTCGTTTTTAAAGAACCTTTGTTCTACCAGTAACTTGGACACGCCTTATACTTCGGTTAACAGATAACAGTCCTGAGCTGGGACTTCTTGTTTTTTATAGGCTGAGTTAAAGCTTATTGGTGACAATTTGGGGCACTTAACATTTTTGTGTCAGTTCGTATTTATGCTGTGCTGTATGCTGAGCACTTTGGGGTTTCCATCTAAATATCTGAAAGACGTGATTCGGATGAAACCTCCGATGGATCCGTTCACTATAATTAGGCAGCAGAGTTACTCCACACTCCGTTTGGCCTCTGCTCAGCATTGTCCGGCTTTACATAGGTGCACAAAACTGTGGCTAACTGTGCTTTTGTGCACACTTAAAAAGATCCCTAAACAGATGGCTATCGCTTACTCATAGGCCAGACAGTCTGCAGTGTCTCCATCTGCCTCATTATAGGGAATCTTCCGTCCAGGGTATCTTCTGAATCGCATATTTCAGAGATTTACATGGAAACCACGATGTAAGCACTTAGCGTAAAGTGCAAATGTGCATCGAGCCTTATTGCTATCTTTGGGAGGCAGAATAAACAAATCAACAGCAGATGAAGAATTGGTGTTATTTATTTTGTACACCGGTACTCGTGCCGTATAAGTGATTAGACAACTTTATTTTTCTGGTGACAGATTTATTTTTTTGTTTTGCCACGATCGCGCTCTAGAATTTTTTTTTTTTTTTTAGAAAAGGTTTTGCATTTCCATATGAGAGGTATAATTTTTCTATATTTCTACTAACAGTCATGTGAGAGATTTGTTTTTTATGGGACGATTTGATGTTTCTATGGGTGCCATGTACAGGCACATATGTTTTGATCGCTTTCTATTTTTGGGAGGTAGAATGAACAAAAACAAGCAATTCAAGAATGTTTTATTTTACTTTTGTATTTAAGGACTTTAACTCCTTCACCCCCCCCCCCCCCCCCCCCCCCCCCCGGAGCTTTTTTGGTTTTGCGGTTTCGTTTTTTGCTCCCCTTCTTCCCAGAGCCATAACTTTTTATGTTTCTGTCAATATGGCCATGTGAGGGCTTGTTTTTTGCTGGACGAATTGTACTTTTGAACGACTCTATTAGTTTTACCATGTCATGTGCTAGAAAGCAGAGGAAAAAAAATAAGAGTGGTGAAATTGCAAAAAAGTGCAATTCTATACTTGTTTGTTTGGCTTTTTTACTAGGTTCTCTAAATGCTAAAACTGACCTGCCATTACTATTCTCCAGGTCATTACGAGTTTATAGACATCAAACATGTCTAGGTTCTTTTTATGTAAGTGGTGAAAAAAAATTCCAAACTTTCTTAAAAAAATAAGTAAAAAATTGCGCCATTTTCCAATACCCGTAGCGTCTCCATTTTTCGTGATCTCGGGTTAGTTGAGGGCTTATTTTTTGTGTGCCAAGATGACGTTTTTAACCCCTTTCTGTCATTAGACGTACTATCCCGTCGAGGTGGTCTGGGCCCCTATGACCACCGACGGGATAGTACGTCATAGGCGATCAGCCGTGCTCACGGGGGGAGCGCAGCCGATCACCGCCGGATGTCAGCTGATTAGTACAGCTGACATCCGGCACTATGTGCCAGGAGCGGTCACGGACCGCTCCTGGCACATTAACCCTCGGAACACTGCGATCAAACATGATCGCAGCATTCCGGCGGCATAGGGAAGCATTGCACAGGGAGGGGACTCCCTGCGTGCTTCCCTGAGACCCTCGGAACGACGCGATGCGATCGCATTGTTCTGAGTTGCTCCTCTCCTTCCGGGTCCTGCAGGGAGGTGGCTTTCAAGCGCCTGCTAAGAGCAAGCGCTGGCTAGCCTCCAGCACTGCCTAGTTCCAATAAATACATTTCTTTATGTAAATAAAAAAATAAAATAAAAGTACACATATTGTATTGCGACCCGACCTATAAAAGTGTCCCACTAGATAACACCTTCAGTGAATGCCGTAAAAAAAAAAAAGAGGCAAAAAACAATGCTTTATCATCAAACCGCTAAACAAAAAGTGGAATAACACGCAATCAAAAAGACGGATATAAATAAACATGGTACCGCCAAAAACGTCATCTTCTCCACAAAAATCGAGCTGCCATACAGCGTCATCAGCAAAAAAATTAAAAAGTTATCGCCCTCAGGATAAAGCGATGCAAAAATAATTATTTTTTCTATAAAATAGTAACTCAAAAAACATTTTTTGCAATAAAAAGCATCTTTTAGTGTGTGCCAGCAACCAAAGATAAAAACCCGCTATAAATAGTAAATCAAACCCCCCTTTATCACCACCTTAGTTAGGGAAAAATAATAAAATAAAAAAAATGTATTTATTTCCATTTTCCCATTAGGGTTGGGGTTAGGGTTTGGATTTACGGTTGGGTTAGGGGTGTGTCAGAGTTAGGCTGCCGTCACCCTAGCAGTATTTGGTCAGTATTTTACATCAGTATTTGTAAGGCAAAACCAGGAGTGGGTGATAAATGCAGAAGTGGTGCATATGTTTCTATTATACTTTTCCTCTAATTGTTCCACTCCTGGTTTTGGCTTACAAATACTGATGTAAAATACTGACAAAATACTGCTAGTGTGACGGCAGCCTTAGGGGTATGGTTAGGGTTGGGATTAGGGTTAGGGGTGTGTTGGGGTCAGGGGTGTGGTTAGGGTTGGGATTAGGGTTAGGGGTGTGTTGGGGTTAGGGTTGGAGTTAGAAATGGGGGGTTTCCACTGTTTAGGCATATCAGGGGCTCTGCAAACGCAACATGATGTCCGATCTCAATCCATACAATTCTGTGTTGAAAAAGTAAAACGGTGCTCCTTCCCTACTGAGCTCTGCCGTGCGCCCAAACAGTGGTTTACCCCCACATATGGGGTATCAGCGTACTCAGGACAAATTGGACAACAACTTTGGTGTCCAATTTCTCCTGTTACCCATGGGAAAATACAAAACTGGGGGCTAAAAAAATCATTTTTGTGGAATAAAAAAGATTTTTTATTTTCACAGCTCTACATTATAAACTTCTGTGAAGCACTTGGGGGTTCAAAGTGCTCACCACACATCTAGATAAGTTCCTTAGGGGGTCTACTTTCCAAAATGGTGTCACTTTTGAGGGGTTTCCACTGTTTAGGCACATCAGTGGCTCTCCAAACGAGACATGGCGTCCTATCTCAACTCCAGCCAATTTTGCATTGAAAAGTCAAATGGCGCTCCTTCCCTTCCGAGCTCTGCCATGCTCCCAAACAGTGGTTTACCCCCACATATGGGGTATCGGCGTACTCAGGACACATTGCACAACAACTTTTGGGGTCCAATTTCTCCTGTTACCCTTGATAAAATAAAACAAATTGGATCTGAAGTAAATTTTTTGTGAAAAAAATTAAATGTTCATTTTTATTTTTTTTAAACATTCCAAAAATTCCTGTGAAATACCTGAAGGGTTAATAAACTTCTTGAATGTGGTTTTGAGCACATTGAGGGGTGCAGTTTTTAGAATGGTGTCACACTTGGGTATTTTCTATCATATAGACCCCTCAAAATGACTTCAAATGAGATGTGGTCCCTAAAAAAAACATTGCAAAAAATGAGAAATTGCTGGTCAACTTTTAACCCTTATAACTCCCTAACAACAAAAAAAATGTAGGTTCTAAAATTGTGCTGATGTAAAGTAGGCATGAGGGAAATGTTACTTATTAAGTATTTTGTGTGACATATCTCCGTGATTTAAGGGCATGAAAATTCAAAGTTGGAAAATTGCGAAATTTTCGCCAAATTTCCATTTTTTTTTTTCACAAATAAACGCAAGTAATGTCAAAGAAATTTTTACCACTATCATGAAGTACAATATGTCACGAGAAAACAGTGTCAGAATCACCGGGATCCATGGAAGCATTCCAGAGTTATAACCTCATAAAGGGACAGTGGTCAGAATTGTAAAAATTGGCCCGGTCATTAACGTGCAAACCACCCTTGGGGGTAAAGAGGTTAATGATACCATTTTGGTGCAGATACGATCTTTTAATTGCCCGTTATTGCATTTTAATGCAATGTTGCGGCGACCAAAAACATAATTTTGGCATTTTGACTTTTTTTTTTCTCTCGCTACACCGTTTAGCGATCAGGTTAATCCTTTTTTTATTGATAGATTGGGCGATTCTGAACCTGGCAATACCAAATATGTGTAGGTTTGATTTTATTTTGAATGCGGCGAAAGGGGGGTGATTTGAACATATATATTTCAATTTTTTAATATTTTTAAACTTTTTTTAAAACTTTTGGCATGCTTCAATAGTCTCCATGTGAGACTATAAGCTGGCACAACTCGATCGGCTCTGCTCCATAGAGGCGATGGTCAGATCGCCTCTATGTAGTAGAATTGCTGACTTGCTATGAGCGCCGATCACTGGGTGGCACTCACAGCAATCCGGCACTGTCAACCATAGAGGTCTCCAGGAGACCTCGGGTTGTCATGCAGACACCGGTGACCCGCGATCATGTGACGCAGGTCACCGGTGTGCATATTTCCGGCGCGAATGCCGCTGTCAATTTGACAGCGGCATTTAACTAGTTAATATCCACATGTCAGCTGTTCAAAACGATATATATATAATGTGTGTGTGTATATATGTATATATGTGTGTGTGTGTATATATATATATATATATATATATATATATATATATATATATATATATATATATATATATATATACATATATATATATATACACAGTGCCTAAAAGTAGTATTCAACCCCCTGCAGATTTAGCAGGTTTTGAGTGCAAACCTCCTTCCATCAGCAAGGGCATTGAAGATGAAACGTTGCTGGGTCTTTCAACATGACAATGATCCAAAGCACACCGCCAGGGCAATGAAGGAGTGAAGCATTTCAAGGTCCTGGAGTGGCCTAGCCAGTCTCCAGATCTCAACCCTATAGAAAACCTTTGTAAGGAGTTGAAAGTCCGTGTTGCCAAGCGAAAAGCCAAAAACATCACTGCTCTAGAGGAGATCTGCATGGAGGAATGGGCCAACATACCAACAACAGTGTGTGGCAACCTTGTGAAGACTTACAGAAAACGTTTGACCTCTGTCATTGCCAACAAAGGATATATTACAAAGTATTGAGATGAAATTTTGTTTCTGACCAAATACTTATTTTCCACCATAATATGCAAATAAAATGATAAAAAAACAAACAATGTGATTTTCTGGATTTTTATTTCTCAGTTTGTCTCCCATAGTTGAGGTCTACCTATGATGTAAATTACAGACGCCTCTCATCTTTTTAAGTGGTGGAACTTGCACTATTGCTGAATGACTAAATACTTTTTTGCCCCACTGTATATAGATATATGTAGATATGTAGATATATAGATATATATCTCTCTATATCACGACGGGGGCAGGCTTTGTAGCCTTGAGAATCTCTCCCACCCCCCCCCCCTCATGTGCTCACTCACCTATCCACTCTGTCTATCCCCATGTGCTGACTTCTCCCGTCTGTGCTCTCCTCCTCCCGTCTGTGCTCTCCTCTTCTTTGACCTGTCTACCCCATGTGCTATCCCCCTTGTCTGCTGTCCTTCTCCTTCCTGTGCTTTGCTGTCCTGTTTGAGCTGTCTCCCCTCTGTGCTCTGTCTCTCAGCCCTGTACGCTTTCTCTCTTCCCCATCTGCTCTCTTCTCCTCTCATGTTATCTCTTCTTTGACCTGTGTACCCCATGTGCTCTCGTACACGGTCAGACACAGACAGTTTTTAAAACAAACTTTCGTTCGTGGGAATACCCCTTTAATGTGACCGGCTTCCTCTGCCTGTAGACACGTCGTGCATCTGCCGCTGGGATCAGCCGAATGATTCACTGCACCTGTGCGGAATTCACGCAGGCGCAGTAAATAAGACCGCCGTCATCTTTGTGCAGACAGATAGCGGCAGTCACATTAAAACTGCGCATGCGCTCCTGCTGTACCAAGATGGCGGCGGTCAGTGAATCATTCAACTGATCCCAGCAGCTGCGTGTTCGCAATGGTGTTCCGTTGGTGGTACCGTGCAAGAGGCTGCGTTCAGTGAATACAATGTGTGTGGTGCGTACGGCATATACAGTGTGTGTGTGGTGCGACTGTGTTCAGCTGGTTGTACCGCGCAAGAGGCTGGTACCACCAGCAGTTTCCATATTGAGACACCCATCACTTGGGTGTCCCAATATGGCGGTCGGTGAACCTCCGCCGTTTGGAATTCTGGAATCCAGACACATCTGTACGGAACAGGATGTGAAGACATTACAAGGTAAGTATATATTAAGATAGACGTCCAATTTTCTTTGAGAAAAAAATAGTTGGTACAGAGTCGTTTTATAGGTTACGAGGTAGTGTTTAAAAAAAAAAAAATGAACAGCGGTGCCATGTCAATTTTTAGCTAGTTCATTAGGGGGGGGTACTTTGCGGTGTTAGTGACGTCTGTTTATCTTTTAAAAAAAATAAGTTAGCGCCAAGTAACTTTTACAGGTAGAGCATCAGTGTCGTGAACGTCACTGTAATATTTTTATACAAACTTTTTTTTTTTTTTTTTTTTTAAGTCTGACTTTTCTTTTAGGCCGGGCTCACACTTGCAACTGCAGTTCGAGAAACTCGTGCGATTCTCTTGCCTCAATACCCGGCACTGCTGCTGGCACTTGGGACCGGAGTGTGCGGCTGCATGTATTGAGGCGATAGACTCGCGCAAGTTTCTCGCATTGCAGTTGCAAGTCTGACCCCGGCCTTATTTATGGTTCTTCTAAATTTTTCCTTTTTACTTTTCTTCCCAACTTTTTTTCTCTCTACTTTTTATGATAAATACCCTTTACACAAGCCCCACACAATACATGTGTGAAAAGACGACTTAAACACATATCTCCAGTGTTTTGCAGGGCTGTGTTTGAGTTAATATAAAATGGACCGACTCTGACTCCAAACATATATAATAAATTAGGTTCAGTAGTACAATGCAGGATGTGCTGTAAATGTTTTTCATAAGGATTTGTGAAGGTTCTGAAATATCCTATAAATGTCTGTTCTGTTCCTGATCTAATGACCTAGGCTTTTAGTTGAGATCAGTCTGTGCTACACTTTATGCACATGCTCAGTAGTGGCAGTGCTATGGAGTCTGAATCAGAGAAATTGAGGAGACGGAGGTTTGGCTTAGGCTTCTTTTACACTTACCTGTTTTTTTGCTGCCCGTTATTGCGGGCCGTATTGCTGCAATAACGGACCGCAAAAAACTTGCGGATCGCCGTTTTTTTGGGTTTCCAATAATATGGGAAAAGTACTGGAAAAAAACGGCGTTCCACAAAACCGGAAGTCACGGTGCACCGCAAAAACAATCTTCCATTGTTTTTGCAGCCCCATTGATTTTCAATGGGGGCCATGTCCGTAAGCCATGAAAAAGATCGAGCAGGCTCGATATTTTTTCACGGCTGTAAAGCGCTCCGTGGAGTTATTGCGGCCCGTTTTTGCAAAAACGGGACCCAAAACCACGGTAAGTGTAAAAGGAGCCTTACCGACTCCATAGCCCTGGTTTGAAGAATAAAATAAGAATGGCCCATTTGTCAAGAAGATGCTATTTACCAGAGGAGGCATTAGCTTTCCGTGAGTGAGAAAGATACCACATTTCTCTATTTCCCTTCCTCTGGTCACCCTCTGGTCACCCTAGGACCCTGGCAACCTCTTCAGCAATTGCCCCCCTGAAAATTATCAGCCTGTTATTCCAGAATTCATTAGCAGCTCAGGAATCCAATTTGACGCTACAGGCCTCACTGAAATTCTTTTTCAGCAAGGAAATAATCGATCTTATGGTGGCTCAGACGAATTTTGTATGGCCATCAATTTTTAACCCAAAATTCTACGTCCTCATACTCCAGATGGACCCCTGTAAATTCAGCAGAGACGATGACATTTTGGGGCATTGTGCTACATATGGGCACAGTCAGAAAACCAGAGCTTCTGCAATATTGGAGTACTGATATGCTTTACATCACACCGGTATTACCTATGGCCATGACAAGGATACGATTAGAAGCGATCCAAAACTTTTTGCATAATAGTGATAATGTACAGTGTCCTCCCTGTGATGATTCTAACTTTGATTGTCTATATAAAATTTGGCCAGTAGTTGACCACTTCAGCAGAAATTTGCTTAGGCGTACAACACCCAAAGGGACATAGCTATAGATGAACCTCTGGCTCTTCTCAAAGGGAGGCTAAAATTCTGCCAATACTTGCCCAGTGCGGAATTAAACTGTACTAGCTGTGTCGAGAGCACATCGGGGCACGCACACAGATTTGGGATCTACGAAGGCAAGGACACCCAGATTACCGCCCCCCCCCCCCCCTTCCCAAATGCACCCCTGTCCTGGGGGTGAGTGGGAAAATAGTGTAGGAGTTGCTGCACACAACTGCTGGATAAGGGTTATCGGCTCTATGTCGATAACTTTGATAACCTTTACACCAGCGTCCCACACTTCAAGATCCTCTCTGTCAGAGGTACAAGTTGCATGTTGCACTGAGTAAAAATATAATTAATTGGGTGACAGCAGATCCCAATGCATCGACAACATGCTGGTGGTCATGTATAAGGACAAGAGGGGATATCTTTGTCTTGACCACCATACACAGTGACAACTGCACCCTTGTCACTATCCGAGGTACCATAACACATGTCCCAAATCCAGATTGTATCCTGGATTATAATAAGTACATGGAGGGTGTAGGTCTCTCAGATCAGGTCCTCAAACCATACACTGCCATGCAAAAAGCTAAAGTATGGTACAACAAAAATTGGTCGTTCACATTGTACAGATGACACTGTACAATGCCTTTGTGCTGTTTTGATGTGCGCGCTCGTGAAGGTGAGGGTCCCAGTACTTCTGAAACTTATAGTGCCTGTATCGTACCAGGTCTACATTTTCCCAGAGAGGTTCCCCAAGCAGGGAAGATCACAAAAAACATGCAGAGTATGCTCCTAGAGGGGAATCCGGAAATAAACAAGTTACCATTGTGAAACCTAGCCTTTGCTGTAAGGATTGTTTCAAAGAGTACCACACATCCATAAATTAACCCCTTCCCGACCTGTGACGCCACGTAGGCGTCATGAAAGTCGGTGCCAATCCGACCTGTGACGCCTATGTGGCGTCATGGAGGGATCGCGTCCCTGCAGATCGGGTGAAAGGGGTTAACTCCAATTTCACACGATCTGCAGGGACAGGGGGAGTGGTACTTCAGCCCAGGGGGGGAGGCTTCACCCCCCCCCCCCCCCCGTGGCTACGATCGCTCTGATTGGCTGTTTCACTTTCAACAGCCAATCAGAGCGATTTGCAATATTTCGCCTATGAAAATGGTGAAATATTACAATCCAGCCATGGCCGATGCTGCAATATCATCGGCCATGGCTGGATACCCTGATCTGCTACCCCCCACAGCCACCGATCGCCTCCCCAGTCCTCCGTCCTGTGCTCCGCTCCACTCCCCCGTGCTCCGATCCCACCCCCCCGTGCTCTGATCCCCCCCTCATACTTACCGAGCCTCCCGGTGTCCGTCCGTCTGCTCCATGGGCGCCGCCATCTTCCAAAATGGCGAGCGCATGCGCCGGCTGATTCATTCCAGGTAGGTTTTATCACAGTGATCAAAATGTATCACAGTGATCAAAATAAAAAAAAAATAGTAAATGAACCCCCCCCTTTATCACCCCCATAGGTAGGGACAATAATAACAATAAAGAAAATATATTTACTTTTATTTTTCCACTAGGGTTAGGGTTAGAACTAGGGTTAGGGTTAGAACTAGGGTTAGGGTTAGAACTAGGGTTAGGGCTAGGGTCAGGGTTAGAATTAGGCTATGTGCACACGGTGCGGATTGGCCGCTGCGGATTCGTAGCAGTTTTCCATCAGGTTTACAGTACCATGTAAACCTATGGAAAATCAAATCCGCTGTGCCCATGGTGCGGAAAATACCGCGCAGCAATGCTGCATTGTATTTTCCGCAGCATGTCAATTCTTTGTGCGGATTCCGCAGAGTTTTACACCTGTTCCTCAATAGGAATCCGCAGGTGAAATCCACACAAAAAACACTGGAAATCCACGGTAAATCTGCAGGTAAAACGCAGTGCATTTTACCTGCGGATTTTTCAAAAATGGTGCGGAAAAATCTCACACGAATCCGCAACGTGGGCACACAGCCTTAGGTTTAGGGTTGGAATTAGGGCTAGGGTTGGAAATAGGGTTAAGATTAGGCTTGTGGTTAGGGTTATGGTTAGAGTTAGGGGTGGGTTGTAGTTAGGGTTGGGATTAGGGTTGGGTCTAGGGTTAGGGGTGTGTCGGGGTTAGGGGTGTGTCGGGGTTAGGGTTGTGATTAGGGTTATGGCTAGAGTTGTGATTAGGGTTAGGGGTGTGTTGGGGTTAGTGTTGGAGTTAGAATTGAGGGGTTTCCACTGTTTAGGCACATCAGGGGTCTCCAAACGCAACATGGCGCAACCATTGATTCCAGCCATTCTTGCGTTCAAAAAGTCAAATGGTGCTCCCTTCCTTCCGAGCCCTGATGTGCGCCCAAAGAGTGGTATACCCCCACATATGGGGTACCAGCATACTCAGGACAAACTGGGCAACAACTATTTGGGTCCAATTTCTCCTGTTACCCTTGCTAAAATAAAAAATTGCTTGCTAAAACATAATTTTCGAGGAAAGAAAAATATTTTTTTATTTTCACGGCTCTGCATTGTAAACTTCTGTGAAGCACTTGGGGGTTCAAAGTGCTCACCACATGTCTAGATAAGTTCCTTGGGGGGGTCTAGTTTCCAAAATGGGGTCACTTGTGGGGGAGCTCCAATGTTTAGGCACACAGGGGCTCTCCAAACACGACATGGTGTCCGCTAACGATTGGAGCTAATTTTTAATTCAAAAAGTCAAATGGCGCTCCTTCCCTTCCGAGCCCTGCCGTGTGCCCAAACAGTGGTTTACCCCCACATGTGAGGTATCCGTGTACTCAGGAGAAATTGCCCAATACATTTTAGGATCCATTTTATCATGTTGCCCATGTGGAAATAAACAAATTGAGGCTAAAATAAATTTTTTTAGGAAAAAAAAAGTACTTTTTCATTTTTACGGATCAATTTGTGAAGCACATGGGGGTTCAAAGTGCTCACTATGCATCTAGATAAGTTCCTTTAGGGGTCTAATTTCCAAAATGGGGTCACTTGTGGGGGAGCTCCAATGTTTAGGCACACAGGGGCTCTCCAAACGCGACATGGTGTCCGCTAAAGATTGGAGCCAATTTTTCATTGAAAAAGTCAAATGGCGCTTCTTCCCTTCCGAGCCCTGTCGTGCGCCCAAACAATGGTTTCCCCCCCCCCCATATGGGGTATCGGCGTACTCAGGACAAATTGTACAATAACTTTTGGGGTCCAGTTTCTCTTTTTACCTTTGGGAAAATAAAAACATTGTTGCTAAAAGATCATTTTTGTGACCAAAAAGTTAAATGTTCACGTTTTCCTTCCATGTTGCTTCTGCTGCTGTGAAGCACCTGAAGGGTTAATAAATTTTTTGAATGTGGTTTTGAGCACCTTGAGGGGTGCAGTTTTTAGAATGGTGTCACTTTTGGGTATTTTCAGCCATATAGACCCCTCAAACTGACTTCAAATGTGAGGTGGTCCCTAAAAAAAAAAAAATGGTTTTGTAAATTTCGTTGTAAAAATGAGAAATCGCTGGTCAAATTTTATAACTTCCTAGCAAAAAAAATTTTGTTTCCAAAATTGTGCTGATGTAAAGTAGACTTGAGGGTAATGTTATTTATTAACTATTTTGTGTCACAGAACGCTCTAATTTAACAGAATAAAAATTCAAAAGTAGAAAATTGCGAAATTTTCGCCAAATTTCCATTTTTTTCACAAATAAACGCAAAAATTATCGACCTAAATTTACCACTAACATGAAGTCCAATATGTCACGAAAAAACAATCTCAGAACCGCTAGGATCCGTTGAAGCGTTCCTGAGTTACCTCATAAATGGGACACTGGTCAGAATTGCAAAAAACGGCCAGGTCATTAAGGTCAAAATAGGCTGGGTCATGAAGACGTTAATAAAATTTGGTTTTACCCTGTTGACACAACACTTATAATCTGATGAACTCCGCACAACTTCCACATACCACACCACATTATAAATTCATACACCAATAAAACAAAAGCATTATAATCGTTACTATAACTATGCATCCAGATAAATTCCTTGAGGGGTGTAGTTTCCAAAATGGGGTCACTTATATGGAATTTCCACTGTTTAGGCACATCAGGGGCTCTCCAAACGCGACGTGGCGTGTGCGGACTATTTAATCAAAATCTGGGCTCCAAATAGTCACTCCTTCTCTTTTAAGACCTGCTGTGCTCCCAAACAGTAATTTTCCCCCACATACGGGGGTATAGACGTTCCCAGGAGAAGAAATTGAACACAATTATTGAAGTCCATTGTCTGAAAAAACATTTTTGTGGAAAAAAAGTGATTTTTCTTTTTTTGTTTCATAGCTCCACTTTATAAATTTGTGTGAAGCACATATATCAAACTGCTCATCATTCTTTCAGATACATTCCCTGAGGGGTCTAGTCTCCAAAATGGGGTCACTGGTGGGGATTTTCCACTGTTTAGGCACATCAGGGGCTCTCCAAAAGCGACATGGCGTTTGCTCTCGATTCCAGCCAATTTTCCTTTCAAAAAGTGAAACGGTGCTCCTTCCCTTCCGAGTCTGCCATGCGCCCAGACAGTATTTTCCTCCACATATGGAGTATCGTTGTACTCAGGAGAAATTGTGCGACACACTTAGGGGTGCATTTTCTCCTGTAACCCTTGTAGAAATAAAAAATGTGGCGCTAAAGTAAAAAAACAGTTTGTGAAAAATGGTAAAATGTTCATTAATGTTCAATATTGCATTAATTCCTGTGAAGCACCTGAAGGGTTAACAAACGTCTTTGAAATTTGGTTTTGAGCACTTTGAGGGGTGCAGTTTTTATAATGGTGTCACTTTTGGGTATTTTCTGTCATATAGGCCCCTCAAAGTCCTTAATATTGTGATGTGGCCCCTGAATGAAATGAATTCACAAGTAAACTACATGTGAAAGGGACATGCAGTGGTGGAAAAACCACAGTGTGTATAAGCGCAGCATTTGAACACCTTTTGCTTTTCTTACATTGACATTAATTTTTGTAGGAAATTGATTTGTGCGGATTTTAAGTCCATGACATGTAATTTCTTTGAATTTTCACCATGGATTTTTATTGTGTGCAATACTTAGGTGAAATCCTTTTAAAATCTACTTCAAGTTCTGCAATATTATTTCCACCACAGGTGATAGTAGCTGAACAGTGGCAGTAAGGGCTTTTATAATTGTTTTTAGTGTATTGTGTACATAGTACATTTTCTTTATATCAACACTGGAGAAGTCCCAAGATCCTTATAAGCCAATTTGTGTAATAGGCATGTAACGGATTTGTTTTCTGTTGGTCTATGGAAACATACTGTATTGTTTGGCTGTTAAGAAATATCAGTTATCTAAATTTCCCCCCCCCTTTTTGTAAGCACAGGTGGGAAATGCATTGCGTGTGCCAGGACGGTAAACTACCAGCAACATGAGCTCTGTCATTTGTTCAAATAAGGGTTGTAGATTTTATGCCTTCTTTTCAGACATTTCTCTTGTATTTTTTGTTGTTGTTTTTTTATATAAATGATTACTGACCTCTTTGGTGTGTGTGGTTTCCTGGGTGTTCTCTAGATGTTTCTGCTACCCTGAAATCCTCTTATCCCATACATTGCCTGCGTAACGTTATAATGACACACACTACAACAGTGCTATCCTTGGGCATTACCCGACAAGCCTGTTCTCAGATTTTCATCTACATTCATATTGTGACTTTCATTCTGCTCTGCTGTGGCCAGATCAGTCTATTTTAAGGGACAGCAGTTTCATCAGCTGTCATTTCAGTTTAGATTTGATGCTTATAGCAAACTGTCTGCATTCACTTGAGTGAGCCAGCTTTGTCCATTATACAATACAAAATCTATTGTACATTTATACACAACACAAAAAAAATTCTTTAATTATGTTTTCTAGTTTGTAACTGCGATTTGAAATTTAGACTGTAAAATATATATATTCAAATGAGAGAAGTCAGGTGGATGTGGTGATTAGGATGTCTCAGTAGTAGTAAGGCTGTGTGCACAAGTTCAGGATTTTTCGCGTTTTTTTGCTATAAAAATGCGATAAAACCGTGAAAAACGCTTACATTAAGCACCCTATTATTAGAATGCAATCCGCAATTTATGTGCACATGTTGCGTTTTTTTTTCCGCGGCGGAATCGCATTCCGGAAAAAAAACGTAGCATGTTCATTCTTTGTGCAGAATCGCGGGGATTCCGCACACATAGCAATGCATAGATCCACTTACTTTCCGCATGTGGCTATGTCCACCATGCGAGAAGTAAGCAGATCATGTGCGGATGGTACCCAGGGTGGGGGAGAGGAGACTCTCCTCCAGAACCTGGGAACCATATAATTGTTGAAGAAAAAAAAAAAAAGAATGAAAATAAAAAATTGTGATATTCTCACCTTCCGGCGTCCCCGGCAGCCATCCCGCTCCTCGTGATGCTTCCGTTCCCAGTAATGCTTTGCGGCAATGATCTCGCGATGCTACAGATCGCTTGGAAAACGCTAGCATTCTGCAAGCTAATTATGCTTGCAAAACGCTAGTGTTTAGCGTGAAAGCGCATACCAATTCCCCATGCATTTTACCCTTGGCACAGTTGCGAAATTGCCGCGGAAATTTCCGCGGCATTTCCGGACGTGTGCACATAGCCTTAAGCTCACATTACACCTCTATGGCCAAAACCGTAGTCCTGCCACAAAATCAAAGCAATTTAACCAACAGAATAAAAACTAAATAGGTGTGCTGCAATCTTGCATTTTACACAGCAGATTATGCTTAGTCTGTACTTTCCTAATATGAAAGTAGCGTTAAGCATTTCTTTTACTCTGGTTTCAAATTCTGCATGCTAGTGTTACAACATTTAAGCATGCACCACAATGAAGGCTAAACACTGGGAATAGGAGTCATTGGCAACGTCTGGGAATTGTTTAAAAACAGATTGTCACACTTCTCCATAGCAACGTTTCGCTCTCGCTCATAAGGACAATTACACTGTTATCTGACATGCACAATTACTAGAATATACCCGCAGTTGTCAACCTTATGCTGTGTTCAGCATTTTTGTTTTTTTTAGTCTTTCAAAGTTTGGCTCTAAGGAGCAGATATTAGACTGACATGTACTACACACTCACTTGTCTCTACCAGCAAAATACACTGAAAGTGCACCGTGTATGCTTGTGGCCACATGCCTGTCCTCAAAAATGCAGTTGTGGACCAGTCCCATACCAAACATTATACAGTACAGACCAAAAGTATGGACACACCTTCTCATTTAAAGATTTTTCTGTATTTTCATGACTAAGAAAATTGTTCATTCACACTGAAGGCATCAAAACTATGAATTAACACATGTGGAATTATATCCTTAACAAAAAAGTGTGAATCAACTGAAATTATGTCTTATATTCTAGGTTCTTCAAAGTAGCCACTATTTGCTTTGATGACTGCTTTGCACACTCTTGGCATTCTCTTGATGAGCTTCAAGAGGTAGTCACCGGGAATGGTTTTCTATTTACAGGTGTGCCCTGTCAGGTTTAATAAGTGGGATTTCTTGCCTTATAAATGGGGTTGGGACCATCAGTTGTGTTGTGCAGAAGTCTGGTGGATACACAGCTGATAGTCCTACTGAATATGCTGTTAGAATTTGTATTATGGCAAGAAAAAAGCAGCTAAGTAAAGAACAACGAGTGGCCATCATTACTTTAAGAAATGAAGGTCAGTCAGAAAAATTGGGCAAACTTTGAAAGTGTCCCCAAGTGCAGTGGCAAAAACAATCAGGCGCTACAAAGAAACTGGCTCACATGAGGACCGCCCCAGGAAAGGAAGACCAAGAGTCACCTCTGCTTCTGAGGATAAGTTTATCCGAGTCACCAGCCTCAGAAATCGCAGGTTAACAGCAGCTCAGAATAGAGACCAGGTCAATGCCACACAGAGTTCTAGCAGCAGACACATCTCTACAACAACTGTTAAGAGGAGACTTTGTGCAGCAGGCCTTCATGGTAAAATAGCTGCTAGGAAACCACTGCTAAGGACAGGCTACAAGCAGAAGAAACTTGTTTGGGCTAAAGAACATAAGGAATGAACATTAGACCAGTGGAAATGTGTGCTTTGGTCTTATGATTCCAAATTTGAAATCTTTGGTTCCAACCACCGTGTCTTTGTGCGACGCAGAAAAGGTGAACGGATGGACTCTACATGCCTGGTTCCCACCGTGAAGCATGGAGGAGGAGGAGTGATGGTGTGGGGGTGCTTTGCTGGTGGCACTGTTGAAGATTTATTCAAAATTGAAGGCATACTTAACCAGCATGGCTACCACAGTATCTTGCAGCGTCATGCTATTCCATCCAGTTTGCGTTTAGTTGGACCATCATTTATTTTTCAACAGGACAATGACCCCAAACACACCTTCAGGCTGTGTAAGGGCTATTTGACCAAGAAGGAGAGTGATGGGGTGCTACGCCAGATGACCTGGTCTCCACAGTCACCAGACCTGAACCCAATCGACATGGTTTGGGGTGAGCTGGACCGCAGAGTGAAGGCAAAAGGGCCAACAAGTGCTAAGCATCTCTGGGAACTCCTTCAAGATTGTTGGAAGAACATTCCCGGTGACTACCTCTTAAAACTCATCAAGAGAATGCCAAAAGTGTGCAAAGCAGTTATCAAAGCAAAAGGTGGCTACTTTGAAGAACCTAGAATATAAGACATAATTTCAGTTGTTTCACACTTTTTTGTTAAGTATATAATTCCACATGTGATAATTCATAGTTTTGATGCCTTCAGTGTGAACGTACAATTTTCATAGTCATGAAAATACAGAAAAATTTTTAAATGAGAAGGTGTGTCCAAACTTTTGGTCTGTACTGTATATGTATACAATCCACTGGCTGTATGATCTCAGCCAGGTATGTTTGACTTGCACACGCGTAGTGTTTCAATACCAACCAACATGGAAAAAGATCCATGAAAACATTTAAAAAGTGCGTAAGAGCACAAAACTATACAGACCTACCAAAACATCAGGATAAGTATTGGCGTAAAAAATAACCTCTATGGCATCATAGGCCACAATCACACAAAATGATTTTTTTTAATTACCGGTATATTAAGACATGCTTATTAATTTGTGTTTTACCCCTGAAGAAATTACATTTGTGACTATATGCGTGGGGTTACCTCATACCCCTTATTTTAACGCAGTTGTATAGTATATATAATATATCAAACGGTTGCAGAGGAAAGTCCCGTGAGTAAAAAATAACAGGGATTTTAAAAAAATAAAATAAAATCGTATATACATATATAAATTCAAATCACCCCACCACCTCCACCCCTCCTTTTCCCTCATTAAAAAAATAAAAAGAAAGTTGGTATAGCCCTCTCTGAAAAAGTCAGGTCTATCAATATACAATTGGGTGAAAATATTTGCCCCTTTTCTGATTTTTCTATTCTTTTGCATGTTTGTCACACTTAAAAGGAACCTGTCAACTGATTTTGCCGCTATAAGATGCGACCACTGCCTTTCAGGGCTTATCTACAGCATTCTATAATGCTGTAGAAAAGCCGCTGATCCGACCTGCAAGTGAAGAAAAATAAGTAATACTCACCCTTTGGGGCGGTCCGGTCCGATGGGTGTCTCTGACCTGTTGAGGGCAGAGTAAAGTACTGCAGTGCGCCGGGAAAGGTCAGAGAGGCCCAGCGCCTGCGCACTGCAGTACTTTACTCTGCCCTCAACAGGGCAGATAAGTCGGCCTGCGCAGGAGCGCCGATGCCAGGGAGCAATTAACAAGTCGGCGTCACAAGAAGATGGCAGGTGCCGGACCCGTGACACCCATCGGACTGAACCGCCCCCAGGGTGAGTATAATATAACTTATTTTTCTTCACTTGCAGGTCGGACCGGGGGCTTATCTACAGCGTTATAGACTGCTGTAGATAAGCCCTGAAGGGCAGTGATCACATCTTATAGCGGCAAAATCTGCTAACAGGTTCCCTTTAAATGTTTCAGATCACCAAACGAATGTAATGAAAGTCTTTATTATTAACGGAAAAAGAAATCCAAGCCTATAGAGTTCTGGGTGAAAAAAAGTGATTGCCCCCAAACCTTTCTTGACCTCCTCACCACCTGGTTACTTCGTTTCCTCTCTGCTGACATCCCCACTCTCATCATGGGTGACTTCAATATCCCCATTGACACTTCCACCTGAGCTGCCTCTAAACTTTTATCACTGACTGCCTCCTTTGGCCTCACTCAATGGTCCTCTGAGGCCACTCACAAAGATGGCCACACACTGCAACTCGTCTTCACCCGCCTCTGCTCCCTTACTAATCTCACTAACTCACCCCTCTCCCTGTCTGACCACAACCTACTGAAATCCTCTTCCCTTTCCTCTCCTAGTTGCAACCCCCTTCCACAAACTCACTCATCCTCGCAGAAATCTCAAACACCTCAATTTACAATCTCTCTGAGTCCCTTCTCCCTCTTACAGACATAGCTTCCCTTCATGACACAGATGCTGCTGCCACTTTTTATAACACCACAATAGCAGGTACACTTGATTTGGCCACCCCGTTCATTCATAGCAAAACTCGTACACTGAACAGGCAGCCCTGGCTGACCAGCCTGACCAAAGAACTGAGACGGGCTTCCAGGGTCGCTGAGCAGAGATGGAAGTGATCCCGCTGTGCTGACCACTTCACTGCATACAAGCAGTCCCTCGCCAGCTTCAAGTCCACACTCACTGTCGCAAAACAAACTTCTCATCTCTCATATCCTCCGTCTCACAACCCTACACAGCTTTTCAGCACTTTCAATTCTCTACTCCATCCCCCCGCACCCACTCTGTCCCCCCACACCCTCTCCCTCCCCTTTCTTTTCTGCTGAAGACTTTGCCTCTTTCTTTAAATAGAAGATTGATACGAACAGAGAAAGCTTTGGCCCACAGCGCCCATTATCCCTCTTAGCTGCTCAACCCTGTTCCTCCTAAACCAGCTTCTCCACCATGGCAGAAGATAAGCTCTCCGCTCTCCTGTCAAGATCACACCTCACCACTTGCACGCTTGACCCGCTCCCGTCCCACCTGATCCCTAACCTTGCCGCGGTCCTCATCCCAACCCTAACACACCTCTTCAACCTCTCACTCCCAACAGGTGTCTTCCCCTCATCCTTCAAACATGCCAAGATCACACCCATCCTCAAAAAGCCCTCCCTCTACACATCCTCTGTGTCTAGCTATCGCCCGATATCTCTTCTCCCTTATGCCTCAAAATTACTAGAACAACATGTCCATCTTGAACTGTCCTCCCACCTCTCCTCCTGCTCCCTCTTTGACTGGTTACAATCTGGCTTCCGACCCCATCACTCAACCTAAACTGCCCTAACTAAAGTCACCAATGACCTACTAACTGCCAAGAGCAAACAACACTACTTTGTCCTCCTCCTGGACCTGTCTTCTGCCTTTGACACTGTGGACCACTCCCTTCGCTACCGATCCTCTCATCTCTTGGCATCACAGACTTGGCCCTATCCTGGATATCGTCATATCTGGCAGACCGAACATTCAGTGTCTCCCTCCCCCACACCACCTCCTCACTCTGCCCCTTGTCCGTCGGTGTTCCTCAAGGCTGTGTTCTAGGACCCCTACTCGGCTCCATCTACACCTTCGGCCTAGGACAGCTCATAGAATTCCACGGTATGCAGTATCATCTCTACGCCTATGACGCGCAGATTTACCTATCCGGACCTGACCTCACCTCCTTACTTACCAAAATCCCACACTGTCTGTCTATCTCGGCCTTCTTTTCTGCTCGCTTTCTAAAACTGAACATAGACAAAACAGAATTCATCATCTTTCCCCCATCTCACTCTACCCCTCCACCAGACCTATCTATCAATGTCAATGGCTGCTCACTTTCCCCAGTCCCATACGCCCGGTGCCTCGGGGTGATCCTCGACTCTTCCCTCTCCTTCAAGCCACATATCCAAGCCCTTGCCGCCTCCTGCCGTTTTAAACTCAAAAATAGGTCCTGGATCCGCGCATTCCTTGACCGCGACACCACAAAAACACTAGTGCATGCCCTTATCTCCCGCCTTGACTACTGCAACCTCCTACTCTCTGGCCTCCCCTCTAGCACTCTGGCACCACTCCAATCCATCTTACACTCTGCTGCCCGACTAATCTACCTGTCTCCCCGCTAATCCTCAGCAACTCCCCTATGCCAAGCCCTTCACTGGCTTCCTATCACCCAGAGACTCCAGTTCAAAACCCTTACAATGACATATAAAGCCATCCACAACCTGTCTCCTCTATACATCTGTGCCCTCGTATCCCGGTACTTACCTACACACAACCTCCGATCCTCTCAAGACCTCCTTCTCTACTCCCTTCTCATCTTCTTCCCACAACCACATCCAAGACTTCTGCCGTGCTTCCCCATACTCTAGAACTCTCTACCGCAACACATCAGACTCTCGCCTACCATAGAAACCTTCAAAAAGAACCTGAAGACTCACCTCTAACGACAAGCCTGCAGTGATCCTCAACCTACTGAACTGCCGCACAACCAGCTCTACCCTCTCCTAGTGTATCCTTACCCATCCTCTGCAGACTGTGAGCCCTCACGGGCAGGGTCCTCCCTCCTTATGTACCTGTGTGCCTTGTTTTTTGCTCATGTTTAGGTGTATGTGGCTATATTTGCCCCCTTTTCACATGTAAAGCACCATGGAGTAAATGGCGCTATAAAAATGTACGATACTAATAATAAACCTAATAATTGGTTGGGCCACCCTTAGCAGCAACAACTGCAATCAAGAGTTTGCAATAACTCGCAGTGGGTATTTTACAAACTTCTTGAGGAATTTTGGCCCACTCATCTTTACAGAATTGTAATTCAGCCACATTTGGAGGGTTTCCGAGCCTGAACTGCCTTTTTAAATCATGGTACAGCATCTCAGATTAAGATTAAGGTCAGCACTTTGACTAGGCCACTACAAAGTCTTAATTTTGTTTTTCTTAAGCAATTCAGAGGTGGACTTGCTGGTGTGTTTTTGGTTCATTGTCCTGCTGCATAACCCAAGTGCACTTCAGCTTGAGGTCACGAACAGATGGCCGGACATTCTCTTTCAGGATTTTTTTGTAGGCGGCAGAATTTATGGTTCCATTTACTACAGCAAGTCTTCGTGGTCCTGAAGCCGCAAAACCGCTCCAGACCATCACACTTCCATCACCATATTTTACTGTTAGTATGATGTTCCTTTCCTGAAATGCTGTGTTACTTCTATGTAAGATGTAATGGGACAGACACCTTCCAAAAAGTTAAATTTTTGTCTCGTCAGTCAAGAGAGTATTTGCCATTTTCACACAGGGCCCTGTAGGTTTGGATTTCTTTTTTCCTTCAGTTAAAAATTGTATTTTGTGTTTACTTGTGCTATCTTTGTCAAATGTTTCAGATCAAACAACATTAAAATATTAAAGTGTGACAAACATGCAAAAGAATAGGAAATCAGGAAGGGGACAAATACTTTTTCACACAACTGCATAATTTTTAATCAACCCATAAGGTAAACAGAATAAGTAGAAAAATAAATTAAAGTGCCAGAATTACACCTTTTTGGTCACCGTTCCCTTTGTATCAAATGCAATAAAAGGAAATCAAAAATGTCATATGGATCCCAAAATAAAATAAATAAAAGCAGCTAACCATGCAACTAGCAAGCCCTTGGACAGCTCAATTGACAGAAAAATAAAAATGTTATTGGTCTGTGAAAATGGCAACACAAATTTGTATGCATGTTCTATATATACTTTTTTTTTATAAACATCTGAATATGAAAATATATACATATACTGCTCAAAAAAATAATTGGAACACTAAAATACCACTTCTTAGATATCACTGTATGAAATATTCCACTTGTAAATCTTTATTCGTTACAAAGTGGAATGCGTTGAGAACAAAAAACATAAAAATTATTACTTTAAATAAAACTTAATATCCAATGGAGGTCTAGGTTTGGAATGATACCAAAATCAAAGTGGAAAATCAAATTCCAGGCTGCTGCAACTTCAGTGGAAATGCCTCGAGACAAGGAAATGATGCTACGTAGTGTGTGTGGCCTTCATGTGCCTGTATGACCTCCCTACAACACCTGGGCATGGTCCTGATGAGGCGGCAGATGTTCTCCTGAGGGCTTTCCTCCCAGACCTGGACTAAAGCATCAGTCAACTCCTGGACAGTCTGTGGCGCAACGTGGCGTTCAAGGATGGAACGAGACATGATGTCCCAGATGTGCTTGATTGGATTTAGATCTGGTGAACGGGCAGACCAGTCCATAGCATCAATGCCTTCATCATGTAGGAACTGTTGATATGCTTCAGCCACATGAGGCCTAGCATTGTCATGCATCAGAAGGCACCCAGGACCCAATGCACCTGCATATGGTCTCACAATGGGTCTGAGGATCTCGTCAGGGAACCTCTGGCTAGCACATGGAGGACTGTATGGCCCTCCAAAGAAATGGCTCCCTACACCATTACTGACCCACTGCCAAAGCGGTCATGCTGGAGGATATTGCAGGCAGCAGAAAGTTCTCCATGGCGTCTACAGACTGTCACGTCCAGTCACATGCTCAGTGTGAACCTGTTCTCATCTGTGAAGAACACAGGGCGCCATTGTCGAACCTGTCAATCTTCATGTTCTCTGGCAAATGCCAGTCACCCTTCACGGTGTTGGGCTGTAAGCACAACACCCACATGTGGTCGTCAGGCCCTCATACTACCCTCATGGAGTCTGTTTCTGACCGTTTGAGCAGACACATGGATGTTGGTGGCCTGCTGGAGCTCATTTTGTAGGGCTCTGGCCCTGCTCCTATTGTTCCTATTTGCACAAAGGAGGAGATGATGTTCCTGCTGCTGGGTTGTTGTCCTCCTTATGGCCCTTTCCGCATCTCCTGGTATACTGGCCTGTCTCCTGGTATCTGATCCATGCTCTGGACACTGGTGACACACAGCTAGCCTTCTTGCCACAGCTCACACTTATGTGCCATCCTGGATGAGCCGCACTACCTGAGCAGAGCAACTGCTGTAGGTTGCTAGGGTTGAAAGTAATGACAAAATGCAAAAGTGATCAAATCAGCCAAAAGGGATGAGAACAGAGAAATGGTCTGTGGTAACCGCCTGCAGAACCACTCCTTTTATAGGGGTTGTCTTGCTGATTGCCTATCATTTCTACCTGTTGTCTGTTCCATTTGCACAACCGCAGGAGAAATTGTATCACAGCCAGTGTTGCTTCATAACTGGACAAGTTGATTTCACAGAAGTGTGATTGACTTGGAGTTACATTGTGTTTGTGTTCCCATTATTCTTTTGAGCAGTGTGTGTGTGTATATAAAAAAAAATGTGTATAATATATCTATATAATTTATTTTTATGCACATTTGGTATTTCCTTAATCGTACCGACAGGAAGAGTCATGCAGCCATATCATTTTTACCTTACAATGATTGTTGTAAAGGCACAACCCAAGAAATAGTGGTGACTTGCTTTTTTTTACCATTTTATCCCACTTCAATTTTTTTTTCTTCATAAAATGTTACAATATTGGCTGCAGCACTGATGTCATGTTAGCATCACAGCAGCCAATCGGTGAGCTCTGTGGCTGTGAGTGGGGCATTCTGACTACACAGGGAGTGCTGCTAGGGTGAGTGGCTGCAGCGCTGTTAAAGGGAATCTGTCACCCCAAAATTGGCCTATAAACTAAGGCCACTGGCATTGGGCTTATCTACAGCATTCTGTAGATCCAGCTGCGGTCCGATGGGCGTCGCGGTCCAGGTCCAGCGCCTCCCATCTTCATACGATGTCGTCCTCTTCTTGTCTTCCTGCCATGGCTCCTGCGCAGGCGTACTTTGTCTGCTCTGTTGAGGGCAGAGCAAAGTACTGCAGTGCGCAGTTGCTGGGCGTCTCTGACCTTTCCTGGCACTTGCACACTGCAGTACTTTGCTCTGCCCTCAACACGGCAGACAAAGTACGCCTGCGCAGGATCGGCGGCAGGAAGAAAAGAGGACGACATCATATGAAGATGGGAGGCGCCGGACTGCGACGCCCATCGGACCGAACCGCCATTAAGTGAGCATAACCTAACTTGTTTTTCTTATCTTTAAGGATACATCTGGGGGCTTATCTACAGCATTACAGAATGCTGATGCCGGTGGCCTTAGTTTATAGGCCAATTTTGGGGTGACAGATTCCCTTTAATACGATGTCAGCACTGCAGCCACTATCAGACATTGAGTTAAACATATTATTTTTATAACAAACTGCGCCTGAAGCTTGGGATTGTCAGAAAGACAGCAGTCCCGATTACAGTTTATAAAAAGAAAAAAGTGCAACTATCTTTTTATGTTTTCACTAATCAATAGCACACATGAAGATAAACTTTTTGCAATTGCACGGTGGCAACAGGAGGTCTAACAATGGCCTCTTGTTTTTGCCATTTCCCATAGCTAATCCAATCTCGCCAGGATGAGGGACTGATGGGCTAATTCAGTCTAACTGACAGGTTAGATAATGTATGGTGCAACATAGGTTGCACAGTGTATTATCGATGAGATCAAAAGATAGCATGTGCAAGTCCCCTTGTGGAACCAGAAATATTGCAAATAGACGAGAAACTGGTTTTAAGTGTTAAAAAAACAAACATATTTTCTATCAGCGCATACTTAACAACGTGTACTTTAAATCATTTTCATACCATATGGTGAACGTCGTAAAAAACTAAAATAAAACTAAAAATGTGTGTGTATATGTATATATGCGTGTGTATGTATATGTATACAGTTGTGGCCAAAAGTATTGACACCCCTGCAATTCTGTCAGATAATACTCAGTTTCTTCCTGAAAATGATTGCAATCACAAATTCTTTGGTATTATTATCTTCATTTAATTTGTCTTAAATGAAAAAACACAAAAGAGAATGGAGCAAAAAGCAAAACATTGATCATTTCACACAAAACTTCAAAAATTGCCCAGACAAAAGTATTGGCACCCTCAGCCTAATACTTGGTTGCACAACCTTTAGCCAAAATAACTTCTGTTAACCATCAATGAGTTTCTTACAATGCTCTGCTGGAATTTTAGACCATTCTTCTTTGGCAAACTGCTCCAGGTCCCTGATATTTGAAGGGTGCCTTCTCCAAACTGCCATTTTAACATCTCTCCACAGGTGTTCTATGGGATTCAGGTCTGGACTCATTGCTGGCCACCTTAGAAGTCTCCAGTGCTTTCTCTCAAACCACTTTCTAGTGCTTTTTGAAGTGTGTTTTGGGTCATTGTCCTGCTGGAATACCCATGACCTCTGAGGGAGACCCAGCTTTCTCACACTGGGCCTTATATTATGCTGCAAAATTTGTTGGTAGTCTTCAGACTTCATAATGCCATGCACACGGTCAAGCAGTCCAGTGCCAGAGGCAGCAAAGCAACCCCAAAACATCAGGGAACCTCCGCCATGTTTGACTGTAGGGACCGTGTTCTTTTCTTTGAATGCCTCTTTTTTTTCTCCTGTAAACTCTATGTTGATGCCTTTGCCCAAAAAGCTCTACTTTTGTCTCATCTGACCAGAGAACATTAACATTAACTAAATGTTTTAGGCTTTTTCCGGTAAGTTTTGGCAAACTCCAGCCTAGTTTTTTATGTCTCGGGGTAGGAAGTGGGGTCTTCCTGGGTCTCCTACCATACAGTCCCTTTTCATTCAGACGCCGACGGATAGTACGGGTTCACACTGTTGTACCCTCGGACTGCAGGGCAGCTTGAACTTGTTTGGATGTTAGTCGAGGTTCTTTATCCAACATCCACACAATCTTGCGTTGAAATCTCTTGTCAATTTTTCTTTTCCGTCCACATCTAGGGAGGTTAGCCACAGTGCCATGGGCTTTAAACTTCTTGATGACACTGCGCACGGTAGACACAGGAACATTCAGGTCTTTGGAGATGGACTTGTAGCCTTGAGATTGCTCATGCTTCCTCACAATTTGGTTTCTCAAGTCCTCAGACAGTTCTTTGGTCTTCTTTCTTTTCTCCATGCTCAATGTGGTACACACAAGGACACAGGACAGAGGTTGAGTCAACTTTAATCCATGTCAACTGGCTGCGTGATTTAGTTATTGCCAACACCTGTTAGGTGCCACAGGTAAGTTACAGGTGCTGTTAATTATACAAATTAGAGAAGCATCACATGATTTTTCCAACAGTCCCAATACTTTTGTCCACCCCCTTTTTATGTTTGGTGTGGAATGGAATTATATCCAATTTGGCTTGAGGACAATTCTTTTTGTATTTTTTCATTTAAGACAAATTAAATGAAGATAATAATAACAAATAATTTGTGTTTGCAATCATTTTCAGGAAGAAACTGAGTATTATCTGACAGAATTGTAGGGGTGTCAATACTTTTGGCCACAACTGTATATGTAGATAGATAGATAGATGCCAAAAGAAACACAAAAATCAGATTAATGTTTGCAAATGCACACAGGAACAAAGACCTTAATTTTTGGAGACATGTCCTGTGGTGTGAGGAAACTAAAATTGAACTTTTTGAGCATAATGACCATCGTTAAGTTTGGAGGAAAAGGGGAGAACCTTGGAAGTCTAAAAACACCATCCCAACTATGAAGCACAGGGGTGGCAGCATCATGTTGTGGGGTTGTTTTGCTGCAGGAGGGACTGGTGCGCTTTACAAAATAGATGGCATCTTGAAAAAAAATTATGTGGCAATTCTGAAGACCTATATCTCAAGACGTCAGCCAGGAAGTTAAATCTTGGGCGGAAATGGGTCTTCCAAATGGACAATGACCTGAAGCATACTGCCAAAATGGTAACAAAGTGGCTTAAGAATAACAAAGTCAATGTTTTGGAGAGGCCATCACAAAGCCCTGATCTTAATCCTATTGAAAATTTATGGGCAAAGCTGAAAAGGCAGGCGCGAGCAAGATGACCTACAAACCTAGACCAGTTACACCAGTTTTGTCAGGATGAATGGGCCCAAATTCTGACCAACTACTGTGAGAAGCTTGTGGAAGGGTATCCCAAACATTTGACCCAAGTCATTCAGTTTTAGGGCAATGGTACCAAATACTAATGAAATATATGTAAACTTTTGACTTTGTTTTAAAGCATTTTTATTACTTACTGCATTCTCATTCTTTCTCGTTCTCTTTCTTCTGGCATTTGGCAAATATTAATAATTATGGTAACCCTAATTGACCTCAAACTGGAAAGTTTTTTTCAGATTTCATGACACTGAGATGATCACTGTTTTTGGTAGAAAGCATGACCAAAAGCATTAAATCTGGAATTGGTTTTCCATTTTCAGTTTTATTGAGTGCATTATAATTGACATGTTAACTTTATTAAGTTATATGTACCCCATATACAACTCATCCCCCCAAAAAAAAACACAGTTATGGTAATGTTTTAAAAATATAGACAGCCATAAAGGGCAAAACTGGCTTTAATGCCACGTATGTTCACTAGAAGTAAACATACCAAAACCTCCCATATTCAAATAATATTTTAGTCATGGTCAACAAATGTCTTGATAAGGTGTGAGGAATTAATAAGTATTCATCTGTTCTCTTCTCTTTAGTAGTAGAAAAAAACGGAGACCTGATTTGGGTTAAGTTCACACAACAAGCATATGAAAAATCATCCATTTTTTACATCCATTTTTCACATCCACAATTAAGAAAATAATGAAATGTCTAATATACAACAATGTCTTAGGCTACTTTCACACATCCGTATTTTTGTTTCAGGCTAAATCCGGCTCTTTAGAGAAAAACCAGAACCGGAAAAAATAAAAACCGGAACCAGTTTTCCCCCCATTGACTTGTATTCGTGCCGGATCGCGCCGCGTGGCACAGCGTTCCTTCCGTTTTTTTCCGGATCCGGCTAAAATTCCGATTCCGGCGTCTGAAAAAAACCTGTACTGCAATTTTTTTTGTCTCTTCCGGCTGTTTGCTACAATGAAAGCCTATGGGAGCCGGAAGGTGCCGGATCCGGAAAAAGGCAGATCCGGCGGCCTGATCCGGTTTTTTAAACTGAGTTTGCTCCAAATTTTTTTTTATCCAATAATCTAGATAGGCTAGCCGGATCCGTAAAAAAAACACGGATCCATCGCATCAGTTTTTCAAAATCTGCACCAGATCCAGTTTTTCCAACATTCACCGGATTTAGCCTGGCACTGAAAACCTGATGTGTGAAAGTAGCTTTATTTAATCTTTGGATTGTCTCTTATGGTAATGTTCACACAGAAGTCATTCACTAGGACTTGCACTGGCCAAATGACCCTTTCTTAGTGAGACAAATTTTTCAATGAAAGCGATACACACAGGATGCTTCCGTTAAGAAATGTGTTATCACATTCTCTCTGTACAAATTCTGTATGGCTTGAATCTCCACCAGTAGTGAAGACGATGATGAAAAGCCGCCTTGTTACTATTCAGGATTTCCAGAACTAGAACACTGTTTGTTTTTCCTGGTTCATGTGTCTGCAGCTGCCATTTTTTCCAGTAGCTTTTAACATTGGTTTCTATTGCAGCCTATATTTTTCCAGCTTTCTATCAGGAAGTTCCTTCATAGTTACCTATTGGAATGAATGTGGAAGACATCACAGGAAACATCAGTTTCCTGCCAAGCTCTTCTTGGTTATAATCGAATTAACTGATACAGTAGAATACTTCACGGCCAAGTTTTATGTTGTACTACTGCTCTTTTGGCAACAATCGGGGAAGCATTTGGAATAAGAGAGATCCAGTTTATCTGTAAAATATATACTTGCCTATCAGTTGTACTGACTTATTTTTGAAATTGGGTGTTGCTGCCTAGGTCTCTTCCATTACCACACAGAACTGATATGGTGTGGGTATGTGCTCAAGTTTTTTGCTGTAGAAAAATCTGCAAATACTCAAATGTTTGTAGAAAAAAACACTTAAACATACACGCATTTGATGTGGTTTTGCTTTGTTTTTGATGCATTTTTTTTTACGTTTTTTTTTCCCCATTTGGGTGAAAAAATGCTGCTAAAACATTGAAAGAATTGACATGCTTCTGATTTGAAAAAACACTTAGCTGTTTTCAAAGATCTTACTTATTTTGCTGGTATTAAAAAAACAAAACTAAAAAAAATTGTGTGTGTGTGGGCGGGGGGGGTTCAGCCTAAAAAATGCAGCATATGAACAGGCCATAAGTGTCCTGTATGTTGGAGGCCCAGGTTGATTCCCCCCCATGTCCCTTCACAGTACAACACAGATTAACTATTGTGCAGAAACTTGAGCTAACTACTAATTCAGTGCAAGTCCTGAGTCCAACCTATTACCTAGTGGGTTTATCTAGACAAAAAACCCGAGGGGCAAATGCTGATTGCCCCATATTAGGGCAGAAATTCCTTCACGATTTCAGATATAGAAAACAATTCTTTCTCAGAATAAATGTCCAATTACATAATATTACATTTATCTAAAAAGGCCCTGTTTGAATTTGGCCAGTGAATCGACCATTACAACATCCTGCGGCAGAGAAAATGAACAATGCAATTGTGACAGTCCAAAAAAAAAGATATTCACAAAGGGTAAAAATCATTAAGAAAATGTATTTGTCAATTTTTATTGAAGTTTCCATTTGAAAGGCTCTTGTCCGCTATAATCTATACACAGCTGTAAAGTATTGCACTAAAGCCCTGATTCATCAAGACTGCCATTTTTACGTCAGTCTTGATGAACAGTGCACTAAAGTAAGATGCGGGATTGTCGTAAAAAAGACAAAAGTTACAAAAAGTAGCGGTGTTTCAAGCGGTTTTGGAAAGAACTGTTTGAGTTGAAGCCTTGGCGGTGACTGTTTGGTTTTCCCCCCATTACCGCTTTTTAAATTCTTTTTTATTTTTTGGACAGGATGCGTCAGGATGAAGCGACATAGGCACCTCAGCAGCAGCGACAGCTCAGACAATGAAAGTGAGTACTTAATAATTAGTGTGCTATATTACCCTAATCTTCACATAAGTATAAGATGGCTTCTAGGGTATATTTATATATGGAGCTTGTCATCCCAAGACAAATAGCTGTGCACCTTACTCCATTTTTCACATAAGAGAAGGAAAAAATTTGAGTAATCACCCAGATTATTCGTTCTTTGAACATAGATGTAAAATTAATAAAAATAAATGCAAAATTCTAGTGCGGAGGTAGTCTGCTAATTCTTGCCAGGCATATGCAACAGTTGGCAGTCTATGATGTACAAGTATTGTACTGATAAAACCTTAGTACATGTGAACATGGCTTAACCATGCTTCTGTCATATTTGTAGTTGTTTCTTACCGGAGACGTGAACCTCAACATTTAACTTTTTTTTGTTGTTAGGTCTTTTAAGAATTTGTTTGGCCACATTTCACTGAGTCCCAAAAAAGCTGTTAAATATCACACACGAGCATTGGCGATACTGCACATTGTCGCAGTGTGGCTATACCACCTATAGAATGTATCGTTACTAGTTGGAGTATTTTCAAGTTCACTTTGTACATTAAAAAGTGCTTTTTAGTGCATCACCAGTAATGTAGATTTGTTTTATTTACAGGTCCTTCCACTTCCTTTTCTTCCTGTTTTCAGTACACGAGTAAGGCTAAAATCACAACAGAGGATGAAAAGAAGTCTGCAGAGGTATTTGGAGACACTTGGGAATTAATAGTACTGTCATTGGTTACATGAATTTCGAAAAGGGGGGGATGGTGAAAATTCCAAGTAATTTATCTCTGTATGTTGAAAGCATTTCTAATCATGATTATTTTTATTGCAGAAGTGCTGGACATCTTCAGTACCTTCTTGTTGGGGCGATTTAAGATTTGCCATAATGAGAAGTTTTCATTGTTTAAAATGCACAATAAGTGTTGTGCATGTATGACATATTTTACTTAAAAGGGTTGTCCACTACCATTCCTGACGCTTGGCCCAGGTAAAATAAAAAAAATATATATACTCCCCTCCCGTGCTGGTGCCTTTTCTGCGCAGTCACGGGTCTCTCGTGCGGTTGTGATGGCCCCCGGCGCTGGTGTCCCTGTCCCCACCTTCTGTCGAATTGTACATGAAGAGGAAGTCCAAGATCAGCTGCAGCCCAGAATTCCTCTTCATGTTCAATTTGTCCAAAGGCGGAGACAATGAGGCCAACGCTGATTGGGCACCGGGGTCACAAGTCACAACAACCGCACGAGATCCCCAGGGAGAGTGAGTGCCGACACAGCGGGAACGGCACCAGCACGGAAGGGAGTATAGGCTTTTTTATTTTATCGGGTCCAAGCGTGGGGAATAATAAGGGGCTGTCCTAGTAAACAACCCCTTTAATCTCAACAATTGTAGCTGCACAACGTCTCTGCTGGCATTTTTCTATGTTTAAGGTTTTTAGCACCACTCTGGCATTGTTTTTTTGTTTCACCGCCAGAGTGGTATCATTAATTCATGCTCCCTGCCAATAGTAAAATACTTGCCAGCCACCATCTTCTGTTCTACTCGCTGCCACTTTGGTCCTGCTCCGCCATCCTGTGACACCGCTCCTGACTGGCCAGAAGTCATGGCTAACGAATCACAAGTTTTCAATGCAACTTTGTGAGACCCTCATTGTGGCTTTCATAGACTTTGGATTGAGAAGTGTCTTCCTGCTCTTCCAGCAAACATGTCAGTGGGCTATTTACGATCTACATACAGAGTATATGCTGTGCTCATAATTTTACACTATGACCTTTATAGTGCTATGTTTTGTAATGTCACAGAGCAACCACCATTTAACTACCTCTTGAACCATGATATGTGAATGTATGGACTGAGATGAGCAGCCTGGCTACAAATCCATTTGCCAGAATTTGACAGTCTCATGGGAAAATATGAGGCTGTTGAATTCGGGTCAGGAGACCGGCAGCCAGTCTGTGCCTAACTATCTGTTCTCTGACCATGTTACATGGATCTATGAAACAGTCCTAAATCCCTCCTTCTTGAAGTTTTGTAAGGTGGGGGCAGCGTACACAATGTGCTCTCCGTTTCCATTTTAGCACGTACTCTAGTTGTAACTGCACATGGTGTTCTGTGGAATCAAAAAGAAATATCTTCTGGATGATTTTGTGCTTGAGTATATTTAGATAGAGGCAAATTATAATCCACAGTTTTATTTACTACTGGTACACAGTGGCATGTCTAAGGCTACCTGCAAATGTGCCCGCAGGATGCGTTTTTTTCCCATAGACTTGTATAGCCAACGGATCGCGTCGTATGGTTATACGTCGCGATCCGTCGTGCAATGGATGCGTCGTGTTTTCGCGGACCGTCGTCACGAAAAAAACGTTCAAGGGAATGTTTCTTCGTACGTCTCATCCTGCACTTTGGAGTGCGCATGCACGGGCGGAGAGCTCTAGCGCCTCCCCAGGACATTAGAATGGGCAGCGGATGCGTTGAAAAACTGCATCTGCTGCCCACGTTGTGCCGAATTTTAACAACGTCCCTCGATACGTCGCACCAACGCTTAGCGACGGCCGCGTACCGACGGAAGTGTGAAAGAGTGACTCCAAGCCCCAGATAGCAAACTTCCTACAGTGTTGGTTTCTATAGTGCCCCCTGCTGCTGCTGTTATGAAAGAAGCCCTCACATGAAGGTGTTTTTTTTTTTTTTTTTTTTTTTTTTTTAAACAAATCTATGTGTATGTAAAGTAGTGACTGTTATAACCCCTTTACCCCCGAAGGTGGTTTGCACGTTAATTACCAGTCCGATTTTTACAATTCTGACCACTGTCCTTTTATGTTGTTATAGCTCTGAAACGCTTCAATGGATCCCGATGATTGAGATTGTGGTTTTTTTTTTTTCTTTTTCATGACATATTGTACTTCATGATAGTGGTAAAACGTCTTCAATATGTCTTGCGTTTATTTGTGAAAAAAACGTAAATTTGGCTAAAATTTGGGCAATTTTTAAACTTTAAATGTTCATGCCCGTAAATCACAGAGATATAGCATACAAAATAGTCAATAAATAACATGTTCCACGTCTACTTTACATCAGCACAATTTTGGAACCAACATATTTTTTTTTGTTAGGAAGTTATAAGGGTTACAAGTTGACCAGCGATTTTTTTTTTTTTTTTTTTTTTAATAAATTATCTTTTATTTATGTGTTTTTTCTCCATTTTTCCAATAAAATTTACAAAACCATTTTTTTTTAGGGATCACCTCACATTTGAAGTCACTTTGGTGTCACTTTTCGGTATTTTCTATCATACAGACCCCTCATTCTAAAAACTGCACCCCTCAAGGTGCTCAAAACCACATTCAAGAAGTTTATTAACCCTTCAGGTGCTTCACAGGAATTTTTGGAATGTGGGAAAAAAAATGAACATTTAATTTTTTTTCAGAACTTTAAATCCAAATTTTTTTATTTTTACAAGGGTAACAGGAAAAAATGGAACCCAATGTTTGTTGTGTAATTTCTCCTGAGTACAGCAGGGCTTGGAAGGGAAGGAGCGCCATTTGACTTTTTGAATGCAAAAATTGCTGGAACAATTGGCTGGCGCCATATCTCGTTTAGAGAGCCTCTGATGTGCCTAACCAGTGAAAATCCCCCACAAGTGACGCTATTTTGGAAACTAGACCCCTCACGGAACTGATCTAGATGTATGGTGAGCACATTGAACCCTCAGGTGCTTCACAGAAGTTTATTACTTTGAGCCGTATAAATAGAAAAAATCTAATTTTCTATATATGATGATAAAGCTGATAAAGCATTGTTTTTTTTTTCCTTTTTTTAGTTTTTTGTGGTGTTCACTAAAGGGGTTAACTAGTGGGACAGTTTTATAGGTCAGGTCGGTGCAGACGAGGCAATACCAAATGTGTACTTTTATTGTTAATATTTTTTTTTCATATAAATATATTTATAGATAAAATAGTTTGTTTATTTACAAAAATGTTTTTACCTTTTTTTTAAAAAAAAAATAATAATTTTTTACTTTGTCCCACTATGGGACTATCATTTTTTGCAGGCTGATCGCTTGTATAAACTGCATGCTGTATAAACTGTCAGCTCTGCACTGACAGAGAAACTTGCTGATCATGCACTTCACATGATCAACGATTTTCCTAGCTCTGGTGACCCGGATGTCGTCATGGCAACGATCTTAACTCCGCAGCTTGAAAAGGGGCTTTCAGTTCTCTGCCGGCTTTCAGAATGCTGCAATCCAGTTTGATTGCAGCTTTTTGGGGGGGTAAAGTGCCGTGAGTGGTGTGTGATCACTCCTGGCACTTAGTGCCGGGTGTCAGCTGTGGGAATCGGCTAACCCCGGTCAGATAGACCCAGGGCACAGAGACGTATCATTACGACAAATCTAAGAAGGGTAAATTTTTCTCTCTCTGCACAGGGTAAAAAAAAATATGCAGAAAAGTACGTGGGACGGGACCAACAAGCTAGATTTTACATTTGCTGACTATATAGTTAATGTTAATTAAAACTGTGTGCTAATTATCTCTTCTTGTACCAGAGGCACACAGCTAAACTCCTCCGTGGGTGGCAAATGTAAAAATAGAAGTTAGGAAACTAAAAACAGAGATCTTTATATAGTCAAACCATGAGCTTTCGTGAATTTGTGAAGTGCCTCCAATAAAAACATCAAGTGATACAGGATATCTTATCTCTTTTTACATAATTGTTAATTAGATCAGTTGACGATGTATATGTAACAATAATAATAAAAAAAAAGGAATGAGGATGTAATTTGCATAAATAAAATTCTTGTATATTGTTACAAAATGCAAGCAGAAGCCATGTGTCACGCCTACACAGAATAGAAGCATATGGCTTGGCTAATATTCTCTAAGCTTTCTTTCATTTTAATGTCATTACGTTTTAGTTTTCTGGCAGCGCAGTATTAGGGGAGGTCAGTATAACAAATTGCTGGGGAGCCATCTCTAAGCACCCTCAAAGATCAGCTGCGTGGAGTGGCAATGGTGCTTGTGCAAGCCCTGTAACCTATTGAATGCTTACACTACTTTATATATCTGCACTCAATCTACTTAGTTTCCTTGTCCTATTAGCGTAAATAGTAGATGATCTTAAAATGGTATTTCTAGACTTGAAAATTATCCCCTATACATTTGATAGGTGATAACTTCCTGATCATTGAGAGGTCAACCACTGGAAATCCTCAGCAGCTCCAAAAACAGCACTCTGCAGATCCCCATATTAACGGGAGTACTGGGGCGCATGCTTGATCTACGCATTCATTCACGATGGTACTGCCAGAGAAAGCGGAGTATATTGAGTATATTTTTTACTTGATGCTTTGGTTTGCTGTATTTGTTTTTATCTAATTTTACTGCTTTTTATACAAGCTTTAAACGACGCTTAGAAAGCAGTTGTATAAATTTACATCTATAGTTTGGATATGTGATAGCATGTCCAAACCCCAGTACTAACAGCTGATTCAATGGTCCTTTATAAACGATTGCCGAGGTCCCATTAAGACTTTAAAATTAGCGTATTTTTATCCTTTAAAGTGATGTCTTGGCAATATGCTATGTCAACACTTTTTGATTGTTGTGGGACTGGCCTTTGGGATCCCTGCCAATCCTCCTTGGGGGGCCTTCTTGCAATTGCATGTTTTCTTTGCTTAACTGGGTAGTCAGGGGCACTGCTGTGCAGGGTAAACTTAGGGTAAATAGAGCTGCACCATTTCTGTGGCACTTTTTACCCTGGCCAACCACTGTACAATGAAAGGAAAGAAGAACTAAACCAGTGCTGAGAACATTCATTATCCGAATTGGTGGTTGCACAGATGTCTTACCCTCTCCATTCATAAAGTGATGGCATATTTTTGTGATATACTATGTACTTTAGAAAATGGGAATTTTAAGTGATTGGGCTTGAGATCAAGATGAGCAAAAATACCAGGCACAGTGGAACTCCTACATTTCTTCATCTGGCGCACTACAGCTTATTTGATGGGTATTTTGATGAGTACCATGACCCGTTTGTTTTGCTGCTCAGAATGGTTTTGGGGGTAAAAAAATCGTAATCACACTGGTATGAAATCCTAGAAAGTCCCTTTTTTAGATTATTCCGTATAGGAAGGGGTTACCCAGAGTTCAGCAGTTTTTTTTTTGTTTTGTTTTTTTTTAATCTGTGCAGAACCTGTGCAAACTGGGGAAAAAACAAACCTATGTGCACATGTTGCGGATTTGACGCTGCGGATCCACAGCAGTTTTCCATGCGTTGTACAGTACCATGTAAACCTATGGAAAACCAAATCCGCAGTGAACATGCTGCGGAAAATTCCACGCAGAAACGCTGCATTGTATTTTCCGCAGCATGTCAATTCTTTGTGTGGATTCCGCAGCGTTTTACACTTACTCTATAATAGGAATCCGCAGGTGTACAAACGCAGGCGAAATCCGCACAAAAACTGCACAAAATCCGCAATGGAATCCGCAACGCACATACCCTTACTGTGCTTGTCTTCTGGATTTCTTCCGTCCTGTTCCGCTAATCTCCCCCTAGGCCTGAAAACTGTCCGCCATAGAGTACCTGTCACCCAGTGGCTGTGAGGCCATAGGGATTACGTCTTTTTCAGGCACTGCTTTGTCATCACGCAAGTTTGATGGAAAGTAAAGTTCTGAAAAGGAGAATTCTGATGGTCACAGACCAAGACGTATTTTATTATATAAATACTGTATTACTGAGGATTGCCTCATGAATGGAATTCCCTTGGCACTCCAATCTGAACATATGTAACATTTTAGTTTCACAAATCTCAAGGTTATATTGTGAATTACGAGGAAAACGACACCATGGTCTGTTGCTCCATAATGTCTCTCAAGTACTTTAAAGGGAAGGTGCCACCAGTTTTCTTGTAGTTTGTTTTTTTGTGAAATTAAGCTTAAAATAGTAAATAAAATGTATTAATGCAATGTTTGCACTGTTTGCAAACATTTCTATATGAAAAATATTATATATTTTCTTACAAATATATATATTGACCACCAGGGGGAGCATTTTCCGTTTTAGACCTCAAGAAGCTATAGTAAGACTTACCAGCTTTACTGTTAGCTGGAAAATCTGGGCAGTAACTGCTGACATCAGCATTTCCCTCCCCTTTTGGGTGGTCTAATATCCCTGGGGCAGAATGAAGAGCAGCATCACAGGGCAGAGCCATTTTGTGTGTGACTGCCCTGTGATCTGCTATCACCAGCAGTTACTGCATCAGAAGCACAGTTAGTTTATGTGGTGTGTATGGAGCAGCATTGTCTGTGCAGAGCTGTCTGTGACTCATCCCTCAGTAAGATAAGAAGGAGCTCCAGGTCTGCAGTGAATGGCCAGGCATTGTGGAGGGAGGGGAGAGATACATTGTATGGCAGAGAGAGGTGTCAGGTGTCACCTCTCTCTGCAGGCTGGGAATGAATGGAGCTCCTGTGATAGAGAGTAAGGGTACTGTCACACAGTACCATTTTGATCGCTACGACGGCACGATCCGTGACGTCGCAGCGATCGTATGAATATCGCTCCAGCGTCGTAGACTGCGGTCACACGTTGCAATCACGGCGCTGGAGCGATGCCGAAGTCCCCGGTAACCAGGGTAAACATCGGGTTACTAAGCGCAGGGCCGCGCTTAGTAACCCGATGTTTACCGTGGTTACCAGCGTAAACGTAAAAAAAACAAACAGTACATACTTACATTCCGGTGTCTGTCCCCGGCGTTCTCCTTCTCTCCACTGTGTAAAAGCGCCATAGCCGGCAAGCACAGCGGTGACGTCAGACGTCACCGCTGTGCTCGCTTTCCGGCTGGCAGACGCTCACACAGTGGAGAGAAGCTGAGACGCTGGAGGACAGACACCGGAATGTAAGTATGTACTGTTTGTTTTTTTACGTTTACGCTGGTAACCACGGTAAACATCGGGTTACTAAGCGCGGCCCTGCGCTTAGTTACCCGATGTTTACCCTGGTTACAAGCGAACACATCGCTGGATCGCTGTCACACACAACGATCCAGCGATGTCAGCGGGTGATCAAGCGACGAAAGAAAGTTCCACACGATCTGCTACGACGTACGATTCTCAGCAGGATCCCTGATCGCTGCTGCGTGTCAGACACTGCGATATCGTAACGATATCGCTAGAACGTCACGAATCGTACCGTCGTAGCGATCAAAATGGTACTGTGTGACAGTACCCTAAGTGGAGCTGGGCAGAGAGCACTGGGCTATAATAAAATGGCTGCTAGTCACACCTACAGCAGTGAGTTGTGCAGCCCACAGAGGCGTGCCCAGCTCACTGCTAACACCTCTCCAATGTTAAAGATAGGGTCAGCGCCGGTCTATTAGCTCCTATGTCCATGGGGTGCTGTAAAATGACACTGTTAGTGCCCTGCTACTGCTGCGAAACCAAGATGTCAGCCCCCAGTTCCTTCTTTAAACACATATAACACACGAAATCTGTTTCACATGCATTTAAAACTTGGTTATAGCAGCATATTATGCTACATTACAGTGATTTATTAATGATCTACAAACGCGGTACCTTACCTTTAAGATGAATTTTAGGCGGCATACTTGTGGATGGGTGATTTTCTACTTGTGTGAGACCTTATGTAGATACCGTATGTTGCAGATGACTGAATTACTAAGCCTTGTACACTGGTGCCCCGCTGAGTATTCTGCCACTGCAGCACCCTACATCACTCCAAGGATGTAAATGCCTTGCCAGGTCTGGGACATTTGCCAGGAGCAGCTGTTATGTCTCAGTAGATCTCTAGACACTTTGTTTCTGGTTTCAGAATTCAGTCAAGATAGCTTTTTATTTTTTGCTAAGGCCTCTTTCACATTTGAAGTCTTTTTGTTTCAGTCAAAATCTGTCGTTTTGTAAAAAAAAAAAAAAAAAAACGGATCCAGCGAATTTGCCTGCTGGATCAGTCTTTTTTTCACAAAAATGTATTTCACTTGTATTAGCGACGGATTACAACGGAGGGCCTCCACGTTTCGTCCATCGTGCGCTGGAACCGTCGGAATTTGTTTATCCGTCGTCTGGAGAGGACGGACAAAGTAACGTTTTTTTGTCTGCGTCGAAAAGTTGGATAGCGACGGATCCAGCGGCGTCTGTCGTTTGCTAGAATGGAAGCCTCTGGGCGCAGGATCTGTCACTGTCCGTCAAATGACGGAATCCAGCGACGGATTCCATTTTTTTACACTAAGCATGGTCCAAATCTGTATTTAGTAGCCAATTGGCCAGACAGCCCCAAATCTATATAAACCTGCCATGTGGCTTCATTCCTCAATGTGCCAGCAAGAAGCATACAAGCAAGAAGCCTGCCAGCAACCTGCCTGATGGATAAATGCATAGATGCTCACAATATTTGCTAGAACTCCTTCCATTTCTGCCACTTGCTCTACAAGCTCTCAAAGATGGGGTGTTAGAACACTCAATATATAGGTTTCCATTATTTTCCAGTAGCCAATCACGTTTGGGAGCCTCCCATTTGGAGATATGAAAAAAACTGAAGAAATGGATGAAAAAACGGATGCAGCGGATCCGGTTTTTCGACGGATCCGCTATACAGATCTGTTGAAAAACCGGATCTGTTGTGTCCGTTTTTCACTATTTTTGATCATTGCAACTATTAAGTTCTCTTTCTAAAATACTTAAAATATTAGCATTGTGCATGAGCTTTTGCAAATCACCCTGAACCCCACACATCACAAAAACTGTAGCTCTGAATCCCCTTTCTAATGGACTAGTAGTGGATATCGCTCACTGACACTACATTCCAAGTCTATGGCACTGATGGAGGTGGCACTGTACTCTAAGATAGCTGTCAGTCTCATAGACAATGAATGGAGCATCAGTGCCCACACTTTACTGCCACAATGGTGGAAAGATCCCCATTTTAATAACAGGTGTGGGCCCCAGTGGTGTGTCCCTGAACAATCTGATACTCATCACCTATCCTGTGGTTAAGAGATTGTGATTGGAGGATGACTATTGTGGGAAACTGATCTGTAATGACTTTAAGAAAAAAGCTTCTCATCTTCTCTAAGGCTATGTGCACACTTTGCAGCTTCTGACGCTGCGGATCCGGATCAGTTTTCCATGCGGTGTACAGTACCATGTTAACCTATGGAAAATAAAAACCTCTGTGCACATGCTGCGGAAAAAAACGCGCCGAAACGCTGTGGTTTATTTTCCGCAGCATGTCAATTCTTTGTGCAGAATCTGCAGCGGTTTAACACCTGCTCCATATTAAAAAACCGCAGGTGTAAAACCGCAGTAGAATCCGCACAAAAACTGCGGTAAAACCGCGATAAATCCGCCGGAAAAACGCAGTGTTTTTGCCCTGCGGACTTATCAAAATCAGTGTGGAAAAATCCGCACACCAGTCCCGCAGCGTGTGCACATACCCTAAAACTAAGGTGAATTAGTTTTGGCTACATGTTTTATTTTGCAGATCTGCTGACTTTCTACATTTCATCTGATCTTTCATTTGACATACTTACTCCTATCTTGGCGCATTTAGGTATTCCGGAAAGACCTAATCAGTGCCATGAAGATTCCAGATTCCCAACATGTCAGTATGGATGAATACTATCACTTTGCAGACACGTGGAAACAAGAGTGGGAAAAGGGAGTCCAAGTACCTGCTAATCCGGAGACCATCCCGCAGGCTTCTCTCAGGTACAAATGAAAGCATCGGCAATAACCTAATCTGTTTCATAAAATGTCTCTTCTGGCCGAACACCCCACATACATTCCTTTCTTATGCTTTATTAGATACAGGCTAGGCTTCTCTCAGGTACAAATGAAAGCATCGGCAATAACCTAATCTGTTTCATAAAATGTCTCTTCTGGCCGAACACCCCACATACATTCCTTTCTTATGCTTTATTAGATACAGGCTAGGCTTCTCTCAGGTACAAATGAAAGCATCGGCAATAACCTAATCTGTTTCATAAAATGTCTCTTCTGGCCGAACACCCCACATACATTCCTTTCTTATGCTTTATTAGATACAGGCTAGGCTTCTCTCAGGTACAAATGAAAGCATCGGCAATAACCTAATCTGTTTCATAAAATGTCTCTTCTGGCCGAACACCCCACATACATTCCTTTCTTATGCTTTATTAGATACAGGCTAGGCTTCTCTCAGGTACAAATGAAAGCATCGGCAATAACCTAATCTGTTTCATAAAATGTCTCTTCTGGCCGAACACCCCACATACATTCCTTTCTTATGCTTTATTAGATACAGGCTTTTTTTTAGTTAACAACTTGTACTGCTGAATTTTACTATTTTACTCTCATGGCACTTGTGTAATGTGAGGCTAGGGATTTTTTGTTTGTTTGTTTCTTCTAAAAAATGTAACAATAACATCCTATTTTTTTAAAATTTGTTTATTAATTGCAGATTAAATCATACAATACACACATTTGCATTTGTTTCTATCATTATCCATTATGACATACAGTGTGAATCGTTACAATGCATCATCACATCTGGAGTATTACAAGAGTAATAAACGGTGCATGTCAATCACAAATATCCTATTGTATAACCTTAACTACATCAACTACTAAAAGAACGCCGCCAAAAGAAAATTCCGTATAGATTTCACCCTGTAAGCAATGTCCCCAAAACCACAAACCCTACTTCCTACGTGTATATTAAATTGTTATAGATTATAGAGTATGATGGGAGGAGTTCCATTTACCCCATATTTTCTCAAATTTATCTGGATATCCTCTATTCTGATATAATGTCCGTTCATACGGGATAATTGAATTCACTAAATCCACCCAAGCTCTAAGAGATGGGCAAGACCCACTCATCCATCGTAGCGCCAGTACCTTTCGCGCCAGAAACAGTGTCTCTCGCAAAAAAATCCCAGTATGGTGGTCCCAAGCCTCCGCATCCCACACCCCAAATAAACAGGTCAATGGCTAAAGTGGTACAGGAATCAACAACACGATGTCAATAATGTCGTCACCTCTTTCCAATAATGAGAGATAACGGGACATTTCCATACCATATGAATAAAATCCGCATTACTTAAGTGACATCTCAGGCAATCTGACGAATGGAGACGACCCATTTTAAAAAGACGAGTCGGGGTCAGATAGGATTGATATACTGTATAATGTATAGCTGAGTCATCCTATTGTTAATTGATGGGGAAACCTTGGTTGGAGATTCCAAAATGTCGTCCCATTCTTCCCCCAGTGTATCTGGAAGAATCCCCTCCCACCTCCTCTTAATAGAATCTATAGTAGACCCCTCTCCTATGGATAATAGATAAGTGTATAAAGAGGAAATAAGTCCTTGAGGACCAGTAACATCCTATTTTTATACAGGTATTTTTTTCATAGTTACATTGTACTTTCTAACTAGGTTACCTGTTTCAAATCTTGAAGAAAGACAAATTTAACAGCATGCAGTAATGTGGTGTGGATGGGGCCAATATAAAAGGAAATGAAGTATGAAATTCTATTTGTTTTTAATTGTTTTTCCCTTGATTTTGGTTTAAAACAAAAATATAACCTGTTAAAGAATTTGTAAGGTCACTTTATTTTTTCAAGGAATGTGTGAAGGTCTACCTTTGTTACCACAGCCTTTTTTAGTTATAGCTATGATCACACCCTTTGAGAGTATCTGCTTTTCTAGTCCGCCTTCTGTCCTCTCGGGTGTAAAGGGAAGGTGCAGCTTTTTTTATTTAAAAAATATACACTGCTCAAAAAAGAGAACACTTAAGCAGAATATAACTCCAAGTAAATCAAACTTCTGTGAAATCAAACTGTCCACTTAGGAAGCAATACTGTTTGAGAATCAATTTCACATGCTGTTGTGCAAATGGAATAGACAACAGATTTAAATTATTGGCAATTATCAAGACACACTCAATAAAAGGAGTGGTTCTGCAGGTGGGGACCACAGACCACATCTCAGTACCAATGCTTTCTGGCTGATGTTTTGGTCACTTTTGAATGTTGGTTGTGCTTTCACACTCGTGGTAGCATGAGACGGACTCTACAACCCACACAAGTGGCTCAGGTAGGACAGCTCATCCAGGATGGCACATCATTGCGAGCTGTGGCAAGAAGGTTTGCTGTGTCTGTCAGTGTAGGGTCCAGAGGCTGGAGACGCTACCAGGAGACAGGCCAGTACACCAGGTGTCGTGGAGGGGGCCGTAGGAGGGCAACAACCCAGCAGCAGGACCGCTAACCGAGCCTTTGCAAGGAGGAACAGGAGGAGCACTGCCGGAGCCCTGCAAAATGACCTCCAGCAGACCACAAATGTGCATGTGTCTGTACAAACGGTTAGAAACCGACTCCATGAGGATGGTCTGAGTGCCTGACGTCCACAGATGGGGTTGTGCTCACAGCCCAACACCGTGCAGGATGCTTGGCATTTGCCACAGAACACCAGGATTGGCAAATTCGCCACTGGTGCCCTGTGCTCTTCACAGATGAAAGGTTCACACTGAGCACATGTGACAGATGTGACAGAGTCTGCAGACGCCGTGGAGAGCAATCTGCTGCCTGCAACATCCTTCAGCATGACCAGTTTGGCAGTGGGTTAGTAATGGTGTGGGGTGGTATGTGCTCGCCAGAGGTAGCTTGACTGCCATTAGGTACCGAGATGAGATCCTCAGACCCCTTGTGAGACCATATGCTGGTGCGGTTGGCCATGGGTTCCTCCTACTGCAGGACAATGCCAGACCTCATATGGCTGGAGTGTGTCAACAGTTCCTGCAAGATGAATGCATTGACGCGATGCACTGGCACGCCCGTTCCCCAGACCTGAATCCGATTAAACACATCTGGGACATCATGTCTCGCACCATCCACCAATGTCAGGTTGCACCACAGACTGTCCAGGAGTTGGCGGATGCTTTAGTCCAGGTCTGGGAGGAGATCCCTCAGAAGACCATCCACTGCCTCATCAGGAGCATGCCCAGGCGTTGTAGGGAGGTCATACAGGCACTTGGAGGCCACACACACTACTGAGCATCATTTCCTCGTCTTGAGGCATTTCCACTGAAGTTGGATCAGCCTGTAACTTCATTTTCCACTTTGATTTTGACCATCATTCCAACTCCAGACCTCCGTGGGATATTAGTTGTGATTTACCTTGATAATTTTTAGGTTTTATTGTTCTCAACGCATTCCACTATGTAATGAATAAAGATTTACAACAGGAATATTTCATTCAGTGATATCTAGGATGTGGGATTTTAGTGTTCCGTTTATTTTTTTGAGCAATGTGTTTTTGTTTTTTTTGTTTTTACATTATTTGTTGGTTTAACCTAAGTACCTAAACTTTCTTAAATTGTATTTTATTTTTTTAAATTTTTAATGCAGACACTGGGGGCTGGCATTTTACTCACACTGCTGCGGCCCTGATACTCGCACACCGCTGCGGCCCTGATACTCGCACACAGCTGCGGCCCAGATACTCGCACACCGCTGCGGCCCAGATACTCGCACACCGCTGTGGCCCAGATACTCGCACACCGCTGCGGCCGAGAGATGACATACGAGAAGGGGGAGAGATGGCATATGAAGATGAGGGGGGAGAGATGGCATATGAAGATGAAGGGGGAGAGATGGCATATGAAGATGAGGAGGGAGAGATGGCATATGAAGATGAGGGGGGAGAGATGGCATATTCCATGTCTCTCCCTCTCATATTCCATGTCTCCACCCTCTCATATTTTCTCTCTGCACAAAAGCACCATGCCTGGCCCTGATAAATACCAGTGGAAGAAGTCACCGCTGCTCCTCTCGTCACTGGTGCTCCTCCGGTCAGTGCTCTATTTTGTTTACTGCTCCTCTAACCACGCTGTGCCTCCGCTTTCATAGTACTTGTAGATCACAGTATGGCCACCATCAAAATGGGTCTGCACGGTGATACTAGTCTTTTTTTTTTTTTTTTTTCTGTATTGAGCACTATATGAGGTCATTATACTGTGGGGCACTATATGGGGCCATTATACTGTGGGGCACTAAATGGGGCCATTATAATGTGGAGCATCTTATGGGGTGCATTATAATGTGGAGCGCTATATGGGGCTTCGTCCACTTTTATGGAAGCAGTGATGTAATGTGTGGCCCCACTCTGTCTATTTCTATAGGAGTTTATAATGAACAGATCGGGGTCACACATTACATACATTAGATTCTGCATATCTATTCCCAACCTGTGTGATACACTCCGCTGAGCTCAATATCTAATCCATCATGTGATAATCTTCACTTTGATCTGTATCTAATCCAAGTTTCTGTTAGTGTAGCCATATCTAATAGCAGCACGTGAAACAGTCCACATAGCTAACCCCAGCTTAGGATACAGCGAGCAGCGCAAACTAACAGAATCAGAGCTGCCGGCCATCCGTCCTCGGTGCTACTGTCTACTTGTTAGTATCACTTTGCAGTCACCAGCAAAATGTCTCCTCATTGTGATCCTAAGCTTCATCCTTTCTTATCTTTTTGTAAACACCCAGAAGGGGAGAAGTGACATCACCCACGTGAGCAGACCCTGCCCACATTTGCTGCAGTCGTAATGTGAGCTACTTGTACACTAGGATTTCATGGCAAATTTCAGCATCTGCTCCCCATAGTGACGTGATTCAAATGGAACCCCCAAAGGATCTATTCACTATAATGAGGCAGCAGAGTTGCTCTGGAACCAGTCTGGCCTCTGTTCAGCAATGTCTTTCTTTTCAGAGGTGCACAAAACTGTGGCAGACTTTTATGCGTGCTTAAAAAGACTGACATCGCCGGATAATCAGACAGCATACACAGTGCCTTCATCTACCTCATTATAGGGAATCTTCCATCGGGGGTTCCGTCTGAATCACATATTTCCGAGATTTACATGGAAACACCTGTGTAAAAGCTCAGCTCAGAGTGCAGGATAAATGTGCGCCGAGACTTATTGCGATCTTTGGGAGGCAAAATGAACAAATCAACAGCAGGTGAATAATTGGTTTTATTTATTTTTTTATGCCGTTCCTCGTGCGGTTTAAGACGACCTTATTCTTCAGGTCGGTACGATTGCAGCAATGTCAGATTTATAGTCTTTTTATGTTTGGCTGCTGTAACACACTAAAAAAACGCTGTTTTTTGCTATATTTGAGAGCTATAAGTTTTCCATATTTCTTCCAACAGTCATGTGAGGTCTTGTTTTTTTGGTATGAATTGACGTTTTTATTGGTACCATTTTTGGATCTATGACCTTATTTGATCACCTTCTATTCTGATTTTTGGTAGGCAGAATTAACAAAAACAGTAATTGTTTTTTGGGTTTGTTTTTAATCCGCTCCGCGTGTGGTAAGATTGAGGCAGCTTTAGGCCATGTGCACACGTTCAGGATTTTTCGCGGTTTTTTTTGCGTTTTTTCGCTGTAAAAACGTGATAAAAACGTGAAAAAAACGCTTACATATGCCACCTATTATTTACAGGGTATTCCGCATTTTTTGTGCAAATGTTGCATTTTTTTCCGCAAAAAAATTGCATCGCGGAAAAAAAAGCAACATGTTCATTAAAAATGCGGAATTGCGGGGATTCCGCACACCTAGGAGTGCATTGATCTGCTTCCTTCCCGCACGGGGCTGTGCCCACCATGCGGGAAGTAAGCAGATTATGTGCGGTTGGTACCCAGGGTGGAGGAGAGGAGACTCTGCTCCACGGACTGGGCACCATATAATTGGTAAAAAAAAAAGAATTAAAATAAAAAATAGTGATATACTCACCCTCTGATGGCCCCCGAAGTGTTCCCGCCTCTCCCGTGCATGCTCTCTCTTCCGTTCCTATAGAATAGATGGTGTGGTTCAGGACCTGTGATGACGTCGCTGTCTTGTGATTGGTCGCGTGACCGCTCATGTGACTCACGCGACCAATCACAAGCCGCGACGTCATCGAAGGTCCTGAACCACACCGGCATCTATAGGAACGGACGCCGCTGAGATCGGCTGTCTGCAGAGGGTGAATATAACCATTTTTTTATTTTTTTTATTATTTTTAAACATTCTATCTTTTACTATAGATGCTGCTTATGCAAGTAAAAAGTTGGTCACACTTGTCAAACACTAAGTTTGACAAGTGTGACCAACTTGTCAGTCAGTTTTCCAAGCGATGCTACAGATCGCTTGGAAAACTTTAGCATTCTGCAAGCTAATTACGCTTGCAGAATGCTAAAAAAAATGCGAAAAAAACGCAAAAAAAAAAAAATGCGGATTTCTTGCAGAAAATTTCCGTTTTTCTTCAGGAAATTTCTGCAAGAAATCCGGACGTGTGCACATACCCTTACTCTTCGGGTTCAGTACGATTACAGCGATACCACATTTATATCTTTCTTTTTTTTGTGTGTTTGCGCTATAAAAACTATTTTATAGTAAAAATCATTATTTTTGCATCACTTCATTCTGAGAGCTGTAACTGTTATTTTTTTCTCTGATATAGCTGTATGACTTGATTTTTGCAGGACAAAATGATGTTTTTTAGCTATACTATTTATATGTATGTATGATATTTTTCATTATTTTGTGATTTATTTATTTTTAAATCTTTTTTTCTTCCTTTCTTTTACTTAATCCCACAATGGGACTTTCATATTTTTGCAGCCTGGTCACAGTTTTAAAGCATAGCAATACAGAAGCATTGCTATGTTTTATAACCGGTCAGATCATGTAGTGCACATGATCGAACCAACTTGCTAGAGCCTGGTAACCCGGATGTTGTCATGACTACATCGGGTCACCATGGCAACAATCGGGCCCCCACAATGACATCTCGGTTAGGGTTGTGGAGTCTGTATTAAATGGACCGACTCATAAAATATATTAAATTTGGTTCAGTAGTACAATGCAGGATGTGCTGTAAATGTTTTCATAAAAATTTAGGAAAGTCATGAAATTTCCTATAAATGTCTGTTCTGTTTCAGATCTAAGGATCTATGCTTTAAGTGAGGTGAATCTGTGCTGCACTTTATGTACATGCTCAGTAGTGACCAGTGCTGTGGAGTCAGAGTCAGGGAAATTGAGGAGTCTGAGGTTTGGCTTAGGCTACTTTCACACTAGCGTCGTGCACTGCACGTCGCTATGCGTCGTTTTGGAGAAAAAACATCCTGCAAAAGTACTTGCAGGTTGCGTTTTTTCTCCATAGACTTTTATTAATGACGCAGCGCGACGCATTGCCACACGTCGCAGCCGTCGTGCGACGGTTGCGTTTTGTTGCTTCGGACCATCGCCACCAAAAAACGTTGCTTGTAACGTTTTTTGGTGCGTCGTTTCCGTCTTTTCCGACCGCGCATGTGCGGCCGGAACTCCGCCTCCCCGCACCTCACAATGGGGCAGCGGATGCGTTGAAAAACAGCATCCGCTGCCCCCGTTGTGCGGCGCTTCCACAGCTAGCGTCGGTGCGCCGCCACGTCGCATAGCGACGTGCAGCGCACGACGCTAGTGTGAAAGTAGCCTTACCGACTCCACAACCCTTGTCGCGGGGACATCATGGTTGCGGGGGTGCCTGCTTTCTAAATTCTGCGATCGATATTTAGCATTTTAGGGGGTTAAAGGGAATTTGTCACCCCAAAAATCGTATATGAGCTAATGCCACCGGCATCAGGGGCTTATCTGCAGCATTCTGTAATGCTGTAGATAAGCCCCCGATGTAACCCGAAAGATAAGAAAAACAAGTTATATTATACTCACCCAGGGGTGGTCCTGCTGCTGTCTGGGTCCGATGGGTGTCGTGGTCCAGGTCCTGCGCCTCCCATCTTCATACGATGACATCCTCTTCTTGTCTTCCTGCCGCGGCTCCTGTGCAGGCGTACTTTGTCTTCCCTGTTTAGGGCAGATCAAAGTACTGCAGTGCGTAGGCATTTTTATGTTCTTTTACGATCAATACAGTCAAAACAAGTATGGCCCTCAGTGGGTATATGGTGTAAGTTGGTCATTGCTCTAGTTTATTCTAGACTTTATTTTATTTATTTTTTTTAGGGTAATCGCAGAGAAAGTGAAGGAGGTGCTCTATTCTCGTCCACGAAAGTACATCCATTGTTCAGGCCAAGAACCTACAGAGCCTGGTTATATTAACATTCTGGAATTGGCGGAGAGCATGTGTCGTTATGATCTAGATGATGTCGATCTCTTTTGGCTTCAAGAATGTAACCTTGAGTTAGCAGACATGGGTAATTATACACTACACGTTTATTACTGGGCCTTCATTTTTAGAAGTAGATATTTTAAACGGGTTATCTGGGACTTTGCTTAATTTTTCATATGAGGCTGAGCTGATACTGGCAGGTAGTTGCTTGTTCTGCCTGGTGATTATCTATGCTGGCTCAGGTGCTGATTCTCTTGCTTTCTTTGACCTTACATCAATAGAGCAGCTCTTCAGGTCTTCTGGTCTGTTCTGTAAATGAGGCGTCGCTGCCATTGTCATGCTGATCAACAATTACCTCCCCGCAGTTTGGCAGCTGATTGTCAATCAGGATGACATCGGCAGTGATTCGCATCGTCAGCAGAAGAAAAGAAACTGCTTTGTTGACGTGTCATCACCAGAAGCAAGAGAATCGCTGGCAGGAGTGGTCTATGGCTTCTATGAGCCGACAGAAATGATCGCTGGGCAGAACAGGAGGCAGTTGGCCTCATACCCAAAAATAAGCAAAGTGTAATAACACAGTGGATCAAATATTAGGACTTTTTAATGATAGAACACAATATATTTTTCAGTATTCTCTATTGCTGCAATACTTAGTTACATTGTTACCATAATTTCTTTCCCTCTTGATAGATAAATAATTTATTTTGGTGTCAATTTAACAATGTTCTTCCTTTTTGTAGGTTGTGCTCCTTTAGATGAAAGCACGATGGAAAAGACATTAGAAGTGCTGGAACGACAATGCCATGAAAACATGAGTCATGCCATAGAGACAGAAGAAGGCCTAGGTATCGAGTATGATGAGGATGTCATTTGTGATGTGTGTCGTTCACCTGACAGTGAGGAAGGCAATGACATGGTGTTCTGTGACCGATGCAACATCTGTGTTCACCAGGTGGGTTTCATGTTTTTAAGACGTTTTATTGCATAATTTGTGCCAAGAACCAACCCTTGTTAAATGGCTTCTGATGCACACGCCAGATCTGGCAGGTATAAAATAATGTCCTTATCTTTTCCAATGATGGGTATATGTCCATTATTTTAGCCGTTTCGATAATCTATAAGACAATGGATTATAGAGTTTGGATTTTGATAGTTATTTTTGAGTCTAGGCTAAATACTAATGGGTATAACTGCTGTTCAAAATGAGTTGTTGTAAGCTTTGTTGTTGTACTTTTTTTAAAATTCTAAACTGTATAGTGGGAAAAAAAGTGTATATTGACTGCAAAGATTGGTGCTGTGATTTTAATGAGAAATTATCTGCACTGAAGCTTGGACAAAAATACATGTTTGTTCTTTTCTTTTACATATTGGAAGGCATGTTATGGCATCCTAAAGGTTCCAGAAGGCAGTTGGCTGTGTCGCACCTGCGTGTTAGGTGTTCGTCCACAGTGTATTTTGTGCCCAAAGAGAGGAGGAGCCATGAAGCCCACAAGGACAGGAACAAAATGGGCTCATGTCAGCTGTGCACTATGGATACCAGAGGTACCTGTGATTTTTGTGATGTTAACGTGGCCTGTGACTTACACGAGTTTGGGGGCCACTGGGTTCTTTGTTTGCAGCCTTTCCATATTAACCTTTTGTTTTTGTTTTTTTCTTCAATCCAAATCTATTGATCTGTTCTGAAGTTGTCCCTTGTTGCCTTACTTTTATGTTTGATCATAATTGAGTATTTGATAGAAATTAAGTAAAAACACGTAAGATATACCTTTTATTATGCCGTAGACTTGATTGAAGCAGCATAGTATAGGTGCAGGTGAAAATACCGGTCATTTCTGTAAAGTGTTAATGAAAGCTACTGTGCTCAATTTTGAGTCCATTTTTTTTTCAAGACCTGCTTTTTGCTTTGACGCCAGCTGCTGTATTAGGCCAAGTTCAGATTACCGTATACAAAATCGTCCTGTTTTCATCCAGGATTAAAAACAGTTGATTTTCCTATTGCATTGTCGACTGTATGTCATCTGTATCCACAAATTACAGTCAATTCCTCATGTTGTGTTAATTGATAACCTCATAATTAGAATATGAAACCTATAGCGAAAAAGGAGGAAACATCCACTATGATAAAAAAAAATATTAATATTTTTTACACATTGAAAAAAATGGTTACAAATGGGTCCATATGAGGAAAGAGAGGAAGCACTAGATCAGAACAAATCATTGAACTGGTGTGGAGACAGTGAGAATCGGAGACTAAAAACCCCACATACAGTATCTCCTCATATTATATGATATAATACTGTCGGCTTTAAGAAAATAAGGTACAAAACTATGAATAATCCTAATGACACACACCTATGCATGTGTGGATGATCTTGTATATGACTTTTGTAGCAAATAAGTATTTGGTATAAAGTACACATATAGCAATGTGAACCAGTCACCTAAGGTATGTCACAATAGAGCATAGGACAGCTATTCCACATAGCATGGCATTGAGAGTTATGTAATAAATAATGAAAACCATCAATTAAATTATCAAAACATATTATAGTAACATATCCACTTTATTTAGAAGGACTTTTAGAATTTTTTACTTAATGAGAAGCAACATTAACATTTACCTGTTACTTGCATGAGTTTCTGTTCTTACTAACACAATGCTGTCATTGCACATACAGGTGAGCATTGCTTGCCCTGAAAGGATGGAGCCCATCACCAAGCTTTCTCATATACCTCCGAGCCGGTGGGCATTGGTCTGCAGTCTCTGCAAACTGAAGACCGGAGCCTGCATACAGGTACAGTACACGTCTATTTTTTATTTAAATCAAAGAATTGTCTTTTAATGATTTATCTTGATTTACATGTGTATGGTTCTTTGTTATTTTTTACAATCTGCTATGTTTAAAGGAGTCCAAGATCAATTCATATATGGTTTCCATTGTGTTTAAAAAGTTGGAATGGGGCTTCAGCTTTCACAATATAGATGGGATTCCCAACTGGAGGACTCTCCACAATGGTGAGATGTCATAGGTCTCCAGAAAAAAAAAACCTTTAACCATGGAGGATTGTAGGAACTATATACATGACTTCTTGAACTACAGGTGGAAAATTCTGTAGCAGACTGTACTGTAAGATGCCGTGTTACTGTAGACCTCTACCTGTGATTTCATGTCACTATTTCTCCATCCTTCTGATATCGCTACGCTTTCCAGCCTAGTTTACCATTGTGTAAGTATATTGCTGGTGTTCTGTGTCACTGACTATACTTTCTTTGTGTAGTGTTCAGTTAAGAGCTGTATCACAGCCTTTCACGTCACTTGTGCATTTGAGCACAGTCTGGACATGAAGACTGTACTAGATGAAGGGGATGAAGTAAAATTTAAGTCCTATTGTCTAAAGCACAGTACGAACAAGCACTGCTCAGCAGAACAGGATGAGCCTGAGAAGACTCCCATTGACAACAGACAGAGTGAGAGTGAAAAGATCAGCCTCCGAGCCCAGAAACTGAAGGAGCTGGAAGAAGACTTTTACACAATGGTGAATGTGGATGATGTGGCAGCTGAATTGGGATTGCCCAAGCTAACAGTGGACTTGATATATTCTTTCTGGATGTTGAAACGAAAAAGTAATTTTAACAGGCCGCTTGTGCCACCTAAAGAGGAAGAACAGAATGGCTTGATACAACCCAAAGAGGACAGTATTCATACCAGAATGAGAATGTTTATGCACCTAAGGCAGGATCTTGAAAGAGTAAGTCGGGTGCTGCATTTAATCAGTTTTGTTTTATTTGTTTTTAATCTAGAGAACTACATTTGTAGAAATCACATCTTGGTAAACTGTCATTTTAAGTAGTTATTTAGTAAAATTTAGTTTCCAAATGAATGGTGCCAGCTACCACCTAATGGGTTCAATGGGGTTTATCTAGACTTTCAGATAATGGTGAGAGGGGTGTAGTAGAGGGGTGGGATTCCAGTAGTACAATGATGTTAACCATTTGAACATGATGGCTATATTCCTCTTTTACATTGTAACTGTAAGGCTATGTGCACACGTTGCAGAATTGCCACGGAAATTCTTCAACTCCCTGCCGCAGGTATAACGCATGCGGAATTGGCATGCGTATTCCGACTAAACACTAGCGTTTTGCAAGCGTAATTAGCTTGCAGAATGCTAGCGTTTTTCAAGCGATCTGTAGCACCGCTTGGAAAAATGATTGACGGGTTGGTCACACTTGTCAAACATGGTGTTTTACAAGTGCGACCAACTTTTTACTATTGATGCTGCCTATGCAGCATTAATAGTAAAAAGGTATAATGTTAAAAAAAAATTAAAAAAATTGTGATATTCTCACCTTCCGGCGGCCCCCGCAGCCTTCCCACTCCTCGCGATGCTCCTGGCAGCTCCCGTTCCCAGTGATGCCTCACGACAATGACCCCAGATGACATAGCATCACGCAAGACCGCTACGTCATCACAGGTCATTGTCGCAAGGCATTACTGGGAAAGGGAGCTGCCGGGAGCATCGCCAAGGCCTGGACTGGATTCGGGGGCCGCCGGAAGGTGAGTATATAACTATTTTTTTATTTTAATCCTTTTTTTTTTTTTACCGGGATATGGTACCCAGGACCTGGAGGAGAGTCTCCTCTCCTCCACACCTGGGTACCATCCGCACATGATCTGCTTACTTCCTGCATGATGGGCATAGCCCCATGCGGGAAGTAAGCCTATCAATGCATTCCTATGTGTGCAGAATCACTGTGATTCCGCACAAAGAATGAGCATGCTGCGTATTTTTCCCATTGAACTCAATGGGCTGTGTTGTGTATGCGTTTTCGCGGTGAAAAAACGCATACAATCTGCAACGTGTGCACATAGCCTAAAGGGATTATGCTGTCAGAAAATGTTTCTCTATCAGAGGTTCCAATTGCCTCTTCAGAGAGGAATAGGACATGAACTCTAGTGCGACCTATTGCAAGGCTTATAAGCCTCCTCACATTGGCATGCCAGGCTAGGCATGTCACTATTCACAAGGAGAAACATTATCCATTAGCTCCCCATCCAAGGTAGGATGGCAGTGACTGGTAACAAACGCCTCTCTACTCAGATGATGACAAAGCAACCACCAATCACAATAAGTGATGTCACAGCTGACCCTGCACCTCCTTTCTTCACAATGACTTCGGTGCATGTTCATTAGATTCTTCACTACAAAAGATAGGGTTAGTCTCTTCATTGTGGCTAATGTGCATGTAGATTTCCTGAATTGGGAAGTATGAGTCTAAAAAATCTTCAGTGGCCAGTGTGAAAATCACAGGATTACTAATTTTTAGTTTTAATAAAGATTGTGTTTTGATCGACAAGTTTAGGAACATTCTAAAACATTGTGTTACTTATCTTGTGCTGGTTCTGTTGTCCAGAGCTGTATTCATAATTCTACAGACCACAAATCTCAGCACTCTGTTGATTGTCTCTACATTTAAAGAGGCTTTCATTTTAATCAATAGATCTTGGAATAATAATAATTTCCACAATTGGGTGTGTTTTAAATTACGGATTATAAGACACACCTGTTTATAAGATGCACCCAAATATTGGGGCGGAAAATAGTAAAAAAAAAAAAGTTTAAATAAAACGGTGCACATTAAAATCTGCTTTTGCGGTAGCTTACCTGGGGGACGACGGTGGTGGAGCGGGGTCCCAGGTAGCAAGGTCGCTGCTGGCAGAGGCGGGACTTGCTTCGGGCTCCAGGCTGGTAGGATGGGGTGTTCGGCGGCAGCAGGAGTTGGGCAATGGCTGTGGGCCCAAGGCTGGTACAGCGAGGTGCTGAGTGGTGCGGGGGCTCTGCCGAAATTTTGTGACAGCCCGGCGCCTTGCACCTTCATACTTTCTGGCCAATTGAAGATCTCAGGAAATGAGATCTCGGTGCCTAGAGCTTAATTTGCTTGTGCTCCACCTCCATGGAAAGTGCGAGGTTCCAGGCTGTCACAAAATGTCGGTTGGAGCCCCCACATCGCCGAACACCTTGTCATACCAGCCTGGGGCCCGCAGCCATCGCCCGACTCCTGCAGTCGCTAGAAGCTTTTGGCAGCAGCGACTGTGGGACCACGCTCCACCGCACCTACAATTCGGATTATAAGGCGCACCCCCATTCCCCTAAAAATTTGGGGAGGAAAAAAAAGTATGCAGACATAAGAGCATGAGATTACAGCAGGGGATCACAAATGATTCTTTCTTTGAGGTAAAATATTGCAATGTTTTGCCTCACAAAAAGAATCAGCTGCAATCCCCTGCTGTCCTGTCTGTATCCCCTTTTGCTTCCTCCCCCGCCCAGGAGCTGTGGTGTGATCAGACCATGTCCCTGTACGGTCAGACACCGCCATTACACAGTACACAGCAGGGGCACATTTATAGATTATCTCAGGACAGGAACATTTCATTTAATACATCCAATTGTTTTATTACAAGATTTATTGATTAAGATGAAACTTGTTAAAGGGAAAACCCCTTTAAGTCTTAGTCTCTACAATGATCACTTTATAGTAAACTGAGGTAGGAAAAATGATATCTTTCTACTTTTGTATGAGCTCAGATTAGCTGTTAGTTTTTCCTTGTATAGCAGATATGTTGCAAAGTTTCTGAGACTGAATAGCGCACTCCATATACAGTATCTGAATATAGAGTTTTTGCAGCCTGTACATTGATTTCACATGAGTAGGAAAGTTGCAGAAACTTCTGCTACTAATCTTCACATGTGAACATACAGCACCTTTATGCATTGGTCCCAAAGCTTGTATGTCAATGCTTTCAGATACAATGTTTGTGCTGGAATTCTTGTGATTTGGTTCTGACTCTAGTATGAAGTCCTAGAAATGATATTGCATCCCTTGTGCCACTTGTAGGAGCAACATGTGCCCCCCAACCTCCAGTTGTGGCAAATGCAATTAGAGCCCATCCTGTGGCTACAATCAAGCATTGGCAGCCTGCAACTGTCCAGACATGTTTAGAATTGTAGTTTTGCAATAGCTGGAGAGCCACAAGTTGACTAAGGCTAGGTTCACATTGCGTTCTGCACGTCCGTTAAACGGACTACATTACACCCCGGCATAACGCAGTGTAACGTAGTCCGTTAACGCCGCCATTGAATGCAATGTCGGACGCATCGCTAGCGATGTGCCATCATTGAGTGACGGACCCTGAGACGCAGGCTGCAGTGTTTCCGGCACCGCTAGTGCAGATAGAGCTAGCAGATGCTCTATCTGCGCTAGCGGACAGCCATACCGGTACTTGCGTTAACAGCAGCCCGTTAACGTATGTGTTGAACGGGCTGCTGTTAACGCAATGTGAACCCAGCCTTACACTCCTCATGAAGGAATGGATGTGACTACAAACTGCTTCTAATGATGATAATTAGTTTTGAGCGAATATCTTCGGATAACTCCTTATCTGAATAGCTATAGCGCTTACCGAATAGCTGCCTAGACGGCCGTTTAATTAAAAAAAAAAAAAAATGTGTTAGTGACGTACGTTGCATCACTAACAACGCACTGGGGACAGTTTACATTCTAAAAAGAATATGACAGGTTCCCTTTAAAGAGGACCTGTCATAAAGTCAAAAATGCCCAGTTATTGCTTATTTTAATCCCTCTACTCCCGAATATAATGTGCTTTGTTTCTTTTTAATTCACCATATATTTCCAGAGATATGTTCCTTTTTATTTATTACTCATTTTTCTGGTTCTTTACCAAGAGGGCATTACTCACAGGATCTCTGGGGGTCTGTCTTTAGGCAGCTCTGCATTATTTCCCTGTGAGCACCGCTCCCTTGGTAAAGACCATAAAAATCAGCACTATATAAAAAGGCCCGTATCTCTGGAACCGTATGCTGGAATTAATAAAATAAAATGGAATATTAAGGGGAGCATGAGAGAAATTAAAAGCAAAACCTGCACACACTTCATGACATGCATGCGCAGAGAAAATCTGAATATTTTTTTGTTTTTAAAATGACTCCTACAAATTCCATACAGTGGCATTTATCAACCTTTAGCGTTTCTTGTCAAAGTTCTCATTCTATAGTGGCCAGTCAGAGGCCAAAAAGATGCTCTATTCTCTCCTGTCAAGTGCTTCCCCAGCATGCTAAATATTCTGACTGGTCCCATCAATAAACTTTATGCTGGGAAAACCTCTGTTAATGTAGCAAAATGTTAAAACATTTGTGAGATGTCTCTATATTTTCATTAAACAGGTAAGAAACTTGTGCTACATGGTCAACAGAAGAGAGAAGCTCAAACTGTCCCATAGTAAACTCCACGAGCAAATCTTCAATCTACAAGTCCAGCTTGTCAATCAAGAGATGGCAGCAGGTAACCTACATTTCCTTGGCGTCTGTGAGAGACATGACCATTCAGAGCTGCATGGATTTTAGAATAGATTGTGTCTATATCCGCATTGCATGTTATACATAAATCACATTCACTTATATTCTGTTTGACTTATCATTTTAAAAAAAAGTACAATTGGGGGAATCTACTGCATGCATTTTTTACGTAATTTCATGCATTTAAGCCTGAGTATCTGCTTTATTTTATTGTTTTGGGGTTTTTGGACCACTCTGTGCTTCATATGAGACTTGTTGCAAATTTCAGAGATATGTCTGTTACTGAAATATGGGAAGGAAATTGCACAACTGTTCTCCGAAACGGAACATGGGAGAAAACTTTATGCAGAGAACTTCTTTTCTATGGGCTTCTTGTTCTACTTTTTGTGAGACGTATCCGATACTAGCCAGGGCCAGATGCTCCAGTGGATATTCACAGCGCTTGGCACTTCCATAGTGAATATCCTGTGACGGCACAAGACTTGGCTGCCGCATGAGCTATATGAAGCCAATTAATATTCTTAGCACATTGTGAGCTACGGACAGTCCTTCTGTCTTGGCAAATAGAAACATTCCTAAACATTGCCCCTATATGTAGATGAAATTACTTAAAAAGTTGGATATTAGTGTGTTAATGTCTGAAAAATTTAAGCACAATTTCTAACCTAGTAGTTTCTGTTTTCTCTTCTGTATTTAGTTAACTCTTTTGGGACAGTCCTCAGGATGTGGCATGCATGGGCAGCCAGGTGCTCAGGGTTATTCCTAGATGGCCTCATGTGAATGAAAGCATCCTTTGTAATGTGGCACAGAATCAGTTTCTCTAGTAAAGTCAGTCTTTTATTTAGATAATGGCTAATCACCATATATCAGTCCAAAAATTCATGCATATTCTGGTTAAAGGGATCTTCCAAGTTTCAGAAATAAAATGACTTTGTTTTAGTGACAAATAAGTTTGAAAATTTTACAATGTCCAGTCTCCTTACATTTCTCTCAGTATCCTAGATCTTTGCTTTCAGATTTGCAGAGCTCAAGTCCACAGTAATTTACTGTGCAGTGGATTTAGAAACCCCCATCCACATGTAGCAAAATTAAAAAAAAAAAAAAAAGAAGCAAAAACCTTACAAATCTATAGCATGGTAGTAATTGATGTGGGTTTCCTCACTTTAATGTGATGGGGTGACATTCTTATTGAGCACAATGTGTTGTGTTGTTTTGACACCCAGCATATCCACAGCAGGATTTACTCACCAAGTGTGGGCAAACAGGAGGAAGAGTTGTAGATTTATGTTTCCATAATCAGATGGATGCTAGTAAGTGACTGCAAATAGAACTCTTGAAAAATCTGAGCTTGCAAAGAATAGCACTTACCTGCTAAAACTGGAATACCCCTTTAATACTGAGGTGAAATAAAAATTCTGTTGCCAAGCAAGGACTGTAAGGATTTCTGATCTTATACTACACAACCACTCTATTACAATGAGAATATTGAACAGTTAGATAATTTTTACTGCCATATATAAAACTCTCCATTAGCCCCCTTCACATGTCCTGATGATTCCGGTACTGGAAAAAAACAGTAGCGGTGTTATCCGTGTACGTCTGTGCTGTCCGTGTGCACCATTCGATTGACGTGTACTGTAATAGAATGCAGAAGAGAAATGACAGATGGTTAGATGTGTAAAGCCATAGATTGATAGTTATCCGTGAGATATATAATTGGCGATTTGCATGTGTAGTTTACTGTACAATGTATATAGCTAGAAAAAAATGACGTGGGGTACCCCCTATTTTTGATAACCAGCAAAGGTAACGCAGGAAGCTGTGAGCTGATATGATCAGGCTGGGAAGATCCACAGATATTGGGCCCCTCCCAGCCTAAAAATACAAGCCCACAGCCGTCTCAGACTTCGAGACATCCATTAGATGCGCCAATTCTGGTGTTTTGCCCTGGCGCGGTGGCAATTAGGGTAATAGTAGTTTGGGTTGATATGAGGTGTGATTTTTTTCAAAAATTACAGCTGGCATCAAGCCCTGGGGTTAGTAATGAAGAGGTGTGTCACCCCCATTACTAATCCAGTAATAAAAAATAAAAACACATACAAAAAAAACTATCCATGGTTCACTAATTTGTGGGGGGAAAAAACCCACGCAGCTTCACAGTAGTCCTGGGAATCCAATGTAGTCCATAAATGGATACCTGAGAAACATGAAATGAGAGAAATAAACACGAGATTGTACCTTGTTGACAAATTTATTTTTAAAATGTTCCAATGAAGCTCTGACGTAGTTCACGTTCCCCGAATCTGGCTCCGATGTCTGTGAATAGTAGTAAAGTTATAGCTACAGTGGGTACGGAAAGTTTTCAGACCCCTTTAAATTTTTCATTCTTTGTTTCAGTGCAGCCATTTGATAAATTCAAAAAAGTTCATTTTATTCAGTCGCCATGACAGCACAACGAGAGAGGGGAATCCGCCCTTCAGGGACAGGAAACCTCAGACATAAAAGGGCGGCCCCTCACTCCGCCGCCAGTTGGTTTCCTGTCCCTGACGGGGAACCTCTTCAGACAGACCCGATGAAGAGGGTTGAAGATTAATGAAGATGTCCCACTTCTGACAGACCGACGCAGGTAGCGGGGGTCCCCTACCTCGGCCTGGTCAGGTTGTGGAAGCACCACACGGCAGGGGTACTGTCGGTGTCGGTGACAGCAGCGAGAAGCGGCCCCTGGTGGTGGCCGACTTCTATTGTGGGCCGCGTGCGCGTACCTGGTGAGTATTCGGGGCCTGCTTGCGGGAGCGCGTCTCCTGATGCGTCCGGGACTCTGTGCACTGCCCGGGGCGGGCGCGTTGATGCCGGGCGGTGCTGCGTCTCCCTACACGTGTCGGCCGGCATCGCCGTAGTCGCAGCCGGAAGTGACGTTTCCGGATGTTGCGGCGCGGCTTAGTGACGCGGCTTAGTGACGCGGTGGGGCATGCGCAGTAGCACCGCCCTGGTCAATGGCGGCGCCCTGTAGTCCGGGTGGTGCTAGATCTCGGCGATGGACGGGGGTGCGGCCCTGGGGAGCGGGCCCTATCAGCGGATAGTACGGACCGCACCACAGGGAGTTCCTGCTGTCCCCCCCATCCGGGGGGTGGTACCATGGGGGTATATTAAGGAGGCTAATAGCGGCTGCAGACTGCTCCTGATCCCTTATTATAATGGATTCGTCAGAGGGAGCTTCGCAGAGAAATCTACAGCAGCAGCAGCAACAATTGCAAGAGTTGGAAGAGCCTCAGGTCGGTTCCCAGCGGCGGTCTAGTGGCAGTAGTCGCGCTGGTGGAGCCAGGGCGGCTCAGAAATCAACCAGATCCTCAGGCCGTAAAGAGACTCAGGCCAAGAAGGACCCCCCGATCACGGTACCATTCGCTGCAGGGATGGGTAAGTGAGCTACGTGAAAGTATGCTTCCTGATTGCTGTCCCTCCTTGTATTCCCTCTCTCCTTGTTAGGGGAGAAAATGTGACTCCAAGTCCAAGCATAGGGAGTGTGCCGTGTGTACAGAGCCACTTCCGGATGGACATAAAAAGAAGCTGTGCAAAGCCTGCATACAGCGTTTAATCGAGGAGGAGGCCCCTGATCTATCGTCTACTCTTAGGGACATGGTTAGACAGGAGGTCAGAGATTCCATGATGTCCAGGTCTCACAAGACAGTTGCCAAAAAGAGGAAGGAAATTTCATCCCCGGTGTCAGATGTGGATTCGGAGTCGGGTGGTGTGAGTTCGGGATCCATTCCGTCATCATCATCCTCAGAGGATATGGAGTCCAGCCGAGCCTGTCTGTCTCTAGATAGGGTTAATCACCTAGTGAAAGCTGTCAACAACACCATGGGGATTGAAGAGACCCAGTCAGAATGTTCTATTCAGGACATCATGTTCAAGGGCATTGACCGCAAAACCCGTAGGGTTTTTCCGGTAGTAGAAAAAAATCAAGTCATTGATTACGAAGGAATGGAAGAAGCCCGAGAGGAAGGGGTCACTTCCACCAGCTTTTAAAAGGAGGTATCCTTTCGAGGAAGAGGCTTCGTCTTCTTGGGACAAGGTCCCGAAACTGGATGCAGCAGTGGCCAAAGCATGCAGGAAATCTTCTCTCCCTTTTGAAGACTTGGGTAACCTGAAGGACCCACTTGATAGGAAGGCTGATGTGTTCCTTAAAGGGACTTGGGAGACATCTGCGGGATCCCTGAGGCCGGCAATTGCGGCCACTTGCACAGCCCGATCATTGATGGTGTGGCTAGGGCACCTGGAGGACCAACTTAAGGATAAGGTTCCTAGAAGTGAGATCCTATCGTCTATGTCTGTAATTCAAGATGCTGCAGCCTTCCTTTCTGATGCGTCAGCGGATTCTGTCAGGCTGGCCGCAAGATCCTCAGCTTTATCCAATGCAGCCCGCAGGGCACTCTGGTTGAAATGTTGGCCTGGAGATTTGCAGGCCAGATCAAAATTATGTGGCATCCCCTGTGAAGGGGTTCATTTGTTTGGTCCAGTGCTAGATGAGCTGCTTGAAAAAGCAGGGGACAGTAAAAAACGGTTCCCTCTATTGAGAAAACCCTTTTATAGGCGGGATTACTACAGAGGAGGATCTTATCGCCGAAGATTTGATAGAGATCCGAATAGAGATTCGACCAGATATAATAGCAGCAGACGAAGAGGTAGAGGATATATGTTCAACTCCTCTCGAGACTCTAAAAAACCCCAATGACTGGCGGGCCAGGTGGGGGGTAGGCTTTTGGCCTTCTACCCAGCCTGGTTGAGGATTACCAATAGTCCGTGGATTCTTAGTATCTTTAAGGAGGGCCTAAAGTTCCAGTTCCATCATATACCTCAGGACAAATTTAAATTAACTGCTATCCGTTCTTCTCCCGCAGATCAATTGGCATTGGAGTCAGAGGTTCATGATCTCCAACATAAGGGGGTGTTGATTAAAGTACCCACGGAAGAACAAGGTAAGGGGTTTTATTCCCCTTTATTCCTGATAAAAAAAAGCCTGATGGGTCATATCGTACCATCATCAATCTTAAAGGCCTGAATGAATTCTTGCTGATCCCATCCTTTAAAATGGAATCTGTGAAAACAGCAATAAAACTTCTTTTTCACGGTTGCTTCATGGTCGTCTTAGATCTGAAAGACGCCTATTACCATGTCCCAATACATGTGAATCATCAGCGCTTTCTCAGGGTGGCGGTTTCTCTTGCCGGCACAGTGGAGCACTTTCAGTATCGGGCACTCCCTTTTGGTGTTGCGGTTGCACCTCGAGTTTTCACTAAGATCATGGTAGAAGTTATGGCACACCTTCACGAACAAAACATACTAATAATTCCCTACCTAGATGATTTATTAATTGTGGGACGTTCAGAGTCACACTGTAAAGACCAGTTGAATAAGGTAATGGCGGCACTACATAACTTAGGATGGGTTGTTAATCTCAAGAAATCGCGTCTTCAACCATTAACATCACAGGAATTTTTGGGTCTTATTATAGATTCGAGTCAGCAGGAATGCCGCCTGCCGGACTCAAAGGTGAATGGTATTCACCGGCTGGTCACCACGGCGATAAATAATCCCGTAATCTCCTTAAGAGAAGCAATGTCACTTTTGGGTTCTCTTACTTCTTGTTTTCCAGCAGTGCTCTGGGCACAGTTTCACTCCAGGTCCTTGCAGTGGGAGGTTCTGCATAATTTTCGAAGGCTGGGCGGTAACCTCGATAGCAAATTTTCTCTATCTATTGAAACCACTGATTCACTAATTTGGTGGACGCACATTCCGAATCTTCGTAGAGGGGTACCCTGGTCAAATCCAATATCGCGTGTGATTACAACTGATGCCAGCCCTACGGGTTGGGGGGCTCATTGGGAAGATGATTGCATTCAGGGGTTATGGTTCCAGTCTGAACAGAACACATCCTCTAATTTTAAGGAATTATTGGCGGTAGAACGGGCTTTGGAAGGTTTCCTTGTACATCTACAGGGTAGACATGTCGGACTACTCTGTGACAACCAGGTGACTGTTGCCTATATTAACCACCAAGGTGGTATGCGATCTAGGTTGTTAATGGACGTTGCGAATCGTATTTTTCAGATGGCCGAGAACCACCTACTCTCCCTTACAGCTCTTCATATAAAGGGAAAACTAAATACCATGGCCGATCATTTAAGCCGCAACGAACTCAAACAAGGGGACTGGTCTCTAAAACTGACTGTCTTCAATCAGATCATACGCTTGTGGGGCTGTCCAGAGATAGATCTCTTTGCCAGTCGAGGAAACAGAAAACTACATCAATTCTGTTCCCCAAGTCCAAGGGACATCCCGTATGCAGTCGACGCTCTCTCAATTTCTTGGAACTTCAGTCTCGCCTATGCCTTTCCTCCTCTAAATCTAATTCCTATAGTTCTGAGGAAAATTCGGGAAGCCAGGGCTCGAGTGATACTGATAGCCCCGTTCTGGCCCAAGAGGTCGTGGTTCCCATGGCTGAGAGACATGTCCATTTCCCAGCCATGGATCCTCCCAGAATTACCAGACCTCCTCTCCCAGGGTCCAATCTTGCATCCACGAGTAGCCAACTTACACCTAACAGCGTGGAATTTGAGAGGTCGCTACTAAAAGGGAAGGGATTTTCTCAAAATCTTATAAATACGCTGCTTAAAAGTAGGAAAACCTCCACCACAAACATCTATGTCAGGGTTTGGAGGAAATTCCTATCGAGTTCTGGGGCACAAATTGATCAAAGACCTGATGTTACTCAAATCTTAGAATTTTTACAGAAGGGCCTAGAGATGGGCTTAGCCACCAGCACTCTCAGAGTTCAGGTTTCAGCTCTGGGGGCGCTATATAATGCTAACTTAGCCAGTAATCACTGGATATCTAGATTCTTTAAGGCGGTTACCAGATCCAGGCCAGTTATTAAACAAAAAATAGTCCCATGGGACCTAAATCTTGTGCAGTCGGCCCTAACACAAGCCCCGTTCGAGCCTATTGATAATGTTCCAATCAAGATCTTATCGGTTAAAACGGCCCTCTTAGTTGCCCTCAAATCCGCGAGGAGGGTTAGTGATCTACAAGCATTGTCTAGACAACCTCCATATATGCAGTTCAGGGAAGATAGAGTGGTCATGAGACCTGATCCCCTTTATCTTCCAAAGGTTGCTTCAAAATTTCATAGGTCCCAGGAGGTGGTCCTACCTTCATTCTGTTCTAATCCCTCTAATGAAAAGGAATATAAATTTCATTGTTTGGACGTACGAAGGTGTCTCCTTAAGTACATTTCAGTAACAGACACTTGGAAAAAAGATCACTCCTTATTTTTATCCTACCAGGGGGTTAGGAAAGGGCTTAGAGTATCAAAAAATACACTAGCTAGATGGATTAGGGAGGCGATATCTCTCGCTTATACCGCAGGTGGCGTGGAAGTTCCGGATGGTATAAAGGCTCATTCCACTCGTGCGGTAGCCACGTCCTGGGCTGAGAGAGCAGAAGTGTCGATTTAAGACATTTGTAAGGCGGCTACATGGTCTTCTCCGTCTACCTTTCTTAAGCACTATAGATTAGATCTAGGTGGCTCCTCCGACCTCACGTTTGGGAGAAGGGTGCTGGAGGCAATAATCCCTCCCTAGTTACTTTTCACTTCTCTGAAAGTCTCTCGTTGTGCTGTCATGGCGACTGAATAAATACGTAAGCTACTTACCTGGTAGCAGTGTTTTTTCAGGAGCCATGACAGCACCCTTATACTCCCCACCCTCTTTTTCTATTGGGATCGGCACCTCCTTTAGTGTAATTCCTAAGTTTATGCACGTGGTGAATTGTACCATATTTTAATATTGTTTATGTGCTACTAACCTAGAAGGTCCTTTCGTTCTCTGTAAACCAACTGGCGGGGGAGTGAGGGGCCGCCCTTTTATGTCTGAGGTTTCCTGTCCCTGAAGGGCGGATTCCCCTCTCTCATTGTGCTGTCATGGCTCCTGAAAAAACACTGCTACCAGGTAAGTAGCGTACGTATTTTTCTCATTAATGTACACTCTGCACCCCTATCTTGACTGAAAACCCCCAGAAATGTAGACATTTTTGCAAATTTATTTAAAAAGAAAAACTGAAGTATCACATGGTCATAAGTATTCAGACCCTTTGCTCAGTAATGAGTAGAAGCACCCTTTTGAGCTAGTACAGCCATGAGTCTTCTTGGGAATGATGCAATAAGTTTTTCACACCTGGATTAGGGGATCCTCTGCCATTCTTCCTTGCAGATCCTCTCCAGTTCCGTCAGGTTGGATGGTGAACGTTGGTGGACAGCCATTTTCAGGTGTCTCCAAAGATGCTCAGTTGGGTTTAGGTCAGGGCTCTGGCTGGGCCAGTCAAGAATGGTCACAGAGTTGTTCTGAAGCCACTCCTTATTTTAGCTGTTTGCTTAGGGTCATTGTCTTATTGGAAGGTGAACCTTCGGCTAAGTCTGAGGTCCAGAGCACTTTGAAAGAGGTTTTCATTCAGGATATCTCTGTACTTCGCCACATTCATGTTTCCTTCAATGACAACTAGTCATCCTGCCCTTGCAGCTGAAAAACACCCCCATAGCATGATGCTGCCACCACCATGTTTCACTGTTGGGATTGTATTGGGCAGATGATGAGCAGTGCCACACATACCGCTTAGACTTTTTTGGTGATAATTCTATCTTCGTCTTATCAGACCAAAGAATCTTATTTCTCATAGTCTGGAGTTCTTCATGTGTTTGATTTAGTAAACTCTATGCAGGCTTTCATATGTCTTGCACTAAGGAGAGGCTTCCGTCGGGCCACTCTGCCATTAAGGCCCGACTGGTGGAGGGTTGCAGTGATAGCTGACTTTATGGAACTTTCTCCCATCTCCCTACTGCATCTCTGGAGCTCAGCCACAGTGATCTTGGGGTTCTTCTTTACCTCTCTCACCAAGGCTCTCCCCCCCCCCCCCCCCCCCCCCCCAAAATTGCACAGTTTGGCTGGACGGCCAGGTCTAGGAAGACTTCTGATGGTCCCAAACTTCTTCCATTTAAGGATTATGGTGGCCAATGTGCTCGTAGGAACCTTGAGTACTGCAGAAATTCTGTTGTAACCTTGGCCAGATCTGTGCCTTGCCACAATTCTGTCTCTGAGCTCCTTGGCCAGTTCCTTTGACCTCATGATTCTCATTTGGTCTGACATGCACTGTGAGCTGTGAGGTCTTATATAGACAGGTGTTTGCCTTTCCAAATCAAGTCCTATCAGTTTAGTTAAACACAGCTGGCCTCCAATGAAGGAGTAGAACCATCTCAAGGAGGATCACAAGGAAATGGACAGCATGTGACTTAAATATGAGTGTCTGAGCAAAGTGTCTGAATACTTATGACCTTGTGATATTTAGTTTATTAAAGTTTTTCTTTAATAAATATGCAAAAATGTCTACTTTTTTTTTTTTGTCAAGATGGGGTGCAGAGTGTACATTAATGAGAAAAAAATGAACTTTTTGGAATTTACCAAATGGCTGCAATGAACAAAGAATGAAAAATTTAAAGGGGTCTGAATACTTTCTGTACCCTCTGTATTCACAGGTGTCACCGGGTAATGACGACAACGATTCTCACTGTCACTGGGTCTTGCTGAGCGCAACGAGATCCATCAGCTCTGAATGTTCAAGAAAGACCAACCACCAGAGCTCTAGATAAACCATGAAAATCCGGACAAGATAATATAGTACAAGATACAGTATATATCTTTAATAGCAACAGTAATATTTAAAATGAAAAGTGTGCACGTATCAGGACATTTAATACAAACATTATACATGAAAAATAATATAAAAACAATTGTAATGAATAGTGGACCTACAGGATAGAAATGAATGGCCTCCTAGTTAGGATATTCGGGATCTCCAAAATTTCTTTAAGTGAAACAAACCTTAATAAAAAAAACTTTTAATCAATTGTTGAATCCCATTGAAAGTGTACTAAGGTAAAATTAAATAAATAATATAATAACCTTGGCAAATGCCAACGTGCAGCAGTGTCACATAATAAACGCCCAAACCTCCATGTGATCTTTTTAAAGTGCATTGTGCATAGTGCAAAAAATAAATAATGGAGATCAATACCTTGAGGTGCCACCTGGTCCTAGAGACGCACACACCCCGACATGCATTTCTGAACGAGGTTCCGTCTTCCCTGAAGGTTATTATATTATTTATTTAATTTTACCTTCGTACACTTTCAATGGGATTCAACAATTGATTCAAAGTTTTTTTTATTAAGTTTTACTTGGGTTTGTTTCACTTAAAGAAATTTTGGAGATCCATAATATCCTAACTAGGAGGCCATTCATTTCTATCCTGTAGGTCCACTATTAATTACAATTGTTTTTATATTATTCTTTATATATAATGTTTGTATTAAATGTCCTGATACGTGCACACATTTCATTTTAAATATTACTGTTGCTATTAAATAAAGATATACCGTATATACTCGAGTATAAGCCGAGATTTTCAGCCCATTTTTTAAGGCTGAAAGTGCTCCTCTCGGCTTATACTAGAGTCATTGTCCCAGGGGGTTGGCGAGGGAGGGGGAGCGGCGGCTGTGACATACTCACCTGCTCCTGGCATGGTCCCTGCATCTCCGATCTCCGGCGGGCACTGACAGCTTCTTCCAGCGTTGAGCGGTCACATGGTACCGCTCATTCCAGTAATAAATATGGACCCGACTCCACTCCCATAGGGGGTGGAGCCGCATATTCATTACTGTAATGAGCGGTAACGGCGACCTCTCAACGCTGGAAGAAGCTGTCAGCGTCCAGAGATGCAGGGACCGTGCGAGGAGCAGGTGAGTATAATGGGGAGGGGGAGCACTGCTCGATATTTACCTTTCCTCTTTCCGGGCGCAGCTGTGTCTTCCGCGTCCTCTGCTGTGACGCTCAGGTCAGAGGGCGCAATGACGTGGTTAGTCCGTGCCCTCTACCTGAACGTTAGTGCAGAGGACGCGGAAGACACAGTGGCGCCGGAACGAGGACTGGCGAGTATTGCAAGTGTCAGGGGCCTGAGCGACGAGAGGCGAGTGTCTTTTTTTTTTTTTTTATCGCAGCAACCGCATATGGGGCAAATATCTCTATGGAGCATCTTATGGGGCCATATTCAACGTTTGTGCAGCATTATATGGGGCAAATATGTATATGGAGCATCTTATGGGGCCGTATTCAACATTTGTGCAGCATTATATGAGGCAAATATCTATATGGAGCATCTTATGGGGCCATATTCAACGTTTGTGCAGCATTATATGGGGCAAATATCTCTATGGAGAATTTTATGGGGCCATATTCAACGTCTGCAGCATTATATGGGGGCAAATATCTCTATGGAGCATCTTATGAGGCCATAATCAACATTTGTGCAGCATTATATTGGGCAAACGTTTTGTATGGAGCATCTTGTGGGGCCCTTATTAACCTTTATGCAGCATTATATGGGGCATATTTTAGTATGGAGCATCTTATGGGGCCCATCATGAACTGTATAGAGCATCTTATGGGGCCCATCAGGAACTGTATGGAGCATTATATGGGGCGTATTTTGTATGGAGCATCTTATGGGGCCCATCATGAACTGTATAGAGCATCTTATGGGGCCCATCAGGAACTGTATGGAGCATTATATGGGGCGTATTTTGTATGGAGCATCTTATGGGGCCCATCATGAACTGTTTGGAGTATTATATGGGGCTCCTGATTTAATATGGATATTCAAAAACACTTAACATACTGATATCTCAATTAATTTTACTTTTATTGGTACCTATTTTTATTTTTGAAATTTACCGGTAGCTGCTGCATTTTCCACCCTAGGCTCATACTGGAATCACTAAGTTGTCCCAGTTTTTTGTGGCAAAATTAGGGGGTCGGCTTATACTTGGGTCGGCTTATACTCGAGTATATACAGTATATCTTGTACTATATTATCTTAAACACCAAACAAATGTCCCAGATATCAGTAGAAAGGACCAAAAAACTCCAAATAGCATAATCACAACATTAGGTGGGAATACACACGCCAAAACTGAGTATAATCCAAAAATATTAATTTTATTGCACAGAAATAATGACTAAATAACAGACACAATAAAAAAGAACCACTGGAAACCAATATACAGGACACAAAATGACCAGCACACTGAGCCAATAATAGCGATAAGGATAAGTAGAAATTCAATGCCCCATGGATTAATAATAGAATAGAGCTAAACTAACTGTCAAATGCAAATGTTTTGCAGCTAGGAAATCACATAATTTGAAAAAAGTGCACAGTGCATAAAGCGTAAAGGGCCTAAACAGACCATATGAGCACAAAATCAAACTGAAAATGACGGCATGATATACTTACTAAATGAAAGAAGGCTGAGTGCTGGCAACAAATTGGTCCCTGCCGTAAAGGGTCTGTTTAGTGATGTTTTTGGGCCTGTCTCTGGGCAACACGGGATTGAGATCTGGAGACTGGCTAGGTCACTCCAGGACCTTCATATGCTTCTTACGATGCCACTCCTTCGTTGCCCTGGTGGTGTACTTGGGATCATTATCATGCTGAAAGACCCATCCAAGTTTCATCTTCGATGCCATTGCTGATGGAAGGCTGTTTGCACTCAAAATCTCACGATACATGGCCCCATTAATTCTTTCTTGTACATGGATCAGTCGTCCTGGTCCCTTTGCAGAGAAACAGCCCCAAAACATGATGTTGCCATCTCAATGCTTCACAGTAGATATGGTGTTCTTTGGATGCAACTCAGCATTCTGTCTCCTCCAAACACGACGAGTTTTGTTTCTACCAAACAGTTCTACTTTGGTTTCATCAGACCATATGACATTCTCTCAATACTCTTCTGGATAATCCAAATGCTCTGTAGCAAACTTCAGACGGGCCCAGACATGTACTGGCTTAAGCAGGGGGATACGTCTGGCACTGCAGGATCTGAGTCCCTGGCGGTGTAGTGTATTACTGATGGCAGCCTTTGTTACAGTGGTCCCAGCTCTATACAGGTAATTCACTAGGTCCCCCTGTGTGGTCCTGGGATTTTTGCTCACCGTTCTTGTGGTCATCTTGATCCCACGGGATGAGATCTTGCGTGGAGCCCCAGATGGAGGGAGATTATCTGTGGTCTTGTATGTCTTCCATTTTCTTATTATTGCTCCCACAGTTGATTTCATCACTGTAAGCTACAATTTTGTTTCTGGTGTCCTTCGACAGCCCTTTGGTCTTCACCATACTGGAGTTTGGAGTATTACTGTTTGAGGTTGTGGGCAGGTGTCTTTTATACTGATAACAAGTTCAAACAGGTGGATGACAGAGGAGCCTCTTAAAGAAGAAGTTACAGGTCTATGAGAGCCAGAAATCTTGCGTGTTTTTAGGTGACCAAATACTTATTTTCCACCATAATTTGCAAAATAAATCTTGCCAAATCAGACAAGGTGATTTTCTGGATTTGTTTTCTCATTTTGACTCTCATATTTGTGGTCTAGCTATGATGTCAATTACAGGCCTCTCATCTTTTTAAGTGGGAGAACTTGAACAATTGGTGGCTGACTAAATACTTTTGTCCCCACTGTATCCATTTCTGGACTACAACAGATTCAGTGGATTACGGCTGACCTGCGTGGGATTTTTTTTCAATACATTGTTGAACGAGGGGGAGTCTTTATTCTTTATAAAGTTATTTTTTATGTGTGAGATTTTACTTTTAATTACTGTATTAGTAACACCTCTCCATTAGTAACCCCAAGGCTTGATGGCAGCTGTGATTTTTGACAAATCACAGCTGTGATCAACCCCAACTATCATTACCGCGATTGCCACCGCACCAGGGCAATCTGGAAGAGCTTTGCAAAGCACCAGAAATGGTGCATCTAATGTCATGCGCCACTTCTGGGGCGGCCGCGGACTGGTATTTTTAGGCTGGGAAGGGCCCAATAATCATGGATCTTCCCAGCCTGATATTATCAGCCCACCGCTGTCTGCTTTACATTGGCTGGTCATCAAAAATAGGGGAGGCCCCACTTTGTTTTTTTTTTTTTTTTTTAAATTTATTAGCTAAATACAAGTTCAGTTAACTTCACACGCACGGCGTGAACTTTATATCTCAAGGATATCTATTTATCTATCTATATACACCTGTATCTATTTATATTTTTGCACATATAACTCCTAAACATATGTAATTTATATTCTATTCCCGTACATGTCACACGGACGTCACACCATCGTCATCCGTGTGCACGTGTTTTTTTTTTTTATTGACCTTAAAAAAAAATTAACATATCTACGAGTTTGTCCCACTGTCCATATGAAATAATGAATATGTGCGCTGCCCCATAGATTATAATGGGTGTGCGTGTCTACATGTTCGGTACCTGTGAAAATGTACGTGGGAAGGGGGCTTAGACAGATTAACAGATTTGCTATTTGTTGTTTTGGCTGTTCATAGGAATGTTGCGTTTGCTTCTTCTGTCACATGAAAGACTGCAGAAATTTAGCAATGTATTGAAATAATTGGAACCATGTGTCCGCTATATTCCAATATCATTAAAATAAGATTATATTGGTCCCAATCACACCCTGTACTCAAAACCTTTTTACGCCTTATTTATTTTTTTTTTTATTCAGACACAATTAACACGAACGACTAGTGATGAGCGAACGTGTTAGGATAAGGTGTTAATCAGAGCATGCTTGGGTGCTAACTCAGCTGTTTGACAGCTGCAACACATGCAGGGACTGCCTAACAAACAGGACATGCAGCTACAGTTACTCAAACATATTATTCGAGCACGCCGAAGACACTCAGTTAGCACCAGCGTTTGCTCGGATAACACCTTATCGGCCGAGCATGTTCGCTCATCACTAACAACTATGGTTTTACGCATCCAGCATTCACAGTCCAGGTATGGACTTTGATGCACAGACCCGCCACAGGGCTCCGGACTAGAACTACGCTACAGCCTAATAAGCTCATATAAGGTTACGTTTGGTTCAGAAAACATACTACCTGTACTTACTCTGACTGTGTATATTGCAAATGTATAGCCGGCCTCCATTTTATCATGACCTAGCGTTCCTTTCTTCCATGTCTGTGCCAGACTATCTTTTTAATATATTTTGCTTGTTTTGTGTCTCTAGGACAACCGTTATCAAGTGCGCTGGAGAATACATTATTTTACCCTCCTCCAAGAATAACTTTGAAGTTAAAAATGCCAAAACCCACAGTTGCAGACTGTAAAAACAGTTCAGTGAAAACTGGGAAACGCTCAGGCCTTCTTAATAAGAAAAGTAGATCACATCATGGCCGGGAACTGCAGAAATCTTCGGAGGTCCTCACTAAACACTACTCGCACTTTGCCTCTGAACAAAGAAGGAATGGATTACTAGAGAGTAGAAATCCCCGGATTGAAATTCAGGAACCAGTGACTCAGCAAACATCACGATATAGGAGCTCAGGTAAACCATTGTCTCTACAAGCTGTAATCCATGGACACTCTTCAAATGGAAGTGGGAAAGTTCAGCATGAACATCTCAAGTCAAGCAAGTCTAATGGGATCTTACGTTCTAGTGCCGACAGAATCCAAAGGGAGAGCTTAAGCCAAACATCTCATGAGCAGGAATCTTTAATCACAACACATCTGCCCAATCCGGGCAATTTTAGGAAGTCCAAGATTGAGCATTATAGTCGATCAATCAAAGAAACCACAAATAGCTTGGTAAGGACCACAGAAGATCAGCGAAGCTGTGAAAAAACACAAAAAAGGCAGCCTGCGAGAGAGCGAATGTGGAGCAAACAGATTGTCGAATGTCAGTCTTCTGGGACTCCGTATCAGGACAATGATGGCTATTGTCCGGACTTAGAATTAAGTGACTCCGAAGCTGAAAGTGATGAAAATAAGGACCACATGCGACTGAGGAGAGGCAGTTCAAGTCGGGAAAGCCCTAATAGAGACTCTAATAGAAACAGTCGTAACAGAAGCAAAAAGAGTGTGATTCCACACAGTTCAGGACAGAGGTGATGGTTCATGACTCCTCTCAATCCTGTTTATTTTATGCTTGTGCATATTGAAATGCCAAAAAAAGTCTACATTTCCAAAAATCCAGTAATAAATGGGAATTATTTTCTTCAATGCTGGGTTTTTAGCCGCAATGCCATTCTTAGAATGGGAAGTAGAGATGAGCGAATCTTTTGAAATGTGAATTCCCCAGCTTTGTCAAATTTTGGCAAAAAAAATTGAGTTGCAATGAATCTGAAAACTCATGTGAACCTACTGAGATCTCTATCAAACACTTTTTTCAAGCTATTTAAAGCAAATACAGCCTTTGCAATGTCCAAGTGACCTCAACACATATGGTTATGGCTAACGGATGGTAGTTGTTTATCACTGATCTCCTGTCACACACTATCTGTTATGATTATTCAGTGTTTTAAAGCTTTCCCACCTTATAACTAGTGCTAAGCTGTGGGCGGTGAGTTCTCACTATTCTGATTCACTACTAAATATCTGCATTCCTTGCCTCAGCTTTTATACAGGATATCATATTCCCTTCTGATTTGCTGTATTATACGCTATGACGAGATGGTTGCAAAGCATCATTAGGCCGCCTGCTTGGCATCTCCTGAGGCCATATAAGCCTTCTCAAGCTCACACAATCTTACGCTTTGTGAACAAGTGGTGTTTTGCATTTTTTGGTGCGGTGGGGCACAGTTTGCACAAGTCAGATAGCAAATTTTTCAAATTCGCTGGGTCCAACAAATTTTCTGAAAATTTTACATGAATTTGATTTGCATCTAATCAATTCGCTCATCTCTAATCTGAAGTCAATAATACTCTAGAAGAATGCACAAGTGGCAGCATTGCGTTTTGTCAAGTACAACCGGAAGTAATATGCACAATGACATTTTTATATTGTTTGTAACACAAATTTTTTTTTAATATAAAATGCGAACAAATTTAATTAATTTATGTGGAGACAAAGCTCTGTAACATAGTTTAATATGCTTTTAAATATCTTTCCTAACAAGTGAAAGTCTTACATTGTGTAAATACTTTGTTTTAAAGGCAGTATACAGGAATCGCTGGCTGTGCAATGCATTTAATGTACATTTTTGCCTGTATAACGGCGAGATGCCAATGCGTGAATATTGTTTACAAAGAGAAATGGTAGATTTACATGATTTATCATCATTCTGTTTCAGTCACACTGAAAAAATAAGCTGAGCATGGGGCATATGCATGAAGAATCATTTAGATGATCTGCAGAATTTATCCATGGCAGCTTGGGAAATTAGCACTGAGAATTTACAACAAAACGCACTACTTTCAGTCTACCCAAACAGGCCTTTCCAAGCTGGTGCAATACGTACAATGTGTGAACTCAGTCAATAGTTATATAGCTTTGTTTTTTGTTTTGTTTTTTTATTATGGGGCCTAAACTGTCCATTTATGGGGAACACTATATTTTAAAATTGGCAACATTAGTATAATTAGATCACTGCTGTATTGATTGCAGATGAGCAAATATTTTAGTGGAATTGATTTCTACTTAAATATTACAAAAAATGGTGCCAGCTGTCTGCCATTTATCTCAACCATAAAGTGTCATTGAGCGGTTTAACAAAAAAAACTATACTATCTATACTCGCCTTAGCGCTCTCCTCTAGCACCTGCTTTCCTCACGGTCACCTGTAAGTTCTTGTTTCATCCTGTTACCTCCACCGAGCACTGAATCCTCTGGCCTCTCCGGGACGGTTTTGTGCATGCATCTGCCAAGTCACAGTGCATGCCATGACCTTGCACGCACTTGCACAGAACAGTACCAGATCTCATCAGCGTGGAGAATCCTGGAGATTCGGGACTTGCAGTGGGGATTAGAAGATGTGCCAAGGACTGGACAGGTGACAGTGAGGAGTGGAGAGTTATCAGTGAGGAGAGTATAAAAATGTATTAATTTATATTCAAGGTTTATTATGCGCATGAGTATGGAGAAACCACAGAGCATAAAAAGGAACATTCAATATGCTGATCTGCTCATCTCTGGAATTGGTCATCAAGTTTTAGGCTCAATTCCTTGTAAATCATGGTCCGTACCTGGATCTCACCTGTAACTCAGCTTATTTATGCCAATGAGGAAGTTGGCTCAGATTAGAGAGACCCACTGTTGGCACTGGGTATTGTGGTCCGTGTTCGATGGGCATAAACATTTTTGGATATCGTACTGTGCAAAAGATTTAGGCAGGTATGGGGAAACATGCTGCAATGTAAGAATGCTTTAAAAACTAAACCAACAAAAGAAAAATCGAAATCATATCAGTATTTGTTGTGACCGCCCTTTGCCTTAAAAACCGCATCAAAGCATCAATTTTTCTAGGTACATTTGCACATCCTTTTTTTAAAGGAACTACCGTATGTAAGGAGAATGTTCCAAACATCTTGGAGAATTAACCACAAATCTTCTGTGGATGTAGACTTTTACCAGTTCTTCTCTCTTTGTGTAATCGCAGACAGATTCCATGATGATATCAGGGCCCTTTTGGGGCCATATCATAGTTTCCAGGTTTCCTTGTTTTTGATGCTGAAGATAGTTCCTAATGACATTGGCTGTATGTTTAAAGTCATGAGCTCCAAATTTATTTTGCAGCAGGACTATCAGTCCTCTCCCTGATGGTATCGCTTGATGGAACTTTGCAAATGCCCGTCATGCCAAACTTTTGCACAGTACTGTATTTTATAAGCGGAGTTTAGTAAGGCTGGTGTTGCCTGCTGGTGTAAGATACAATAATTGTGTTAGGAAGGGAACGCCTCTTAATAAATGTGCCACATCTTGGGCTGAGCATGCATGCGCCACAGAATCCGGTCTACACCGACATCTTTTACATTTTAAATACGCATTTCCATATAAATAGAAGCTGGCCATAGTACATACGTTTTTCTCCTGCCTCAAAGTACATTGTTACATGTGATGCATGATGTGTGATCTGTCACGTATGCGCTTTTACATGATTCTGTGCTGTCCTGCAGTTTACTATGACATTTTTTAAGGAACGATTAAAATTGTGTTTAATAGCACTCTTTGTAGATAAGAGAGATCACATTCAGTTATCACAAAAACAATCTTAACAGGGTTGTAATTTTGAGGCTGCGACATTGCCAGAAAAATATTTTATTTATATAAATGCATTTCTGATTTTTATTTAACTCCGACAAATTCATTTTGTGAGCATACAATTCATAACCATAGAGCCCTAGCCTAAGAAGTTTTTGGATCCATAGTCATAACATTGCTACAATAGAGTTTTGATTACTTGCGACACCAGCTTAACTCTTTATCTACATGTACCATTTTAGGGGGAAAACAAGTCCTAATGTAGGTTTATTCATCGCTGCCAATTTTTGCAACCAATTAATGTGTTATACAAATATCAGTATTAGTATATGTACTCTGTGCAGATTTAACACTAGGCATATCAGGTTTCATGTTTCAAAACAATTGCTTGGGAAAAAGTGCCCTCCTCAATAGTTGGTGTTTAGTTGTGACAAGACCACGGTTTCTCTGAGACCTTTTTGATGCATGACTCCAAATGTATACGTATGGATTGATAAAACCGTTGGTGGAGCTTTCCAGACAACAGAGAAATTGACATTCTAAAGTCAAGAATGATGTCACTTACATTTGTGGACCAGAGACCTCTCTTAGGTTTTTAGTTTGTAAGTTCAACGGCAAATGCTATAAAATAACATCTTACAAACATTTACTTGTCCTAATTTAACATTTATCCACTGAATACAATCTATGCATTTTACTACCAATAATTACTGTAACTTATTTATTTAAGATTGTTTTATGTTTCTTCCTACACAGTGCAAAATACTAGTTACGGTAACTTTTTTCTGGAAACAGCAAATTTATATCAGTCTTGACTTAATCGATTGCTCCAACTAGATAGAATCTTTCCTTAATAAGCCTATATTTGGCTTTCAATTGATGCCAGGATATAAGCACTGGGTGCAGAGTTTGGTGGGAGTGATGGTTCTTGTTTAGTCGGGGAGAAGATGCAGTTTTATCTTATTGCTGTCTGTGGGATAGAGAGCTCATTACTTTCATCTCTTCACTTGTACCTCCACTTGATAGATTTAGGGTTTTTGTTTTCTCTGAAGGTGCTTAGACACATTAGACTAAGGGCTCACACTCACTGGCGTAAATAAAATCGCTCCGATATTGATCTAGAAAAGTAGGATGAGGAAACGGATACCATACGGATGGTCTGTGTGCTGTCCGTTTTCTTTCTCACACCTCTTGATTTGTATTTGCCACTCGCAGCATGCGGCAATTTTTTTTTTCTCATCCAGATTCCAGCTGAGAAGAAAACAGCAGATCAGCACTAACTCATTGAATAACATTGGCACAAGTGCAATACGATTTTTTTTTTTTATCGTATTGCACGGGTCCGATTTAAACGCAGATAAATATGAGCCCTTAGGGTAATGAAACTGGACAATTTTCTAACTGTACTGAATATTTGTTGAAAGTGAACAAAGAACATCAGCCTACTCATTGTGACAGTCATTGTCTGGAACAAAGTCAGACACCATTTAAAAAAAAATTCCAATACGTGCATTAAAAATCTCTTGGTAGGAAACTTCTTTTCTTCCCTTGATCAGATCAATCATGCTTTGTCTTCATTGCAAATGTATGGCCAGTTAAAACAACCGTAAGTGCCAAATGTCTACGGCGCTCAGGGTGAAATGACACTTCAGCATACAGTCAGTCTGGTGATGGTTGCTTAACCTTCAGTCTACTTATGTCTAATTTGTAGGGCCATCTTAAGGGTTCGACCACACTGGTGTATAACACAGCCAAGTGCTATGTGATGTTTTATCGGACAGCACTCGACTGAATGTTATACCATATGCTAGTGCAGATTTGCGATTTTCTCATCCCAAAAACAATCGGAGCATGCTGCTTGTGGCTCTGATATTTGGATCACCCACAGCCATACAAGTCTATGGGTGTGTGAAACATTGGACTGCACTTGGCATGTGAGTGCAGTCCAATGTACTGTACGTGAACGTTAACAACTTAATTTCTCCATCTTCTCCATTGTCTATCTTCTCAACTGCCGATCCCAGCCCCCTCTTCCGTTAGTGATACATATTAGCTTTCTCCACTTCTGAGAAAACAATCTCATAAACAAGAAAATAACTACTCGTACAAGGGTATGGGAGATCATGTCAGTCATGTTTGCATCACTTCATTGGGCCAGAGATGGGCATTCTTTTTCAATATTAAAAAAGGGGATATTCATAAAACAGTATAAGGCCATGTTCACACTTTGCGGTGTGCTCTGCAGGTTTATCCCGCAGCGGAATTGATAAATCTGCAGGGCAAAACCGCTGCGGTTATCCCTGCAGATTTATCGCGGTTTGTTCCGCGGTTTCCGCTGCGGGATTACTCCTGTACTATTGATGCTGCATATGCAGCAATATGCAGCATCAATAGTAATGGTAAAAATAATAAAAATTGGTTATACTCACCCTCCGATGTCCGGATCTCCTGGGTGCTGCACCCGGCGCTCCGGTTCCAAAGATACTGTGCCGAGAAGGACCTTCGTGACATCACGGTCATGTGACCACGGCGTCATCACGGTCATGTGACCGCGACGTCACCGCAGGTCCTGCTCGCACAGCAAACCGAAGACCGGACGGCCGCGTGCAGCGCTGAAAGGTGAGTATAGCATCATTTTTTATTTTAATTCTTTTTTTTTTTACACTATTTATGGTTCCCAGGGCCTGGAGGAGAATCTCCTCTCCTCCACCCCGGGTACCACCCGCACATTAACCGCTTACTTCCCGCAACGTGGGCACAGCCCCATGCGGGAAGTAAGCGGTTCAATGCATTCCTATGGGTGCAGAATCGCAGCGATTCTGCACAAAGAAGTGACATGCTGCGGGTTTTAAACCGCTGCGTTTCGGCGCGTTTTTTCCCGCAGCATGTGCACAGCGGTTTGCGGTTTCCATAGGGTTTACATGTAAATGTAAACGCTATGGAAACTGCTGCGGACGCGCAGCATCAAAATCGCCGCGGATCCGCGGTAAAAACTGCAAAGTGTGAACATGGCCTAAGATCGCTAACCAGATGCAGTGGAGCAATCCCCGACTCATTGAAACCATAAGGCCTCTTGTTTCGCAATTATATGTCCAATGATGAATACCTTTCTTCATTGAAATAAGCCATATAACGTTGGTTTTATTTGTGTATGGTATAAGTTTAAAAAATTGACCTGAATCCTTTTTCAGTAAGTGTTAAATCGAATGTAAACCAGAAAATGAACGTTTTGTTAAATAGGTTTTTATGTTAAATATATTTATTAATATCTGTTTTATATAGTGAAATAAAGAAAATCTTGCTATTTTCACTCTGATCTTTAATATCAATACTAGACTCATCCTTCCTATTCATTCAGTAGCCACATGGACATAAGCTGCAGTAGACTGGCTCTGATGCATTGACTGCTACACTACTGTGTATAGAGGCGTTATGCCATTGTGATCCTGCCTATAATGATGATGATGACAGCAGGAACAGGAAGTGTGAATCTAGTATTAGACTTGGAAAAGAAAAAAGGATCCAAGTAGCTGTGTGAATAAAAGTACAAATCTTTATGCGGTTTATAAAGGAGAGTTGCCAAGTCAGTTAAAAGGCCATGTTCATTCTGATATGTTGCTGGCCGATTATATTGAGTTAAAAATTATATATTTGAAATAAAAACTTTAACATAGAAACCTTATTTATACAAGGTATTTATTACAAATCCACTTTTAAAACACTGACTTAATTTTAATTGAAATGGCTGTCCCAGAATTTTTTTTTACCATTTCAGACTTGACATGATTCTGATAGGATTCAGCTGGCAGTCTGTGGAGATGATGCTCTAATGGGAATTTTAGTATCTGAGTGCCCTAACTTGCCGTAATTCCTGTGTTCTCCTCAGTGCATTGCTGACTATTCACTAAATCGATAAATGTACTGGCAGCTAGACCACCACCGAACAGAACTGTGTGTAGTGCAGCAATGGGGCTCATTCAGACTTTCCTGCATATCTGTCGGAGATCGGACTGCAATACACGGACTGAGCACAGCTCTTCCCTCTGCAGCTTATTCGGTAAGCGCTATAGCTTGCCGAATAAGCAGGGACCCAAACAAATTCGCTCAACTTTACACTAACAAGTCCGTATATGAGCTGTCCGATCTCGGACCGATGTGCACAGACATCTGAATGAGCCCTTATTTGGGACTACCACTATGTTAGTGCTTTATAAATGGAAAGTAACCCAATACAGTAGTCCCAAAATACAATAATAATTGATTTATAGATTATGGTTTAATCCAAACTTAGATCTTCCGACAGTATTACATTGGTGCTAAGCTATTGCTGTCTCTTGAAAACTGAGAATACAAACTGGTCAATAACTAGTATAGCCAACATATGAAGGAGCATAATAAAATGGTTTTCTCATCTGCAGATCTGTTTTTTCCTGATAGATTTGTAAATCCTCATTTCTTTTTTTTTTTCGTTTGTCTTTAAATCTATATAAATATGTATATATTCAATTTTCAAAAAAAGGGACTGAGCCTTTTCTGATGTCTCTGATGTTTTACAAGTACTTTTTCATTAAATTATGTATTTGCCAACGTGATATTGTCTGATTTCTTTGATGTACATGTTTTTTTTTTTCATTCCAGTTAACTGATGTAGCAAAACTGTTGTTAAAATCATGTTTGAACCATTTAATTCATAATCTTCAGATCTCCTGTAATCCGTAACCATTTTGGATCATAAAAGTAGTTGGGAATTAGGAAAACTTTTCTATTGTGAAAGCTTCCCTTTTTTCTTAATTTGAACATATTCCTACAGGTGTAGCCATGGTTAACAGAACAGAAAAGTGCAATCTGCACCTAACTTAAGATCAGTCAATGACTTTTGCAATGTTGATGGCTTATTTGTGTAGTTCAGTTTGGCTACATATTTAATTATACCACAGATACAGCCATGAAGGTAAACCTTTTAAAGGGGTTGTCCACTGCTCAGTCAACCCTTTTCTCAGTCTCTACATTTCCCTTATAAAGTAACAGCTATACTCGTTTGCTGTGCTAGCACTGTTCCAGCAGTGTCGGCACTGGTTCTCCTGGGGCTCGCATGACATAATGCCACGTGATCCCTGCAGCTGATCATCTGCCGCTTCACTCTTCCCTCCTTCAGACAAATCAGACATCTGGAGGAAATGAAAGCAGCTGCAGCTCTCCCTCCAGATGTCTGTTATGTCTGAAGAAGGGGGCAATGAAGTGGCCGCAGGAATCGCGTGATAAAATGTCATGCAAGCCCTGGGAGAGCCAGAGCCAATGGAAAGGTAAGTGCCCCAAAGGTGAGTATAGGTGTTATTATTTTAGGAGGGGAACATAATGATTGAGAAAGGTATCTGAGTAGTGGACAACCACTTTAAGATTTCATTTCCATACAAGTTTTGGTAACCTTTTGAGTATAATAAAATTACCTTCTATAGATTCTTTGGACATTCTAGATTTGGAAATAAAATGAACATATACCCTGCTATAATTAAAAAGCATTAGTTCATATAAATAACATGCGGTACTTAGTAAACACCATTTTTCATGAAAAAAAAAACATAAAAGCCATTCCACCAGTGCCAAGGTGTACCCTGTAAGGACGGCCCTAACCTCTAGTATTAAAAGGAATCCGTCACCAAATTTGACCTACAGTTGAAACTAAAAGTTTACAAACACTATATAAAAAGACACAAATGCATGTTTTTCCTCAATATCTGACATGAAATCAGAATAAACCTTTCCTGTTTTAGCAACAAACAGTAAGGTTGCACCATAATATACAAGGAAGGATTACTCTAGAACACTGAAACTGTATTGCAGCCGTGGGTTTTTTTGGTGGGTGCCTATTCACACTAGTTTAGATGTGCTGGTCCTTTTCTTCTATTGAATATAGTTTTGGACATGTGCACCCCCACTCCCATTAGCCACAGGTGATTTTAAGCAGATTAGCTGGTCCATTCCTGCCCCATAAATTGTAGGCTTTTTTGCCCAGGAGAGGTGACTTATCAGGACAGGGACTTGATTTACAAAAGACGCCTTGACATGGCAAATATATTGGTCAATCTATGCGCGAAGTACCTTCCTTTTTTCATAGCAATTTTGCAGATAAATATTTTGTGTACATTATATAGCGCTTTTTCCTATGGCAGCAATGCAGTTTCAATGTTCTATAGAGTAATCCTTCCTTGTATATTATGGTGCAACCTTACTATTTGTTGCTTACAGTTGTGGCCAAAAGTATTGACACCCCTGCAATTCTGTCAAATAATACTCCGTTTCTTCCTGAAAATTATTGCAAAAACAAATTCTTTGTTATTATTATCTTCATTTAATTTGTCTTAAATGAAAAAAACACAAAAAGAATTGTCCTAAAGCCAAATTGGATATAATTCCACACCAAACATAAAAAAGTGGGTGGACAAAAGTATTGGCACTGTTCGAAAAATCATGTGATGCTTCTCTAATTTGTGAAATTAACAGCACCTGTAACTTAAGGTACCGTCACATTAAGCAATATAGACAACTATGCCGATCGCTGCAGCGTCGCTGTTTCGTCGTTGTGTGGTCGCTGGAGAGCTGTCACACAGACAGCTCTCCAGCGACCAACGATGCCGAAGTCCCCGGGTAACCAGGGTAAACATCGGGTTACTAAGCGCAGGGCCGCGCTTAGTAACCCGATGTTTACCCTGGTTACCAGTGTAAATGTAAAAAAAAAAAACACACTACATACTCATATTCTGGTCTCTGTCACGTTCCCCGGCGTCCGCTTCCCTGCACTGTGTAAGCGCCGGCCCTAAAGCAGAGCAGTGACGTCACCGCTGTGCTCTGCTTTACGGCCGGCCGGCGCTGACACAGTGCAGGGAAGCGGGCGCCGGGGGACGCGACAGACACCGGAATGTAAGTATGTATTGTTTGGGGTTTTTTACATTTACAATGGTAACCAGGGTAAATATCGGGTTACTAAGCACGGCCCTGCGCTTAGTAACCCGATGTTTACCCTGGTTACCAGTGAAGACATCGCTGAATCCGCGTCACACACACCGATTCAGCGATGTCAGCGGGTGATCCAGCGACGAAATAAGGTGCTGGCCTTCTAGCTCCAACCAACGATGTCACAGCAGGATCCTGATCGCTGCTGCGTGTCAAACAACGATATCGCTATCCAGGACGCTGCAACATCACGGATCGCTATCGTTATCGTTGTTAAGTTGTTCAGTGTGAAGGTACCTTTACCTGTGGCACCTAACAGGTGCTGGCAATAACTAAATCACACTTGCAGCCAGTTGACGTGGATTAAAGTTGACTCAACCTGTGTCCTTGTGTGTACCACATTGAGCATGGAGAAAAGAAAGAAGACCAAAGAACTGTCTGAGGACTTGAGAAACCAAATTGTGAGGAAGCATGAGCAATCTTAAAGGGAACCTGTCACCTGAATTTGGCGGGACCAGTTTTGGGTCATATGGGCGGGGTTTGGGGTGTTTGATTCACCCTTTCCTTACCCGCTGGCTGCATGCTGGCCGCAATATTGGATTGAAGTTCATTCTCTGTCCTCCGGAGTACACGCTAGCGCAAGGCAATATTTCCTTGCTCTGGCGTGTACTCCGGAGGACAGAGAATGAACTTCAATATTGCAGCCAGCATGCAGCCAGCGGGTAAGGAAAGGGTGAATCAAACACCCCAAAACTCTGCCCATATGACCCAAAACTGGTCCCGCCAAATTCAGGTGACAGGTTCCCTTTAAGGCTACAAGTCCATCTCCAAAGACCTGAGTGTTCCTGTGTCTACCGTGCGCAGTGTCATCAAGAAGTTTAAAGCCCATGGCACTGTGGCTAACCTCCCTAGATGTGGACGGAAAAGAAAAATTGACAAGAGATTTCAACACAAGATTGTGCAGATGTTGGATGAGAACCTCGACTAACATTCAAACAAGTTCAAGCTGCCCTGCAGTCCGAGGGTACAACAGTGTCAACCCATACTATCCGTCGGCGTCTGAATGAAAAGACTGTATGGTAGGAGACCCAGGAAGAGCCCACTTACCCCGAGACATAAAAAAGCCAGGCTGGAGTTTGCCAAAACTTACCTGAAAAAGCCTAAAACGTTTTGGAAGAATGTTCTCTGGCCAGATGAGACAAAAGTAGAGCTTTTTGGGCAAAGGCATCAACATAGAGTTTACAGGAGAAAAAAGGCATTCAAAGAAAAGAACACGGTCCCTACAGTCAAACATGGCAGAGATTTCCTGATGTTTTGGGGTTGCTTTGCTGCCTCTGGCACTGGACTGCTTGACCGTGTGCATGGCATTATGAAGTCTGAAGTCTACCAACAAATTTTGCAGCATAATGTAGGGCCCAGTGTGAGAAAGCTGGGTCTCCCTCAGAGGTCATGGGTCTTCCAGCAGGACAATGACCCAAAACACACTTCAAAAAGCACTAGAAAATGGTTTGAGAGAAAGCACTGGAGACTTCTAAGGTGGCCAGCAATGAGTCCAGACCTGAATCCCATAGAACACCTGTGGAGAGATCTAAAAATGGCAGTTTGGAGAAGGCACCCTTCAAATATCAGGGACCTGGAGCAGTTTGCCAAAGAAGAATGGTCTAAAATTCCAGCAGAGCATTGTAAGAAACTCATTGATGGTTACCGGAAGCGGTTGGTCGCAGTTATTTTGGCTAAAGGTTGTGCAACCAAGTATTAGACTGAGGGTGCCAATACTTTTGTCTGGCCCATTTTTGGAGTTTTGTGTGAAATGATCAATGTTTTGCTTTTTGCTTCATTCTCTTTTGTGTTTTTTTTCATTTAAGACAAATTAAATGAAGATGATAATACCAAAGAATTTGTGATTGCAATCATTTTCAGGAAGAAACTGAGTATTATCTGACAGAATTGCAGGGGTGTCAATACTTTTGGCCACAAATGTATATACTTTTTTGCTTGGCGCCTAGTCACTCTAGTCTAGATGTGCTGGTCCTTTTTTTTTTCTATTGAATCATTTCCTGTTTTAGGTCAATTAGGATTACCATAATTATTATTTGCCATATGCCAGAATAAGGAGAGAGCGAGAATGTTTTAAGGCATTTTTATTACTTACTGCTAAGTTAACATACACTAAGATTACTATGCCTTTAATCAATTCTCGACTGCCCATATCTCGTTTCAACTTAGTGAGCTATTAATATGGGCATACAGGTTATAGAATGCTGAAAACAGTCCCACCTGTGTGTCTCTGCAGTGAGATCAGGAGAGCAAACAGCCATTACTTATCACACTAGTAACTTGCCCTTAAAGTAAAATAAGCTCTAGAGGCTTAAGCCCCCGTCACAGTAAGCGAGGTCGCTAGCGAGATCGCTGCTGAGTCACAAGTTTTGTGACGCAACAGCGACCTCAGTAGCGATCTCGCTATGTTTGACACGTAGCAGCGACCAGGCCCCTGCTGTGAGATCGCTGGTCGTGTCGGAATGGCCTGGACCTTTTTTTGATCGTTGAGGTCCCGCTGACATCGCTGAATCGGTGTGTGTGACACAGATTCAGCGATGTCTTCACTGGTAACCAGGGTAAACATCGGGTTACGAAGCGCAGGGCCGCGCTTAGTAACCCAATGTTTACCCTGGTTACCATCGTAAATGTAAAAAAAAAAAAACACTACATACTCACATTCCGGTGTCCGTCAGGTCCCCCGCCGTCTGCTTCCCGCACTGACTGACTGCCGGCCGGAAAGTGAAAGCACAGCACAGCGGTGACGTCACCGCTCTGCTGTTAGGGCCGGCGCTCAGTCAGTGCAGGAAGCGGATGCCGGGGGACGCGAAGGTGAGTATGTACTGTTTGTTTTTTAACATTTTACACTGGTAACCAGGGTAAACATCGGGTTACTAAGCGCGGCCCTGCGCTTAGCAACCCGATGTTTACCCTGGTTACCCAGGGACCTCGGCATCGTTGGTCGCTGGAGAGCTGTCTGTGTGACAGCTCCCCAGCGACCACACAGCGACTAAACAGCGACGCTGCAGCGATCGGCATCTTTGTCTGTATCGCTGCAGCGTCGCTAATGTGACGGGGGCTTTAACCCCTTAACGACCGCCGATACGCCTTTTAACGGCGGCCGCTAAGGGTACTTAAACCACAGCGCCGTTAATTAACGGCGCTGTGGAAAAAGTGAATAGCGCCCCCCAGAGTCGGATTTTCTCTGGGGTCTCGGTTGCTGGGGGTAGCCGAGACCCCAGAGAACATGATTCGGGGGTTTTTTACCGACCCCCGAGTTGCGATCGCCGGTAATTAACCGTTTACCGGCGGTCGCAACAAAAAAAAAAAAAACGCGATTTGCCATTTAATTTCTCTGTCCTCCGATGTGATCGCACATCGGAGGACAGAGAAATGTGGTCCCCGATAACCCCCGATAGCCCCCCAATACTCACCTACCTCCCCCGGTGCTCCTCGTGGCTCCCGATGGGCGCCGCCATCTTTTTCCGGGGAAATAATGGGCGCATGCGCAGTGCGCCCGGCACCCGGATGTTCTTTGAGGTCTCGGCTGCCGGGGGTAGCCGAGACCCCAAAGAACATGATCGGGGTTGGTTTTTACTGACCCCTGTTTTGCGATCGCCGGTAATTAACTGTTTACCGGCGACCGCAAAAAAAAAAAAAAAAGCGATGTCATTCTCTGTCCTCTGATGTGATCGCACATCAGAGGACAGAGAAATAGGGGGATTCGGGGACCCTGTTATACTTACCGGTGTCCCTGGGTCCTCCTGCTTCTTCTGCTGGCCACCGGCTCCTTGCTCCGGTAAGAAAATGGTGGGCGCATGCGCAGTGCGCCCGCCATGATCTGCCGGCCGGCAAAAGAAAATTCTTCCTCTTTTTTTATTTTGGTCACTGTGAGATCCTATCACAGTGATCAAAATAAAAAAAATAGTAAATAACCCCCCCCCCTTTATCACCCCCTTAGTAAGAAAAAAATAATAAAATAAAAAAAATGTATGAATTTCTATTTTCCAAATAGGGGTAGGGTTAGGGGTAGGGCTAGGATATGTGCACACATAGAATGGTTCTCTGCGAATCTTTCCGCAGCGGATTTGCTAAATCCGCAGGACCAAAACGCTGCGTTTTTCCTGCGGATTTATCGCGGATGTACCGCGGTTTTCGTGCGGATTCCACTGCGGTTTTACACCTGCGGTTTTCTATTATGGAGCAGGTGTAAAACCGCTGCGGAATCAGCAGAAAGAATTGACATGCGGAATGTAAACCGCTGCGTTTCCGTGTGTTTTTTTCCGCAGCATGGGCACAGCGTTTTATGTTTCCCATTGGTTTACATTGTACTGTAAACTCATGGGAAACTGCTGCGGACCCACAGCTGCGGAAACGCTGCGGATCCGCAGCAAAATCCGCAACATGTGCACATAGCCTTAGGGTTAGGGCTTGGGTTAGGGTTAGAGCTAGGATTAGGGTTAGAGCTAGGGTTAGGGCTAGGGTTGGGGCTAAAGTTAGGGTTTAGTGTTGGGGCTAGGTTTAGGGCTAAAGTTAGGGTTTGGGCTAAAGTTAGGGCTAGGGTTGTGTTGTGAATTAGACTTTTTGGCTCCCTCTTGTGGTTACTAGTGTTATGACTCTGGGATTGTCTTTCCTCAGTTTGGCACCCACCTGGGTCGTTAGTCCAGGGGTGTTGCTATATAAACTTCCTGGATCCTTAGTCCAGTGCCTGGCATCGTTGTAATCAGATCCTTTCTGTTTGCTCCTGTCTGATGGTCCTGGTTCGTGCATATTTAAGCTAAGTCCTGCTTCTTTGTTTTTTGGTTATTTGCTTTGCTCTTATTTTTGGTCCAGCTTGTACTAAATGTGATTCCTGACTTTGCTGGAAGCTCTAGGGGGCTGGTGTTCTCCCCCCGGGCCGTTAGACGGTTCGGGGGTTCTTGAATATCCAGCGTGGATATTTTGATAGGGTTTTTGCTGACCATATAAGTCATCTTACTATATTCTGCTATTGGCTAGTGGGCCTCTCTTTGCTAAATACCTAGCTCATTCTTACGTTTGTCTTTTCCTCTTACCTCACCGTTATTATTTGTTGGGGGCTTGTATCCAACTTTTGGGGTCTTTTCTCTGGAGGCAAGAAAGGTCTTTCTTTTCCCTTCTAGGGTTAGTTAGTTCTCCGGCTGGCGCAACACGTCTAGAACCAACGTAGGCACGTTCCCCAGCTGCTGCTATTTGTGGTGCTAGGTGTTGTGAATTTGGATTCTGGGCTCCCCCGGTGGCCGCTTGTGGAATTGGACTTGTCATCCTCTTTCCTGTTTCACCTGATTCCATCAGTAGTGGGTGTCGCTATTTAAGCTCATTTCTCTGGTGGTTTCTTGCCGGTCAACAATGTTATCTGATGCCTCTCAGTGCTTGTTCCTGCTTCTAGACAACTACTGATAAGTTGGACTTTTGTCCATGTTTTGTTTTGCCTATTTGTTCCAGTTCGCAGCTGAAGTTTTGTTACTGTGTCTGGAAAGCTCTCGTCGATCAGGGATTGCTACTCTGGCGTTATGAGTTAATGCCAGAGTTTAAGGTAATCTCTGGATGGTGTTTTGTTAGTATTTTTCTGCTGACCATGAAAGTATACTATCTGTCTTCTGCTATCTAGTAAGCGGACCTCAAATTTGCTAAGACTATTTTCCTGCTGCGTTTGTTGTTTCATCTGAACTCACCGTCATTATATGTGGGGGGCTACTGTCTTCTTTGGAATATTTCTCTAGAGGTGAGCCAGGTCTTATATTTCCCTCTGCTAGCTATTTAGGTCTTAGGCCAGAGCTGGGCATCTAGCGATTATTAGGAAATGCTACCTGGCTATTTCTAGTTGCGCGGCAGGCTTAGTTCATGGTCAGTATAGTTCCATCTTCCGAGAGCTTGTCCCTCTATAGGCTTGCTATGATCTCTGCCTGCAGAGATCATGACAGTTTGACCGGCCAATAAAGTGTTAAAGACCCAGGTTGAGAAAGGAGAGTTATAAGAAGTCTGCTGGAATTTTTTTTTTTTTTTTTTTTTTTCCTCCAGTCTGCCTTGCTGCAGTCTTTTTTCTCTCTCTCCTCCTAATCTCTGTATGCTCTGTGTGCACCTGACAATAATGGATCTCCAGAGTGTAACTGCGGGTTTGAATAATCTCATCACGAAAGTACAAAATTTACAAGATTTTGTAGTACATGCTCCGGTATCTGAGCCGAGAATTCCTTTGCCGGAGTTCTTCACAGAGAATAGAGCTAGCTTCCAGAATTTCCGAAATAATTGTAAGCTTTATTTGTCCCTGGAGTCTCGTTCAGCTGGAGACCCTGCTCAGCAGGTTAGGATTGTGATTTCCTTGCTCAGGGGTGACCCTCAAGATTGGGCCTTCTCATTGCCAGCAGGGGATCCTGCGTTACGCGATGTGGATGCGTTTTTTCTGGCCTTGGGCTTGCTTTATGAGGAACCTCATTTGGAACTTCAGGCAGAAAAAACTTTGATGGCACTATCTCAGGGGCAAGACGAAGCTGAAGTTTTCTGCCAAAAATTCCGTAAATGGTCTGTGCTTACTCAGTGGAATGAGTGCGCCTTGGCGGCAACTTTCAGAGAAGGTCTCTCTGATGCCGTTAAGGATGTTATGGTGGGGTTCCCTTTGCCTGCAGGTCTGAATGAGTCCATGACAATGGCTATTCAGATTGATAGGCGTCTGCGGGAGCGCAAACCGATGCACCATCTGGCGGTGTCTATGGAAAAGACGCCAGAAAGTATGCAGTGTGATAGAATTCTGTCCAGGAGCGAGCGACAGAATTTTAGACGGAAGAATGGATTGTGTTTCTATTGTGGGGATTCTACTCATGTTATATCGGCATGCTCTAGGCGTACAAAGAAGCTTGATAAGTCTGTTTCCATTGGCACCATTCAGTCTAAGTTTATTTTGTCTGTAACCCTGATTTGCTCTTTGTCATCCATTGCCACGGACGCCTATGTTGACTCTGGCGCCGCTCTGAGTCTTATGGATTGGTCCTTTGCCAATCGTTGTGGTTTTGATTTAGAGCCTTTGGAGACTCTTATTCCTCTGAAGGGGATTGACTCCACCCCATTGGCTAATAATAAACCACAATACTGGACACAAGTAACCATGCGTATCAATCCGGATCACCAGGAGATTATTCGTTTCCTGGTGCTGTATAATTTACATGACGATTTGGTACTGGGATTGCCATGGTTGCAGTCTCACAACCCAGTCTTGGACTGGAGAGCTATGTCTGTGTTGAGCTGGGGATGTAAGGGTATTCATGGGGACGTACCTTTGGTTTCTATTTCGTCGTCCATTCCCTCTGAAGTCCCTGAGTTCCTCTCTGATTATCAAGACGTCTTTGACGAACCCAAGCTTGGGTCGTTACCTCCGCACCGAGAGTGCGATTGTGCCATAGATTTGATACCGGGTTGTAAATATCCAAAGGGTCGTTTGTTTAATTTGTCTGTGCCGGAACATGCTGCTATGCGGGAATATATAAAGGAGTCTTTGGAAAAGGGACATATTCGTCCATCTTCTTCTCCCTTGGGAGCTAGGTTTTTCTTTGTCTCAAAAAAAGACGGCTCTTTGAGACCATGTATTGATTATCGGCTTTTGAATAAGATCACTGTTAAGTATCAATACCCATTGCCATTGCTTACTGATTTGTTTGCTCGTATAGAGGGTGCTAAGTGGTTCTCTAAAATTGATCTTCGTGGGGCGTATAATTTGGTGCGGATCAGGCAGGGGGATGAGTGGAAGACCGCATTTAATACGCCCGAGGGCCACTTTGAGTATTTGGTCATGCCTTTTGGTCTTTCTAATGCCCCTTCAGTTTTCCAGTCTTTTATGCATGATATTTTCCGCGATTTTCTGGATAAATTTATGATAATATATCTGGATGATATTCTGATTTTTTCTGATGACTGGGACTCTCATGTCCAGCAGGTCAGGAGAGTTTTTCAGGTTCTGCGGTCTAATTCTTTATGTGTGAAGGGGTCTAAGTGCGTTTTTGGGGTCCAGAAAATTTCCTTTTTGGGGTATATTTTTTCTCCCTCTTCCATTGAGATGGATCCCGTCAAGGTGCAAGCTATTTGTGACTGGACTCAGCCCTCCTCTCTTAAGGGTCTTCAGAGATTTTTGGGCTTTGCCAACTTTTACCGCCGATTTATTGCTGGTTTTTCGGATGTCGTTAAACCACTGACTGATTTGACCAGACAAGGCGCTGATGTTGCTAATTGGTCCCCTCATGCTGTAGAGGCCTTTCAGGAGCTTAAGCGCCGTTTTGCCTCTGCCCCTGTGTTGCGTCAGCCTGATGTGAATCTGCCTTTTCAGGTTGAGGTTGACGCTTCGGAGATCGGAGCTGGGGCAGTGTTGTCGCAGAAAGGTTCCGACTGCTCCGTCATTAGGCCTTGTGCCTTCTTTTCTCGCAAATTTTCGCCCGCAGAGCGGAATTATGATGTTGGGAATCGGGAGCTTTTGGCCATGAAGTGGGCGTTTGAGGAGTGGCGCCATTGGCTCGAGGGGGCTAGGCATCAGGTGGTGGTATTGACTGACCACAAAAATTTGATTTATCTTGAGACTGCCAGACGCCTGAATCCTAGACAGGCGCGCTGGTCTTTATTTTTTTCTCGCTTTAATTTTGTGGTGTCATACCTACCGGGTTCTAAGAATGTTAAGGCAGATGCCCTTTCTAGGAGTTTTGACCCGGACTCTCCTGGTAATTCTGAACCCACAGGTATCCTTAGGGAGGGAGTAATTTTGTCGGCCGTTTCTCCTGATCTGCGGCGGTCCTTGCAAGAGTTTCAGGCGGATAGACCGGATCGTTGTCCGCCTGATAGACTGTTTGTTCCGGATGATTGGACCAGCAGAGTCATCTCTGAGGTACATTCTTCTGCATTGGCAGGTCATCCCGGAATTTTTGGTACCAGGGATTTGGTGGCAAGATCCTTCTGGTGGCCTTCTCTGTCACGAGATGTGCGAGTCTTTGTGCAGTCATGTGACGTTTGTGCTCGGGCCAAGTCTTGTAGTTCTCGGGCTAGCGGACTGCTGTTGCCCTTGCCTATTCCTAAGAGGCCTTGGACACACATCTCGATGGATTTTATTTCAGATCTGCCTGTTTCCCAGAAGATGTCTGTCATCTGGGTGGTCTGTGACCGTTTCTCTAAAATGGTCCATTTGGTTCCTCTGCCCAAGTTGCCTTCTTCTTCTGAGTTGGTTCCTCTGTTTTTTCAGAATGTTGTCCGATTGCACGGTATTCCTGAGAATATTGTTTCTGACAGAGGTACCCAATTTGTGTCTAGATTTTGGCGGGCATTCTGTGCTAGGATGGGCATAGATTTGTCTTTTTCATCTGCTTTTCACCCTCAGACTAATGGCCAGACCGAGCGGACTAATCAGACCCTTGAGACATATCTGAGGTGTTTTGTCTCTGCTGACCAGGATGATTGGGTTGCTTTTTTGCCATTGGCAGAGTTCGCCCTCAATAATCGGGCCAGTTCTTCCACCTTGGTGTCCCCGTTTTTCTGTAATTCGGGGTTTCACCCTCGATTTTCCTCCGGTCAGGTGGAATCCTCGGATTGTCCTGGAGTGGATGCGGTGGTGGAGAGATTGCATCACATCTGGGGGCAGGTTATGGACAATTTGAAGTTGTCACAGGAGAAGACTCAGCGTTTTGCCAACCGTCATCGTCGTGTTGGTTCTCGGCTTTGTGTTGGAGATTTAGTGTGGCTGTCTTCTCGTTTTGTCCCTATGAGGGTCTCTTCTCCTAAGTTTAAACCTCGGTTCATCGGCCCTTATAGAATATTGGAGATTCTTAATCCTGTTTCTTTCCGTTTGGACCTCCCTGCGTCCTTTTCCATTCATAACGTTTTTCATCGGTCGTTATTGCGCAGGTATGAGGTACCTGTTGTACCTTCTGTTGAGCCTCCTGCTCCGGTGTTGGTTGAGGGTGAGTTGGAGTACGTTGTGGAGAAAATTTTGGACTCTCGTGTTTCCAGACGGAAACTCCAGTATCTGGTCAACTGGAAGGGTTACGGCCAGGAGGATAATTCTTGGGTCAATGCATCTGATGTTCATGCTTCTGATCTTGTTCGTGCCTTCCATAGGGCTCATCCTGGTCGCCCTGGTGGATCTGGTGAGGGTTCGGTGCCCCCTCCTTGAGGGGGGGGTACTGTTGTGAATTTGGATTCTGGGCTCCCCCGGTGGCCGCTTGTGGAATTGGACTTGTCATCCTCTTTCCTGTTTCACCTGATTCCATCAGTAGTGGGTGTCGCTATTTAAGCTCATTTCTCTGGTGGTTTCTTGCCGGTCAACAATGTTATCTGATGCCTCTCAGTGCTTGTTCCTGCTTCTAGACAACTACTGATAAGTTGGACTTTTGTCCATGTTTTGTTTTGCCTATTTGTTCCAGTTCGCAGCTGAAGTTTTGTTACTGTGTCTGGAAAGCTCTCGTCGATCAGGGATTGCTACTCTGGCGTTATGAGTTAATGCCAGAGTTTAAGGTAATCTCTGGATGGTGTTTTGTTAGTATTTTTCTGCTGACCATGAAAGTATACTATCTGTCTTCTGCTATCTAGTAAGCGGACCTCAAATTTGCTAAGACTATTTTCCTGCTGCGTTTGTTGTTTCATCTGAACTCACCGTCATTATATGTGGGGGGCTACTGTCTTCTTTGGAATATTTCTCTAGAGGTGAGCCAGGTCTTATATTTCCCTCTGCTAGCTATTTAGGTCTTAGGCCAGAGCTGGGCATCTAGCGATTATTAGGAAATGCTACCTGGCTATTTCTAGTTGCGCGGCAGGCTTAGTTCATGGTCAGTATAGTTCCATCTTCCGAGAGCTTGTCCCTCTATAGGCTTGCTATGATCTCTGCCTGCAGAGATCATGACAGCTAGGATTAGATATATGGTCAGTTCAGTTACCACTGCCCTATGAGCTGGTTTTTTGTGTTTGCAGACTTAGTAATTATTTCTGAGACCCTCTGCCATTGGGGTCATAACAGTATGCCAGGCCCACATTGAATGTTTAATGCATTGCAGAAGTGGGATAATAAGAAAGGAAATTCTGAGTTTTTTTTTTTTTTTTCCTCTCTTCCTCCCCTTTACCTCTGAGTGGCTTGTGCTTGCTGCAGACATGAATGTCCAGACCTTGATTACAAGTGTAGACCAGCTTGCTGCTCGTGTGCAGGGCATACAAGATTTTGTTACCAGTAGTCCAATGTCTGAACCTAAAATACCTATTCCTGAACTGTTTTCTGGAGACCGATTTAAGTTTAGGAATTTCAGGAATAATTGTAAATTGTTTCTATCTCTGAGACCCCGTTCATCTGGAGATTCAGCTCAGCAAGTTAAAATTGTTATCTCTTTTTTACGGGGCGACCCTCAGGATTGGGCTTTCTCGCTAGCGCCAGGAGATCCGGCATTGGCAAATATTGATGCGTTTTTTCTGGCGCTCGGATTGCTTTACGAGGAACCCAATCTTGAAGTTCAGGCAGAAAAAGCCTTGCTGGCTATTTCTCAGGGCCAGGATGAAGCTGAAGTGTATTGCCAAAAATTTCGGAAATGGTCCGTGCTTACTCAGTGGAATGAGTGTGCTCTGGCCGCAAATTTCAGAAATGGCCTTTCTGAAGCCATTAAGAATGTGATGGTGGGTTTCCCCATTCCTACAAGTCTGAATGATTCCATGGCGCTGGCTATTCAAATTGACCGGCGTTTGCGGGAGCGCAAAACCGCTAATCCTCTGGTGGTGTTGTCTGAACAAACACCTGATTTAATGCAATGTGATAGAATTCAGACTAGAAATGAGCGGAAAAATCATAGACGTCAGAATGGGTTGTGTTTTTACTGTGGTGATTCTACACATGTTATATCAGCATGCTCTAAACGCCTAACAAGGGTTGTTAGTCCTGTCGCCATTGGTAATTTGCAACCTAAATTTATTTTGTCTGTGACTTTAATTTGCTCATTGTCTTCTTACCCTGTTATGGCGTTTGTGGATTCAGGTGCTGCCCTGAGTCTTATGGATCTGTCATTTGCCAAGCGCTGTGGTTTTGTTCTTGAACCGTTGGTAAATCCTATTCCTCTTAGAGGTATTGATGCTACGCCATTGGCGGAAAATAAACCGCAGTTTTGGAAGCAGGTAACCATGTGCATGACTCCTGAACATCGGGAGGTGATTCGTTTTCTTGTTCTGCATAAAATGCATGATTTGGTCGTTTTGGGTCTGCCATGGTTACAGACCCACAATCCAGTCTTGGATTGGAAGGCAATGTCTGTGTCAAGTTGGGGCTGTCAGGGAATTCATGCTGATTCCCCGCCGGTGTCTATTGCTTCCTCTACTCCTTCGGAAGTTCCTGAGTATTTGTCTGATTATCAGGATGTATTCAGCGAGTCCAGGTCCAGTGCTCTGCCTCCTCATAGGGACTGTGACTGCGCCATAGATTTGATTCCAGGTAGTAAATTTCCTAAGGGAAGACTATTTAATCTGTCTGTACCTGAGCATGCCGCAATGCGTTCGTATATCAAGGAGTCTCTGGAGAAGGGGCATATCCGTCCATCCTCTTCCCCTCTTGGTGCGGGATTCTTTTTTGTGGCCAAGAAGTACAGATCTTTGAGACCTTGTATTGACTATCGGCTTCTGAATAAAATCACTGTTAAATTTCAGTATCCTTTGCCTCTGTTGTCGGACTTGTTTGCCCGGATTAAAGGTGCCAAGTGGTTCACCAAGATAGATCTTCGTGGTGCGTACAACCTTGTGCGCATTAAGCAAGGAGATGAATGGAAGACAGCATTTAATACGCCCGAAGGTCATTTTGAGTACTTGGTGATGCCTTTTGGGCTCTCTAATGCTCCCTCAGTGTTTCAGTCCTTTATGCATGATATTTTCCGGAAGTATCTGGATAAATTTATGATTGTTTATCTGGATGATATTCTGGTTTTCTCTGAAGATTGGGACTCACATGTGGAGCAGGTCAGGATGGTGTTTCAGGTTTTGCGTGAGAATGCTTTGTTTGTTAAGGGCTCAAAGTGTCTCTTTGTAGTACAGAAGGTTCCCTTTTTAGGGTTTATTTTTTCCCCTTCTGCTGTGGAGATGGACCCAGTCAAGGTCCGAGCTATTCATGATTGGACTCAACCCACGTCAGTTAAGAGTCTTCAGAAGTTCTTGGGTTTTGCTAACTTCTACCGTCGTTTTATCGCTAATTTTTCTAGCGTTGTTAAACCTTTGACGGATATGACCAAGAAAGGTTCTGATGTTGCTAACTGGGCTCCTGCAGCCGTGGAGGCGTTCCAAGAGTTGAAGCGCCGGTTTACTTCGGCGCCTGTTTTGTGCCAGCCTGATGTCTCACTTCCCTTTCAGGTCGAAGTGGATGCTTCTGAGATTGGGGCAGGGGCCGTTTTGTCGCAGAGAGGCCCTGGTTGCTCGGTAATGAGACCATGTGCTTTCTTCTCTAGGAAGTTTTCGCCTGCTGAGCGGAATTATGATGTTGGCAATCGGGAGTTGCTGGCCATGAAGTGGGCATTTGAGGAGTGGCGTCATTGGCTCGAGGGTGCTAAGCATCATGTGGTGGTCTTGACTGATCACAAAAATTTGATGTATCTCGAGTCTGCTAAACGCCTGAATCCTAGACAGGCCCGCTGGTCATTGTTTTTCTCCCGTTTTGACTTTGTGGTCTCGTATTTACCAGGTTCAAAGAATGTGAAGGCTGATGCTCTTTCAAGGAGCTTTGTGCCTGACTTTCCTGGAGTCACAGAACCAGTTGGTATTCTTAAAGAGGGAGTTATCTTGTCGGCCATTTCTCCTGATTTGCGACGTGTGTTGCAGAGATTTCAGGCTGGTAGACCTGACTCTTGTCCACCTGACAGACTGTTTGTTCCTGATAAGTGGACCAGCAGAGTCATTTCCGAGGTTCATTCCTCGGTGTTGGCAGGGCATCCGGGAATTTTTGGCACCAGAGATCTGGTGGCTAGGTCCTTTTGGTGGCCTTCCTTGTCACGGGATGTGCGGTCATTTGTGCAGTCCTGTGGGACTTGTGCTCGAGCTAAGCCTTGCTGTTCTCGTGCCAGCGGGTTGCTCTTGCCCTTGCCTGTCCCGAAGAGGCCTTGGACACACATTTCCATGGATTTCATTTCAGATCTCCCGGTGTCTCAGGACATGTCTGTCATCTGGGTGGTATGTGATCGCTTTTCTAAAATGGTCCATTTGGTGCCTTTGCCTAAGCTGCCTTCCTCTTCCGATCTGGTTCCTGTGTTCTTTCAGAATGTAGTTCGTTTACACGGCATTCCAGAGAATATTGTATCTGACAGAGGATCCCAGTTTGTTTCCAGGTTCTGGCGATCCTTTTGTGCTAGGATGGGCATTGATTTGTCGTTTTCGTCTGCCTTTCATCCTCAGACTAATGGACAAACGGAGCAAACTAATCAGACTCTGGAGGCTTATTTGAGGTGTTTTGTTTCGGCAGATCAGGATGATTGGGTGACCTTCTTGCCGTTGGCTGAGTTTGCCCTTAATAATCGGGCTAGTTCCGCTACTTTGGTTTCGCCATTTTTCTGCAACTCTGCTTTCCATCCTCGTTTTTCCTCGGGACATGTGGAGCCTTCTGACTGTCCTGGGGTAGATTCTGTGGTGGATAGGTTGCAGCAGATCTGGAATCATGTGGTGGACAACTTAAAGTTGTCACAGGAGAAGGCTCAGCGTTTTGCCAACCGCCGCCGCGGTGTGGGTCCCCGACTTCGTGTTGGGGATTTGGTATGGCTGTCTTCTCGATTTGTTCCTATGAAGGTCTCCTCTCCTAAATTTAAGCCTCGCTTCATCGGTCCTTACAAGATATTGGAAATCCTTAATCCTGTGTCCTTTCGCTTGGATCTTCCGGTGTCGTTTGCCATTCACAACGTGTTCCATAGGTCTTTGTTGCGGCGGTACGTTGTACCTGTGGTTCCTTCTGTTGAGCCTCCTGCTCCGGTGTTGGTTGAGGGCGAGTTGGAGTACGTGGTGGAGAAGATCTTGGATTCTCGTCTCTCCAGACGGAGGCTTCAGTATCTGGTCAAGTGGAAGGGCTATGGTCAGGAAGATAATTCCTGGGTGGTTGCTTCTGATGTGCATGCGGCCGATTTAGTTCGTGCCTTTCACGCTGCTCATCCTGATCGCCCTGGTGGTCTTGGTGAGGGTTCGGTGACCCCTCCTTAAGGGGGGGTACTGTTGTGAATTAGACTTTTTGGCTCCCTCTTGTGGTTACTAGTGTTATGACTCTGGGATTGTCTTTCCTCAGTTTGGCACCCACCTGGGTCGTTAGTCCAGGGGTGTTGCTATATAAACTTCCTGGATCCTTAGTCCAGTGCCTGGCATCGTTGTAATCAGATCCTTTCTGTTTGCTCCTGTCTGATGGTCCTGGTTCGTGCATATTTAAGCTAAGTCCTGCTTCTTTGTTTTTTGGTTATTTGCTTTGCTCTTATTTTTGGTCCAGCTTGTACTAAATGTGATTCCTGACTTTGCTGGAAGCTCTAGGGGGCTGGTGTTCTCCCCCCGGGCCGTTAGATGGTTCGGGGGTTCTTGAATATCCAGCGTGGATATTTTGATAGGGTTTTTGCTGACCATATAAGTCATCTTACTATATTCTGCTATTGGCTAGTGGGCCTCTCTTTGCTAAATACCTAGCTCATTCTTACGTTTGTCTTTTCCTCTTACCTCACCATTATTATTTGTTGGGGGCTTGTATCCAACTTTTGGGGTCTTTTCTCTGGAGGCAAGAAAGGTCTTTCTTTTCCCTTCTAGGGTTAGTTAGTTCTCCGGCTGGCGCGACACGTCTAGAACCAACGTAGGCACGTTCCCCGGCTGCTGCTATTTGTGGTGCTAGGATTAGATATATGGTCAGTTCAGTTACCACTGCCCTATGAGCTGGTTTTTTGTGTTTGCAGACTTAGTAATTATTTCTGAGACCCTCTGCCATTGGGGTCATAACAGGGTTGGGGCTAAAGTTAGGGTTAGAGTTGGGATTAGGATTTGGATTAGGGTTGGCATTGGTTACATTTGGGATTAGGGTTAGGTTTGGGATTAGGGTTAAGGCTAGGGTTGGGATTAAGGATAGGGGTGTATTGGGATTAGGGTTAGGTTTTGAGGTTAGGGTTGAGATTAGGATTAGGGGGGTGTTGGGTTTAGGGTTTTGATTAGGGTTATGGTTAGCTTTGGGATTAGGGTTAGGGGTGTTTTGGGGGTTAGGGTTGTGATTAGGATTATGGATCAGGTTGGGATTAGGGTTAGGGGTGTGTTGGGGTTAGGGTTGGAGTTAGAATTGGGGGGTTTCCACTGTTTAGGTACATCAGGGGGTCTCAACGCCACAGCCAATTTTGTGCTCAAAAAGTAAAATGGTGCTCCCTACCTTCTGAGCTCTGCCGTGCGCCCAAACAGTGGTTTACCCCCACATATGGGGCATCAGCGTACTTGGACAACAACTTTTGGGGTCCAATTTCTCCTGATACCCTTGTGAAAATAAAAACTTGGGGGCTAAAAAATCTTTTTTTGTGGAAAAAAAAATATTTTTTATTTTCACGACTCTGCATTATAAACTTCTGTGAAGCACTTGGGCATTCAAAGTTCTCACCACACATCTCAAAGTTCTCACCACACATCTAGATAAGTTCCTTGGGGGGTCTAGTTTCCAAAATGGGGTCACTTCTGGGGGGTCTCTACTGTTTAGGTATATCTGGGGCTCTGCAAATGCAACATAACGCCCGCAGACCATTCTATCAAAGTCTGCATTCCAAAACGGTACTCCTTCCCTTCCGAGCTCAGCCATGCACCTAAACAGTGGTCCCCCCCCACACATGGGGTATCAGTGTACTCAGGACAAATTGGACAACAACTTTTGGGGTCCAATTTCTCTTGTTATCTTTGTGAAAATAAAAATTGGGGGGCTAAAAAAATCTTTTTTGTGAAAAAAATATTTTTTTTTGTTTTCACGACTCTGCATTATAAACTTTTGTGAAGCACTTGGGCATTCAAAGTTCTCACAACACATCTAGATAAGTTCCTTGGGGGGGTCTAGTTTCCAAAATGAGGTCACTTGTGGGGGGTTTCTACTGTTTAGGTACATCGGGGGCTCTGCAAACGCAACATAATGCCTGCAGACCATTCTATCAAAGTCTGCATTCCAAAACGGCGCTCCTTCCCTTCCAAGCTCTGTCATGCGCCCAAACAGTGGTTTATCCCCCACATATGGGGTATCAGCCTACTCAGCATAAATTGCACAATAAATTTTGGGGTCCAATTTCTCTTGTTACCCTTGTGAAAGTAAAAATTTGGGGGTGAAAAGATCATTTTTGTGGAAAAAATGATTTTTTTTTTTATTTTCATGGCTCTACATTATAAAGTTCTGTGAAGCAGATGGGGGTTCCTAGTGCTCACCACACATCTAGATAAGCTCTTTGGGGGGTCTAGTTTCCAAAATGGAGTCACTTGTGGGGGGTTTCTACTGTTTAGGTACATCAGGATCTCTGCAAATGCAACATGACACCTGCAGACCATCCCATCAAAGTCTGCATTCCAAGCGGCGCTCCTTCCCTTCCGAGCCCTGATGGGTGCCCAAACAGTGCCCTCCCCCCACATATGGGGTATCAGCGTACTCAGGACAAACTGATCAACAGATTTTGTGGTCCAATGTCTCCTGTTACCCTTGATAAAATAAAAAATTGCAGGCTAAAAAATCATTTTTGAGTGAAAAAAAAGGATTTTTTTATTTTCACGGCTGTACGTTATAAACTTCCGTGAAGCACCTGGGGGTTTAAAGTGCTCACCACACATCTAGATAAGTTTCTTAAGGGGTCTAGTTTCCAAAATGGTGTCATTTGTGGGGTGTTTCCACTGTTTAGGCACATCAGGGGCTCTCCAAACGCGACATGGCATCCGATCTCAATTCCAGCCAATTCTACATTGAAAAAGTAAAACGGCACTCCTTCTCTTCCAAGCTCTGCAGTGCGCCCAAACAGTGGTTTACCCCCCACATATGGGGTATCGACGTACTCAGGAGAAATTGCACAACCACTTTTGTGGTCTAATTTCTCCTGTTACCCTTGTGAAAATAAGAATTTGTGGGCGAAAATATCATTTTTGTGTAAACAAATGCGATTTTTTATTTTCACGGCTCTACGTTATAAACTTCTGTGAAGCACTTGGGGGCTCAAAGTGCTCACCACACATCTAGTTAAGTTCCTTAAGGGGTCTAGTTTCCAAAATGGTGTCACTTGTAGAGCGTTTCCACTGTTTAGGCACATCAGGGGCTCTCCAAACGTGACATGGCATCCGATCTCATTTCCAGCCAATTCTGCATTGAAAAAGTCAAACGGCGCTCCTTCTCTTCCAAGCTCTGCGGTGCGCCCAAACAGTGGTTTACCCCCACATATGGGGTATCAGCGTATTCAGGAGAAATTGCACAACAAAATGTATGGTTAAATTTCTGTTTTTACACTTGTGAAAATAAAAAAATATGGTTCTGAATTAAAGTGTTTGCAAAAAAAGTTAAATGTTAATTTTTTCCTTCCACATTGTTTGAGTTCCTGTGAAGCACGTAAAGGGTTAATAAACTTCTTGAATGTGGTTTTAAGTACCTTGAGGGGTGCAGTTTTTAGAATGGTGTCACACTTGGTTATTTTCTATCATATAGACCCCTCAAAATGACTTCAAATGTGATGTGGTCCCTAAAAAAAAATGGTGTTGTAAAAATGAGAAATTGCTGGTCAAATTTTAACCCTTATAACTCCCTAACAAAAAAAAATTTTGTTTCCAAAATTGTGCTGATGTAAAGTAGACATGTCGGAAATGTTATTTATTAACTATTTTGTGTGACATATCTCTCTGATTTAAGGGCATAAAAGTACAAAATTTGAAAATTGCTAAATTTTAAAAATTTTCACCATATTTCCATTTTTTTCATAACTAATCGCAAGTAATATCGAAGAAATGTTACCACTAGCATGAAGTACAACATGTCACGAAAAAACAGTCTCAGAATCAGCAGGATCCGTTAAAGCGTTCCAGAGTTATAACCTCATAAAGTGACAGTGGTCAGAATTGTAAAAATTGGCTCGGTCATTAAGTACCAAATTGGCTCTGTCACTAAGGGGTTAAGAAGCAGAGGAACAAACCAGACTCGGGGCCCAATAATAAGTAGGCCAGAGGGGAGGTAAAAAAGGGGAAACAGGGTTTCATCTCTTAGATTGCAATCAAGATGAGATTGGAGAAAGCAAAGCTGAATTCTGCGGTTTACAAACCAGGCTGTGAAACTAAAACAGGAAAATTGTGTTTGAGAAGAGGATGATACTGGAAAAAAGATATGGAAAACTAAGAAAGCAGACTGCCTCTGCGCTGGCATAGGGTGGAAGAGAAAAGCGTGAGGATGTGAGTCCAGGAGACCACAAAAGAGTTGGAAAACAACTGCTGAGTCATGGGATCTGAAAGACCCTGTTAGGCTACGTTATCATTTGCGTTGTTGGGCGCAGCGTCGTTGACGCATACCGACGCATGCGTCATGCGCCCCTATCTTTAACATGGGCACATAGACATGCGCCGGTATGCGTTGTACTGCGTTTTACGACGCATGCGTCATATAGACGCACAAGACGGTGCAGGGGATGCTACTTGTAGCATTTTCCCTGCGCCGAAAGTCCCGATCTGTAGGATCTTATGACCACGCATGTGTCGCAGAACGCTGCGTTGTGTATATGCGTTGTTGGTTGCGTCGCATTGCCGACGCTGTGCCCAACAACGCAAATGTGAACGTAGCCTAAAGCACCCTGAAAATTTTTGGATCGATTTTTGGATATGATGAGACAACCAGGAAGAGCGCTGTCTGATGGAACAACCCGGAAATCCGACTCCTGGGACAAGCCCTCTCCAATCGAAGGCCTATCGCAGGTTAGGAAAACAGTAGAACATGCCTAACTGTGGACGAGTGAACAGCAGAAAACACCAGTAGACTTTGTTTAGTTCATGACCATATACCTCTGCCGAGGTTGATCAGAATAAAGTTCCACCTTGGAAAGAAAAAGTGAATCCTAGGATTTCATTAAAAGGAACCCCACACTCTGGGTTCCAGATGAAAAAGGGATAGGGGCTTACCTAGCCTATGGGTGATCCTGAAATGTGCGACCTGGAATAAAGTTTCTAACTGAGAAAAAAAGGACGTCCGTGATCACAAACTTCCTTCAATCTGGAAGGGTCCCTTGTGATAAGAGAAGGACACCGCTACTAGGCTGAGAATAAGAGTATTACTTCAATATGTGCAAAAACAGTATTGTTCGGCACTTCAATATTGATCAAACACTATATTCTATTACGGCAATAGTTGTCAGACATGAAGAGATTCTATACTATGCATGGACAAGAGGATCATGGAAAGTAAGGTCAGAGCGATTGAGTTCCAAGAAGAAGAGTTGTGAACTCTACTGCAAGGAGAGAAGGGCTGTAGGTGTGGATCAAAACAGCATGCCCTGAAGACTAGGGACTAGGTTGAGATAAGAGATGACTTTGACCTATTGAAGGTCGATCTCGAATGGAAAGTGTGCTCCAAGAAATGTGTAAAAAAAATAAATCAGCATGTAGCAAAGGGAAGCCTTGAACCATGAGTGAGATTCGAAAGGACATTAGAGAGGAGGCTAAGCCAAATGTTAGCGCCAAGCGTTGGCAGAGACCCTTGCCAGTCCGAAAGTAGATGAACTGAGGCAAAATTCAGGTGCCCTGGGTGGATGAATATCGGTGATTCCATGGGTTTATCTGTGGAAAAGGGGGCTCCATTCTGGAGGGCGTTAAAGAACACAGTACATAAGCCAGAGGTCCAGATTGGAAAGCAAGGTACCATCCTACCACTGAACCAGAATAAAATTTAAAACTGAGTGGCTGGAATAAAGGCCATGCAAACATAGGAAAAGACCTACAAACTTCTTGGAGGTCTGAACCTAGGACCCAAGCGCTGAGGAACACAGAATCACATTGAGAGCCAGAAAACACCTGGTTGGTGAAAAGGACAACACTGAGTACTCTAATTGCTAGGAGGAGAACTTGTCCAGCCTATGGAATCAAGTACTGCTAACCTAAGACTTCTTGGGTACCTCTTGTCCGACTTGGAACATTGAAAGGAAGGGGGAAAGGATCCACACATGTGGAGCCACTTAACTTGACATGAGCCATAACATGACAAAATCGATATGCAGGTAGAGAATGTCATCAGCTATAAGAAAAGCAAACCACGGCACTCTATTCAGCGAGGTCCAACTAGGGACGCCGGAATGATGCCTTGTGTAGGTAACAGGAGAGGTGGACACAGACTCACTGACACAAACAGTTGGGCATGAGTGTGGGCCGAGGGTCAGGCTTAGCCAGGTATTCCATAAGCTGTAATGGCTGTCGGCACTGGACCTGCGTGTCATAAAACTGGATACAATTCTTGCCAGAGGGGAGAACTAGTTCACGTCATGTTCAGAAACTGAATCCAGGGGTGAATAGACTCTTGTACTCTTGGCTGTAGCTTGCAAAGGATGAGGTTTTATCAGACTTCTGTAAGAAAAATAGGGTAAGTACCCATAAACAGACAAAAGGGTGAGGTGATTAGATCACTTGGGGCCCCTTGGACCGCACTACGATCACCTGTGAGAATCATGGTATATCTAGGATCTAACGCACTGTATACAGAGCACTAGGCACACTGTTGCTATCAGCCATGTGGGTCGCATTGTAGGTCTAACTTCAACTGGATAGTGGGCAGTGCATCTAGACCTCTCTGTATACAGCAATGTGGTTCACTGTCAATGGAGGTCCTGACTTATTGGATAGTTCGTGTTAAATGTGACTCAACGGATGACGGACAAGGCACTTGGGGCGAAACAATAACCAGGGAGTGTTGCGTGGTAGAAAAGTGGGTCTGATTCGCTGGATAGCAGACAGAGTACTTGGACCGCTACTGCAAACGATCATATGGAATATGATAGATGGTGTGTCTGACTTACCGAATAGCAGAAAGGGTACTTTCATTGCTACTGCAATCAACCATGAGGTATGTGGTAGAAGGTGTGTCTGACTCACTGGATAGTGGACAGGAAACATGGACCGCTGCTGTAATCGTCAATGAGGTACATGGAGAATGCTTTCGTCTGATTTACTGGATAGTGGTCAGAAAGCGTGGACCGCTGCCGCAATCGACCAAAAGGTACATAGTCTGTCTCACTGGATATCGAACAGAACATTCTGTTGCGGTCGAGTTCTGATACCTGACTGAATTAAACTGAATAGTTGCCCCAGGAAGAAGAAACATACTTTATAGAGAGCTGTGGGAGAACCACAGCTTTAAGATGACTGCATAGACTAAAGACAAAGTCTGTCTAAATTAAAAAAAAACGTTATTGGGCCTAGACCAACGTCAGGCTGTCCTGGAGAGGTCCTATCCTACTATTTTTATTTATTATAATTTTATTTATTTTTTATATGGGGGATAATTGATGGTGAGCACAGAGCGTTTAGATAGCTGGGGACCGACCCACACACTGTGGTAGAGCCGCTCTGGGTGCAGCTCACATCTCCTATGTAATTCCAGCAAAAGGGGAAAGAAGCTGGGGGGCAACAGCTTGCTATGTTTCTGCGCGTTTAGGGACGCAGCAAGATTGATTGGCGGGTGGGGGGTGTCCTGGCCGCAGGAGCAGGCCCCAAACATGGCCAGGGACTAAATTTAGAAACCCGGCCTCCAGGAAGAAGCAGGGTGGCGTCTGGACTGTAAAATTAGGTAAAAAAGACTCTAGCTGCCTATGCCCCCAGAATTTCAACTCCACTCCCTAGTAAGGAGACCCATGTCAGCATTTAATAAATATATATATATATAAAAAAAAAAAAGCTGCATTACGCTTTTATAAAAAAAATACTGCATTACTATTTATAGAGAAAACAGAAAGGATATTGCCAGCTCACCGTTGAAGTTTATAGGAGTCCAGCGTGAACGAAACCACGAGCCGACCACTCATGTAGCAACTGCAAAAAGAAGAAAAAATGTTGCAGCTTCTGGTAAAAATTTTCAGAGTAATCTTTATTCCATCAAAGAAAAAAAACAATTTAAACAATGGTGGACAAGAGCAAGCGACTCGTTTCGAACACAGTTGTTCTTTATCAAGCTTACTTAAAAATGACCAAACACCAGTCTTAAATACACAGGTGCAATTAAACAACACACGAAAAATAATTGATTAATTAAAAGTAACACACTGTGGAAGGAAGAGAACCTAAACGTTGTTGTGCAATTTCTCCTGAGTATGCCAATACCCCATATGTGGGGGAAATCTACTGTTTGGGTGCACGGCAGGGATCGGAAAGGGAAGAAGCACCTTTTGACTTTTTAAACGCAAAAATGGCTGGAATCGATAGCGGACGCCATGTCGCATTTGGATAACCCGTGATGTGCCTAAACAGTAGAAACCCCCCCACAAGTGACACCATTTTGGAAACTAGACCCCTCAAGGAATGTATCTAGATGAGTGGTGAGCACCTTGAACCCCCATGTGCTTCACAGAAGTTTATAACGTAGAGCTTTGAAAAAAAAAAAAAAAAACACATTCTACCCACAAAAATGTATTTTTAGCCCCCAATTTTTTTTATTTTCACAATGGTAACAGGAGTTATTTCACAACACATTTTGAAGTCCATTTTCTTCTAAGTACGTTGATACCCCATATGTGGCGGAATACTACTATTTGTGCATACGGCAAGTCTCGGAAGGGAAGGAGTGACGTTTTGGAACACAGACTTTGATGTGCCTAAGCAGTGAAAAAAACACAAGTTACCCCATTTTGGAAACTACACCTCTCGAGGATTTTATCCAGGGGTATAGTGAGCATTTTGAACCCACCATTTCTACGCATAATTTGATAACATTAGGTCGTCATTAGTGTTGAGCATTCCGATACCGCAAGTATCGGGTATCGGCTGATATTTGCGGTATCGGAATTCCGATACCGAGTTCCGATATTTTTGCGATATCGGGATCGGGATGCATATTCATGTGTAAAATAAAGAATAAAAATAAAAAATAGGGATATACTCACCCTCTGACGCGCCCTGGTTGTAACCGCTGCAACCGGCAGCCTCCGTTCCTAAGAATGAGCGAGTGAAGGACCTGCGACGACATCGCGGTCTTGTGATTGGTCACGTGACCGCTCACGCGACCAATCACAAGCCTCGACATCATCGAAGGTCCTTCACTCGCTCATTCTTAGGAACGGAGGCTGCCGGTTGCAGCGGTTACAACCAGGGCGCGTCAGAGGGTGAGTACATCCCTATTTTTTATTATTATTCTTTATTTTACACATGAATATGGATCCCAGGGCCTGAAGGAGAGTTTCCTCTCCTTCAGACCCTGGGAACCATCCAGGATCACTTCCGATATTTGTGTCCCATTGACTTGTATTGGTATCGGGTATCGGTATCGGCGATATCCGATATTTTTCGGATATCGGCCGATACATTCCGATACCGATACTTTCAAATATCGGAAGGTATCGCTCAACACTAGTCGTCATATTGAGAGCTGGGCACATGGTAGGGCTAGGAAAGGCCATTTACCTGAGATAAATTGTGAATGCTAAGTCACATTTGAAGAACCCCTGCCATGTGAAAACAGCAGAAACCCCCCCACAAGTATCTTCATTTTGGAAACTAGACTAGGAATTCATTTAGGGGTGTAGTGAGTATTTTGAACCCATACAGTTGTGGCCAAAAGTATTGACACCCCTGCAATTCTGTCAGATAATACTCAGTTTCTTCCTGAAAATGATTGCAAACAAAATCTTTGTTATTATTATCTTAATTTAATTTGTCTAAAATGAAAAAACACAAAAAGAATTGTCCTAAAGCCAAATTGGATATAATTCCACACCAAACATAAAAAAGGGGGTGGACAAAAGTATTGGCACTGTTCCAAAAATCATGTGATGCTTCTCTAATTTGTGCAATTAACAGCACCTGTAACTTAGGGTACCGTCTCACAGTGGCACTTTGGTCGCTACGACGGCACGATCCGTGACGTTCCAGTGATATAGTTACGATCTCGCTGTGTCTGACACGCTACTGCGATCAGGGACCCCGCTGAGAATCGTACATCGTAGCAGATCATTTGAAACTTTATTTCGTCGCTGGATCACCCGCTGACATCGCTGCATCGGCGTGTGTGATGCCGATGCAGCGATGTCTTCACTGGTAACCAGGGTAAATATCGGGTTACTAAGAGCAGGGCCACGCTTAGTAACCCGATGTTTACCTTGGTTACCATTGTAAATGTAAAAAAAAAAAACACTACATACTTACATTCCGGTGCCTGTCACATCCCCGGGCGTCCGCTTCCCTGCACTCCTCCTGCATCCTGTGTCAGCGCCGGCCGGCCATACATCAGAGCACAGCGGTGACGTCACCGCTCTGCTTTACAGCCGCGCTTACACAGGATGCAGGAGGAGTGCAGGGAAGCAGACGCCCGGGGACGTGACAGGCACCGGAATGTGAGTATGTGTTTTTTTTTTTTTACATTTACAATGGTAACCAGGGTAAACATCGAGTTACTAAGCGCGGCCCTGCGCTTAGTAACCCGATGTTTACCATTGTTACCCCGGGACTTCGGCATCGTTGGTCACTGGAGAGCTGTCTGTGTGACAGCTCTCCAGCGACCACACAACGACTTTCCAACGATCACGGCCAGGTCGAATCGCTGGTCGTGATCGTTGGAAAGTTGCTGAGTGTGACGGTACCCTTACCTGTGGCACCTAACAGGTGTTGGCAAATCACACTTGCAGCCAGTTGACATGGATTAAAGTTGACTCAACCTCTGTCCTGTGTCCTTGTGTGTACCACATTGAGCATGGAGAAAATAAAGAAGATCAAAGAACTGTCTGAGGACTTGAGAAACCAAATTGTGAGGAAGCATGAGCAATCTCAAGGCTACAAGTCCATCTCCGAAGACCTGAATGTTCCTGTGTCTACCGTGCGCAGTGTCATCAAGAAGTTTAAAGCCCATGGCACTGTGGCTAACCTCTCTAGATGTGGATGGAAAAGAAAAATTGACAAGAGATTTCAACACAAGATTGTGCGGATGTTGGATAAAGAACCTCGACTATCATCCAAACAAGTTCAAGCTGCCCTGCAGTCCGAGGGTACAACAGTGTCAACCCGTACTATCCGTCTGCATCTGAATGAAAAGGGACTGTATGGTAGGAGACCCAGGAAGACCCCACTTCTTACCCCGAGACATAAAAAAGCTAGGCTGGAGTTTGCCAAAAATTACCTGAAAAGCCTAAAACATTTTGGAAGAATGTTCTCTGGCCAGATGAGACAAACGTAGAGCTTTTTGGGCAAAGGCATCAACATAGAGTTTACAGGAGAAAAAAAGAGGCATTCAAAGAAAAGAACACGGTCCCTACAGTCAAACATGGCGGAGGTTGCCTGATGTTTTGGGGTTGCTTTGCTGTCTCTGGCACTGGACTGATTGACCGTGAGCATGGCATTATGAAGTATGAAGACTACCAACAAATTTTGGAGCATAATGTAGGGCCCAGTGTGAGAAAGCTGGGTCTCCCTCAGAGGTCATGGGTCTTCCAGCAGGACAATGACCCAAAACACACTTCAAAAAGCACTAGAAAATGGTTTGAGAGAAAGCACTGGAGACTTCTAAGGTGGCCAGCAATGAGTCCAGACCTGAATCCCTTAGAACACCTGTGGAGAGATCTAAAAATGGCAGTTTGGAGAAGGTACCCTTCAAATATCAGGGTCCTGGAGCAGTTTGCCAAAGAAGAATGGTCTAAAATTCCAGCAGAGCATTGTAAGAAACTCATTGATGGTTACCGGAAGCGGTTGGTCGCAGATATTTTGGCTAAAGGTTGTGCAACCAAGTATTAGGCTGAGGGTGCTGTTATGATCCTTAGTGGTTGAGGATCACAAATTACTCCAGCTAAGTAACAACATAGGACAAGCTCTAGGGAGGTGGCAAACGGGACTGACCGCAAATCTGAACCTATCCAAACACACTAGAAGTAGCCGGTGAACGTGCCTAAAAATCCTAGACGTCCCGAGCCAGCCTGAGGAACTAACTACCCCTAGAGAGAAAGAAAAGACCTCTCTTGCCTCCAGAGAAATAATCCCCAAAGATATAGAAGCCCCCAACAGATAATAACGGTGAGGTAAGAGGAAGGCACATACACAGGGGTGAAAGCAGATTCAGCAAATGAGGCCCACTAATACTAGACAGCAGAACATAGAAAAGGGAATCTATGCGGTCAGTAAAAAACCCTTACAAAATATCCACTCTGAGATTTCAAGAACCCCCACACCAACTAACGGTGTGGGGGGAGAAACTCAGTCCCCTAGAGCAACCAGCAAGCGAGGAAATCACATTTTAGCGAGCTGGACTAAAAACATAATGAACACTGATAATCAAAAAATGATCAAACAAAAACTTAGCTTGTCTTGGAGAGACTGGAAGCAAGGTAGACACAAGGAATCTGAAGAGCACTGAATACATTGATAGCAGGCAAGGAACTGAGTCTCCAGGTGAGCTAAATAGGAAACCAACCAAGGATAACGAACCAGCTGATGCAGCCAACCTGCAGAAAGACAACACTACACAGTACCGCTTGTGACCACTAGAGGGAGCCCAAAAATAGAATTCACAACAGGGTGCCAATACTTTTGTCTGGCCCATTTTTGGAGTTTTGTGTGAAATGATCAATGTTTTGCTTTTTTGCTTCATTCTCTTTTTTGTTTTTTTCATTTAAGACAAATTAAATGAAGATAATAATACCAAAGAATTTGTGATAATACTCAGTTTCTTCCTGAAAATGATTGCAATCTGACAGAATTGCAGGGGTGTCAATACTTTTGGCCAGAACTGTAGGTGACTCACAGAACTTTATAACCTTGAGACATGGAAATATGAGATTTTACTGGTAAAAATGTAATTTTTGTATTTGCTGCAAATTAATCAAGTAAACAAGGGTTAATAGGTGAAACCCACAGTTTATTGCGCAATTTCTCCTGAACGACGTGCTGCCCCTTATATTGTCAGAAATTACTGTTAGGCCACAAGTCAGGGCTGAAAAGGAAGCACAGATTTTGCTACAATAGTTTGAGGGCAACATTTGCGGAGTCCCGAAGGTGCTAGAACAGCAGAAAAACCCCAAAAGTGACCCCATTTTAGAAATTGTACCTCTTAATGAATTCGTCTACAGCTACAGTGACACTTGTAAAACCCACTGTGGTGAAATATATATATATATATATATATATATATATATATATGTGCAGTGACCTTATGTATAGGTATTGTGTGAATAGGAACATCTGTCCTGAAGGCTGCAGGTTCGCACCCAGGTGTTAATATGTATTTTCCTGGGAAAAGCAGAATTCTGTCTCCAATCTCACCAGGGGGTCCTGCTGGAAGCCAAGAAGAAAGGTAACATTTGCCACCTCTTAGCTCTTGGAAGAGAGATGTTAATTACGGCCTGATAGTATCTCTGTGGGAGCTTTTACACAAAGGATCTCAAGAGAAAAGGTCAGGGTTTTTCCTCCACAAATTACTAAACTTATGGTTACCAAAAGAGGACCTCTCCTTCCACCTCTATTGAAGTCCGAAATTAACTATTATCGCCAAGCTTGGCTAATAATAATTAATATCCACTAAATATGCCTCAGCGTTGTCTTTTCCTTATACTATATACAAACTGAGACAAAACAGTGTAACAATAAAGGATGTTTATTACACACACACACAAGTCTGCAGTCTATAGCATACATACATATTTATACCCAAGCTGGCGACTATAAATATATATATATATATATATATATATATATATACGGATATTACAACTCTAATACAGTAATATCACTACAGTATACAGTGATATCCCAACAGTATCACACAGTAATACCCCACAATATCACAACAATATAAAAACCCACAATTAACTGCCCGATTACACAAATCACATACAATATCAGCCCTCCCAATCTATAGCTTACTAACCCTAAGGCCTAAGAGGTTACAGGGCCTAGTAAGAAAAGGGAATAGAGAGTATACTTATCCACCATGTGGTTCCATGATCATTCCAGCCAAAACCAAAGAGAGCCTCCACGCACATGTGTTGTCCCTTTTATGTCCAGTCAAGAAGAGGTGTGTTCAGTCCCAGGTGTGTGGGGATGAGGTCACAAGTTTATTGTCCACTGGCAAAGGTACATCCGTTCAATAACCTGTCTTACCAGCTCATGGCAGACCTACTTTGCAATACTGCAGGCTGGAGGATGGGCTTCACTCCTCCATGTGGGGGTGTATATACACAAAACATGCATTAAACACATCTCAATATAAAGATATACATTTTTGGGCACTTCCCTTCTACATTCACCTTGTTGTCGAGAACACGACAATGAAATTTGAGGGAAGTGTTGTGCTGGGATTTATTTGTCTACTCAACCTCATTTATCCAGAAAAATGGTGCGCTGAATCCATATAATGAAAATATATAAACTTTATTAGATAGATGACTAAAAACAACAAAGGAAACTGACAGTGGGGGATAAAATTACCAATAACCACCGTGGACCACAGAGAGACACGAAACCACACTCCTCATATAATGCAATGCACCAACAAATGCCCAATATATGTCCAACAACAATGTGTGGAGATAGTGGTAACTACATTATCTAGGTACAAAGGGGTTAACAAAAATGTACATGTGCAGCATATAAATACATAACCAATAAAGAGGGAATCATACCCGGGTTGTCACAGAGGGGAAGAAACGGCTCCTGTACAGGAGCCGTTTCTTCCCCTCTGTGACAACCCGGGTATGATTCCCTCTTTATTGGTTATGTATTTATATGCTGCACATGTACATTTTTGTTAACCCCTTTGTACCTAGATAATGTAGTTACCACTATCTCCACACATTGTTGTTGGACATATATTGGGCATTTGTTGGTGCATTGCATTATATGAGGAGTGTGGTTTCGTGTCTCTCTGTGGTCCACGGTGGTTATTGGTAATTTTATCCCCCACTGTCAGTTTCCTTTGTTGTTTTTAGTCATCTATCTAATAAAGTTTATATATTTTCATTATATGGATTCAGCGCACCATTTTTCTGTGTTGGTTGTTTTCTGCTGTCTCAGCATTGGTGTTTCCTCGTTACATCCATAGTAGCAGGCTCCCATTCACATTTTCATTTCTATTATTATTATGATTATATGGTTTCAATTATTCTGCCTGCTTTGCATTCCTTGTGTTTATCAACCTCATTTATAACTAGTGACAGTTCAGGATGGAATGAAGTATAATTCTGTACTTAGGTACCTAGACATCATCCACACGGCCGTCAGCTCTTCCCTGCCGTTCACTGTAACTCACATCTCTATCCACAGAGTACACCTTCTTTCTTGGATCTTAATCAAAGTCTTATTGTTGTCAAAGTCTTTTCTTGTCAATCTTCAGGTATCCGCCTATCCCAAAGCCATCTTTCTCCAGTTGTGACTGGTCAGACTCTGGAACGGCTTCACCCTCGCAGTCCATAGGTCATTCAACATCATCCTGTGTGCACCCGTCACCTTGCCAGACTTCACGTTACTCTACTATAGCTTGATTCAGCAGGATTTTGAGTATGTCTGGCATGATGAGACTGCTGGATGTCACAGGGTTTTTTTTTCTTCTCTGGGCCTCGCGGACTCAGGCACTGGAAACGACTGGACTCAGGCACTGGAAACGACTTTCACCAGACATGCATCAGACACGACTTCCATCAGGCACTTCCCCTGTAATCTTGATTGAAGATCATTGATGAGGTTCCTCCGTAGATAGATACGCAGATCTTTACTAGGCAGGTCAGAATTTCTGGAGTAGGGAGTGATGTCACAGTACCTAAGTTGACTGCGGGAAGAACACCGTCTAATTCTAACCGACATTGAATCCATCCCTTATGAACTTCACCATTGCTAGGGTTAAAGTGGCAAATAACTTAGAAGCTGAGAGGACATGTCCCTAGATAACCTTAATCTTTTTCCCCATTCACACAAAACATATATATTACAATTCCATAATGCATGTAGAGACCTAAGCTAAAATAGCATGGCTGCTAATGATCCACAATGCACATGCAGATCATTGATCCATGTGGAGTTGGAGTTATCTACTGGCTGTAAATACGTGAACACCTTCACATGAACACACTTACTGAGTATGTCCATGTACAGGTAGTCCTGGACTTACACCTAAAGTGTCTTTATGCACACATGGAATTTACTACACAGTAACACGACAATGAATATAACATCATTATTATACACAATATATATATATATATATATATATATATATATATATATATATATATATATATATATATATATAATATATATATTGGATTCAGGGTTAAGGACTGGATTTTTCTTATGTCCTTAACCCCCTTCACCGGCTGAGTTAATGGTGCTCAGCCTGACTTCCGTGCAGTTGGGTGTCCAGTCTTTTGGTCCTCCTGCAGATCATAAACAGTCCAATATATATAAAATAATGACCAGGAGGAAAATGACAGGACGAAGTGGCGTTGGGTTTTATTACAGTCTCCTCCTCATGGCTGAAATCTGAGAGATGTTTCAGCTCTGCACCAAATGTAAGAGGGGTGTTCTGGAGTGTCTCAGGGGCATCTGGGCAAAGGTCAAGACTTCTTCTCTGGAGTGATAGGTGCTTTTCTACATAGATACCTAAAATGGGACAAAAGGAACAATACGCTCTGGGAGATCTCCCAGTGCAGTTAATAAACATCCTTATTTGATGCTTCCCTGTCCCCCCAAACTCACTCATTCTTTATACTTTTACTTCAGGGTGACCTCCCCCTGTTAACCTTTCTTGAGCTGCCCAGTAATTAGCTAATGCCTTAACTCTCCTGAACCCAACAAAATTAATGCAATTTTCTTATTGTATGATCCTAGTCAATTGCCTCTGTTTCCTATACAGACACCCCTACCAGTTTTCCACAATTCAAAAGAGTAACATACAACCCTCACAGCTACTTAACACCCTAGGAAGACTAAACACCCTAGGAAGACTAAACATATAACTAAGGTACACTGACTTTAGTTTTATCCTGCATCAGGTCTTAAACAAAACCATGTTATCTGTTGTGAATTAGACTTTTTGGCTCCCTCTTGTGGTTACTTGTGATATGACTCTGGGATTGTCTTTCCTCAGTTTGGCACCCACCTGGGTCGTTAGTCCAGGGGTGTGGCTATATAAACTTCCTGGATCCTTAGTCCAGTGCCTGGCATCGTTGTATTCAGATCCTTTCTGTTTGCTCCTGTCTGCTGGTCCGGTTCGTGCAAAATTAAGCTAAGTCCTGCTTCTTTGTTTTTTTGGTTATTTGCTTTGCTCTTATTTTTGTCCAGCTTGTACTAAATGTGATTCCTGACTTTGCTGGAAGCTCTAGGGGGCTGGTGTTCTCCCCCCGGGCCGTTAGACGGTTCGGGGGTTCTTGAATATCCAGCGTGGATATTTTGATAGGGTTTTTGCTGACCATATAAGTAATCTTACTATATTCTGCTATTAGCTAGTGGGCCTCTCTTTGCTAAATACCTAGCTCATTCTTACGTTTGTCTTTTCCTCTTACCTCACCGTTATTATTTGTTGGAGGCGCCCTCTGGTGGATGTTCTCATGAACTGCAGCCTGGGAACTTTTTCCCACGCTCCAGGTCATATGAGGACATCCACCAGGGGGCGCATCACCGCGACTGAAGGAAATGTAGGTCAATGACCTACATTTCATTCATTCGCCGGGGAATTACAAGCAGGAGCACACCGCTGCATTTAGCAGGGCTCCTGCCTGTAATATTAGTTAACCCCTTCAGATGGATTACTTCGTGGGACGAGACGGTTCACCAGAAGGTATGTATCTTGTGCGTTTATTATTTTTCCAAGCGAGGGTGTTCCTGATGGATTGAGAGAACAATAAATTATTACAACAACCGCTGTGTTTATTTCATTAAACTACTTTTAAATCATGTGTGTGTGTGTTTTTTAACCCTTTCCAATAATTGGATTAATAATGGATAGGTGTCATAATTGACGCCTCTCCATTATTAATCTGGCTTAATGTCACCTTCCAATAGCAAGGTGGCATTAACCCTTCATTACCCCATATCCCACCGCTACAGGGAGTGGGAAGAGAGTGGCCAAGTGCCAGAATAGGCGCATCTTCCAGATGTGCCTTTTCTGGGGTGGCTGGGGGCAGATGTTTTTAGCCACGGGGGGGCCAATAACAATGGACCCTCTCCTGGCTATTAATATCTGCCCTCAGTCACTGGCTTTACCATTCTGGAGCCCACGCCAATTTTTTCCGCAATTTAACCCTTTATTTCAGCAGCTACAGCGCTGAAATTTTGCACATACACACTACTAACATTAGTAGTGTGGAATATGCAAAAAAAAAGGGGATATGAGATGGTTTACTGTATGTAAACCATGTCTCATATCCTGTCGGGTTTGGGAAGGAGAAATGAAAAGCCGGCAATTGAATTACCGGCTGTTCACAGATATCGCGCTGAATAAAATCTACAGAATATATATATATGTGTCTCAATGACATATATATATATATATATACTGTATATATGTTTTCCCGAACATTTGAGCACATAAATCCATTAGATGTCGGTTTTGCAAGCCTGCGCGAAAATCTCGCAGTACGGATGCCATACGGATTACATACGGAGGATGCCATGCGCAAAATACGCTGACACACCCTGACTACGGATCAATATTTTGGGAACATTTCTCCGTATTACGGCCGTAGTACGGACGTATAATACGTGGCGTATTGTCTTACGCCAAGTGTGAGGCCGGCCTTACTCTTATCATTATGAATTCTATGGAAAATTGGAGCTAAAAATACAAGAACCAGCAAATACACCTCATTTACTTCACAGGGGGTCTGATAGAAAACAGCAAACAACCAACAACTAACAATTCCTGTTATCATTGCAATCACAATGAAGCTAAGGCCATGTGCACACGTTCAGGATTTTTCACGTTTTTTTCGCGTTTTTTTGCTACAAAAACGTGATAAAAACGCGAAAAAAACGCTAACCTATGCCTCCTATTATTTACAGTGTATTCCGCATTTTTTGTGCAAATGTTGCGATTTTTTCCGCGAAAAAATCGCATCGCGGGAAGAAAAAGCAACATGTTCATTAAAAATGCAGAATTGCGGGGATTCCGCACACCTAGGAGTCCATTGATCTGCTTACTTCCCGCACGGGGCTGTGCACACCATGCGGAAAGTAAGCAGATTATGTGTGGCTGGTACCCAGGGTGGAGGAGAGGAGACTCTCTTCCACGGACTGGGCACCATATAAGTGGTAAAAAAAAAAAGAATTAAAATAAAAAATAGTGATATACTCACCTTTGATGTCTTCCCGCCTCTCAGGTGCATGCTGCCGCTTCGGTTCCTGTAGCTGGTGTGCGGTGAAGGACCTGCGATGACGTCACGGTCCTGTGATTGGTCGAGACCGGTCATGTGACCGCTCACGTGACCGCGACGTCATGGAAGGTCCTGCGCGCACACACCATCTATACGGAACGGACGCCGCTGAGGTCTGCAGGTGAGTATAAGCATTTTTTTTATTTTTTTTATTATTTTTAAACATTCTATCTTTTACTATAGATGCTGCATAAGCTGCATCTATAGTAAAAAGTTGGTCACACTTGTCAAACAGTGTGTTTGACAAGTGTGACCAACCTGTCAGTCAGTTTTCCAAGCGATGCTACAGATCGCTTGGAAAACTTTAGCATTCTGCAAGCTAATTACGCTTGCAGAATGCTAAAAAAAACGCGAAAAAAACGGAAAAAAAACGCAAAAAAAAATATGCGGATTTCTTGCAGAAAATTTCCGGTTTTCTTCAGGAAATTTCTGCAAGAAATCCGGACGTGTGCACATACCCTAAGATAAAGCCCTTCTGCCTCCTGTCTAAACCTCACTGGTCTAACAATACATTTCAATGACAAAAGAGCAAACTTAGCAAATAGAAGAAAAATAAAAGAAACTAAAACAAAACAATCAGAAAGATTAGAGGCCAGATAGAAACTCTTATAAGCTGAGTTTACATCAAGGCCTCACTAGCCTCCATGGTTGTAATCAGCCATTTTGAGGAGTCAACCCATGGTTGGGCACATGACACAGAGAAAATGCCATTATGTGTGTGAAAATGCCTGTGCTCCTTGACAATATTGCTAGGGCCCTCACAATTACTTGTGCAATAACAGTTCCTTGCAATATGTCCAAAGTGACCACATTTAAAACATTTCACAGAATGATATTTCCTCTCCATCACTGTACCCAGCCATTTGCAGTACCTGGCAATATGGCCGGAGCCAGTACAAGCATAACATCTAACACATGCCATGCCTGATTTAGGGGCCCTGACAGAACATACTTCCTTCTGTCTGGAACTTTTAAACTCTTCCATTACTAAGGATGCACTCTTAACAATATTACGTTTGCACTTTCTTTGTAATTTAGACAGAACATATCTGTCATTACTTTTAGTTATTGGATCAAAATTTGATAAAATAGTTGATCCCTCACCTGTTCCTTCACTCCCCCCTTTTTGCCCTGCACAGGGCACAATTGGCCTGGGATCGGACCTTGTTTTCAGAGACAAAGAGAAGTCCGGCACTACATTTGAAAAATCATTGATGATATTTTTCAGACTAGTAATCAGTTGGGAACTAGTATCCAGCTCCACACTGCACTGATTAATAATGGCATCACTAGCTGCTGCCATTTCTTTCACAGCTTTGATCTCAGCCCCAGACTGAGTCAGCTGTGCTTCCATATCAACACAATGATTTTTCATTTTCTGCAGTTGTGATTCAAGGCTGGCAATCTGCTTTTCTCTGTCCACATTATACTGTTCGTTCTCTGCCAGTTGTGTCTTTAAGGCACACACTCTCTGCACATTAGTCACACAACACTGGCAGTGGAAATTTGGGGAATCTGCATTACACAGGGATTCCTCATACACACAGATCAGTTTGGCTAACTTTTGTAGTCGTTTACTTGATTTATTCAAGACCGACCGTCTCTCTATGCACATGCTGTCATGCCCACATGCTTGTTCCAATAGGGTAGACCACGGCAATTCTGCAGATTTGGGTATAGTGGGGGTTACTGGGTGAAATTTACTGTGCTTTGCTAATCTTTTAAGGGTTGATAAGTCCATACTAACTCTTTCTGAAGCCATCTTGGTCATCCTCCTTGTCCCTTCTCTGCTGCTTGAAAAGGTCCTTTTACCGCTGGAACACCTTTTCCTGACCAGCTGGACTTTTACCTTGAAACAACTATGACTCTTTGGAAGATTGGACTGGTAAAGATGACCCCAAACTCTCAAAGATGACCAAGCAAAGGAAAAATAAAAAATGTTAAAAAATCAGAAGACTGGGTTCTCTGTTATTGATTTTGTTCCGTGTATAGCTTGTATTGAAAATCTGCATCACCCGTCTGAACTATCAGCACTTTGAACGCACAGAATTACACAACAGTTCACCCTGTATCAATGTAATCTGTCCACGTCCCTCCGGCCTGATCAGTTCACAGACGATGACCAGAAATTCAAACAGCAAAACATGTTAAACAAAATCTAAACAGTGGGCCTGTAGCTCACCATTGTAAAAGGTCAGGGTTTTTCCTCCACAAATTACTAAACTTATGGTTACCAAAAAAGGACCTCTCCTTCCACCTCTATTGAAGTCCGATATTAACTATTATCGCCGAGCTTGGCTAATAATAATTAATATCCACTAAATATGCCTCAACGTTATCTTTTCCTTATACTATATGCAAACTGAGACAAAACAGTGTAACAATAAAGGATATTTATTACACACACAAGTGTGCAGTCTATAACATACATATATATTTATTCCCAAGCTGGCGACTATAAATATATATATATATATATATATATATATATATACAAATATACGGATATTACAACTCTAATACAGTAATATCACTACAGTATACAGTGATATCCCAACAGTATCACACAATATCCAGTAATATCACAACAATATCACCACAATATAAAAACCCACAATTAACTGCCCAATTACCCAATTCACACATACAATATCAGCCCTCCCAATCTATAGCTTACTAACCCTAAAGCCTAAGAGGTTACAAGGCCTAGTAAGAAAAGGGGATATGTTATGACCTGGTGGGTACGGAGCGGTACTGAGATGACCTGGTGGGCAAAACCAATCATGAACTCGCTAAGGAGCAGCACTGAAATGACCTGGTGGGTAAAACAAAAATAGGACTAGCTCTGAGGAGGTGGTAACTTTACTGACCGCAATCCCTACTCCTAACACCAACACTAGAAATAGCCGTGGAGCGTTCCTATCTCTGCCTAGATGCCTCTGCACAGCCTAAGAACTAGCTACCCCTGAAGATGGAAACGGAAAGCTATCTCGCCTCAGAGAAACCTGCAAAGGAAGATAGCCCCCCACAAATATTGACGGTGAGTGGAGAGGGAAAATGACAAACTCAGAAATGAAACTAGATTTTTTAGCAAAGGAGGCCAATACTACCTAAATAGACAGAGATAGAAAAGGCTACTGTGCGGTCAGTATAAAAACTAAAAGTCCACGCAGAGTTTACAAAAATAACCACCACACCGACTCACGGTGTGGAGGGGCAAATCTGCGACCCCAGAGCTTCCAACTAGCCGGAATATTTCATAATGACAAGCTGGACAAAAGAGACATAAATTGAACTGAACAGAAGGTCATAAGCAGGGAAACACCCAAAAAGTAGCAGACTTATCTTAAGCTGAAAATGGACTGGCCAACAGAGAACTTCCAGGAAAGGACTGTCCATAACTACTGGAGAATATTATTGAATCGCAGCATGCTATATGCCAATTGCATTATGCTGGTACATGGGCAATTTTGTGTTGCTGCGACTATACTCCAATTTTGTGCTATATAAATAAATTACACTTTGTTAGTACAATTTGATGGACATGTTTGGTGATAATCTAGTGTGAAATATGATACTTAACCCTCACACATATATAGAGAAGTATTTATTTAACCAGTCCTCTCCCACCTTTTTTATGTATATAGAGAGACATGATATGTCCACTTTCTATGCGTGATAATTGGATATAATATGGCCTGGACTGGCTACAAAACTTACCATCATTGGTCTTTGTGAGGCTTGGCACTTTTTTCCACTTGTTTTTGCTTCCCCTTTTATATATGTTATATGGTAATTTATGATTGTTAATAAAGAAACTTTTTTCATAATTTTTTTGAGTTGTGCATTATGTTGTAGGTTCAGTTTAATTGTGTAAATGCACGCTATATACTTAAATTTGTATGTATGTGTATTCATAATGACAAGCTGGACAAAAGAGACATAAATTGAACTGAACAGAAGGTCATAAGCAGGGAAACACCCAAAAAGTAGCAGACTTATCTTAAGCTGAAAATGGACTGGCCAACAGAGAACTTCCAGGAAAGGACTGAATCCACAGGAAATACATTGACAGCTGGCATCCACTAAAGCCAAAAGCCCAGTTAAATAACAAGGCCAGGAAACCGATTAGTGAACGCAGCTGCTAAGTTCCACTTGAAACCACCAGAGGGAGCCCAAGAGCAGAACTCCCAAAAATACCATTTGCAACCACAGGATGGAGCCCAAGAACGGAATTCACAACAGTACCCCCCCCTTGAGGAGGGGTCACCGAACCCTCACCAGAGCCCCCAGGCCGATCGGGATGAGCCAAATGAAAAGCACGTACCAAATCGGCAGCATGGACATCGGAGGCAAAGACCCAAGAGTTATCCTCCTGGCCATAACCCTTCCACTTAACCAGATACTGAAGTTTCCACCTTGAACGACGAGAATCCAAAATCTTCTCCACCACATATTCCAGCTCCCCCTCAACCAACACCGGAGCAGGAGGGTCAACGGAGGGAACCATGGGCACCACATATCTCCGCAACAAAGATCTATGGAACACATTATGAATGGAAAATGAAGCTGGAAGGGCCAAACGAAAAGACACCGGATTGATAATTTCTGAAATCCTATAAGGACCAATAAAACGAGGTTTGAACTTAGGGGAAGAGACCTTCATAGGAACATGACGAGAAGACAACCAGACCAAATCCCCAACCCGAAGCCGGGGACCAACGCACCGACGGCGGTTAGCAAAACGTTGAGCCTTTTCCTGAGACAATGTTAAATTGTCCACCACATGAGTCCAAATCCGCTGCAACTTGTCCACCACAGAATCCACCCCAGGACAGTCCGAAGGCTCAACCTGCCCTGAAGAAAAACGAGGATGAAAACCGAAATTGCAAAAAAAAGGCGAAACCAAACTAGCCGAACTAGCACGATTATTAAGGGCAAACTCGGCCAACGGCAAGAAGGTAACCCAATCATCCTGATCAGCAGACACAAAGCATCTCAAGTAGGTTTCCAAGGTCTGATTGGTTCGCTCCGTCTGTCCATTTGTCTGAGGGTGAAACGCCGAAGAAAAAGACAAATTAATGCCCATTCTACCACAAAAGGACCGCCAAAACCTAGAAACAAACTGGGTACCTCTGTCAGACACAATATTCTCCGGAATACCATGCAAACGAACCACATGCTGGAAAAACAAAGGAACCAAATCAGAGGAGGAAGGCAACTTAGGCAAAGGTACCAAATGGACCATTTTAGAAAACGGGTCACAAACCACCCAGATGACAGACATCCTTTGAGACACAGGAAGATCGGAAATAAAATCCATGGAAATATGCGTCCAGGGCCTCTCAGGGATAGGCAAGGGCAAAAGCAACCCACTAGCACGAGAACAGCAGGGCTTAGCCCGAGCACAAATCCCACAGGACTGCACGAAGGAACGCACATCCCGTGACAAAGAAGGCCACCAAAAGGACCTGGCAACCAAATCTCTGGTTCCAAAGATCCCAGGATGACCAGCCAACACCGAACAATGGATCTCAGAAATCACCTTATTAGTCCATCTATCAGGAACAAACAATTTCCCCACAGGACAGCTGTCGGGTCTATCAGCCTCAGCCTGAAACTCCTGAAGCACCCGCCGCAAATCAGGGGAGATAGCAGAAAGAATCACCCCCTCCTTGAGAATACCAGCCAGCTCACGGACTCCAGGAGAATCAGGCAAAAAACTCCTAGACAAGGCATCAGCTTTCACATTCTTAGATCCCGGAAGATACGAGACCACAAAATCAAAACGGGAGAAAAACAAAGACCACCGAGCCTGTCTAGGATTCAAGCGCTTGGCCGACTCAAGGTAAATCAGATTCTTATGGTCGGTCAAGACCACAACACGATGCTTGGCTCCCTCAAGCCAATGTCGCCACTCCTCGAATGCCCACTTCATAGCCAACAACTCCCGATTGCCGACATCATAATTACGCTCAGCAGGTGAAAACTTTCTGGAGAAGAAAGCACACGGCTTCAACACAGAGCCATCAGAGCTTCTCTGAGACAGAACAGCTCCTGCCCCAATCTCAGAAGTGTCAACCTCAACCTGAAAAGGGAGAGAAACATCTGGCTGACGCAACACAGGGGCAGAAGTAAAACGACGCTTAAGCTCCTGAAAGGCCTCCACAGCCGCAGAGGACCAATTCACCACATCTGCACCTTTCTTGGTCAAATCGGTCAGAGGTTTAACCACAGTAGAAAAATTAGCAATGAAGCGGCGATAAAAATTAGCAAAGGCCAAAAATTTCTGAAGGCTCTTCACAGATGTGGGCTGAGTCCAATCATAAATAGCCTGGACCTTAACAGGGTCCATTTCAATAGCCGAGGGAGAAAAAATGAACCCCAGAAAATAAACCTTCTGAACTCCAAAAAGGCACTTAGACCCCTTCACAAACAGTGTATTAGCACGAAGAATCTGAAATACCATCCTGACCTGCTTCACATGAGTCTCCCAATCATTGGAAAAAAACAAAATATCATCCAAATATACAATCATAAATTTATCCAAATACTCCCGGAAAATATCATGCATAAAGGACTGAAACACAGATGGAGCATTAGAGAGCCCGAAAGGCATCACAAGATATTCAAAATGGCCTTCGGGCATATTAAATGCTGTTTTCCATTCATCACCCTGTTTGATGCGGACCAGATTATACGCCCCTCGAAGGTCAATCTTGGTAAACCAGCTAGCCCCTTTGATCCGAGCAAACAAATCAGAAAGCAAAGGCAAAGGGTACTGGAATTTGACCGTGATCTTATTGAGAAGGCGATAATCTATACAGGGCCTCAAGGAGCCATCCTTCTTGGCAACAAAAAAGAACCCCGCTCCCAACGGTGACGAAGACGGGCGAATATGCCCCTTCTCCAAGGACTCTTTTACATAAGTCCGCATAGCGGTATGCTCTGGCACAGACAGATTGAAAAGTCGACCCTTAGGGAACTTACAGCCAGGAATCAAATTAATAGCGCAATCACAGTCCCTATGAGGAGGCAGAGGACTGGATTTAGGCTCCTCAAATATATCCTGGAAATCCGACAAAAACTCAGGAACTTCAGAAGAAGGGGACGAGGAAATTGACATCAGAGGAATGTCACTATGTATCCCCTGACAACCCCAACTAGTCACGGACATAGATTTCCAATCCAGCACTGGATTATGTACCTGTAACCATGGAAACCCCAGCACAACCACATCATGCAAATTATGCAACACCAAAAAGCGAATATTTTCCTGATGTGCTGGAGCCATGTTCATGGCTAACTGTGTCCAGTACTGAGGTTTATTCTTGGCCAATGGCGTAGCATCAATCCCCCTCAAGGGAATAGGACTCTGCAACGGCTCCAAGGAAAAACCACAGCGCTTGGCAAATTCCAGGTCCATTAAGTTCAGGAACCACATAAAAGAAAACGATGAAATAACGGTCCAACTCAAAATATACACATATATAAACTTTATTGATACTCAATATGACCAAAGTGCAAGGAGGGAAAGTGACACTAACAAAATAATGCTGGAAAAAGCAGGAGGCGCGTGCCCAGGACCATGTCTACAAAACAATTATTACCTAATACATAGGTTTTTGCCATGAAAAAACTAAGAAAAAAATGCAAAATAACCAATAAAAAATAAAGAAACACAACGCAAAAACCGAGTACTGATTAGTACAAATGTAGTGCGGCAATGAAACAGATGGTCTGCAGCAATCAATAGACCATCATAATTATGATGATACACAGAGGCGGCTGAATGTAATGCAAAAAATAATGATAGCTGGCCATGTATACGGCACTTTTAACCATACAATCCTTCCTGTAACATGCCAACAACTGTGATCACTAAGATAACTTACCGCACTTAGAGACAATGGTACCTGGGACCGCGCCTCCGCCCCAACGCGCGTTTCGGCAGGAACACCTTCGTCAGGGGGCAGAGATGAGGTGTGCACAACAAGTTTAAAAAGCGCTGACACCGGAAATGATGATTGCCGGTACCCGGAAGTGACGATGCGGTAACCAGGAGACCCGAGCGCCAGCCGCGCCCGAGTATGGCCGAGGAACTCCGAGATCACAGGGGCCCCATGTGACCCGGAGCACCCAACAGCGACAACAGGGGCGCGCAGGCGCACAAAGACCCTGCGGCACCCGCACCAGTACTGAACCGGTAAATGTAAGAGGAAGACGGAGCGTTTATTAATACAAGCAGAACCTTTAACTGATCAAAATGATGCGATGGAGAACCATGCACCTTATATTAAAAACACAAAATTATGAAAATTCATACAAAACAATAATTAACCCATAAATAGTTCTCTTGCATATGCTAACAGCACAATACTCATTCATAAAATAATAAATCAAATAAAATAAATAAATATATTAAGCTATACTAGCATTATGCTTACAAGTGGGCCAAGGTATGACATGTATAGAAATATAATATAATATAATATAATATAATACAAGGCTGCACAAAAGGAACAAAATAAAGTCATATGATTATGTAATCCACATTATCATTAATACACCATCACACAGTGATCTTCTTAGAAAGAATGTCTTTACAGGCTCAAATCTGATTAAACCGCTCTTCCCACGCCCATCTTCATATTGGCAGAAAGGTGCAATCTTGATGAAGAAAGGAAGATGGCAAGCTTCCAGATACAGCATTCCGGTGCCATAAAGTGCTAAACAAATAATTTTAAAAAATGATTAAAACCACAATAAAAACAACCAGCATAGTCGTGGTAATGTCACGGCCAGGCCAATACCAGCAGAATGATGGAAAAGGACGGAAAGACGTTCATTTACACAGTTACAGAAATCATTAGAGAATCATTAAAGAAAGGGGGCATAGCTAATATTCTCATTTAATCCAGCAGGCTGGACCGTACCCAAGGTCCAGATCCACTTGGACTCAATACGGGCCAGCCGCTGGAATGTGCCCCCCCCACGAATCCCAACCTCCAAAAGATCAATGCCCCTGGCTCTAAGAAGACCGGCATTACAGTCATGAAACATCCTAAAATGTCGTGGAAGTGTTTTCAGGGTGGAGATGTCCTCAACTGTCGCCGCCGCGTCAATGCCCAGAACATGTTCACGAATTCGCGTTTTTAAATAGCGAGTTGTCATGCCCACATACATCTTGGCACATGGGCATTAAGTTCAGGGCAGCGCCAGAATCCACAAATGCCATTACAGAAAAGGATGACAATGAGCAAATCAGGGTAATAGACAAGAGAAATTTAGGCTGTAAAGTACTGATGGTAACCGACTTAGCAACCCTCTTAGTTCGCTTCGGGCAGTCAGAGATAGCATGAGTAGCGTCACCACAGTAAAAACACAGCCCATTCTGACGTCTGAACTCCTGCCGTTCTGCTCTCGTCAAAACTCTATCGCATTGCATAGGCTCAGAACTCTGCCCAGAGGACACCGCCATATGGTGCACCACCTTATGTTCACGTAAGCGCCGATCAATCTGAATGGCCAGAGACATTGATTCGTTCAAACCAGCAGGTGTGGGAAACCCCACCATAACATCTTTAAGAGCTTCAGAAAGACCCTTTCTGAAAATAGCCGCCAGGGCATCCTCATTCCATTTTGTAAGCACAGACCACTTTCTAAATTTCTGACAATATATCTCTACTGCTTCCTGACCCTGACACAGAGCCAGCAAAATGTTTTCTGCCTGATCCACAGAATTGGGTTCGTCATAAAGCAGTCCAAGTGCTTGAAAAAACGAATCTATATTGAGCAATGCAGGATTCCCTGGCTCTAGGGAGAATGCCCAGTCCTGCGGGTCGCCACGCAACAGAGAAATAACAATCTTCACCTGCTGAATGGGGTCACCAGAGGAACGGGGTCTCAGAGCAAAAAATAATCTGCAATTATTTTTAAAATTCAAAAACCTAGATCTATCCCCAGAAAACAAATCAGGAATAGGAATTCTAGGCTCAGAAACAGGAGTTTGAACAACATAGTCTTGGATACTCTGTACCCTTGCAGCGAGATGATCAACACGCGCAGACAAACCCTGAACCTCCATATCAGCACCAAGCTCCTGCACCATCCAAAAATCAAGGGGAAAAAAAAGGACAAAACAAGCAACACAAAAAAAAAAAAAAAGACTCAGAACTTTCTCTTCCCTCTTTTGAGTTGCATTTAACACATTGTGGGCCAGCTGTACTGTTATGACCTGGTGGGTACGGAGCGGTACTGAGATGACCTGGTGGGCAAAACCAATCATGAACTCGCTAAGGAGCAGCACTGAAATGACCTGGTGGGTAAAACAAAAATAGGACTAGCTCTGAGGAGGTGGTAACTTTACTGACCGCAATCCCTACTCCTAACACCAACACTAGAAATAGCCGTGGAGCGTTCCTATCTCTGCCTAGACGCCTCTGCACAGCCTAAGAACTAGCTACCCCTGAAGATGGAAACGGAAAGCTATCTCGCCTCAGAGAAACCCCCAAAGGAAGATAGCCCCCCACAAATATTGACGGTGAGTGGAGAGGGAAAATGACAAACTCAGAAATGAAACTAGATTTTTTAGCAAAGGAGGCCAATACTACCTAAATAGACAGAGATAGAAAAGGCTACTGTGCGGTCAGTATAAAAACTAAAAGTCCACGCAGAGTTTACAAAAATAACCACCACACCGACTCACGGTGTGGAGGGGCAAATCTGCGACCCCAGAGCTTCCAACTAGCCGGAATATTTCATAATGACAAGCTGGACAAAAGAGACATAAATTGAACTGAACAGAAGGTCATAAGCAGGGAAACACCCAAAAAGTAGCAGACTTATCTTAAGCTGAAAATGGACTGGCCAACAGAGAACTTCCAGGAAAGGACTGAATCCACAGGAAATACATTGACAGCTGGCATCTACTAAAGCCAAAAGCCCAGTTAAATAACAAGGCCAGGAAACCGATTAGTGAACGCAGCTGCTAAGTTCCACTTGAAACCACCAGAGGGAGCCCAAGAGCAGAACTCCCAAAAATACCATTCGCAACCACAGGATGGAGCCCAAGAACGGAATTCACAACAGGTATACAGAGTATACTTATCCACTATGTGGTTCCATGATCATTCCAGCCAAGACCAAAGAGAGCCTCCAAGCACATTTGTTGTCCCTTTTATGTCCAGCCAAGAAGAGGTGTGTTCAGCCCCAGGTGTGTGGGGATGAGGTCACAAGTCTATTGTCCACTGGTAAAGGTACATCCCCTCAATAACCTGACTTACCAGCTCATGGCAGACCTACTTTGCAATACTGCAGACTGGAGAATGGGCTTCGCTCCTCCATGTGGGGGTGTATATACACAAAACATGCATTAAACAAATTTCAATATAAAGATATACATTTTTGGGCACTTCCCTTCTACACAGACCAAATCTATAAATTAAACCTGTATACAGAGAAACATGTTCACATAATGGGGCAGCCAAGCTGGTGTGATCCAATCTACATTCATCCTACCTTCAGGGAGCAGAAAGCAAACTACCAGTTAGATGATTTTTGTAAGTTTTCTCCTGTTATTTTATACTGTTTTGCATAGTTGTATGTCTTTTTATTATCATATTTTTATACCCTTTCTTACTGTATGCACTGAACCATTTTGTATTAAAGTATAAAACTTTAACAAGTTGAACCTTGAATGTTCTAAAGGAATCCATAGCCTGAGGTGTGTGAGCCTTATGAGTGGTAGACAGGGAACTGCTGATACGCACCTTGGTCGAGCAGGACATAGAGCAAAGTGCTGGAACATCTGGGCAAGGAGAGAGCCCACCTCAGAGAGACCCAGCAATGCTAGCTCTTGCACCGGAGATACCTGATGGAAATGCTAGTGCTGAGGAGCCTATGGACTGTACTTTGCAAATGGACTTACAACGGCTGGGAACAAGTGATCCCAATCTGCGCATGCAGCTTATTCTACAGCACTGACAGGCTGCGAGAGAGGCTGCAGAACGCCGGGACCGACCGGCTGAGAGAGAAGCTGCAGAACGCCGGGACCGGGCTGAGAGAGAGGCAGCAGAACGCTGGGCCCGGGAGGAAAGAGAGGCTGCAGAACACCGGGAGGACAGAGCTTTCCAGCTTCTGATGGCTCAAATAGAGCGGGGTATCAGTCCTCAGATAACCCCCTCCCAGGACATAAATCCAAGGAGACCACGTCTGGAAAACTTCCCTGTGATGGAGAAGGATACGGACTTAGATACTTTCCTTCGGGGGTTTGAAAAAACCTGCAGGCAATACTATCTACCCCGGGAGCAGTGGGCACAATATCTAACACCAGCGTTGAGAGGCAAAGCCCTGGAAGTTTTTGCTGGCCTCCCACCAGAGCTAGATGGGAACTATAAGGCCATAAAAGAGGCCCTGATCAGGAAATACAACCTAACACCAGAAGTGTATCGGAGAAAGTTCCGAAGCCTACAAAGTAGATCAACTGACAGCTATGCAGATGTTGTGAGCACCTTGAGGACCACGTTCCACCAATGAATCAGGGGACTTTCTGTTAACAATTTTGAGGACTTCACAGATCTTATGGTCAAGGATCAATTTCTTCACATGTGCCTCACGGATGTACGACAATTTGTGCGTGTTATCGGGAGCCACAAACTGCGGATCAGGCTGCAAGGATTGCGGACTGCTATGTGTCTAACAGGATGCCTAAGGTGCGAAAGCCATCGGGATTCAGCTGGAAGGGAGGTAAGCCAAACGGGGACCCTTCTCCCTTTGCCGGCCAATCACCAGTGCTGCCCAAGCCCACCTTCTATTGGGCCCCGGGGAATAGACATTCTCTAAGCAATGCACGCTGGTGCTTCTCCTGCAACAAAGCGGGACATGTTAGCACTGTCTGCCCAGATAGGGAGAAACGCCCAACCACAACCACAAAGCTGTATGTGTCCCCACCATCTGTCCTCTTTGTGGCCGGCTCTGATGCGAGGGCTAATGAGAACTGTCAATCTGTCACTGTTGGCAATAAAGTCACCATTGGTCTCAGGGACACTGGGGCAGAGGTGACCCTGGTTCGTCCAGCCATGATAACCCCTGCCGATATCATACCAGGGAAGACTATGTCTATAACCAGGATTGGAGGGGTCAACCCTGCCGTGCCCATGGCCCATGTGTACCTGGACTGGGGAGCAGGGAAAGGACTGAGAGAAGTGGGAGTATCAGAGGCTAATCCCACCAATGTGTTGCTAGGCACGGACCTGCGGAGGATGGTGTCCCACTATGTTCCTCCCTTGCAAGTAAATGATACAGAGGAGGTGGAAGAAAGTGACCCACCTGAGATCCCGTGCGAGGAGGGAAAATGTCCCAATGCACAGGACTGTAAATATGTGGCAGCTGTGACCTGGAGTCAGGCTGCGGCTCAGACTCAGGCCCAGAGATTAAAGGATGAGTCTCAGACAGAACTGCCAGGACAGGAGGCCCATACTGTGGTCCCAGAGCCTCCATACAAGGCAGGCCCACCAAGGTCCCTGATAACAGACACTGAAGACTCAACTTCAGACCAGCGCCTGGCAGTCACACTAGGCCAGGGCCTGCAAGCTGACAGTCAGAGCTTCCAGGAGGCCCTGCAGACAGATGTCAGTCTGGAGGGGCTCAGATGTCTTGCAGACCAACCCCCTGCTGCTTCTGGCAAAGAGAGAGTATACTGGGACCAGGGCAGACTGTATACAGAGACTATCCCCACGAATACTACAGAATCTTGGGACTATGAAAGGCGGCTGATCGTCCCTTATCCATTTAGGGAACAATTACTGAGAATTGCCCATGAAATTCCTTTGGCCAGACACCTTGGAATACAAAAGACTAAAGCTCGCCTGACACATAGAGATGGGGACAGATATTGCCAATTACTGTCGATCATGTGTAGTTTGTCAGAGAGTTGGAAAGTCTGGGAATATACAGAAAACTCCATTGATACCACTGCCTGTGATCGATGAGCCTTTCCGGCGAGTGGCTGTGGATATCATAGGGCCACTTGCAATCCCTAGCAGCTCTGGCCAAAAGTACATCCTCACAGTGGTGGACTATGCTTCACAATACCCGGAAGCTGTGGCACTGTCCTCCATCCGAGCAGACAAAGTGGCGGATGCTTTACTGACTGTGTTCTCTCGTGTGGGTTTCCCCACATGTTGACCGATCAGGGAACCCAGTTTATGTCTGATCTGATGGAAATCCTCTGTGAAAGAATACAAGTACAGCATTTTGTGGCCAGCGCCTATCATCCCCAAACCAATGGACTCTGCAAGCATTTTAACGGAACATTGAGGGTATGTGCACACGTTCTGGATTATTCGTGGATTTTTTGCATGTTTTGCGCATTTTGTTTTTTGTGCACATGTTGCACATTTTTCCGCGAAAAAATGCATGCAGTAAAATACGCAGCATGTTCATTAATTTTGCGGATTTTAAGTGGATTTCCCACTATATTATTGCATTGGGAACCTCCGGAAAAAAACGCAAAAAATCCGCACTAAAAGCGTGACAAAAACGCGTGCAGAAATCCTGCGGAAAACCTTTGGATTTTTTTTTCAGGAAATTTCTGCATACTTTCCGGACGCTTGCACATACCCTAAAGCAAATGCTCAAAATGCTGTTGGAGACTGAAGGGAGAGACTGGGAGCGGTACCTCCCCCATCTGTTGTTTGCCTTCAGAGAGGTACCCCACTTGATTTGATTAAGGACTGTTGGGAGGACGACCCCAGAACTACTGGAGTCTCAGTGGTCGAATATGTACTGCGGCTCAGAGAGAGAATGCAAAAACTGGGCAACCTGGCCCATGAGAACGTGACCCAGGCCCAAATCAACCAGAAGGTCTGGTACGACCGTAATGCCAGACTGAGGGCCTACGAGGAGGGGCTGAAGGTTTGGGTGTTGGTCCCTATGTTGCAGAATAAATTGCAGGCCGCATGGGAGGGACCATACACTGTACATAAGCGGCTAAATTATGTTAATTATGTGGTGACACTAGATGAGCATGCAAATCGTCAGAAAGTATTTCATGTGAATATGCTGAAGGCTCATCATGACAGGGAGACCTGTCATGACAGGGAGACCTACTTGATAAAGGCCATGTTTAGCCGAAACGTTGTATGATGTGATGGCAGAATAAATACTTTTTTTATACTATTTTCACCTGGAAACGGATGCTGCTTCTTTTTCTATATTAGGGAGACCTGTGTCTTACCTGTCTGTAGCCTGCCTGAAGAGGGGGAGCCTGATCTGTTACTAGATGTGGGGCCTGGGACTCAGTACATGGAGTCCCTGGAGTCAGCAGAGTTTAACCCTGAGCTATCCCACAGACAGCAGTCTGAGCTGATGGGGGCGCTCAGTGAGTTCACCGAAGTCTTCACAGGGGAGCCTGGGAGGACGCACTTAGCAACTCACCATGTGGACACTGGTACTAATCCCCCAGTATGGCAGTCTGCATACCGTGTGTCAGCAGAGGTGAAGACACACATGAGGGAACAGGTAGAGGAGATGCTGAACCTCAAGGTGATACAAAAATCGAGTGCCTGGGCCTCGCCTGTGGTTCTTGTCCCAAAAAAGGACCATACTACCCGGGTCTGTGTAGACTACAGGAGGTTAAATGTATTGACTACATGTGAGGCCTACCCCATGCCGAGGATAGACGAGCTGTTAGAGTAGCTAGCTAAAGCATCGTACCTCACCATCATGGACCTATGTAGAGGATACTGGCAGATACTCTGGACCAGAGAAGCTCAGGAGAGGTCTGCTTTTATAATGCCATTCGGGCTGTTTGAGTTTCTGGTGATGCCATTTGGTATAAAAAATGCCCCTGCCACCTTCCAGAGGTTGGTCAATCACTTATTAGAAGGATGTGATGGTTTTGCCGTCGCTTATCTCGATGCCATAGCCATTTTTAGTTATTCTTGGGAGGAACACATCGTACATCTTTCGCAGGTGTTGCAAAGGCTTAAAACTGTAGTTCTTACTGTTAAGCCAGGGAAGTTTCAGGTAGCTATGCGGGAAGTACAATACCTAGGACCCTAGGACACCAGGTTGGGGGGAGGACTGCTAAAACCTGAGCCAGGGAAGGTAGAACCCATTACAGCCTGGGCCACCCCACGAACCAAGAAGCAGGTACTGTCCTTCCCGGGTACGGCTGGCTACTATAGGAGGTTTGAACCAAGCTACAGCACTCTGGCCAAACCGTTAACTGATCTGACCAGGAAGAAACTTCCCCAAATTGTCTCCTGGAGTCCTCAGTGTGAGGAATCATTTTCTGCCCTAAAGTCGGCATTGGTTAGTTCACCCGTCCTGCAGGCCCCAGATTTCCCTCGCCAGTTTGTAGTGCAGACAGATGCCAGCACCTATGGGCTAGGTGCGGTTCTCAGCCAGGTGAACCAACAAGGTGAGAAGCACCCAATTCTGTACCTAAGCAGGAAACTCCTGCCCAGAGAAGTGGCTTATGCCACCATTGAAAAGGAATGTTTGGCAATTGTGTGGGCTCTGCAGAAGCTGCAACCGCCAACCATACCTCTATGGTATGGTCTATTCACCATGATCAGAACCCATTGAGTTGGCTCAACAGAGTAGTTGGGGACAATGGGAAATTGCTTAGATGGAGTCTGATATTACAGCAATATGATTTCACAATTCAGCATAAGAAGGGAGTTGATCATGGCAATGCTGATGGCCTATCTCGCCAAGGTGGGGCAGAACCAGATACGTGCTCTGGAGCTGACCTGTAACCTGTAAGTCAACCCCCACACACGTTCATAAGGAGGGAGATGTGGTGAAATGTGTGTGTGTGTGTATATATATATATATATATATATATATATATATATATATATATATGCAGTGACCTTATGTATAGGTATTGTGTGACTAGGAACATCTGTCCTGAAGGCTGCAGGTTCGCACCCAGGTGTTAATATGTATTTTCCTGGGACAAGTAGAATTCTGTCTCCAATCTCACCAGGGGGTCCTGCTGGAAGCCAAGAAGAAAGGTAACATTTGACACCTCCTAGCTCTTGGAAGAGAGATGTTAATTACGGCCTGATAGTATCTCTGTGGGAGCTTTTACACAATGGATCGCAAGAGAAAATAATATATTCATCGGAGGGGCGAGGCCGTGGTCCAATCAAAAACCAAGCAATTATGATATTAACCTGAGGTGCTGGTCTAGAAACCTGACCTTCAGACCAAAGCTATAAATTAGACATGTATACAGAGAGACGTGTTCACATAATGGGGGCTTCCGAGCTGGTGTGATCCATTCATCCTACCCTCAGAGAGCAGAAAGCAAACTACCAGTTAGATGATTTCTATAAGTTTTCTCCTGTTATTTTATACTGTTTTGCATAGTTGTATGTCTTTTTATTATCATGTTTTTATACCTTTTCTTACTGTAAGCACTGAACCTTTTTGTATTAAAGTATAAAACTTTAATAAGTTGAACCTTGAATGTTCTAAAAGAATCCATAGCCTGAGGTGTGTGAGACTTATGAGTGGTAGACATTATTAGTATTAATATTTCCGGGACTCATCGCCCATGTATTCGGTGAGTGGTGGCAGCGTATATCAATAAAAATTGATATATTGTTCATGGCTTGATTTGGAATTGAATATGCAATGCCTTTGTGTATATGGAAATACAAGGGGCGTTCATAAGAGATTTCCCCTGACCCACTTCCATTTATCACGTGATGCCGAAACTACACATGTGTAATGATATAAGTCTCTATAGGTTACGTGCCGATTTGCAACTCAGAACTGATAACGGTCTTGATTTTACAGGTGCTGAAGTGGTTTGAGGTTTGATAATGGACCCATAGGAATATAGAGCAGTCGTCAGATTCCTTCACTTGAAAGGCCGCACACCAAAGCAGACGTTCAATGAGATGAAATAGGTTTATGATGATGATTCCTCATCATATGATGTAGTCAAGAACTGGCATCGTCAATTCAAATATGGTCTGAGTTTGGTGCAAACATCTCCACTCTGCTATTGATGAACACACCATCCAGCAAGTGGAGGTCACCATTTTGGAATATCGCCACGTAATCATTGGCCACCTAGTCCAAAATGTCAAGATTAGTTTGGGGTCCGTGGAAAAAAATCTTCCAAGACCATCTTCACATGCATAAGGTATCTGCTCGCTGGGTTCCCCGGCTGCTCACACCTTTCCAGAAGCAGAAATGAGTTGAATGCTCTCAGGCTCTATTGACGATGTGCCATGGAAACCAGGAGGACTTTTTCAACAGACTGATCACACAGGATGAAAGCTGGGTCCATCACTATGATCCTGAGACTAAAGCCCAGTTGACGCAATGGAAGCATCATGACTCACCTCCTTGAAAGAAGGCATGTGCCCAGCCCTCGCAGGCAAGGTCATGCTCACAGTATTTTGGGACCAGCACGGAGTAGTATTGATGGAGTTCCTAGCAAAGGGTACCATGATCACTGGGGCCTACTATGCTTCACTGCTGCAGAAATTATGGGAGGTCATCAAAACCAAGAGATATGGCATTCTCACCAAAGTTGACTGCGTTCTGCAAGACAATGCACCAGTTCACAACTCACATGTTGCCCAAATGGAAGCATGCTCCTGCGGCTTTGAAATTCTACCGCATCCCCCTTATTCACCCGACCTCGGAACATTGTGCTTCCACCTCTTTCCAACAATGAAGTTATTTTTGAAGGGCAAGCATTTTCCAGATGATGAGACTCTGATTTCTGAAGTCACAACTTGACTTTTGGAGCAACCTGTCGACTTCTACAAGCGGGGTGTTTACAGCTGCTGAAAGAGATGGGAGAAGTGTGTGTCCCTAGGTGCCACCTATGTAGAGAAGGACTAATGACTGTGCCAAGTTTCATTGCTCTCAGTCCAAAGGAAGTGGGTCAGGGGAAATCTTTAATGAACGCCCCTTTTCTATTATGAGGATTAAGCTTTTTCAGTTTTATACACACTGCTATTATTTTGCACATAACTGTATATGGAGGAGACAAGTTATGAATGGCCTTGTTTGTCAATGTTAGCAGTTTGAACTGGATACGTTGGGGAATTGGGAGTCAATGAAGGGATTTGCAGGTAGCGAGGTGAGAGATGGATTAGTTGCTCAGCAGAATTCAGGATGGACTGGAGAGGTGCGAGAGTGTTAGCAGGGAGGCCACAGACGTTGATTTTGCAGTAGTCAAGGCGAGAGATGATGAGGGCATGCACGAATAATTTTGTAGTGTCAAGGTTTAGGAAATGACGAATTATGGATTTTTTTTATTTAAAGGTGGTGGAAGGTGGATGTGTGGTTTGAAGGACATGGCAGGGTTAGTAAGGCCGGCGTCACACTAGCGAGTTTTACGGACGTATGAGAGGCGCAGAAAATACGAATTGCACATGGACCAATGATTTTCTATTGGGCAGCTCCTATCTGCCGTATTTTACGCATCCGTATTATACGGTATTGTACAGGCGTAGAAAATCGCAGCATGCTGCTTTTGTCAGCGTATTGCGCAAAAAATACGCCAATGAAAGTCTATGGGGGCGTGCAAAATACGGAATGCACACGGACCAACAGTGTGACTTGCAAGAAATACGCACCGGTGTTCTATAGAAAAGCCGGTAATTCAGTGCGGTGTACAGTAAAATCACACTGACAGGTTAGAATAGAATAGATAGAATAAATGTCTACACATAGTATAGGTATATATACATATGTCATTGAGACACACATATATATATATATATATATATATATATATATATATATATATATATGTTTAATACAGCGCAAGATAGCAGAAAAGCCGGTAATTTAGTTGCTGGCTTTTGCTATCTCCTTCACAAACCCGACAGGATATAAGACATGGTTTACATACAGTAAACCATCTCATATCCCTTCTTTTTTTTACATATTCCTCTTTACTAGGGTTGAGCTACTTTTATTTTTATAGGATCGGGTCGGGTTTCACGAAACCCGACTTTCTCAAAAGTCGGGTCGAGTGAAATCGGCCGATCCTATAAAAAAGTTGGGGTCGGCTGAAACGCGAAACCCAATGCAGTGCAATGGGATACTATGGTTCCCAGGGTCTGAAGGAGAGGAAACTCTCCTTCAGGCCCTGGGATCCATATTTACGTGTAAAATAAAGAATTAAAATAAAAAAAAATTGATATACTCACCCTCTGACGCACCCTGGTAGTAACCGGCATCTTCCGTTCCTAAAAATGGCGCTTGAAAGACCTTTCGAATGCTTCACGGCTTGTGATTGGTCGCGGCGGCCCACGTGACCGCTGAGCGACCAATCACAAGCCGGTGACGTAATTCTCAGGTCCTGTTCTGGTTCTCAGGTACATGAGAATTACTTCACGGCTTGTGATTGGTCGCTGAGCGGTCACGTGGGCCGCCGCGACCAATCACAAAGCCGTGACGTCATCGGAAGGTCCTTCACGCGTTCATTCTTAAGAAGGAAGGCTGCCGGAAAGAAGCGGGGCGCGTACGAGGGTGAGTATATACCTAATAGGAATATACTCACCCTCGGCTTCTTTCCGGCAGCCTTCCTTTTTAAGAATGAACGCGTGAAGGACCTTCCGATGACGTCACGGCTTTGTGATTGGTCGCGGCGGCCCACGTGACCGCTCAGCGACCAATCACAAGCCGTGATGTAATTCTCATGTACCTGAGAACCAGAACAGGACCTGAGAATTACGTCACCGGCTTGTGATTGGTCGCTCAGCGGTCACGTGGGCCGCCGCGACCAATCACAAGCCGTGAAGCATTCGAAAGGTCTTTCAAGCGCCATTTTTAGGAACGGAAGATGCCGGTTACCAGCGGCGATGTCCAGGCTGCGTCGGAGAGGTGAGCATATCAATATTTTTTATTTTAATTCTTTATTTTACACTTAAATGTGGATTCTGATACCGATTTCCGATATCGCAAACATATCGGAACTCGGTATCGGAATCCCGATACCAGATTCAGAAGATCGCCGACCTCATGGCCGACCCCACACAGGGGTCGGGTCGGGTTTCATGAAACCCGACTTTGCCAAAAGTCGGCGACTTCTGAAAATGGTCGACCCGTTTCGCTCAACCCTACTCTTTACTAATGTTAGAAGTGTATGTGTGTAAAATTTGGGGGCTCTAGCTGTTTAAATAAAGGGTTAAATCACGGAAAAAAATGGCGTGGGCTCCCGGCAATTTTCTCTGCCAGAGTGGGAATGCCAGTGACTGAGGGCAGATATTAATAGCCTAGAGAGGGACCATGGTTATTGCCCCCCCGCCCCTGGCTAAAAACATCTGCCCCCAGCCACCCCAGAAAAGGCGCATCTGTAAGATGCGCCTATTCTGGCACTTAGCCACTCTCTTCCCACTCCCCTGTAGCAGGGGATATGGGGTAATTAAGGGTTAATGTAACCTTGCTATTGTAAGGTGACATTAAGCCAGGTTAATAATGGAGAGGTGTCAATTAAGACACCTATCCATTATTAATCCAATACTAGTATATGGGTAATAAAACACACACACATTATGACAAAGTATTTTAATGAAATAAAGACACATGGTGTTGTAATATTTTATTATACTCTCAATCCAACTGAAGACCCTTGTCACCTGTAACAAAGTTAAAATAAAAAATCAACAATATATCCCATACCTTCCGTCGTTACAGTCAAGTCCCACAATGTAAATCCATCTGAAGGGGTTAAATTATTTTATAAGCAGGAGCTGTGCTCCTGCCTGTAAACGTTGGGGAATGAATGGAGTGCAGGGGAACGTAGTATGAACTCGAGCCTGGGAACTTTTCAGAATATTTTCTCACGCTGGAGTTCATATGAGTTCATCCAGCAGGGGGCGCATCACTGCGACTTGAGGTAACTACAGTACATTCCCCTGCATTCCATTCATTCACCAAGTTTTACAGCCAGGAGCACAGCTGCATTAGCAGAGCTCCTGGGTGTAAAATGATTTAACCCCTTCAGATGGATTTACAGCATGGGACAAGACTGAACGACGGAAGGTATGGAATATTGTTGTTTGGGTTTTTTTAAACTTTGTTACAGGTGACAAGGGTCTTCATGTGGATTGAGAGTATAATTAAATATTAAAACACCATGTGTCTTTATTTCATTAAAATACTTTTTAATAATGTGTGTGTGTTTTATTAACCATTTCGTACTATTGGATTAATAATGGATAGGTGTCATAATTGACGCCTCTCCATTATTAACCTGGCTTATTGTCACCTTACAATAGCAAGGTGACATTAAGCTTTAATTACCCCATATCCCACCATTACAGGGGAGTGGGAAGAGGGAGGCTAAGTGCCAGAATAGGCGCATCTTACAGATGTGCCTTTTCTGGGGTGGCTGGGGGTAGATGTTTTTAGCCAGGAGGGGGGGCAATAACCATGGTCCCTCTCTAGGCTATTAATATCTGCCCTCAGTCACTGGCTTTCCCACTCTGGCGGAGAAAATTGCACGGGAGCCCATGCCAATTTTTTCCGGGATTTAACCCTTTCATTTAATAGCTAGAGACCCCAAATTTTACACAGAGACACTTGTTACATTAGTAAGGAGGAATATGTAATAAAAGAAGGGATATGAGATGGTTTACTGTATGTAATCCATGTCTCATATCCTGTCGGGTTTGTGAAGGAGATAGGAAAAGCCGGCAATTGAATTACCGGCTTTTCTGCTATCTAGCGCTGAATTAACTATAAATATATATATGTGTCTCACTGACATATATATATATATATATATATATATATATATATATATATATATATATATAGACTGTATATATGTTTTTAATAATATTTGAGCCGATGGATCCATGATATGTCCATTTAGCAAGCCTGTGAGAAAAAATCGCCATACGGATGCCGTACGGATGACACACGGATAAATTTGTGCGTAAAAATCGCATCCTCGCATTGAATACGGAACAGTGTTTTGGGACAATTACTGCGTATTACGGTCGTAAAAAACGGACCGTATTTCCATACACTGAGTGTGACGTGACGCCGGCCTTAGGGTGATCAATGATTGGAGCAGGCTGCCATGAGTGGTGGTGGGTTCTCCTTCAATGGAAGTCTTCAAGCAGAGGCTGGACAGACATCTGTCTGAGATGGTTTAGTTAATCCTGCATTGAGCAGGGGGTTGGACATGATGACCCAGGAGGTCCCTTCCAACTCTACCATTCTATGATTCTATGATATGTGCGAAACTGTCTCAGAAAATGAATGGCTAGATTGATAGGGTAGGGGAGTTAGGTAAGATGAAGGAAATGAGTGCCACCTGTATGCCACACATCTGAATTTCGAAGGTGTAGTCTCTGAAACAACCCCTTTCATAAATTCACTTATGTTAAAAACTACTCTGCTGATACTTTTTTTTTAATGGGTGGGGGGATGATACCTCGATTTGGGGAAAGCAATTAATATTAGACTATGTTCACATGTTGCTGCATCTTTTTGCTGCATTTTTCAATGCAAATTTTAAGCCGCATATTACAGTACCAGCAAAAGTTATGAGGTTTCAGAAATCTCGTGCACACACGGTTTTGTTTTCCTGACTGAATTGGAAAACTGCTGCATTTTTTAAAGAAACAGCATGTCAATCCTTTCAGTGTTTTTTCAGCGTTTTTTGCACTATTTTTTTCACCCATAGAAAGCAATGTGTATGCACAAAAATGCTGCAACAAAAACCTAAGGAAGTTGCATAATGTTTTTTTTGGGGGAAGGGGGCACTAAACTTTATGAACATGCACAAGACACAATAAAAAGTCAGCAAGAACTCAGCAGCTTCTTTACTGCCAAGAGAGCAGGTTTTGCCTGCAGAAAAAGATGCACAAAAGCGCAATGTATGAACATAGCCTTATGGTTGTGACCAGCTTTTCTCAATTTTGCCAAAACGGGTGAAAGAATCTTGGCCTGACTGTATCATCTAAATAAGCCTTTGTGCGTACTACTGTCTTAGGACTCTGTACAGTCTCACTGAGCAGATCTCCTTTTTGTACATACGCCTCTGATTTTCCAAGTCAAGTTCAGCTAAAAAAGTGTGGCATTTTCCATTGGCTGTTGTATTGTGGAGGTTTTCTCCTTACAAGCATTGCTACACAGTAGTGAATAGCTCTGAACATTTCCATGTTGGCCCCTGTAGACACATCTCTAGTTTCCGAACTTCTACTGGAGGTTTGAGAATACATTTATTCAGTGTAGAACTTTTGGCCATTTTAATTTTACATTTAAATACTTCATTTCACTGCAAAATGATCACCTCAGTACAGTTAAAACAGAACTGTCCTTTCAAAAAACTGCTGAAATCAATCGTACAGACTATTATAAGAAGCTTTGGAATGTATTTTTATCAGAGAGTTCTGCTTTCTTCCTCACTTATCAGACACTTATTCCCCCCCACCCGTCTGCTGAACTTATCATCCACTGTGAAAAAGCAGGTCAAGTCCATCTTGCTCAGAGCAGATGGACTGCAGGTGTCATGTGACCAGGGTTGGACTGGCCGACAGGAGAACAGAAGAATCCTCCAGTGGGCCCCTGTGCAGCAGTTTTCCATGTGGTGTACAGTACCATGTTAACCTATGGAAAATAAAAACCGCTGTGCACATGCTGCGGAAAAAAACGCACGGAAACGCTGCGGTTTATTTTCTGCAGCATGTCAATTCTTTGTGCGGATTCCACAGCGGTTTTACATCTGCTCCATATTAAAAAAACGCAGGTGTAAAACCGCAGTAGAATCCACACAAAAACCTCATTAAATCGGCAGTAAATCCGCGATAAATCCGCAGGAAAAACGCAGTGTTTTTGAACTGCTTATTTATCAAAATCAGTGCGGAAAAATCCGCACACCAGTCCGCAGCGTGTGCACATAGCCTTATATGAGCAGCATTTGGCACAATATACATGAATCACTATGGACAGACAAAGGCAGCAGCTTACAATCTACCCAGGTCATTGTTCTATAAATTTGTGATTGAGGGTAATGTCACATTTGCATGTGGCTGAGAAGTGGGGTCCTGAACGCCCATACCCGTCCTGTACCAAGGAACAAATCACCCTATTTAGGCCAAAATCGCTGATAATGCGTAATAAATAATAAGTTATACTTACTTAATGTATAGAATCAATGCCGTGTCTCTCCACCCCCCATTAAGTAAGTGTAACTTATTATTTATTACGCATTATCAGCGAATTTGGCCTAAATAGGGTGATTTGTTCCTTGGTACAGGACGGGTATGGGCGTTATGCCTGGAGGTAGTCTATGTTTATTATAGAGACATTCCCCCTTATTTGATTGGCACATGCACTTTAAACAATATGAAGTTATACTTAGTATAATGTGATAAATTGAAAAATTCATTATCTCCATAATATGGAAATGCACATTAGTATAGGATAATATATATTTTTGTATATGGTGTTAAATAGAGTCTTTAGCCTAAGTGTCTCTCACATCAGAGGTCACTAGATGTTTTTATTTTTGTTTTGTTACAAAATGTTATAATAAAAGTTACTGTGATTGTAATTAATGTTGTTTCAATTCGTGCTTATTTCTGTTCATTTAATCACCCATTTATGACGGGGGACTTTATTGTAGCAGACGGATTTTGTATTGCTTATTTAGCACTTATTTATATAGCGGATCTTTGATTGATTATATGTTCACAGGCAGCATTTTTTCCACAGTAAAGCTGCTTTTAACAGTACCTACAACAGCTAGGAGATTTCATTAATTTCATGCACACGCTTGGTTTTTTTCTTCTCACTGCATTTCAGCACGATTCTGTAGGCCTTTTTGCAGCGATTTTTTTTTTCTTCATCCATAGAAAGCAATGAGAAAGTGCAAGGAAACGCAGCAATTAGATTTTACTGCATTTTTTTAGTGTTTTGTTGTTTTTTTGTAATTTAAACAAACTTTATTAAACATGGACTGTAGACATATCACATGCAATCCGCCCCATGGATTGCAAGGTACAGATAACCCATGCCAAGGGGAAAAATGGTGAGAATGCAGAATAGAGATCCCATAATGGCCAGACATTGTTATTCCTCATGTGCTCACACAGTACACTTTATTCTGCATAGCTATTTGAAGGCACAGTTACCTTTTAAAGGGGTTGTCCACTATTAGGCCAAACCCTTCTCAATCTGAATGTTTGCTCCCGTCAAAATAAAAACACGTGGTTGCAGGGTTCACGTAACATAAAAACATCACGTGAGCCCCAGAAACGGGAGTGCTGACACCGCTGGAAGGGCGCTGGAATGGGAGGTTAATAGAAGTGTTTTTATTTTAACATGGACAAACATTCAGATTGAAAAGGGGTTGCCCTAGTAGTGGACAAACCTTTTAATACTAATATATACTGTACATTGAAAGGATTTATGAATCTATAATGCCATTTAACTCAGAAATAAATAGTTAATGAAGTTACATTTTGATGCTTGGTTAATTTCAATGTGTAACCTTTGGTCATAGCTTTAAGCACACTATTTCTGTAAATGCAAGTCAGCTATACAGGTTTATTTACTACCAAAACCCTGATCAGCCACAGCCATTTCCAGCACAAGTTCCAAAGATCTTCCCATTAGCGATATATTCACATGTGGCAGGTTTATTGCAAATGTTTTGTGCATAAATGAGTGCTGATCACAAATTTTCTTTTATTGAAAAACATAGGTTGTTTTTTGTATTCACTCAGATGCAGGATAAAATTGTATAAGCATGCTACATATCAGTAGGGACTTTTTATAAAAAGGATACTGCATGCTGGAACATCCATTTAACTGACAAACATGAAAAAGTGCACAGTCAATGAAGTGCCAAGTTATGCTGAACAACATTGTTGCCTGGTATGTTAATAATGTATTTTTATTAAAGGAGTTGTCCATGTTTGGGGCTCAAGTGTGCAGGAGACTGAAAGCGCCGTCCAGTGGGGGCTCTAGTGTATGTGCGGGCGGCACAGACGAAGATGCAGAGCATGTCTTGGTCTGCCGCGACACCCTCCCTGTTGTGAATTCTGTTCTCGAGCTCCCTCCTGTGGCTATGAATGGTACTTCGGTGAGTTCTGTTCATGGACTCCCTCTGGTGGCTGTGAGTAGAGCTGCTGGTTCTGAGATTCCTTCTCCAGCTGATCTCGTTCAGGCCTTGGCTGGCTGCTCTATTTAACTCCACTCAGATCTTTACTTGATGCCAGCTGTCAATGTCCTAGTACTGGTTCAGTTCTCTTGGATCTTTCAGATGACCTGTCTACTTCAGCAAAAGCTAAGTCCCTGCTAGCTTATTTGTTACCACTGTGTTTTTGTCCAGCTTGCTATTATGATTTAATCTTGTTAGCTGGAAGCTCGAGGATGCAGAGTGGCACCACCGCGCCGTGAGTCGGTGCGGTGGTTTCTTTTGCACACTCTGCGTGGTTTTTTTGTTAGTTTTTTATGCTGACCGCAAAGATACCTTTTCTATCATCTGTCTGTTTAGTTAAGTCTGGCCTCCTATGCTGAAACCTATTTCATTCCTGTGTTTGTGACTTCCATCTTAACTCACAGTCAATATATGTGGGGGCTGCCTATTTCTTTGGGGAATTTCTCTGAGGCAAGGTAGGCTGTATTTTCTATCTTTAGGGGTAGTTAGCTCTTAGGCTGTGAAGAGGCGTCTAGGCAGAGTCAGGAACGCTCCACGGCTATTTCTAGTTGTTGTGATAGGATTAGGGGTTGCGGTCAGCAGAGTTCCCACTTCCCAGACCTCGTCCTGTATTGCTAGTTTGCTCATCTGGTCATTTCTAGTGCTCCTAACCACCAGCCCAACATAACAGTACAGCTGGCCTACAAAGTGTTAATGCATCTCAATAGAGGGATAAGAGAAGTTCTGAGACCATTTTTTTTTCTCTGCAGTGTGTTTTGTATTTCTTTTCCCCTTAACCTCTGGGTGGTTCAGGACACAGGTGTAGATATGGACATTCAAGGTCTGTCCTCTTGTGTGGATCAACTCACTGCAAGGGTACAAAGCATTCAAGATTATGTAGTTCAGAACCCGATGTTAGAACCCAGAATTCCAATTCCTGATTTGTTTTCTGGGGATAGATCTAAGTTCCTGAATTTCAAAAATAATTGTAGACTGTTTTTTGCTTTGAAACCCCGCTCCTCTGGTGACCCCATTCAGCAAGTAAAAATCATTATTTCTTTGCTACGTAGCGACCCTCAAGACCAGGCATTTTCCCTTGCGCCAGGAGATCCTGCATTGCGTAATGTAGATGCGTTTTTTCTGGTGCTTGGATTGCTTTATGATGAACCAGATTCAGTGGATCAGGCAGAGAAAATTTTGCTGGCTTTGTGTCAGGGTCAGGATGAAGCGGAGGTATATTGTCAGAAGTTCAGAAAGTGGTCTGTGCTTACTCAGTGGAATGAGTGTGCCCTGGCAGCAATTTTCAGAAAGGGTCTTTCTGAAGCCCTTAAGGATGTTATGGTGGGATTCCCCACGCCTGCTGGTCTGAATGAGTCTATGTCCTTGGCCATTCAGATCGATCGACGCTTACGTGAGCGCAAAAATGTGCACCATTTGGCGGTGTTTTCTGAGCAGAAACCTGAGCCTATGCAATGTGATAGGACCTTGACCAGAGCTGAACGGCAAGAATATAGATGTCAGAATGGGCTGTGTTTTTACTGTGGTGACTCCACTCATGCTATCTCTGATTGTCCTAAGCGCACTAAACGGTTCGCTAGGTCTGCCACCATTGGTACGGTACAGCCAAAATGTCTTTTGTCCGTTACTCTGATTTGCTCTTTGTCGTCCTATTCTGTTATGGCATTTGTGGATTCAGGCGCTGCCCTGAATTTGATGGACTTGGAGTTTGTCAGGCGCTGTGGTTTTTTCTTGGAGCCCTTGCAGTATCCTATTCCATTGAGAGGAATTGATGCTACACCTCTGGCCAAGAATAAGCCTCAGTACTGGACTCAATTGACCATGTGTATGGCTCCTGCACATCAGGAGGATATTCGCTTTTTGGTGTTGCATAATCTGCATGATGTGGTCATTTTGGGTTTGCCATGGCTACAGGTCCATAATCCTGTATTGGATTGGAAATCAATGTCTGTATCCAGTTGGGGTTGTCAAGGGGTACATGGTGACGTTCCGTTGTTGTCTATTTCGTCTTCCCATCCTTCAGAAGTCCATGAGTTCTTGTCAGATTACCGGAATGTATTTGATGAGCCCAAATCCAGTGCTCTACCTCCTCATAGGGATTGCGATTGTGCTATTAATTTGATTCCTGGTAGTAAGTTTCTGAAGGGCCGACTGTTCAATTTATCTGTGCCAGAACACGCTGCAATGCGGAGTTATATAAAGGAGTCCTTGGAGAAAGGGCATATTCGCCCGTCGTCATCACCGTTGGGAGCAGGGTTCTTTTTTGTGGCCAAGAAGGATGGTTCTCTGAGACCTTGTATAGATTACCGCCTTCTTAATAAAATCACCGTCAAATTTCAGTACCCTTTGCCACTACTGTCTGATTTGTTTGCTCGGATTAAGGGAGCTAGCTGGTTCACCAAGATAGATCTTCGAGGGGCGTATAATCTTGTGCGTATTAAACAGGGCGATGAATGGAAAACAGCATTTAATACGCCCGAGGGCCATTTTGAGTACTTGGTGATGCCATTTGGGCTTTCTAATGCTCCATCTGTGTTTCAGTCCTTTATGCATGACATCTTCCGAAAGTACCTGGATAGATTCATGATTGTATATTTGGATGATATTTTGGTCTTTTCGGACGATTGGGAGTCTCATGTGAAGCAGGTCAGAATGGTGTTCCAGGTCCTTCGTGCTCATTCCTTGTTTGTGAAGGGGTCTAAATGTCTCTTCCGAGTTCAGAAGGTTTCATTTTTGGGCTTCATTTTTTCCCCTTCTACTATCGAGATGGACCCTGTTAAAGTTCAGGCCATTTATGATTGGACTCGGCCTACTTCTGTGAAGAGCCTTCAGAAATTTCTGGGCTTTGCTAATTTTTACCGTCGCTTCATCGCTAAGTTTTCTAGTGTTGTTAAACCATTGACTGATTTGACCAAGAAAGGTGCTGATGTGGTCAATTGGTCCTCTGCGGCCATTGAGGCTTTTCAGGAGCTGAAGCGTCGTTTTTCTTCTGCCCCTGTGTTGTGTCAGCCAGATGTTTCGCTCCCGTTTCAGGTCGAGGTGGATGCTTCTGAGATTGGAGCAGGGGCTGTTTTGTCTCAAAGAGGTTCTGATGGCTCTGTGATGAAACCATGTGCTTTCTTTTCTAGAAAGTTTTCGCCTGCTGAGCGCAATTATGATGTGGGTAATCGAGAGTTGTTGGCTATGAAGTGGGCGTTTGAGGAGTGGCGACATTGGCTTGAAGGAGCCAAACATCGCGTGGTGGTCTTGACAGATCACAAGAATCTGACTTATCTCGAGTCTGCCAAGCGGTTGAATCCTAGACTGGCTCGCTGGTCGCTGTTTTTCTCCCGCTTCAATTTTGTGGTTTTGTACCTTCCGGGTTCTAAGAATGTGAAGGCTGATGCCCTTTCAAGGAGTTTTGTGCCTGATTCTCTGGGAGTTCTTGAGCCGGCTGGTATTCTCAAAGAGGGGGTAATTTTGTCTGCCATCTCCCCTGATTTGCGGCGGGTGCTACAGGAGTTTCAGGCTGATAGACCTGACCATTGCCCAGCGGAGAAGCTGTTTGTTCCTGATAGATGGACTAGTAGAGTTATCTCTGAGGTTCATTGTTCGGTGTTGGCTGGTCATCCTGGAATCTTTGGTACCAGAGATTTAGTGGCTAGATCCTTTTGGTGGCCTTCCTTGTCACGAGATGTGCGTTCTTTTGTGCAGTCCTGTGGGACTTGTGCTCGGGCTAAGCCCTGCTGTTCTCGTGCCAGTGGGTTGCTTTTGCCCTTGCCGGTCCCGAAAAGGCCCTGGACGCATATTTCCATGGATTTTATTTCAGATCTCCCTGTCTCTCAGAGGATGTCAGTTATCTGGGTGGTTTGTGATCGCTTCTCTAAGATGGTCCATTTGGTACCTTTGCCTAAATTGCCTTCCTCCTCTGATTTGGTTCCATTGTTTTTCCAGCATGTGGTTCGTTTACTTGGCATTCCGGAGAACATCGTGTCGGACAGAGGTTCCCAGTTTGTTTCAAGATTTTGGCGGTCCTTTTGTGCTAAGATGGGCATTGATTTGTCTTTTTCTTCAGCTTTCCATCCTCAGACAAATGGCCAAACCGAACGAACCAATCAGACTTTGGAAACATATCTGAGATGCTTTGTTTCTGCTGATCAGGATGATTGGGTGTCCTTCTTGCCTTTGGCTGAGTTCGCCCTTAATAATCGGGCCAGCTCGGCCACTTTGGTTTCGCCTTTTTTCTGTAATTCTGGTTTCCACCCTCGTTTTTCTTCAGGGCAGGTTGAGCCTTCGGACTGTCCTGGTTTCGATTCTGTGGTGGACAGGTTGCAGCAAATTTGGACTCACGTAGTGGACAATTTGACATTGTCCCAGGAGAAGGCTCAACGTTTCGCTAACCGCCGTCGCTGTGTTGGTCCCCGACTTCGTGTTGGGGATTTGGTTTGGTTGTCGTCTCGTTTTGTTCCTATGAATGTTTCGTCTCCTAAGTTTAAGCCTCGTTTCATTGGTCCTTATAAGATTTCTGAAATTATTAATCCTGTGTCATTTCGTTTGGACCTTCCAGCTTCTTTCGCCATCCATAATGTGTTCCATAGGTCGTTGTTGCGGAGATATGTGGCTCCTATGGTTCCCTCCGTTGATCCTCCTGCCCCGGTGTTGGTTGAGGGGGAGTTGGAGTATGTGGTGGAGAAGATTTTGGATTCTCGTATTTCGAGACGGAAACTTCAGTACCTAGTCAAGTGGAAAGGTTATGGTCAGGAGGATAATTCCTGGGTAGTTGCTTCTGATGTTCATGCTGCCGATCTTGTTCGTGCCTTTCATTTGGCTCATCCGGAGCGGCCTGGAGGCTCTGGTGAGGGTTCGTTGACCCCTCCTCAAGGGGGGGGTACTGTTGTGAATTCTGTTCTCGAGCTCCCTCCTGTGGTTATGAATGGTACTTCGGTGAGTTCTGTTCATGGACTCCCTCTGGTGGCTGTGAGTGGAGCTGCTGGTTCTGAGATTCCTTCTCCAGCTGATCTCGTTCAGGCCTTGGCTGGCTGCTCTATTTAACTCCACTCAGATCTTTACTTGATGCCAGCTGTCAATGTCCTAATACTGGTTCAGTTCTCTTGGATCTTTCAGATGACCTGTCTACTTCAGCAAAAGCTAAGTCCCTGCTAGCTTATTTGTTACCACTGTGTTTTTGTCCAGCTTGCTATTATGATTTAATCTTGTTAGCTGGAAGCTCTGGGATGCAGAGTGGCACCACCGCGCCGTGAGTCGGTGCGGTGGTTTCTTTTGCACACTCTGCGTGGTTTTTTTGTTAGTTTTTTATGCTGACCGCAAAGATACCTTTTCTATCCTCTTTCTGTTTAGTTAAGTCTGGCCTCCTATGCTGAAACCTATTTCATTCCTGTGTTTGTGACTTCCATCTTAACTCACAGTCAATATATGTGGGGGCTGCCTATTTCTTTGGGGAATTTCTCTGAGGCAAGGTAGGCTGTATTTTCTATCTTTAGGGGTAGTTAGCTCTTAGGCTGTGAAGAGGCATCTAGGCAGAGTCAGGAACACTCCACGGCTATTTCTAGTTGTTGTGATAGGATTAGGGGTTGCGGTCAGCAGAGTTCCCACTTCCCAGAGCTCGTCCTGTATTGCTAGTTTGCTCATCTGGTCATTTCTAGTGCTCCTAACCACCAGCCCAACATAACACCTCCCTCCTCTGCGTTCCCTGCTCTCAGCCTATGTTATCCCAGCTGGGAAGTGCTTCCGGGGGCGTTAAGGGGCATGCCGAAAAAAAGATGGTGGCACCCTAGGAGAAAGCGTCGGCTGAGCGGTGATACAGCGCATCATGGTTTGGGTGAGGGGGCGTAACACAGCACCAGGGAAGGCAGAACCGAGGAGAGTGCACGGGGGGGGGGGAGCCACAGAACAGCAGTTATGCTTGGACTCTCTCGCTGTCATAGAGGAACGGAGACGACAGCAGCAGCCACCACTACCATCACCAGCTCACCAATAGCGTGACATAATAAAGGGGGCAGCCATTCAAGTGGCAAGAGTGACAGCAGTCCCAGCCAAAGGAGTGGAAGGTCACAGGACTCCTCGGTCTCCAGGAGGGATGTCATATGTATCCCTTGTGGTAGATCGGCTCACTCGGCTGCACACAGAGGTAGACACGGGTACAGCGCAGCTTTAAGAACTTCCTTTGGTTTATTGTAGGCAGCATAAACCAAGGTGTAGTAAAGAAAATACAGCCTCCTGGGCAAATCAGGAAAGCAATACAAAATGGTGGCAGAACAAACACAGTCCTTCTGTGAGTGGGGTTTAAGCAACACTTTCCTGGAGTGCTCCCTCCCCAGGCACACACTGAACACCGAAAGCTCTGGCCTTCAGCCACTAAAGCCCAGAGCTTGTGACTCCTCCATCATGTGACAGATCACATGATCCTGACTAGACATGAGCGAATATCATCAGCTCCCTCCTTATTCGGCAAGCTATAGTGCTTACCGAAGAAGCTGCAGCGGAAACCTGGATACCTGGAGCGCTCCCGATAATCAGGTGTCCAGGAGATATCCATTTGAGGAAAATGACATAGAGATAAAGGTAGCTAAATCATCAAAGAGGTCAGTCCTACCCTTTGAGAATTGCAGGGTGCTCAGGGATCCGCTTGATAAGAAAGCGGATGGATATTTAAAACACACCTGGGAGGTAGCAGCAGGGGGTCTGAAGCTGGCAATTGCTGGAACCTGTCCCACCTTCTCTCTTGTTTTTTGGCGGCAACAAATAGAGGAACAGCTTAGGGACAAAACCCCAAGGGAGAAGATCCTAGCCAACATGCCCCTGTTACAAGGAGCTGCAGCGTACCTTGCAGACACTTCCACAGACTCTGTGAGGCTAGCAGCTAGGTCGACAGGACTATCAAAGGCGGCAAGACAAGCCTTATGGCTTAAGGGCTGTCCAGGAGATTTGCAGTCTAAAAATAGACTAGGTGCCTTTCCATGTGATGGCCAATTTCTATTTGGGAAGAAGTTAGGTGACATCCTAGAAAAGGCCGGTGACAAAAAGATGGGGTTTCCCAGGATCTCCAGTGACAGGAGAAAGTCTTCCTTTCAGAGGAAAAGATTTAATAGAGGGTGTCCTTCGGGGGAAAGAAGGAAGTGAGAGAGAAGAAAGGAGGCTGGATTTGGATTCGGCAGCACCTCTTCATCTTCCAAGAACCCTCTCAATGATGCCAGATCAGCAGTAGGGGGAATGCTTTACCTCTTTATCCAGGCCTGGAAGAACATCTCCCACAGTTGCTGGGTTCTGAATATAGTAAGAGAGGGTCTGAAGATAGACTTTGTCCACCTGCCACGTCACACTTTTGTAGTGACACCCCACAGGAGGTCACCAGAAGAACCATTAGCCCTGGAAGCAGAAATCATGGGTCTTATAGAAAAACAGGTTCTGTGCAAGGTTCCCAGAGGAAGAGAAGGGAAGGGAATTTTACCAAGATAATATCAGAGGTGACGGCCTACCTTCGCACTCGAAACACCGTTCCCATGCTTTACCTGATGACATCCTTATAGCGGGAAGATCAGAAGACGACTGTGCATCACATCTGAGAGATATGAGAATCGTCGTAGAGGATTTTGGCTGGATGGTGTACACTCTCAAGTCAAAGCTAAGACCAGAGGGGATACAGTCCTTCCTAGGTCTGATTCCAAATTCTGAACTCCAGACCTGTCTCTTACTAGAGGACAATATAGACAAGATAGTGAACCTGGCCTCAACACCAATAGATTATCCAAGAATGACCCTAAGGAAGGCAATGTCCCTGTTAGGATCCCTGACATCGTGCATGCCAGCAGTAAGATGGCCCAATTCCACATAAGACAGCTTCAGTGGGAAATTCTGTGTGAAACTTTCTTTAAGGGTCAGAAACTCCCTCTCTTGGTGGGCAGACAGAGTAAATTTGACATCAGGGGTCAAATGGGTAAGGCCGGTAGAAGACAACTGATGTGAGCATCTCAGGTTGGGGTGCACACCTGAGAAATCACACAATTCAGGGGACCTGGTCATCTCTCTCAAGAGAAACCAAGCATCGAACTTGAAAGAGTTGTGGGTTGTGGAAAGGGCTCTAAGAGGCTTTCTTCCCTTCCTTCTGGGTCGCCATGTCCGAGTTATGTCGGACAACCATGCGGCAGTGGCATATATCAATCACCAGGGGGAACAAGGTCCCACTCCCTAATGAAGGCAGCAAGCAAACTCTTCCAGCTGGCAGATCAACATCTTTTGTCTCTAAGGCTACGTTCACATTTGCGTTGTGCGCCGCAGCGTCGGCGCCGCAACGCACAACGCAAACAAAAACGCAGCAAAACGCATGCACAACGCTGTGTTTTGCGCCGCATGCGTCCTTTTTTTCATTGATTTTGGACGCAGCAAAAATGCAACTTGCTGCGTCCTCTGCGCCCGGACGCGGGCGCCGCAGGGACGCATGCGGCGCAAAACGCAAGTGCGACGCATGTCCATGCGCCCCCATGTTAAATATAGGGGCGCATGACGCATGCGGCGACGCTGCGGCGCCCGACGCATGCGGCGACGCTGCGGCGCCCGACGCTGCGGCGCAGACCGCAAATGTGAACGTAGACTTACACCACTGCATATAAAGTAGGTAGAGAATACCAAGGCAGACTTCCTGAGACGCCAAAGGCTGAAACAGGGGGAATGAACTTTGAACTCTCAGGTCTTTCAGTAAATAGTTCCAGTATGGGGACAGCCGAATACAGACCTATTTGCCAACAATTATAAAATAGGAGGAGCACCGGAGTGTTTAAAAATGTACAAATGCACCTAAAATATTACATACTAATCAAACACAAACAAATGCAAAATAAGGACACAAAATAGTGATTCTCCGCAGAAATGTATAATTACAGAACGTTCAAATACAGTTCAGAAAATTCTTTATGGTAAGGTCTACTATGCAAGTTTGTGTCCCTTTAATTGGATACTGCCTCAGATAGGGAAAACACTACATAAATCTGCCATATCAAATAGAATCATTGCTATCACGTTGCTATCACGTCAGAGGTACAAACACGAATGTGGAATAAAAAAGTTTTATATGCAAGTTTGGCATAGTAAGCCACTAAAATGTGTATATGCTAATAGTGGCATATATAAACTTACCAAGTTGCAAAGACACCACTGCAGCATAACTAAACAAGGGTAAGCAAGGGTGATTCTGATTGCTCCATTCTGGCAGAAAAGACCATGGTTTTCCCTGTTAAGGGCAATGTCAGTGTCAGATCCATGGATCCTGCCAGAGATCCCGGACCTTCTCACACAGGGCCCAGTATGCCACTCGCAAGTGAAGGGCTCCCATCTAGCAGCATGGAATTTGAGATGGCTATACTGAGTCAGAAAGGTTTCTCACCAGGGTTAGTCTCCACCCTGTTAAAGAGTAGAAAACCAATAACAACAAGGATTTACGGCAGGGCTGGAAAAAAATGTCTAGAATCTCCAGGGCAGCCTCAAGGAGATAAGCCTCTAGTAGGTTCCTTTCTACAATTCCTGCAGTCAGGTTTGGAGCTAGGACTGGCGACTAGTACCCTCAAGGTGCAGGCTTCAGCCATAGGCGCATTGTACAATTGTAATCTCGCAGTCAATAAATGGATGCCATGATTCTTAAAATCCTGTGGTAGGTCCAGGCCAGTCACAATCCCAAGAGTTCCCCCATGGTATCTAAATCTGGTACTAAAGGCATTAACCAAAGACCCGTTCAAACCGCAGGAGGAATTATCAACTAAGTTCCCGTGCTCGGGAAATCTCGAGTAACGAGTATATTTGCTCATCACTATTCCTCATGCTTAAAACCGTTATATTGGTGGCACTGTCATTGGCTCGCAGGCTGAGTGATATTCAGGCCCTGTCCATATGTCCTTCTTATACACAAGTATATGCAGATACAGTTATAATAAGATCTGTCCCAGCCAGCATACCTTCCTAAGATAGCCCTAAAGTTCCATAGGAGCCAAGAAATTATTCTGTCCTCCTTTTCTAATAACCCTAGGAATCCAGGGGAGGAAAGATTACATAGGTTAGATGTAAGAAGGATTCTGTTCAAATATATATCTATGACCAGTTAGTGGAGGAAATCCCAGTCCCTGTTCGTAGCTTTTCAGGGTAACAGAAATGGCTGCGCTCCCAAAGTTCAAGCTCCGTGTCTTCACAGCAGATCACGGTGAAAAATTTTCAAGGTGATCTGCTGTGAAGACACTGAACTTGAACTGCAGTGACCTCATCACTGGCATTTTCGCACAGTCCAGAGGTCACCGCAGTTCAGCACGGCTGCGTTCACAGCATCTCATTCACCAGTGGTTCTTAGCCAGAATGCTTGCATCTTGGCACCGTCCAGGTTGAAAACTAATTCTTCTCCAGACATGGATTACGGCGTGGGACAGAACGACCGACAGGTATGGTATATTGTTGCTTTTTTATTTTACTTTTATTACAGGAGATCGAGGGCTTCGGTGGAATTAGGCGTGGTCGTAAGTATGGTTAAATTAAGAATATTAAAGGACTTTTTTCTGGGTGTCTGTGTTTTCTTACAATGTGACTATGGGGTTAGTAATGGGGACATCTTATTGGCGCCTCTCCATTACTAACCTTGGGGCTTGATGTCACCAGACAATTCAAAGGTGACATTGTTGTGAAATTGGATTTTGGGCTCCCCCGGTGGCCACTGGTGGAATTGAACTTGTGTGCATCATCCCCTCTGTTCACCTGTTCCCATCAGGATGTGGGAGTCGCTATTTAACCTTGCTCCTCTGTCACTTCCATGCCGGTCAACATTGTAATCAGAAGCCTTTCTGTGCATGTTCCTGCTACCAGACAACTTCCAGCTAAGTCGGACTTTTGTCCTTGTTTGTTTTTTGCATTTTGTTCCAGTTCACAGCTGCAGTTTCGTTTCTGTGTCTGGAAAGCTCTTGTGATCTGAAATTGCCACTCTGATGTTATGAGTTAATACTAGAGTCTTAAAGTAATTTCAGGATGGTGTATTGATAGGGTTTTCAGCTGACCATGAAAGTACCCTTTCTGTCTTCCTGCTATCTAGTAAGCGGACCTCGATTTTGCTAAACCTATTTTCATACTACGTTTGTCATTTTCATCTTAAATCACCGCCAATATATGTGGGGGCCTCTGTCTGCCTTTCGGGGAAATTTCTCTAGAGGTGAGCCAGGACTATATTTTCCTCTGCCAGGATTAGTTAGTCCTCCGGCCGGCGCTGGGCGTCTAGGGATAAAACGCAGGCTACGCTACCCGGCTACTGTTAGTTGTGCGGCAGGTTTAGTTCATGGTCAGTTTAAGTTTCCATCCTTCCAAGAGCTAGTTCCTATGTATGCTGGGCTATGTTCTCTTGCCATTGAGAACCATAACAGTTTGACCGGCCCACAAAGGGTTAAATTAATTGGCAGAGAAAGGAGAGAAAAAAGAAGTCTGCTGAAAATTTTTTTTTTTTTTTCCTTCAGTTCTGAGTGTGCTTTCAATTGAATCACTTGCAAGTCTGCCTATATTGCAGCCTTCCTCTCTCTCTCTCCTTCTAATCCTGGAATGGCTCTGTGTTCACCTGTTTAAAATGGATATTCAGAGTTTAGCTGCAGGTTTGAATAATCTCACCACGAAAGTTCAAAATTTACAAGATTTTGTTGTTCATGTTCCTATATCTGAACCTAGAATTCCTTTGCCTGAATTTTTCTCGGGGAATAGATCTTACTTTCAAAATTTCAAAAATAATTGCAAGTTGTTTTTGTCCCTGAAATCTCGCTCTGCTGGAGATCCTGCTCAGCAGGTCAGGATTGTGATTTCCTTGCTCCGGGGCGACCCTCAAGATTGGGCTTTTGCATTGGCTCCAGGGGATCCTGCGTTGCTCAATGTGGATGCGTTTTTTCTGGCCTTGGGGTTGCTTTATGAGGAACCTCATTTAGAGCTTCAGGCGGAAAAAGCCTTGATGTCCCTATCTCAGGGGCAAGATGAAGTTGAAATATACTGCCAAAAATTCCGTAAATGGGCTGTGCTTACTCAGTGGAATGAGTGCGCCCTGGCGGCGAATTTCAGAGAGGGTCTCTCTGATGCCGTTAAGGATGTTATGGTGGGGTTCCCTGTGCCTGCGGGTCTGAATGAGTCCATGACAATGGCTATCCAGATCGATAGACGTCTGCGGGAGCGCAAACCTGTGCACCATTTGGCGGTGTCTACTGAGAAGACGCCAGAGAATATGCAATGTGATAGAATTCTGTCCAGAAGCGAACGGCAGAATTTTAGACGAAAAAATGGGTTGTGCTTTTATTGTGGTGATTCAACTCATGTTATATCAGCATGCTCTAAGCGTACTAAGAAGCTTGATAAGTCAGTTTCAATTGGCACTTTTCAGTCTAAGTTTATTCTATCTGTGACCCTGATTTGTTCTTTATCATCTATTACCGCGGATGCCTATGTCGACTCTGGCGCCGCTTTGAGTCTTATGGATTGGTCCTTTGCCAAACGCTGTGGGTATGATTTAGAGCCTCTTGAAACTCCTATACCTCTGAAGGGGATTGACTCCACCCCATTGGCTAGTAATAAACCACAATACTGGACACAAGTAACTATGCGAATTAATCCGGATCATCAGGAGATTATTCGCTTTCTTGTGCTGTATAATCTACATGATGTGTTGGTGCTTGGATTGCCATGGCTGCAATCTCATAACCCAGTCCTCGACTGGAACGCTATGTCTGTGTTAAGCTGGGGATGTAAGGGGATGCATGGGGACGTACCTTTGGTTTCCATTTCGTCATCTATTCCCTCTGAGATTCCTGAATTCTTGTCTGACTATCGTGACGTTTTTGAAGAACCTAAGCTTGGTTCATTACCTCCGCACCGGGAGTGCGATTGTGCCATAGATTTGATTCCGGGTAGTAAATACCCTAAGGGTCGTTTATTTAATCTGTCTGTGCCTGAACATGCTGCTATGCGAGAATATATAAAGGAGTCCTTGGAAAAGGGACATATTCGTCCTTCGTCATCTCCCTTAGGAGACGGTTTTTTCTTTGTGTCTAAGAAAGATGGCTCTTTGAGGCCGTGTATTGATTATCGGCTTTTGAATAAAATCACGGTTAAATATCAATATCCGTTGCCACTGCTGACTGATTTGTTTGCTCGCATAAAGGGGGCCAAGTGGTTCTCTAAGATAGATCTCCGTGGGGCGTATAATTTGGTGCGAATTAAGCAGGGGGATGAGTGGAAAACCGCATTTAATACGCCCGAGGGCCACTTTGAGTATTTGGTGATGCCTTTTGGCCTTTCAAATGCCCCTTCAGTCTTTCAGTCCTTTATGCATGACATTTTCCGTGATTATTTGGATAAATTTATGATCGTGTATCTGGATGATATTCTGATTTTTTCGGATGACTGGGACTCTCATGTCCAGCAGGTCAGGAGGGTTTTTCAGGTTTTGCGGTCTAATTCCTTGTGTGTGAAGGGTTCTAAGTGCGTTTTTGGGGTTCAAAAGATTTCCTTCTTGGGATACATTTTTTCCCCCTCTTCCATCGAGATGGATCCTGTCAAGGTTCGGGCTGTTTGTGATTGGACGCAACCCTCTTCTCTTAAGAGTCTTCAGAAATTTTTGGGCTTTGCTAACTTTTATCGTCGATTTATTGCTGGTTTTTCTGATGTTGTTAAACCATTGACTGATTTGACTAAGAAGGGTGCTGATGTTGCTGATTGGTCCCCTGCTGCTGTGGAGGCCTTTCGGGAGCTTAAGCGCCGCTTTTCTTCCGCCCCTGTGTTGCGTCAGCCTGATGTTGCTCTTCCTTTTCAGGTTGAGGTCGACGCTTCTGAAATCGGAGCTGGGGCGGTTTTGTCGCAAAGAAGTTCCGACTGCTCCGTGATGAAACCTTGTGCTTTTTTTTCTCGTAAATTTTCGCCCGCCGAGCGGAATTATGATATTGGGAATCGGGAGCTTTTGGCCATGAAGTGGGCTTTTGAGGAGTGGCGTCATTGGCTTGAGGGGGCTAGACATCAGGTGGTGGTATTGACCGACCACAAAAATTTAATTTATCTTGAGTCCGCCAGACGCCTGAATCCTAGACAGGCGCGCTGGTCGTTGTTTTTCTCTCGGTTTAATTTTGTGGTGTCATACCTACCGGGTTCTAAGAATGTTAAGGCGGATGCCCTTTCTAGGAGTTTTGAGCCTGACTCCCCTGGTAATTCTGAACCTACAGGTATCCTTAAGGATGGAGTGATATTGTCTGCCGTTTCTCCAGACCTGCGGCGGGCCTTGCAGGATTTTCAGGCGGATAGACCTGATCGTTGCCCACCTGGTAGACTGTTTGTTCCTGATGATTGGACCAGTAAAGTCATTTCTGAGGTTCATTCTTCTGCGTTGGCAGGTCATCCTGGAATCTTTGGTACCAGGGATTTGGTGGCAAGGTCCTTCTGGTGGCCTTCCCTGTCACGAGATGTACGAGGCTTTGTGCAGTCTTGTGACGTTTGTGCTCGGGCCAAGCCTTGTTGTTCTCGGGCTAGTGGATTGTTGTTGCCCTTGCCTATCCCGAAGAGGCCTTGGACGCACATCTCGATGGATTTTATTTCGGATCTTCCTGTTTCTCAGAAGATGTCTGTCATCTGGGTGGTGTGTGACCGTTTCTCTAAGATGGTCCATTTGGTTCCCCTGCCTAAGTTGCCTTCTTCTTCCGAGTTGGTTCCTCTGTTTTTTCAAAATGTGGTTCGTTTGCATGGTATTCCGGAGAATATCGTTTCTGACAGAGGAACCCAATTCGTGTCTAGATTTTGGCGGGCATTCTGTGCTAGGATGGGCATAGATTTGTCTTTCTCGTCTGCTTTCCATCCTCAGACTAATGGCCAGACCGAGCGGACGAATCAGACTTTGGAGACATATTTGAGGTGTTTTGTGTCTGCAGATCAGGATGATTGGGTTGCTTTTTTGCCTTTAGCGGAGTTTGCCCTCAATAATCGGGCCAGCTCTGCCACCTTGGTGTCTCCTTTTTTCTGTAATTCGGGGTTTCATCCTCGATTTTCCTCCGGTCAGGTGGAATCTTCGGATTGTCCTGGAGTGGATGCTGTGGTGGAGAGGTTGCATCAGATTTGGGGGCAGGTGGTGGACAATTTGAAGTTGTCCCAGGAGAAGACTCAGCTTTTTGCCAACCGCCGGCGTCGGGTTGGTCCTCGGCTTTGTGTCGGGGACTTGGTGTGGTTGTCTTCTCGTTTTGTCCCTATGAGGGTTTCTTCTCCTAAGTTTAAGTCTCGGTTCATCGGCCCGTACAAGATATTGGAGATTCTTAACCCTGTGTCCTTCCGTTTGGACCTCCCTGCATCTTTTTCTATTCATAATGTTTTTCATCGGTCATTGTTGCGCAGGTATGAGGTACCGGTTGTGCCTTCCGTTGAGCCTCCTGCTCCGGTGTTGGTTGAGGGCGAGTTGGAGTACGTTGTGGAAAAAATCTTGGACTCCCGTGTTTCCAGACGGAAACTCCAGTATCTGGTCAAATGGAAGGGATACGGTCAGGAGGATAATTCTTGGGTGACTGCCTCTGATGTTCATGCCTCCGATCTGGTCCGTGCCTTTCATAGGGCTCATCCTGATCGCCCTGGTGGTTCTGGTGAGGGTTCGGTGCCCCCTCCTTGAGGGGGGGGTACTGTTGTGAAATTGGATTTTGGGCTCCCCCGGTGGCCACTGGTGGAATTGAACTTGTGTGCATCATCCCCTCTGTTCACCTGTTCCCATCAGGATGTGGGAGTCGCTATTTAACCTTGCTCCTCTGTCACTTCCATGCCGGTCAACATTGTAATCAGAAGCCTTTCTGTGCATGTTCCTGCTACCAGACAACTTCCAGCTAAGTCGGACTTTTGTCCTTGTTTGTTTTTTGCATTTTGTTCCAGTTCACAGCTGCAGTTTCGTTTCTGTGTCTGGAAAGCTCTTGTGATCTGAAATTGCCACTCTGATGTTATGAGTTAATACTAGAGTCTTAAAGTAATTTCAGGATGGTGTATTGATAGGGTTTTCAGCTGACCATGAAAGTACCCTTTCTGTCTTCCTGCTATCTAGTAAGCGGACCTCGATTTTGCTAAACCTATTTTCATACTACGTTTGTCATTTTCATCTTAAATCACCGCCAATATATGTGGGGGCCTCTGTCTGCCTTTCGGGGAAATTTCTCTAGAGGTGAGCCAGGACTATATTTTCCTCTGCCAGGATTAGTTAGTCCTCCGGCCGGCGCTGGGCGTCTAGGGATAAAACGCAGGCTACGCTACCCGGCTACTGTTAGTTGTGCGGCAGGTTTAGTTCATGGTCAGTTTAAGTTTCCATCCTTCCAAGAGCTAGTTCCTATGTATGCTGGGCTATGTTCTCTTGCCATTGAGAACCATAACATGACATCAACCCACCCAACTATTTCCCTACTTGCCGCTGCTACAGGGCAGGTGAGCAGAGCGACTCTAAGTGCCATAATTGGCACATCTTAGAGATGCGCCTATTCTGGTACGGCTGAGATCTGATGTTTTTAGCCGGGGGGGGGCAGTATCCATGGTCCCTTCCTAGGCTATTAATATCAGCCCGCAGCTGTCTGCATAGCCTTTGATGATTATTAATTATAGGGGACCCCACGTCATTTTTTGGGGGGTCCCCCATTTTAATAGCCAGTAAAGGCTAAGTATACAGTTGTGAGCTGATATTAATAGCCTGGGAAGTGCCATGGATATTACCCCTTCCCAGGTTATAAACATCTGCCCCCAGTCATCGGCTTTCCCTCTGCTGGTTACGAAAATTACGCAGGAACCAGGGCCAGACTGGGATTAAAATTCAGCCCTGGCATTTGAAGTTACACAGGCCCACTTGCCACATGGTGACTGTATAATATCTTTGTACACTTGTAGGTTACAAGAAGTGAGGGGACTGTAACACGACTATATAACATATAATTACAGCTGTATCCAGCATTACAGCTCAGTAATATTTATTGCTTTTAGTTGCAGTACCAAGAAAAGCCGCTACTTTAACTACATAACTGGATCTCGTAGATAATGAAGGGATGAGACGACCAAAGGCTATGGAACCTCATTCTGATGCTCCATAAAGTTTGCCTACAGCCACTTTTGGTTGCGCTGCGCAGCACGAGACTCGGTGACTCTGAAAAGCAGTGACATCAGTAACGTCACCGCTCTTCAGATATTCCGGCTCTTGCGCTGAGCTCGGCGACTGTGAAGAGCAGTACTGTTACTACCGTCACTGCTCTTCAGAGTCGCTGGGTCTCGCCAGGTCTGGGCTAGTAGTGGGGGTGTCTGATAGACACCTCTTCATTACTTACACCAGGGATTAATAGCAGCTGACATTATGCAGCTGATATCAACCCTAAAAATCATTACACATACCAGAATTAAATGCTTTGGCGGCTGGGAAAAGCAGTAGAGTTAGGTCTATTCCCAGGCGCCGGGTGCTAACTACAACTGTCATCATCCTTGCCTCATCTCCCTGCGAAGCATTTCTGCTGTATTTACATGAACTGATCTCAGGCCGCTAAACAAGTGTGATCGACAATACTGAAGTCGTTCGCTTGTTTCCCAGCCTCTTTACACCAACTGAGAAAGAATGATGGGGACAGAACAATCACAATTAGATCAATCTGTCACCATACAGTATCATGTTATCAGCAGCACATCTACAGTTTACATCGGCGATGTGCTGCTGAGAACAAAGATTTCTGTTCCCACATAAACAATCCAATCACTCGATGAATAGGCAGCATTTTGCTTGTTTAGTATAATACAACCCATAGTCCTCCATATATTATAATGTGCACCTCAGTCTTCCATATAGTATAGTACACTCCTTAGCCCTCCATATAGTATAATACACTCCTCAGTTCTCCATATAGTATAATACACTCCTCAGTCCTCCATATAATATAATAAACTCCTCAGTTCGCCGTATAGTATAATACACTCCTCATAGTCCTCCATATATTAAAATACACTGCTCAGTCCTCCATCTAGTATAATACACTCCTCAGTCCTCCATATAGTATAATGTACTGCCACAGTCCTCCAAATAGTATAATACACTCCTCATAGTGCTCCATATAGTATAATGCACCACCATTGTCATCCATGTAGTACAATTCACTTCCCATAGTATCAGGGGCTGGCTGGCACTTTTCAGCCTGGGGGGCAATCACAAGGCAGTGGCCCTCCAGTTGCAGTGCTTTTTGCCCTGCTTATCTCTATTAAAGCAGCAGAGATAACAGGCTTTAAAAACAGGCTGGTACATAGATATGGGAACAGAGCGGAGCTAGCTGCATACTGTATATGTGGAAGCAGAACCAAGCTTGCTGCCTACATAGATACTGTAACAGAAGCAAGCTGACTACATAGACAGGAGACCGGAACCAAGATTGCTACGTAGACAAGGAAACTGACTGGAGCTTACTACAAAGATATGGGAGCAGAAGTGAGCTTACTACAGAAATATGGGAGCAGAACCTAGCTTATTGCAGAGATAAGGGAGCAGAACCAAGCTTGTCTACTACAAGATACGGAAACAGAACCAATACATATCATACCAGAATCTAGATTACTGCATTAATACAGTACCAGAACCAAGGTTACTGCTTAGATATGGTACCATAACTGAGCTTACTTACAAACAAACATACAGAACCTAGCTTATTGCAGAGATAAGGGAGCAGAACCAAGCTTGTCTACTACAAGATACGGAAACAGAACCAATACATATCGTACCAGAATCTAGATTACTACATTAATACAGTACCAGAACCAAGGTTACTGCTTAGATATGGTACCATAACTGAGCTTACTTACAAACAAACATACAACTCCAGAAACACGGACATGTAAACACACAGTATGCAGGGGCATTGCTAGGCTCCTTAAAGATGAAGGGTCCAAGACCCAAAGTGTATGTCTCCCCATACGATCACTCTATAGCCATTTAAAATCGCATGTATATACACTGCTCAAAAAAATAAAGGGAACACTAAAATCCCACATCCTAGATATCACTGAATGAAATATTCCAGTTATAAATCTTTATTCATTACATAGTGGAATGTGTTGAGAACAATAAAACCTAAAAATGATCAATGTAAATCACAACTAATATCCCTCGGAGGTCTGGAGTTGGAATGATGCTCAAAATCAAAGTGGAAAATGAAGTTACAGGCTGATCCAACTTCAGTGGAAATGCCTCGAGACAAGGAAATGATGCTCAGTAGTGTGTGTGGCCTCCACATGCCTGTATGATCTCACTACAACGCCTGGGCATGGTCCTAATGAGGCGGTGGATGGTCTCCTGAGGGATCTCCTCCCAGACCAGGACTAAAGCATCCGCCAACTCCTGGACAGGATCTCCCGGATGTGTTCAATCGGATTCAGGTCGGGCGGGCCAGTCCATAGCTTCAATGCCTTCATCTTGCAGGAACTGCTGACACACTCCAGCCACATGAGGTCTGTCATTGTCCTGCATTAGGTGGAGCCCATGGCCAACCGCACCAGCATATGGTCTCACAAGGGGTCTGAGGATCTCATCTCGGTACCTAATGGCAGTCAGGCTACCTCTGGTGAGCACATGGAGGGCTGTACAGCCCTCCAAAGAAATGCCACCCCACACCATTGCTGACCCACTGCTAAACCGGCCATGCTGAAGGATGTTGCAGGCCGCAGATCACTCTCCACAGCGTCTCCAGACTCTGTCACATCTGTCACATGTGCTCAGTGTGAACCTGCTTTCATCTGTAAAGAGCACCGGGCACCAGTGGCAAATTTGCTAATCCTGGTGTTCTGTAGCAAATGCCAAGCGTCCTGCATGAGGTTGGGCTGTGAGCACAACGCCATCTGTGGATGTCGGGCACTCAGACCATCCTCATGGAGTCGGTTTCTAACCGTTTATGCAGACACATGCACATTTGTGGCCTGCTGGAGGTATTTTGCAGGGCTCTGGCAGTGCTCCTCCTGTTTCGCCTTGCACAAAGGCTGAGGTAGCAGTCCTGTTGTTGCCCTCTTATGGCCCCCTCCACGTCTCCAACATTCAAAAGTGACCAAAACATTAGCCAGAAAGCATTGGTACGGAGATGTGGTCTGTGGTCCCCACCTGCAGAACCACTTCTTTATTGAGCGTGTCTTGATAATTGCCAATAATTTCCATCTTTTGTCTATTCCATTTGCACAACAGCATGCGAAATTGATTGTCAAAGAGTGTGGCTTCTCCCTCTTTATCCCCATCGGCACACTGAGATCATGACTGTGTGGTCCTGATGTTTGCCATGGTAATTCACGAGCAAATAGCGGCCTTAGAGTCTGCCGGCTACACTAACCTGTTAAAAAGTCTACGACATTTAGGTTGTAAAAATCAACTTTTTCATTCCTATCATGCCACTTTGTATTAATTCCTGAAAAGTACCTGAAAAGTTAATAAACTATCTGTCAGCAGTTTTCAGTATGTCAGGAGGTGTTGTTTTTAAAATGGTATCAGTTTTGGGTGTTTTCCAATATATAGGGCCCCCAGAGTCACTTCAAACCTGGATAGGCCCCTAAAAAAATTATTTTGTAAATTTCCTTGAAATTTTCAGGGGTGGTCTATCAATCAGTATCTCACCTTTATAGGCCGTTGCCAAGACTTATCATGGTCACCTTACCACAATTCCTGTGTTCACAGTCCTTAGCATTTCCGGAACGAGGCTCACGACTCACGTAACACCGGGCCGGATCCACCCAGTCCGCCACATGTGTTGTTTTGTCACACGACCAGTGATGTCGTTATTGTTTATTATTGTGTATAATGCATGTTGTATTCATATTGTGCATCATGGACTTTGTCTAAAAAACCTTTTTGTATTTTTACATATGTATTTCAGTATTCAAAAAAACCCTGTCTGATGAAGGTCTTATGTTTAGACCGAAAACGTTCATGTTGAACTGGATGCACTAAATAAATGATGTTTTATCTTGCAAAAAGTTCTCCTGAGTGCCAAGTATATTATTGCTGATAAAATATAATGTGTCATGGAAAAACAAACTCAAAACCACTGGGATTTGTTGAAGCGTTCCAGAGTTATACATTGTTACATAAAGTGACAATGGTCAGATTTTTTAAATTTGTCTCTGTCACTAAGGAGTTAAGAAAGGATGCATAACAAGTCAAGCATTCCCCGCCCCCGCAGCCAGGTCTTGAATAGACAGTACAGCTGCTGGGAGGGCGGGCAGCCCTGTCTGTTGATAATTAACCAGCCCAGGGGGCAAATGCCTCTCTGCCACCCGGCCCAGTCCGCCCCTGCATAGTATAATGCACACCATAGTTCTTCATATAGTATAATGTATTCCCCATAGTCCTCGATACACGCAGAAAAGGTGAACGGATGGACTCTACATGCCTGTTCCCACCGTGAAGCATGGAGGAGATGGTGTGGGGGTGCTTTGCTGGTGACATTATTGGGGATTTATTCAAAATTGAAGGCATACTGAACCAGCATGGCTACCACAACATCTTGCACCGGCATGCTATTCCATTCGGTTTGTGTATAGTTGGACCATCATTTATGTTTCAACAGGACAATGACCCCAAACACACCTTTCTCTCTACCAGCGGTTATTGTTTAATCAGCCCACCCATTACCCAGTTGGCACACATTGTAGGTTCAGGATTTCCAGCATTGACTTTGATTGAGGCGACATTTACGGTAAAATGTACCAATGAAAGACTACACAAAGCTGAATTTGCTAACATTTTATTTATTGACTTTTTGGAGGTGGTAAGGATCTGTTAAGGCTCTGGTTATGGATTTGTGCTGGGCTAGTAAGAACGGACATCCTTGCTGAATACCAGTGCATGGAGAAAGTGCTGAAGAAGCCTAAAATTTCTGCCTGAGAAGACAGGAATATTTTGCTAATACTCAGCTACAGTCTTTTTAGATGTATCTCAAAGGTGCTTCAACTCTTGGAGTTAAATATTAATAGGCTTGAAATATATAAGACAGGAATTATCACAACCTGTTGCAATCAGGTCACTGCAGGGACTCTGGACCCCTGATATCTCTAGGTAATATCTGATTTCATACATTTATGATGTCTGTATCATATAAAAGGTAAATGACAGTCTGTGTTCTATATTGAAATACTTTACTATTGGAAACTGGATATACAGTATGTAACACAATGCAGTATTGAAAATCCTTGGAAAATCAGTCTCTTGTGTTACCGAAACTGCCTGGCGCTGTTTCCATAACTTCCATTCATTGGTATAGGAGAAATTGTGCTGCTCGCTTGCTATCAGCTGTTTCCGTAGTGGCACCTCAGGTGACGGTGCTTGGATAGCTGAGATTGGAATAACCTTTCAGTCAGCTTTTTCTTGTCATCTATGATTTTTTTCTGTTTTCATATTCTAACAGGAGCTACAATGTACAACAGCTGCAGGCATATGTTGGCAAGGGACTGACTGTGTTGAAAAGTGAGCAGATGGTACAATTTTCATTGTTGGAGTTTTATAATGTACATCTGTTAATGGGGTTTTGCCACTTAATCTGACAGCATCATACTGTAGAGACAAAGATCCTGATTCCAGTGATGTGTCACTTACTGCGCTGCTTGCTGTAGTTTTGATAAGATCATTGTTTTCTCAGCAGCAGATTATCACTTGGGGAACAGTTAACTTACTGACATGTAGTCCCCCATATTCAGGAGCTTTGTATAATTCCTCCTTCATCATTGATTTTCAGCTTTTTGCTTATATAAAGTGTACACAGAAAGCTTCCAATCAGTGGTGTGGGAGGGATTATGCAGGGCTCAGCATTCCAGAACTTTTAGATCTACAGAACATTAAACATTGATTTTATCAAAATTGCAGCAAGCAGCTCAGTAAGGGATACATTGCTGGAATCAGGGTCTCTGCCCCAACACCATGCTACTCTCAGATGTGCGAACAAAAACCTAGTGACAGATTACCTTTAATGGGATTTTCAGGGCTATGCATAGATTTTTTCATCATCACTATGTGACTGCAGATTACCAAATCCTGCCAGCTTGCAATATACACACTGTCAGGATCCCCTTCTTTTGCTGATTTGAGTGGACATCAGTTGACCGTAAGTATGTAATTTGAATATGTGCAGAATAGCAACTTTTCCAGCTTCTCTCAATGCTCTCGAGAGAATCAGATGAGAAGCTACTTGGTGCATGACTGCAACTTCACAAAGTACATATCCTTGTGGTCACGTGAAGACATCTCAAGCTGGCAATGGAGGAGAATCATGACACTGTGCTGTCAAAATTGGCAATTTGCAGTAACATAGGCACACTGCAGAAATGTATGCTTAACCCAGAAAACCCTCTTAATACTGTACAGTGGTTCTCAGGCTGGCTCCAGGTTTTCATGGGCCCCTTTAACACATACCACGATTCATGCACAGATGCACAGATACAGCAGAGAAATAGGTATAGTTCAATGCTAAAGATTTCCCTTACTTCTCACATTACATGAGTGATATCTATTGTAAATTCTTCAATAGCATACGTATAATATAATGCATTCCAAAGTCCTCCGTATAGTATAATGCACAGCCCATATTCCTCCATATAGTATAACGTACAGCCTATAATCCTCCATATATAATGCACAGCCCCTAATTCTCAATATAATATAATGTACCCCCTATATTCCTCCATATTGCGCAATGCACCTCCATGTATAATGCATAGCCCATAGTCGTCAATATTAGTATAATACACAGCCCATATTCTTCATATGATATAATGCACAGCCCATAGTCCTTCAAATAGTATAATGAATGCACCTCCATATATAATGCACAGCCCATAGTCATCAATGTAGCATAATGCATAGCCCATAGTCATCTATGTAGTATAATGCACAGCCCATAGTCATCAATGTAGTATAATACACAACCCATAGTCATCCATGTAGTATAATACACAGCCCATAGTCATCCATGTAGTATAATACACAGCCCATAGTCATCAATGTAGTATAATACACGGCCCATAGTCATCCATGTAGTATAATGCACAGCCCATAGTCATCCATGTAGTATAATACACAGCCCATAGTCATCCATGTAGTAGTATGGCCACTGATATAAATAAATAAAAAAACCTCACCTTTCTTCCGCTTCCCCACCGAGAGGCGTTCTCTTGTAAAGCTGGCAGCTGACTTCAGTGTACAAGCGACAGGAGCACGATGTCACTGCCATGTGGTACCGGTCACATGCACGCCTACATCAGCTGTTGGCCTCTGTTTGGTCTGCAGCGTGTATTTCCAGCCATGGACCCAATGTGTCTGTGTGCTGCAACACACTTCAGATGAATGTGCGTCCAAGCACGTATATCCACCTGAAGTATTTGCTGGCGTCAGTGGTCCTCTCACCTGTCGGGCCAGGCGGTTAGAGCGGTGACCGCTGCGACTGTGGTAGTTATGCCCCTGCCAACAGTGAGTTTGTCCAGGGCCTCAGCACTTGCCAGGTGGTGGCGCTGGTCCTAGTGGTACTAGATGTCTTGTTTGAATCCAGTCTATCCCACAATCCTCCGTGTTGTGATGATGAAGATGTTGGCTGTATGTCTCACGTAAAACACTTCATTCTGCCACATTGAGTGCTGATTACTCTGCTGAAAGCTGAAATCTATGACAAAAGAAACATGATTAGCCATATAGCAATTTGCTTCTGTCCAAAGAATGCAGAACGAGTCAATTATGGTTTCCAGCTATCCTTAAATTCATGGGCAGTCGTCAAAACTACAGGTTTTTTTCCAGTGCATATGAAAAAAATATGGAGGCGATTCCTCAAAGTTTTTTTCCGCCAGATTTCATATTTTTGCACAAAAAAAAGACAATCAAATTCATAACGACAGGCGGAGTTCTCTATGGTACAAATCTTACGCCAGCAGGATTTATGGCAAGGCGCACATAGCCGCGTATGCCAATATGCCTCTCACCTGAAAGTGTCTGCTCCAAAACGCCCCCTCATCATGCCTGGCCTGAGGAAGACATCGGTCTAATGTTGAAATGCATAGCTCTTAATCTTTCAATACATTTTTATGAAGGTATTACCTGCCTGTCTGTCGCAATTCGCAGCAACTTTATCACCCTCTTTTTTTATTTCAGTTTTGTAAAACATTTTTCTGATACATGGTGGTTCCTTGACCATGTATGCTTTTCAAAAATTCCTATAATAATTAGAAAAATCTGGCCTACAATTTTTGACCTGAAAAATAAAAAAAAATCAAACCCTCCCTTTACTAGAATGTGCGAAAATTCAGTTTAATTTCCTGTCCCTTTTCTAGGAGCATGTCAGTGACGTGCTGTGCTGCTCCAATAGGTGGCCTACTTGGATAACTGCTGGATCTTGTGTTTGCTGATCCTTTGACCTCTCAGCAGGCGAGAGAGTTGCAGGAAATGTACTTACAGAGGAGAACGTCCTGATTGTTAGATCAGGCCTTTCACTGTTCCTTCAAGCTTTTCAAAAAGAATCTGAATGCTGAGAAAAAACTCTAAATCCTGTAAATGCAGCAGTTCTCGGGCAAGCAGTGTTTGTGTTGGGTCATTATGGTGATTTAGAAAAACCGTGCTGAATCCTGGTATGTTTTTAATCTCTTCTAGTTTTATGTGGCGTATATGTGTGTGGCCTGGTTCTGGAATATTCTGAATGTGCCCAGGAAAATGTGGAATCTTTATGTTTATGACATTCTGAAGTAAATTATTTGTTACATATCTTACTTGAATTTGGCAAAGCTAATTCTATATTTGTCATACTATCAGGGCCGGTTTTAGGCAAAGTGGGGCCCTAGGCAAATATAGTATAATACACTCCTCATAGTCCTCCATATATTAAAATATACTCCTCAGTCCTCCATATAGCATAATACACTCCTCACAGTGCTCCATATAGTATAATGCACCGCCATAGTCATCCATGTAGTACAATTCACTTCCCATAGTATAATGCACTCCATAGTTCTTCATATAGTATAATGTATTCCCCATAGTCCTCGATACTGTATAATTCAGCCCACATATAGTATAATGCAGCCACCACCCCACAGAGTATAATGCAGCCACCCCACAGAGTATAATGCAGCCACCCCAGAGTATAATGTACCCCCCCACAGAGTATAATGTAAACTCCCCATAGAATATAATGCAGCCCCCCATATAGTATAATGTAGCCCCCTCATAGAGAATGATGCAATCACCCCTCATAGAATATCAATATAATACAGCCCCCCCATAGAATATACTGTAACCCCGAACAAGATATAATACAGCCCACCTCCCCATAGAATATAATATAGCCCCATCAAAGGGTATGATGCAATCATCCCTCATAAAATCTAATAAAGCCCCCCACAGAATATAATGCAGCCCCCCATAGTATATAACACAGCCTCCTACATGGAATATAATGTATAATGTACCCCCCAAATATATAACACAGCCACATAGTATATAACACAGCCTCCCCCATAGAATATAATATACCCCCATAGTATATAGCACAGCCTACATAGTAGTATATAGCACAGCCCACATAGTAGTATATAGCACAGCCCACACAGTAGTATATAGCACAGCCCACACAGTAGTATATAGAACACCCCACACAGTAGTACATAGAACAGCCCACACAGTAGTATAGAGCACAGCCCACACAGTAGTATAGAGCACTGCCCACAGAGTAGTATACAGCTCTGCCCACACAGGAGTATACAGCACTGCCCACACAGTAGTATACAGCACTGCCCACACAGTAGTATACAGCATAGCCCAAAGAGTAGTATACAGCACTGCCCATACAGTAGTATACAGCACTGCCCACAGTAGTATACAGAACTGCCCACAGTAGTAAACAGCACAGCCCACAGTAGTATACAGCACTGCCCATACAGTAGTATACAGCACAGCCCACAGTAGTATACAGCACTGCCCACAGTAGTATACAGCACAGCTCACACAGTAGTATACAGCACTGCCCATACAGTAGTATACAGCACTGCCCAAACAGTAGTATACAGCACTGCCCACAGTAGTATACAGCACAGCCCACAGTAGTATACAGCACAGCCCACAGTAGTATACAGCACTGCCCACAGTAGTATACAGCACAGCCCACACAGTAGTATACAGCACTGCCCATACAGTAGTATACAGCACAGCCCACAGTAGTATACAGCACTGCCCACAGTAGTATACAGCACTGCTGCCCATACAGTAGTATACAACACTGCTGCCCATACAGTAGTATACAGCACTGCCCACACAGTAGTATACAGCACAGCCCACAGTAGTATACAGCACTGCCCACAGTAGTATACAGCACTGCTGCCCATACAGTAGTATACAGCACTGCTGCCCATACAGTAGTATACAGCAATGCCCGCAGTAGTATACAGCACTGCCCACATCCCCCTTCCCTCCCCGCCTCTCTCCTCCCGAGAATGGCCGCACAGTCCAGTAAAAAAAAACAAAAAAAACACAAGCTCCTCACCTCTCCCCGAGCCCGCGCTGCTCCCTGCTCCTGTGTCAGCGGCTGCCGCTGCACTGCCTGACACACAGCGAGTGCGCAATGATGCGCACCCGCTGTGTCAGAGCAGGCAGAGCGGGGAATGATGGGAGAGGGAGCGTCAGGTGACGCTCTCTCCTCCATCATTGCTTTGAACTGTACCGGCAGACACCGGTATAGTTCAATGCGGCGGGGGGAGTCAGCGCTGGCGGCAGGTGGGCCCCCCTGCTTCACAGGGGCCCCATAGCGGCTGCATGACTTGCCGCTAGCTGGGGGCCCCTGGAGGAGCGGGGCAGCTGCCTGGTCTGCCTGCCCCTAACGCCGGCCCTGCATACTATCGAACAAACCTTACAAAGTCCAACATGACTCAAAAGTCCAAGTGTGACTTGACAGTAATTTTTACAAACATTACAACCGAGCGGTCATGACAGAGGTGTATTTAGGGGAGGAGGCAGCCGAGGCATGGGGCAGCAAAGTCAGACCGCCTAATGTGGCTGTGGTTCGAAGTGTGTCCCCCCGACTGCATTCTGTCGCTCCCTAGACTGGAAGTCAGTTGTCTGGGCCACCTGTCAAGCTGACAGCCGGCTCCCAGTGTCTTTCAGATGGGAGTACAATTGAAGCTGTGACCACCAGGTCAGAGCGAAGTCAGCAGCGTGATCAGGTCATGTAATCATGCTGCTGAAGTCACTTGCCGATGCGGAGAGCATGGTGGTAAATGGCCCACATTAGTGGAGCTGAAGACACTGAAGATGGAGGTTAGATTTAGTGTAACAGGGATGGGGGTTATTTACTGTGTATGGGCGGTATTTCCTGTGTGTGGGGGTGTATTTACCATGTGTGTGTTTAGGGGGTGTATTTACTGTGTGTGTGTGGTGTATTTACCATGTGTGTGTTTAGGGGGTGTATTTACTGTGTGTGTGAGGTGTATTTACTGTTTTGGGGTATTTAATGTGTTGGGTATTTACTATGTGTGTGGGGGGTATTTGCTATGTGTGTTGGGGTGTATTTGAATTTGAGGACACAATATGAGGAGGAAAGGGTAATATGGGGGGATGGATGCAGACACAGTATGGTGTATGGCGGTATGGGTGCAGACACAGTATTAGGAATAAGGGGAAAAAGTACGTGGACACAGTATGGGGAGCGAGGGTGATGGGAAGACCATAGAAGATGGAAGTCTGCAGAGAATAGCTGTGGGTGAGAAAACTCATCATAGCGTCTGGACAAGATGAAGAAGAAAAGAAAGAGAACAACTACAGAGACAACGTCGTTGATCAGGTATCTAAATTTAAATTTTTTTTTGTGAAACTAATTCTCATATTTTTACTTATGTTAGGAGGATTAAAGGGGGTGTGTAAGTTTGTGACTGCAGACTTCTGAATTCTCACAGTGCATATTGCAGGCTGCCAAGATTCTCTCGTGCCAGCGATTTTCATACATGTGGTCAGGTGCTGACTAGACATGCATGGCCTCACTCAATGAAAGTGAATGGAGTGGGCTGGACATGTCTAGTCAGTAATAAACAAATCACAAGCCTGCAGCCACCTATAGTGACTGCAGACTTTCATCTCAAACCTGGTTGCACCCTTTAATTATAAAATGAAGCCCTGTATTCAATCCTAACAGCATGTAATATCCTCACAGTCAGGAATCAGCTCTGCTTGCATGATCCAACAGTCATCACATGGCCACTTCACTCATATGCGATTTTCAAACTTTTGGTCACGTGACAACAAGCTTCTCTTCCAGCTTCTCTCAGTTTTTCACAGAACATTGAATTAGGGTGAGCAAAGTGTGCAAATCACATATGTGCTTGGGGGTGCGCCAAACTGAATTCTTGCCCCGGGTGCCAGAAAACATAGATGCACCTCTGGGTCATGAGCTAACCTCACCAAGCCAAATGACCAGGTGAGTATGTGATCCGACCCAACTTCATTTAGCATGCTGTTCAATGCTATATGTATGATCAGTATGTCTGATTTACAATTCTATGAATTTATAATTTGTTTTAATGTCTCCATCTATACAGAGTCATGTCTTCCATCAAGATTGAATGTGTAATCACTGAGAGGTATCGAATTGGAGAGTCTCCAGTCTGGGATGAAAGGGAAAGTCTTTTAGTATACGTTGACATTACAGGACAGAAGGTCTGTCGCTGGGACCCCACTACTAACAAAATCCAAAGTGTATCTTTAGGTAAATGTCACACATACAAAATTAGTTATTCATGGGGTTGGAACCATTATGACTGTGAACTATTATATATTAGATGAAACCAATTACTGGACTAATTACTGTATATATTATATATTGGTCCATCAGTGTATAGGTAACAAACATTTTTTATTTATTTACCTTTTACATTGTTATATTGAATGCTATAGTTGATTCCAGTACTCTCATAAAGATTCCTAAGTTTCTGTGCTTGAAGAACAAATTGGTTATAGAGCTTATATTAAATCTAAGCTACATACAGTGCCATGAAAAACTATTCATACCCCATGAGCTTATCCACATTTTTTCACATTACTCCCACAACCTTACATGTTTTTACTTGGATTTTATGTGATATAATTACACAAAGTAGCAAGTATTTGTGAAGTGTAAATGAAATGATACATGGTTTTCTACTTGTTGTAAAAATATTAATCTGAAAATTGTGATGTGCATTTGTTTTTACCCCACTAAGTCAATACTTTGTAGGACCACTTTTCGCTTTTTTTAGAACGTAACCCTCCTATATTCTTTTCCATAACTTTATCCTTGACCTGTCTGGAGTGTTCCTTGGTTTTCATGATGCTGTTTGATCCCTGTTGTTCTCAAACAAACCTCTGAGGCCTTCACAGAACAGCTATAGCTATGCTGAGAATAAATTACACACAGTTGGACTCAATTTACTAATTAAGTGACTTCTGTAGGCAATTGGTCACTCAGCATTTTATTTCTTTATTCAATTTTCAGATGTATTTTTTTTTTAATAAACAGAAATTATTTCCTTTACACTTCACTAATACTTGTTACTTTTTTGTTAGTTTGTCACATAAAATACATTTAAGTGTGTGTGAGAGACGTGAAAAAGCGTGGAAAAGATCATGGGGTATGAATACTTTTTCAAGGTACCATATAGGTTAAAGGGAACCTGTCTTGTCCTCAAATGCTAGAAACCTGCAGATTAACAGTGTTACAAAGCTCCCTGACTGCCTTATCGAAAGCACTGTTAACGGGAGAAAATGAACTTTAATATTCCTTGGAGCTTCCAACTTTCAGTCAGAGATGTATGCACAGAGCGACTACAGTACACAGTGAGCGGCGGCTGTAAGCTCGCCCCAGCACTTTGACAGTTCATTCTGCACAGGTGCCCTGCAGAGCGAGTTGTTAATGAAAGTGCCAGAGTGTGCTTACAGCCACTGCTCACTGTATACAGAGCGGTGACTTAATCCGTTCCGGTCATGCCTCTATGCCCAAAATTTGGTGGCTCCCGGGAAGAAAAAAGTTATTTTCTTCCAGTAGCCAAAATTTCTGTATTACTTTCAGGTAACTTTTGAACGCTATTATCTTGCAGATTAACCCTACTTAACAGTATAACAGAACATGACAGTTTCCTTTTAAATTGTATATAATTCTAATTTTCAGTTTATTAATGAAGATGTCAACTTATATTGTCTTCTCTGTAGAGGAACCAGTCGGCTCAGTTGCCCTTCGAAAGTCTGGTGGCTATGTAGTTGCCACAGGCACTACATTTGCTGCCCTGAATTGGGAAGACCAGTCCGTAACCCCCCTTGCTCAAGTTGATGAAGATAAACCAAACAATCGTTTCAATGATGGGAAAGTGGACCCAGAAGGAAGATTCTTTGCAGGTGCAATAGAATATATTTTTCATTACTACCGTAGTTAAAATGGTTATCTCACCAAAACAAATCCTTCTAAACAAAAAAATCAAAACAAAAAAGCATAAAATAAAGCCAATCTGGTGATCAGAAGATTTACAACTATCAGGTTTCAGGAAATTATCTGATATTGCTGGGGCAGGGTTCAGTCATGTAATCTATGGATTGATGGAGTCCTCCAATATAAGACCACTCTTATTTGGAAGTTCTGACGAGCTATTAGAGGGAAACAAAAGTAACTATAGTGGTCCACCAAGTTACAACATTAATACTTGGTTAATTCCAGGACAACCCTTGTAAACTGAAACCATTGTAACTTGAGACAATAACTTGATGGAAAACCTAGTAATTGTCCACAAAACAACAAGAACAACCCAAAATGAAAAAAAAAAAATATCCAAGTATTTAAAAGTACCTATCACCAATCTGGGGCTGTACTTTTTATTTAAAGAAGCTCTCCCGTGAAGTTTTATTTTTGCAAAATCTGTAAATATGTGTATATAATATAGTGTGTGAATGTATACGTAATGAAGAAGAAGTGACAGCTGCGGCTGGCCGCTCACTTCTTGAAAATGTATACATCTGAACACGGGGATAGTGAAGCCAGTGCCGATATAACAACCCCACGTGAGCCCCAGGAACGCGACATGGGAGGTGATTATCGGTGTTTTTATTTTAACATGACCAAACATTGAGAATAATTAGGGGTTGTCCTAGTATTGGACAATAACTTTAATATACTTAACTATTGCGGTCTTCAATATACAGCGTCGTTCTGCTCTTCTTCTCAGTGATATCACCAGACTTCAGACTCTCCGTATCACGCTAAATACCAATAGCAACAACGAAGCAGCAGATGATCGGCAATAATAGGACATAACAATTTTTATTTAAATATATAGAGAAAAATAACCAGTTACATTTATGACATACAAGTACAAGTATAATGGGACATTAAAGTTAGAAAATTAAAGAACAGACCTATACCCCACTAGATGAGTAGACATATCATAGATAGATATTGAAGAAGTATATATTAAGTTATGTCCAGAAATTCAATATTTAAATGCTAAATGTCTGTCTAACTAGATAGTATTATGGTACAGGTAAAAGATAAATAATATTCAATATGGTAACAAAAAGAGCCATGGGAATTGACAATAAGTTATAATAGACAAATGGGACATTAGAAGTCACGGGTATAATAGTAGAGACAACCAAAAGGATATGTCACAGTATGACAGTAAAATACTACGGCATATGGAGTTATATGTAAATAGTTTCATTCAAGTATCTGTAGCCATAGTTGGTAGGGTATATGTTCTGCTGACACACCTCGACGTGCGTTTCACCACTTCTGTAGCTTCGTCGGGAGGAAGGGCTGTGCAGATTGTGAAGAAGGGTTCAGAAGAATCTGTAATAGTTATATATTAGTAAGTGCTACAAATGTTATTATGAAGATAAGGAGGACAATCCCTGTTAATAATAAGTGTGTTTCCTATTAAATCAATATTTTAGAACAAGTCATGTTATGGACAATTGTGTAGTTATTAGATTCAATATTTGTGTTTTTTATTATAAGCCAGAAAGAAAACTACCACTATCTCCTTTGTTGACCAATTATTATAAGACAAAGGCCAAACTATGATTGTGGGCTTTAATTAATATTGCTGCGTTATTCTTTTCTTAAGCGACCCCAAGCATTTGTGAAGGCTAACTTGTATTATCTCCTCATAGGCACCATGTCCCAGGAGATCCGCCCAGCAGTGGTGGAGAGGAACCAGGGTTCACTTTTTACTTTATATGCAGATCACTCTGTGGTGAAACACTTTGACATGGTGGATATCTCCAATGGTTTAGACTGGTCTTTGGATCACAAAACCATGTACTACATTGACAGCCTTTCATATACAGTTGATGCATTAGATTATGATGTGAAAACAGGAAAAACATGTAAGTTGTATTTATATACTGCAATGTTAAAATAAAAAATATGGCTCAAAATCATCAATGCGTTTTCACCAGAATTCTAGTGTAAAAGCCCTTGAAATGTCATAAAAATTTAGCTTAACTAGATGTTGCTCAAAAATTTTGCAGCTTTTGTAATTTTTACACCAGTCCTGGCCAAGTCGTTCCCCTTTGGAGTGGGAGTAACTGGGTCAGGATGGGGTGTGGTGAAGCCCACCCGGCAAGTTCATATTTTATGCTAAAAAGTGGCATAAATTACTGCAGAAATATACACCAGCCTCTGGTTGAAGTAACATTTCTGGTGCGGAGGTGCATGGCAAAAGTAAGAGGCACCAAATTCATTAAAAGACATGCTCCTCTTAATGTGTTTTGTACATTTTACTCCAATGAAGGGGTTAATTTACACTGACGTACAAAACACTAGTCTGAATGAATGAGGTCATGGTGTCTTTGGAAATCAACTAAAACACAAGGAAAATATATCATTTGAGACATTTTTCATGCCATTTTTTTCATCTGTGACATTTTCCTTTTCTGTACGGGTGGATATGAGCCACTTATTTGAGGGTAAGATATGGATTACGAATTGTTAACTGAGCACCAGATTTTGTTTGGAATTACCTGTTTTCTGTATAAATCAAGCAGCACTTTACAAAATATTTTTATTGCAGGGGCTATAGACCCTATAACAATCACTCCTTCAGTGTTCTAATCGTTGCCTCCATTTTGCAGAAACTGAAATTTACCTTATGGTGCTTGGTGCACTCTTGGAGTGGCCAAGAGGCTCAGTGCACTGTTCCGTCCATTGGTTCCACCTCCCTCACTAGTGATTGACAGCAGTGGTTGCCCAGAATGAGAACTGTCTGCAGACAAAGCTCATGTAAGCTAGTGCTGTCAATCACTAGGAAGGGAGATGGGGTAGTGATGAGCGAACATGCTCTGATAAGGTGCTCGGGTTCTAACCAAGAGTCTTCGGTGTGCTCAAATAATATGTTCGAGTCCCTGTTCGACAGCCGCAATACATTCAGGGATTGTCCGTTTGTTAGGCAATCCCTGGCTGCATGTGTTGCAGCTGTTGAACAGTCGCAAGACATGCAAGCGTGTGGACTTGAACATACTATTCGAGCATGCCGAAGACACTCGGTTAGCACCTCATCTCAGCACGTTCGCTAAGATGGCATGCAAACACAGTTGGCATAACAGTGAATGAGTCTCTTGGCTACACCAAGGATGCAGTAAGCACTGTTATTAGCATACTTGACTAAACTACAGTTAGTGTGATTAGAACACTAACGGTGCTTTCACATTACGTTGTGTCCCCATCGGGCATACATCCGCAATCCTCTGCAAAACGGTGGACACTCATAGTAGACTGCATCTGAGTGTCCGCCTCCTGTAGGTGTACAGTCTTGAGAAAAGTGCACGGCAGAGCTCACATTCGCTCTGCTGTCACTATTGCAGACTATGGCCTCATCGGCGCATATGTCCGGACCCCATTTTGTGTGGAATTTCGGACATATGTCCTGACGGGGACACACAACACAATGTGAAAGCACCCTAGGCCATGTTCCTATGTAGCATAAATACTTGTTTTTTTTTCCGCTGTGTTATTGTGCAGAAAATTTGCTGTGTTTAACTGTAAAAGCATAGTTAATGAAAACTCATGCCCACTGTGTTTTTAATGACATTGATCATTTGTGCAGTTTTTGGTGAGCTTTTCTCTATATGCTACTATGGAGATCCTGAAAAAGAAGACATGTAAAAAATGCAGTTTTTGTGGTTAATTGCAGGATCAAAGCTTTAGGCCACGTTCACACGTTCAGTATTTGGTCAGTATGTTACCTCAATATCTGTAAGCCAAAATCAAGAGTGGAACATTCAGAGGAAAAGTATAATAGAAACATATGCACCACTTCTGCATTTATCACCCACTCCTGGTTTTGGCTTACACTTACTGAGGTAAAATACTGACCAAATACTGAACGTGTGCCCGTGGCCTTATTGCACTAAAAGAAGTATTATAAAACACTGTTTCGAGTCTGACCCCAAAACACATGAAATAAATGCAAAAACGCAAGCAAAAAACACAGCAAATACACAGTAATCAGGTACGATTGTTATTGGATATTTTGCTGCAGACATTTGAAAAAAACACTATATCCTCCCTTTAGACTGCAGCAGTCACATGCCGGGTCATTTTGGGCCCTGTGGGATGTAGCCGAAGCGCATTATCAATTGATTAAGTGCTTTACCGAAAACCAGCTGTTTCACCAAAATGCCGCACATCTGTTTTCCTGCAAAATCCAACAGCAACTTTACATACATGTTTAAATGACAGCTGCCACATGCCCCTTTGGAATTTGGCTATGTCACAACCATGTTAGTGTGGCCCCAAGGTTAATATAGACGTAGGTGCAAATATTTTGCCAAAATTAATAACAAGTGGAAGTGGGAGGAAACATCACATAAACTCGTAAAATTGGTTAAACAAACCTACATAGTGATTACACAGTCAGCGAATATATTCATCCCTTCTACACTTCCATGTGGAGCTGCCTATTTCTCACGGATGAAGCCAAGTTTTTACACCACCTGTTTGTAGAGAATTGGCCTTGGGCAAAGGTTTGTCGCCTAGTTAAAAAGGCACAATTAGTAAATGTCTATCTAATTTTACTGACCGTAAGGTGCAAATAGGTGGAAAAAATGTAGCAACAGAATAATAAATGCAGTGCACGTAGCTTAGACAGATACAAAAGGCACAAGAAAATGGTGTAAAAGGGCTAATATATTCTCCCCACATAATGTGTAATTTTACAAAAATACAAGCCCCTAAATGTGACATGTATAAATGCAAGGGGATGTATTCTGTAAAATAAGATGCCATGCTAAAATACAATCTTCTCTCCGGTTAGTAAACATTTCATCCTAACATGCCTTTGGGAGTAACCACCTGTTAATGCCCAGAGATGTACAGACGCTGGATACAGCAAGCATTGTTAAATGCCGGCCAAGTCATGGGCTGGGAAGCCACCAGCTCCCTACAGAATGGGTTGTATCATCTATTACTGGGGGTCCGAGACTCTTTTGATTACTTTGGTAGTAATGTCTACTGCATTGGTACCAGCCAGTATTAATTACCATAACTGCTTCTCTCCATAGCCAATCGCCGCCATGTCTACAAGTTACAGCAGGATGAAGGGATCCCTGATGGCATGTGCATAGATGCAGAAGGAAAACTTTGGGTTGCTTGCTATAATGGAGGCAGAGTAATCCGTATTGATCCTCTAGCTGGTAGGATATATAAATATGTTATTCTTGTTTTTTCAGTAGTGGTTTTTTTTTCCTGAGAATATTTTTATTGCTTGATTTACCACCCTCATTGCAATAGTGTCCGCCTTGAAAATCCTAGTACCGGTAATTTAATATGATAGGCACATGGCAGCAAGTTGCTAGGTGCTCAATGGTAAATATCAACCATAGAATTTCCAAGGAAAATCAATCAACTCCAGTAATGCAAAAGGATTTATTGAGATAACAAGTTCATCATCAAATTAATGTATGTGAAGATGGGCCAACGTTTCGGTCCTGTTCAGGAAGTCCTGAGGATGAAGTTGGATAACTTCAAAACGCGCAGATATATAAAAAAAAACAAACACATTTATTCATCCTGTGTTTCCTGGGTCCTTAGGCTAGGTTCACATTGCGTTAGGGCGATCCGTTTAACGGATCCGTTAAACAGATGCGCTAATGCTGATGCCAAAAATTGCTTTTTCCTACAGTCGTGCTAACGCATTGTAGCATTGCGTTAGCAGTAGAGGTCTATGCACAGCAAACGGATGCGTTAGACTTAACGTACCCGAAAATGCGGTAAACTACATTCGAGGGTGCGTTACAAAGTAACGCATCATCGCTAACGCATGCTGATTTTGACAAGCGTTAGGAAACGTTACGATAATGTAAGTCTATAGGTGTGTTAACGGATTCGTTACATTGCGTTAGTGCCGCTAAGTAATGGATCCGTTAAACGGATCGCCCTAATGCAATGTGAACCTAGCCTTACCGTGGAACCTCACCAGCAACGCAGAAAAAACACTCATCTCTCACTACAAATATATGTGATTGATCATACATTTGTAACAGTCAAAATAAGTAAACACAAATAGCTGTAACTACGGTAGTAGTATGATGTTCAATCAAACGTCCAGAGTGAGAACCAACTTTAGGTTATTCAATAGGTGATTAAAAAGCCTGTTTGTTGGGCTCTCCATATATGTGTTGTGACAGTGACACAGCCGTGACACATGCAGCTGCGGCACCGATCAGCTGATGAGCCGGAGAGCTCCAGGTATCCGGGTTCCCTCTGCAGCTTATTCTGTAAGCGCTATAGCTTGCCGAATAAGAGGGAACATATTCGCTCAATTCTAATTTATTTTCTCCAGTGTTGGGTAGTCTTGTAGTGACCTACTCCTTATGATTTTGTCGGGGTCGTAAAACGACAATTAATCCTCATTCACCAGTCATTCCAAATTGTAATGTGAGCGCAGAACATCTGGTACCGAAAAAAGAAATGATTCAGACACGTAGCTGATTCAATCTTTGCTGATGCTCTTGCGTTCACCTCCGTGAGGAGCCGAGCAGCAACTAACTTTTATTTTCCAATACACAATACTAAAAAGGGAATGCAATAGGTGGGGTTTAAGCAGTATACGTCTAGTGCTCAGTCCTTTTGATTCGTCGAACGCCTCCTGGTGGATTCCTCCTCTTCTTCACATTCCTTTAGTTTCGTTTCCAAAGAAATGAATCTTGTCCCTTCGGACACAAGGGTGAAACGAAACTGAACACTGGTAGCCATTTTTAAATACAATTACATTTGCATTAGCAGGGGAAAACTTATTGTTTCACAGTATAAGAGTATAGCAGTACAAAAAGAGTATAAAGATATATAAAAGTATAAAAAGCATATAAGAAAATACATTTTCACCTTGACAATCCCCCCTAAACACTAAGTTTTTCCCTTAAAGAAGGATCCTTCGAGACTGTCCATGTGATGGGGAAAGGGGAGGTGGATTTCTTCATCCAGACACCTCAGAAACTCTCCCCTAGTGAGAGGCCTCCAGGCAGCTGAACCCTTCTCTAACCTCACATGGAGTTCTCCCACTGTCCCTAAACTAAATCTCTTAGCATCATCTGAGAATGGGGGGTTTTGTCTACTCTCTTGAGAGGAATATACTTAGGGATCTCCCCTAGTTCAGTACCATCGTACTCTGGTGGATCTATTTCTTGAATGAGGAAGGTGCCAGTCGGAGTTGCTTTGGCAACAACCTTTTTGTACAAGGGAATAACACAACAGAGGATTATTGATCCAATTACAAGGAGGGCAATCAATACCAGACAGGCTTGTTGAAAGAATCCCTTGAGCCCACCCAACCAACTGGAAAAGAAAGATGTGTCTACTCCAGCATTAGTTTTCAATTCTGCTGCTAACCCAGTTATCTTTTTAAGGGCTATCATGGTTTTTCCATTCACTCCAGTGTTCTGAGGGATATAGGTACAACACTCCTCTCCCACCATCCCACAAACTCCTCCTTTCTCAGCTAAAATCATATCAAGGGCTAGTCGGTTTTGAAGAGTCATTCTAGTGTTAGGGCCCAATTCTTCAACTATACCCTGGAAGACATCTTGGCTAAAATTGACAAACCTTTGTTCACTGTAATATATGTAATTGATCCATTCAACATTTTTATTAATCTGCACCTGTGGGATTATAGAAGCAAAGCCAGCATAGATCTGGTTCTGGGCTTTAAACTGGTCAGGCACCCCCCTTGGCACTCCAATGGCATCAATATATACCAGTGGATCTTCTTCATAACTCATATAGAGCTGATCAAAACTTCTCCTCTTTCTGGTAGGTTCATCAGGTATCTTTGGTGTACATATATTGTGTATATTTAATTAGCAAATCAGTATCTAGAGAACTGTTCCCTTTGCAGAAACCTGTCTCGAAGATCCCTACTAGTGTACCTGTGGTGTCGTGGGAATTGTAGCAGGTGTAATTGTCAGCCAATACGGTTACTTCTCCTAGGACCTTTAGTCTGGGTTCCTTATGAATTAGTAGGACATAATCTGGACAATCAGTGGACTTCAAACCTTTCAACAAATTCATGACACAGGCGGTGGTGTTGTCATCAGGAAAAAGCAATACATGCGTGTATAGATATGTATTCGCAGCAGCACAAGCAACACATCCTACAGAGATATTCTGAACTCTTACATTGTATCTCACCCATTCTAACCACAGGTTTTTCCTTGGAGCTGTTTGTGTTTCTATGGAGAAAACCTCTTGCCAACTGAGACCTGGAATGGGTATCACTTCATTAACTACATTTTGCAAACGCTCACCTGGGCCTGTTTTAGGTGTACTGGTAACAGGGGCCTTGGTTGGTCTAGAGCTAATATCCTGGAGCTGTATATGGCCTAAATACGCATAGGGTCCAGCACTAAATACATAATTATAATTCCTTCCCAATACGAACGTCTGCAGATCAGCAGATTGGGGGTTTTCAAGATTCAGGAGGAGGGGGTGACAGCTTCTACCCCATTTACAGCCCCTAAGTGGTTGCAGGAGGGCTGTTAGATGCATTCTCTCACGAAGACTCCTACCCGTCCCATCCTTGGGAACATGGCTTCACTAGGTTTATATCCCCAATCATCTCCTGTATTCCAGGCAGCATCTGTCCAATAATAACAATTATTGTTGTCATTTCTGGTAACACATATATAAAACTGGATGATTCCCTCTACCACCCATTCAGTCTCGAGGCACTTGACTACATCACAGAAATCAAATCGCCAGATATTCGCCGGGGCTGTCAGGTTTACCCAGAGAATAGTGGGGCCAGAATTCTTATTTTTACAATAGGGAACAAAGAGGTAGGGGCGAGGATAGCCTTCAGGTCCAGGATCAAAAACAACAGCAACATTTCCCTTCAGTCACTACTCTGACTAAACACTGGTTCGATCTCTTTTACAATATGAGGCGTGGATCCAGGTGCTCTTTCCTTCAAGTTTTACTGCAGTGGGGGGTGACCAGGATCACCGTGTGGGGTCCTTCAAATCTCGGCTGGAGACAATCTCTGTGCACAAACTTTTTCACATACACCAGGTCTCCTGGCACAAAGGGATGGTGTCCAGGAACCTTGTCTGGGTCTGGAAGAGAACTGAAGACAGTTAAATGCACTTTGGCAAAGTGTCCATGTAAGGCCTGCACATAGCTAGTCAAGTCCTGGTACTTGAGTTGCAACTGTTGTGGAAAGAAACATTCAAAATTGGGGCTCCTGCCAAACAGATTCTCATACGGTGACAGTCCTGTCTTCCTGTTTGGGGTATATCTTACTGAAAACAAAGCCAGAGGAAGGCATTCTGTCCATGGTTTACCAGTCTCTGTCATTGCCCTCTGGATTTTAAGCTTAAGAGTTCCATTTAGTCTCTCCACTTTTCCACTGCTCTGCGGATGGAGTATGCAATGCTTGACTTACCCCCAGTGCTGCCATTACCTCTGACATGATCTCTCCAGTAAAATGGGAACTCCGATCGCTTTCAATGACTTCAGGAACTCCATACCTGCATATGATCTCAGCCATCAGTTTCTTCGCCGTTGTCTTAGCCGTAGCTTTGGCAACTGGGTAGGCTTCAGGCCATCCTGAGAACATATCCACAGCCACTAGGACGTACTCATACTTTCCTGACTTGGGCATTTGAATATGATCAACCTGGATTCTCTGCCAAGGGTAATCTGGTTTGGCAAGATGCTGAAGTGGAACCTTGGCGGTGGCTGTTGGGTTACAGATGGCACAGACTGGGCAGGCTCTTGAGTAGGCTGTGACAGTGGTAGAGATTCCTGGGGCCCAGTAAAGCTTCTTGATACAGGCTAGTGCTTGGTTCTTTCCTCGATGTGTTGATCCATGAGCCCATGCTGCAACGGCTGGATACATTCTTTTGGGTAGACAGGGTTTCCCATCCACCTTATAGAGTCTAGGAAATTTGTATTGTCCGGCCGAACTACGATTCCCATGAATGGCTCCTGCAGCTTCCCACTGTTTCTTTTCTTCTCTAGAAGTCAACTTTTGTTCTTCCCACAATCTTTCTTCAGGTGGTCGAGCTGGCTTCCAGCCAGATCCGGTGGCAGGGTATTCCATTTCCATGTCTTCTATCAACTTCCTCTTCTTTTTTCGGTCTTCGGACTTCTCAAAGTCTCGTTCTTCTTTGGCTTGGGTAGCTTCTTTGGTTGCTTGTTCCTTTGTTTGTGCTCTGGTAAGCACAGGCATCACGGGTGTAGCAGTGTCTTCCCAACAGGGTTTTTCTGGTGCTGTTTCTTCTTCTTCCCACTTTGCTGAGACATTCTTTATGGCAGCAGCTTTGGCAGCTTGGTCTGCTAAATGATTTCCTCTAGTTTCCTTCGAGTTGACTTTCCCGTGAGCTTTGACCTTGATCACCGCAATCTGTGCGGGGAGCTCCAGTGCCTTCATCAGGGCTTTAATCCTTAGTGCATGTTTAACAGGGGTTCCTGTAGCCGTAATGAACCCTCGGGACTTCCACAGGAATCCAAAATCGTGACAGATTCCATAGCCGTATCTTGAATCTGTGTAGACATTGGCCGTTTTTCCTTCTGCTAGATAACATGCTTGTTGTAGGGCCACAAGTTCGGCTTCCTGAGCTGACAGGTGGGGTGGTAGAGCTTCAGCCAGAAGGACTTCTGTGTCAGTGGTGACAGCATATCCAGTGTGGAACTTGCCATAAGAGTCTGCAAATCGGGATCCATCAGTCCATAGTTGCAAATCAGGGTTGAGAAGTTCCTGAGTTACCACATTCTGTGGTGCAGAAATTTCTTGTTCCAGTGCTTTTACACAGTCATGTGGGTCACCAGGTGATCTCCAGTCTGGTAAGTCCTTATACCATTCAGGTAACTCCCCCCTAGAATGTGGAAGCAAAGTGGCTGGGTTGATAGTAGTACATTTCTGGAAAGTGATGTTGGAAGGCAGAAGTAGAGAGCACTGAAGCCTGAGATGTCTTTGGCTCATCAGATGCTTAGGAGATGTTTGTTGAAGAACGGCAGAGAGATCATGTCCAGCTTGTATGACCAAGTCATGACCAAGTGCTATGTCAGCAGACTTGTCCAGGAGAACATGGGCCGCATGTACAGCCTTGAGACAGGATGGAGCAGTTCTGGCAACAGGGTCCAGTCTGGCTGAGTAATAGGCCAGAGGACGGAAACGATCAACATGTTTCTGTGCTAGCACACCAGAGGCATATCCTTCAGACTCTGAAACAAAAAGGTGGAACGGCTGAGTGTAGTCAGGAAGACCCAGAGCAGGGGCACTGACAACAGCTTCCTTGAGAGTCTCAAAACAGTCCTTTTGCTGAGCATAGATATACGGATTTTCGGCATGTTCCCAATCTGGTCCTCCAGTTTTAAGACAGTCATACAAGGGTTGCATGAGTCTTGAAGCATCCGGAATCCACTGTCTGCAGTAGGTAATGAGTCCTAGGAAAGACTGCATAGCAGAGTACGTCTTCGGATAAGGGATGTCCTCGATGGCATGTTTTCTGTCCTCGGTGAGGTGTCTCGAACCTTGTGAGATGCAGTGTCCGAGGAAGACAACTTTCTCTTTGCACCATTGGACCTTGGCCTTTGAGACTTTGCAGTTGGCAGAATGAAGGAAGAGGAGTAAGGACTCAGAAGCAGCCAACAGATTCTCTTCAGTTCCACAGAGGAGTAAGTCATCAACATACTGGAGAAGCGTGACATGAAGATTCTGTAACACCCACGGATCCAAGGTCATCTTCATAGCATGAGTGAACTGGTTAGGGGAGTTCTGGGCACCCTGTGGTGTCCTGGTCCAGGTCAGCTGAGATCCTTGAAACGTGAAGGCAAATAAGAACTGTGAGTCTTCATGAAGCGGGACACTGAAGAAAGCATTAGCCAGGTCAATAACGGTGAAGAGTGTTGCTGAAGTAGGCACTTGAGAAAGCAAGGTGTTGGGGTTGGGTACCACAGGAGTTTCCAAGATGGTGGCTGAATTGACTGCCCTGAGGTCCTGTACAAGTCTGTATCTCGGAGGGTCCCCGGGAGCTGTCTTCTTCTTTACTGGAAACAGAGGTGTGTTACAGGGTGAGACACACCTAATTAGTACTCCAGAATGCAGGAGGGAGGTAATCTGAGCTCCAAGGCTCCGCTCTTGGGCAGCCTTAAGTGGATACTGAGGTAGTCTGGGGTATGGGTGCCCAGGTTTGAGGTGGACTTTTACTGGAGCCACTTTGAGCAGACCCACATCTTCAGGTCCAGTTGACCACAGAGCGGTAGGTACATTGGGCAAATCCAGGGAAGGCGTCGTTTGCAGAGTCATCATCATCAGAGGGAAAGCTTTAAGGACACAACGATCTTCAGCGCCTTGTTGTGAGGCAGGGTCCTGTAACTGCAGTTCCATCCCTTGATCACCGAAGGTGATGGTAGCATGAAGCCTTTGAAGGAGATCAGCTCCTAGAAGGTTGACAGGGCAGGTTTCGGACACCAGAAATTTGGCAAAGACACCAGAAAAAGGGCCAGCTGAGACAGGAACAGTGAGTGGTGATGAGGTTTGTTGGCCTTCAACTCCAATACACGTGAGGAAATCTGAAGACAGGGAAATTGTAGGAGGCAGCTGAGATGAAGAGATAACAGAGGTGGCCGCCCCAGTGTCCACTAGAAACTTGAAAGGTTGGCTGTCCACTTCCAGGGTCACTGTACCGCAAGATGAAGAAGTACAGGTGGCGGGAAAAGTGGGCACCGGTTGGCCTGAACTTCATGAGCGTGGAGGAGGAAGAGGTCGCTGAGGGTGCCTCCTGTGGGGGCAATCTCTTTTCAAGTGGTCAAAGCCGCCACACTCCCAACACAGAGGCCTCCCTTGATCATCACGAAATGGTCTATCACTGTAATTCCGGCCTTCGGGCCCTCTTAACCTCAAGGGTGGTGGTCCATACCGATCCTGAGCCTGATACACCATAACAGGTACTTCTGAGGCCTCTGCCATATACATGGCTGGTTTCTTCTTGCCTTTGTCCTTCTGTGCTTCCTTCTCTGCTTCTTTTTCTGCTTCTTTTTCTTCCCTTTGAAGCATTTTCTGATAACTCTTCACAACAGTAAGGGCCTGTTTTAGGGGACCATCAGGTAATTCGGGACGAAGCTTCATGACCTTATCCTTCAGTGGATCTTCCAGACCATCAATAAAAGCACGGACCAACAAGGCTGCCTGCGTCTTCACATGAGTTGAATAACCCAAGTCTTCAAACTGCATAGTTAGTCTGGCAGCATATTTCTCCACAGCTTCTCCAGATTCTTGTTGTATATCCTGTATTGATCCTGCTTCGTCACAGAGACGATCCTGGGCCCACTTTGTGAGTTGAGCAATAAACTCCTTTCCAGACTTGAACTTGTTGAGAGGTCCTGCTTTAGTGGAATCCAGTTCCTTCATGATAGTGGGGAGGAAATATTCGGAGGCTCTGATAGAGGTAATACCTGATAGATCAGACCATGTAGCCCCATAGATGCTCCTAATCTGCTCCAGTCTCCTCACATACTGCATGGGAAATTTGTCTGGGTCACATAACTTGCTGACAATAGCATCAATCTGTACCGGAGTGAAGGGTTTGTACTTCAGCTTCAGTTCTTCTTCTTCGTCATGTGTCACTACCTCGCCCTCCGGGGCAGTTGGGGGTGCTGTGGGTGTTATCCCATCCAGAGGCTTTATACCCGTATGCATCAGGGGCACCATGTATTCAGCTACCAAGGGCATGATGCCCTCTAATCCAGACTCGTGGTAACAGACGATTCTGACTTCTTGTAAGTCTAGATTTGGGGTTGATTGGAGGCAATTCTTGATGACTTCAACGTGTTCCTTCATACAGGGGCCCAGTGGGTATCCAAAGAGTCCTGAAGATATCAATGGTACAGCCAAAGTTCTACGAGGAAGTGTATCTCTCCCTAGCCGTCCTGCAAGAATGACCACTGTCTGTAAGGCGGTCTGCAACATTGTACGGCAGTGCTCGGGTGTCCTGTAGTCATATATAGGACCTGCAGTGTGTAGCACTATATCACAGGGCAAATTCCCTCCCTGGGTAGTCATAGCGTCTCCTGGATGCAAGGGGCCATAAGTGGCAAGGTAGGCCTGACACTCTTGGGCTATGGCTGGGCTTCCCTGTTGGCTATCTGTTGGGCCAAACCACCTCTATGTGACAGGGTAGAATTAGCTGGGTTCACTTATAGCTCCTACCTGGTGGGTAAGTATGTCCCCATACCCCACTGAGAAGAGAACCTGGGATTCCTGAAGTGTGATGTAGCAACGTGAATGACAGGGAACCAAACTTCAGATTCCTGGAAAATCTGGCCTTGTAAGTATGAGGGTTTCATGGGAAGAGGAGATGTAGGGGCCTTTCTGGGCTGGGGGGGTCTGGCATTTACACCGATTAAAACAAGCTCTTGGTCTGAAAATTGACATGACGAAGCTTAGAGGGAGTTAGATTCCTATACAGGGTTAAAGGCGTATTGCAGTGTGAAGCTGGACTTGCATGTACGATAGGAGAGGATAAAAAAAAAACTGGAGTCTGTTACATGGAGATAAGGAACACTATGACCTCGCAGCTACAGCGGTGGGGGCCAGTGAGCGAGCAAGAATTACTAGGCTAGTGATTTAACCCTTATCTTTCCTGCTAAGCTAAATTCTTTTGAAAACCTTTTACTATTTGCAATGCATCATCCGGAGTGGAAATCTCAATATCGGGTCTACTACAAAAAAGTATGAATGGGCTTTTTGTTACAGTGAGAATCCCAGATCTTCAAACACTACCATAAGACGCCCATAGAACTTCTCGGCAATCCAGGATATATATTGCTGTAAGGGGCACAGGGTTTACAGTCGGGAGTAGAGGCTTAATTTCCTGGGGAGGGACCATATTATCCAGCAGGGAGACCCCCCCCTATCCCAAATTTTTAATTGCTTGCTTTACTCAACTCTTTTACCAATCTTTCAATTACACTGATACAAATTTCCTTATAAAACCAGGCACTATATTTCACTTTCAAATTCCAGATTATAATATTTCTTCATACTTCAAAACAATGTTGTCGCTTTAAACCAGACACAGATCTACCAGAGAAAATACAGAGAACACCGTTACAGTATGTGCTCTCTCCATTCCAAGGACACAGAGATAAGAGAGATCACAGCATTCCTCTACACAGAGAAAAGAGACTACTAGAAACAGCACAGAATTCCTCAGCGTACAAGGGAGAATATTGAGCCCAGCTCTTTGCCCCCCCTCCTTCTCCGGCACGTAGCGTAGATAAGGAGAAGAGAGGAGAACTGACAAAGAAATCTCGCAGCGGTCTGCCTCGCCCCTCCCCTACACTACACAGCACTGATACAAAGCTCCGTATCCTCTACAAAGTCACAAATTACAGCAGTTTTCAGACCTAATTTTCTACAAAACTTTCCTATAATCCTCCGTGGTCTGGGCGGAGCCCCAAGGACGGTCCGTACACACACACACGCGGCAGGTCTCCACCCAGGTTGGATTCTGCACAACACAAACAGGACACCCCTACGCTTCTGGAGATCTCTTTCCGCCGCCATTACAGGGCGGGGGCTAGAACTACATTTTCATCATCAGTGGCACGGCGGCCATTTTACAATCTGTAAGATCACAGTTCACAGGCATTTTATAACCAAACACGGGCTCTGTATTGTCTGATCCTTCCTCTCCATCAACCTATTTTCATCCTTTGTTCTTTAAGCCTCGCGCAACTCGCAGATAAGCTTCTTGACTGTCTCTTGCCCTCCCGTGACTCAACTATTGCCTTGACTTCCACAGCATCCTCATCTAACTTGTGGGGCACGGACTTCTTCTGCTTTAAGAGACGCAGCATGACTCTTACAGAATACTGTGTCCTCCTGCAGTAGGCCACTGGCAGCGATCTTCAACAATGGTATTCCAAAAACACGGAGCTTCTCGCTCAATATTTTCTGTCCCTAACCTGAACACCAGTGATTAACAGACTATCCTGCCACGATATTCCAAACCTTTGGGAGGCGGTCTCCTAGTGAGAGCCCTCCACAGAAATACAGGTGGTCCCCCTCCGGGACGTCTTAAATTACCTAGCTGGTACAATATCACAGAGGCTGCGTCTCCTATCCCTTCTCTAAGCCGCCCCACAATCTACAACTTGCTCAATCTTTCACTCCACTTCACTACTAGACAATAGTCACGGGTAGGATGGTTGAATGGAGTACAATGACCGGTGGGGGAGGTGTGGTGTACAGAGGTCGCACAGGATGCGACGTCTCTCAGTTGCTGGTTCAGAGCGTGGCACAGGATCACGTTTGATCTCACCACTCGATCATTCACCTCCTGGACCCAAGGAGACTACAGACAAACCAATAACGGCTGAGACACTAGCAAGTGTGACATATACAGTGTACATGATCGCCACTTACCGTGTTCAGAGGGTGATCAGTCCTCGAGGTCAGCCACTACGGGTATCATCCACAGACATCCAGGCATGGGTCCAGGGGGTCTCGGATCGCTGGCCACGCCCCCCGTTGGGCTGCCAAAATTGCCGGGGTCGTAAAACGACAATTAATCCTCATTCACCAGTCATTCCAAATTGTAATGTGAGCGCAGAACATCTGGTACCGAAAAAAGAAATGATTCAGACACGTAGCTGATTCAATCTTTGCTGATGCTCTTGCGTTCACCTCCGTGAGGAGCCGAGCAGCAACTAACTTTTATTTTCCAATACACAATACTAAAAAGGGAATGCAATAGGTGGGGTTTAAGCAGTATACGTCTAGTGCTCAGTCCTTTTGATTCGTCGAACGTCTCCTGGTGGATTCCTCCTCTTCTTCACATTCCTTTAGTTTTGTTTCCAAAGAAATGAATCTTGTCCCTTCGGACACAAGGGTGAAACGAAACTGAACACTGGTAGCCATTTTTAAATACAATTACATTTGCATTAGCAGGGGAAAACTTATTGTTTCACAGTATAAGAGTATAGCAGTACAAAAAGAGTATAAAGATATATAAAAGTATAAAAAGCATATAAGAAAATACATTTTCACCTTGACAATTTTATGCTGAAGCTTCCATGTTTATTAGACATGATGTGTCTAGTCACAAAGTTGTGCCTGCTGGTGGCCAGCTTCTAACTCCTTCTTCATTAACACAATATATTATTGTATGCCTGAGTAACCGTAGGCAGTGAGATCGCTTGATGTTGTACTGGGAATAAAATTAATTTTTATGTTAAAGGCAAAGTGATCCAGACTGTGAAGCTGCCAGTGGATAAGACAACGTCTTGTGCATTTGGAGGAAAGGATTATGCAGAAATGTACGTCACATCGGCCTGTGATGGCATGGATGAGGACTGGAGTGCCCGGCAGCCCCAGTCTGGGGGAGTCTACAAGGTAAGTCGTTGTTTTTCCTGATTTGGTTCAGTTCAGTCTTAATACAAATACACATGGCTGCAATGAGGAACAGACAGAGAGTCACCAAGTCAATTTGATACTTTCCAAACCAAGAATGGAAATATATTGCCTTGTTTTTTCGTTCTCGGCTTTTGTAATAATCCATTGTGCAAGACGCTTACCGTAAATGGGTTTCGAAGAATGAAGGAAATGCAATAAGCTGCCAAATAACGAAAAATGTAAAAACCATTCAACTAGAGGCAAAGACATAACCCGGTATCACATAGAACAAGTAACCAGAGACTAGTGATTAGCTATCCATCCAGGTGGTTGATGACAGATTCCCCTGCCACAGACATTACCCCTCATGAGCTGCTACTCTGCCTGGGAAGACATTGAATGCCACCAAGACATGCTTCATACAAATGCTCATAGATTCTGTTCAAATTATTGTATTTTTCGGATTATAAGACACACTTTTTTTCCGCCAATATTTGAAAATGAGTGTAGCTTATCGGCTGTGGTGGAGCGAGGTCCCAGGCTTGTTGCTGGGGCGATGCTGCTGGTCCCAGGCTGGTAGGAGGGGGTGTTCAGTGATGCAGAGACTCCGTTGAGATTTTGTGAAAGCCCTGTGCCCCTGCAATTTCCATGATTTTCAATGCAGTGGACTCCTGGAAAATTGCTGCCAAAGGAGGCGCATGCACAGTGAGAACTTGGCACTGAGATCTTATCTCATTACGCATGCGCCACCTCCGGTGGCCATTTTCTCAGAGGTCAATGCATTGAAAATCATGGCTCCGGGCTTTTATAAAATGTCAGTGGAGCCCCCCCGCACCACCAAACACACTTCATACCAGCCTGGGTTCCACAGCATCAGCCCATTCCTACCTCCACCAAACAGCACCTCCTACCAGCCTGGGGTCTGCAGTATCTCCAGATTCCACCTTTGCCAGCTTCCTGCAGCAGTGACCCTGCCACCTGGGATCCTGCTCCACCACTGCTGCTGCCTAGGTATGCTACAGTAAAAGCGGATTATAAGATGCATTACCATTTTATTTAAAAAAAAATCCTATTTTTCTCCCCAAAATTTGAGGTGTGTCTTATAATCTGCCAAATACGGTAATTTTTTTAGATCAATTTTATGGTGATATATTTGATAAACGATATGGAAACCCCGACAGAAAACCAACAGGCCTCATTGTAATTCAATTAGAGATTATTGCATTAATTGTGATCTATTTGAAAATACAGTGGGTACGGAAAGTATTCAGACCCCTTTAAATTTTTCACTCTTTGTTTCATTGCAGCCATTTGGTAAATTCAAAAAAGTTCATTATTTTTCTCATTAATGTATATTCTGCATCCATCTTGACTGAAAAAAACAGAAATGTAGTAATTTTTGCAAATTGATTGAAAAAGAAAAACTGAAATATCACATAGTCATAAGTATTCAGACCCTTTGCTCAGTATTGAGTAGAAGCACCCTTTTGAGCTAGTACATCCATGAGTCTTCTTGGGATTGATGCAACAATTTTTTCACTCCTGGATTTGGGGATCCTCTACCATTCTCCCTTGCAGATCCTCTCCAGTTCCGTCAGGTTGGATGGTGAACATTGGTGGACAGCCATTTTCAGGTCTCTCCAGAGATGCTCAACTGGGTTTAGGTCAGGGCTCTGGCTTGGCCAGTCAAGAATGGTCACAGAGTTGTTCTGAAGCCACTCCTTTGTTATTTTAGCTGTGTGCTTAGGGTTATTGTCTTGTTGGAAGGTGAATCTTCAGCCAAGTCTGAGGTCCAGAGCACTCTGGAAGAGGTTTTCATCCAGGATATCTCTGTACTTGGCCGCATTCATGTTTCCTTCAATGACAACCAGTCGTCCTGTCCCTGTAGCTGAAAAACACCCCCATAGCATGATGTTGCACCACCGTGTTTAATTGTTGGGATTGTATTGGGCAGGTGATAAGCTTTTATCCACATACTACTTTGAATTATCACCAAAAAGGTCTATCTTCATCTCATCAGACCAGAGAATCTTATTTCTCATAGTCTCGGAGTTCTTCATGTGTTTTTGTAGCAGACTCTATGCGGGCTTTCATATGTCTTGCACTGAGGAGATATAATACAGAAAACCCGGCACTCAACTTTGCAATTAGAAGGAGTGGATTGTTTATTGTATCCCAAGGTAGTAAACGTTTCGGTCTCAACAGGAGACCTTCATCAGTAACTGGAAAAGTACATATATATATATATATACCATATCAATTACATAGTCGGGATAGTAAGAAAAATATATCATAATAAATATAAACAAAGTATATACATGAAAATATACAAGAAAAAACTCTTCACATATTTTCAAAGCAGCAATAAAGGTGTAAAAGTAGTGCTGGTGCTAAAGAGAAATACCTATAGTGGCACAGTCACAGTGGGTGAGTAATGACAACATACCGTTAACCGGGATAGGAAATAGATTCAGGTGGCTGTAAAATATGCCTAAGGGTGGAATGTAAAAGCTTAGAAATCAATGGGCCAGAGAAAATGGTGAGTAAAAATAAGAGACTGGTTGTAACCTACCGAGGTGCCTCTAGTATTATGATAGTTGTCATCAGAGTGGATGCAGCCTGGGGGAAGTATATAACAATGAGGATTATGGACCCAGTTGTAGTGGTCTCCGCAGACGCATGGTTTCAGGGAATGGGAGTGCATAATTACCTTATGTCAAGCTGCCGTCGCGGCGTCCACCGCTGTAATGCATCAGTGTCGGGTGATGTCCGTATTTATGGCCAAAAGGGGCGGGTATAGTGGGAGGTAAGTATCGTCAGCTGTGTTGCGCTGCGCTGTTAGAGCAGCGTGTATTACAATGTGCTGGCATCTCACCACCGGTGGCTAGAGGCGGAAGTGACATACCAGCTATGGGTATGCGTTCCACCGGAGTCCATGCGTTCCCACGCCACAATGAGGGGGGCGGGAGTCTAGTGTTACCTTAAGTACCACCTCTTAGAGCTGCGGGTACCCATTGCTTATAGAAGGGAAATTTGAACGTTATGAACAGGTGAATTTAAATGTGTAACCTTACAACACTATGTGTGTCAGAGGTGGATTGGAAGAAATATAAAGTAAGAATGAAAATGAGATATTCACAACACAGGGACGTGACTATCCAGAGCGAGGTGATAGCATGCTTATTTTGAAGATTAAATGGTGCTCGTGATCAGCTGTGTCCACGAATCCATAAAGGCGACTCTAGAAGAACAGAGAACGAATTAGTAACGATATAAAGCAATGCATACATTCTTCATATAAACGCCATGAGTTCATAGTCTCGATTTAGACCTTTTGGGTGTAAGAGTCTCTAAAGTGTGGATCCAGAAGGCCTCTCTCTTTTTCAGTAGGGCAATCCTACCACCGCCTCTCTGTGGTGGCGGTACAAAATCTATGACCTGATATTTTATATTTTTGTTCTAGCACAATCCAAGGATCCCACATCTAGAATATCGAAAAGGGATCCGGGTAAACGCATTCCTTTTGTACACTCCTATCATCCCTTCTCCTTCATTTTACATAAAGCAATTAGGAAACATTGGCACTTACTATCCACAGCACACCCCGATATACTTGAATTCAAGGAACCTTTTTTACCGTGTTTCAAAAGGCCACCTAACCTGAGAGATAATTTAGTGAAAGCTGATATTGGATCCAGAGATCCACAAAAACAGGTTTTTCTATCCAAACCCAAAACAGGCACATTCCCGTGCCTACACTGTGCACAATGTAACAATGTACAGAAGGGAAGTACCTTTCAACATCCCAGATCTGGCAAAACATTCCACATCAAAAAAAATTTCACTTGTGAATCATCTTACATTGTGTACCTAATCAAATGCCCATGCAGGTTACTCTATGTAGGGGAAACTACACAGTCAGTTAGAGATAGAATCTCTAAACATAAGTCCACCATCCGTTGCAAGAATCTACTTCTGCCCATTCCACACCATTTCCACTTCCGGGGGCATTCAGTATCCCAATTAAAATATCAGGTCATAGATACCTAAGAACAGCCACTATACAGTATACAGATCTGAGTTGTTCTAGCTCCCTGTCTACATCCAGCCAGTGTAAGGGCTATGAGAGTACCTAGTATCGGATCTCCAAGATCTGATATTGATGACCTATCCTAGGTCATGGACAACCCCTTTAATTTATTTTTGAATTGTTTTACAGATAACTGGACTTGGTGTAAAAGGGATACCACCAACTTCATTTGCTGGGTAATTAAAGGAGCACGACTTGCCAAGTAAAACTAACCAAGAACATCTTCTACAGTTTGCACTCAGAAAGTCACTGCATTGCTTGATTAATAAACTTTTATAGACCGAGATCAATAACTTGTGTGTGCAGTTTATTTCCCAATAAAGGTGATAATAAAGGAACAGTGGGGAAAAAAAGTAGTCAGCCATCAATTGTGCAAGTTCTTCCACTTAAAAAGGTGAGAGAGGCCTGTAATTGACATCATAGGTAGACCACAACTATGAGAGTCAAAATGAGAAAACAAATCCAGAAAATCACCTTGTCTGATTTGGCAAGATTTATTTTGCAAATTATGGTGGAAAATAAGTATTTGGTCACCTAAAAACATGCAAGATTTCTGGCTCTCACAGACCTGTAACTTCTTCATGAAAAGGCTCCTCTGTCCTCCACTCATTACCTGTACACAGTGTTACCAAATAAAAAAGCACCAAAAACGCAGTCAACACCGTCCGATTAATGCAAATATAGAAAAACCTTTATTAGGGTACGTTCACACAGGACTTTTTTGCTGCTTTTTTTTGCTGCTTTTTTTTTATGCTAATTTAGGTGCGTTTTTTTGGTGCGTATTTGGTGCGTTTTTTGGGTACGTTCACACAGGACTTTTTTGCTGCAGTTTTTTGCTGCAGATTTTTGCTACAGTTTTTTGCTGCTTTTTTTATGCCAATTTTCAGCTGCTAGGACACCTCACAATGGCTCTTCACACCTCACAATGGCTCTTCACACCTTACTACCAGGAACTCCCTCACAATAGATCACAATCAGGATACCTCACAATGGCTCTTCACACCTCACAATGGCTCACAATGGCTCTTCACACCTCACTAACCACACCCCTAAGCTCTTGGCTGTGAGATCCCTTCCTGCTGGCCATGATTTTCTGCACAAAAAACGCAGCAAATAATGCTACATGCGTTTTTTCAGCGTTTTTGCAGCGTTTTTTTCATCACCCATTCAAGTCAATGGGTGAAAAAACGCTGCAAAAACGCAGCTAAAACGCTGAAAGAAGTGACATGCCCTATGTCCAAAAAAAGCAGCAAAGCAGAAAATACTGATCAAACAAAAAACCAACGTGTGTGCATGAGATTTCTGAAATCTCATAGGCTTTACTGGTACTGTAAAAAGCAGCTGAAAATTAGCATAAAAAAAAGCAGCAAAAAAAAGCAGCAAAAAAGTCCTGTGTGAACGTACCCTTATGTGGTAAAAACACAGGTATACAGCATGGCAGGAAAACATCCCCTACACAAGCCCGCACACACATATCACAAAGGGACCGGATTAAAGTGCATTAGTAGTATTATGGACCATAGAAGTAAAAAGTCCATATAGAGTGTCTATTCATATTAACCCCTTAACGACCGCCGATACACCTTTTAACGGCGGCCGCTAAGGGTACTTAAACCACAGCGCCGTTAATTAACGGCGCTGTGGAAAAAGTGAATAGCGCCCCCCAGAGTCGGATTTTCTCTGGGGTCTCGGTTGCCGAGGGTAGCCGAGACCCCAGAGAACATGATTCGGGGTTTTTTTTACCGACCCCCGAGTTGCGATCGCCGGTAATTAACCGTTTACCGGCGGTCGCAACAAAAAAAAACAAAATGCGATGTGCCGTTTAATTTCTCTGTCCTCCGATGTGATCGCACATCGGAGGACAGAGAAATGGGGTCCCCGATGGCCCCCGATAGCCCCCCAATACTTACCTACCTCCCCCGGTGCTCCTCGTGGGTCCCCATGGGCGCCGCCATCTTTTTTCCGGGAAAAAATGGCGGGCGCACGCGCAGTACGCCCGCCGCCCGGAAGATCTTTGGGGTCTCGGCTGCCTGGGGTAGCCGAGACCCCAAAGAACATGATCGGGGTCGGTTTGCACCGACCCCTGTTTTGCGATCGCCGGTAATTAACAGTTTACCGGCGACCGCAAAAAAAAAAAAAAAAAAAAGCGATCTGTATTTCTCTGTCCTCTGATGTGATCACACATCAGAGGACAGAGAAATAGGGGGATTCGGGGACCCTAACATACTCACCCGGTGTCCCTGGGTCCTCTTCTGTCTTCTCCTGCCAGCCGGCTTTTTCCTTATGGCGGGCGCATGCGCAGTGCGCCCGCCATCTGCTGCCATCTGCCGGCCGGCAGGAGAAGACGAGTTGGGGCTAAAATTAGGGTTAGGGTTAGGGTTAGGGTTAGGGTTAGAGTTAGGGTTAGGGTTAGGGTTAGAGTTAGGGTTAGGGTTAGAGTTAGGGTTAGGGTTAGGGTTAGAGTTAGGGTTAGGGTTAGGGTTAGGGCTAGAGTTAGGGCTAGAGTTAGGGTTAGGGTTAGGGTTAGGGTTGGGGCTAAATTTAGGGTTAGGGCTAGGGTTAGGGTTAGGCTACTTTCACACTAGCGTTTTTTGGCTTCCGTCGCAATGCGTCGGAGAAAAAACGCATCCTGCAAAAGTGCTTGCAGGATGCGTTTTTTCTCCATTGGCTTGCATTAGCGACACATTGCGACGGATTGCCACATGTCGCATCCATCGTGCGATGGATGCGTCGTGCTTTGGCGGACCGTCGGCACAAAAAAAGCTACATGTAACTTTTTTGTGCGACGTGTCTGCCATTTCCGACCGCGCATGCGCGGCCGGAACTCCGCCCCCGCCTCCCCTCACAATGGGGCAGCGGATGCGTTGAAAAAACAGCATCCGCTGCACCCGTTGTGCGGCGCTTACAACGCTAGCGTCGGTACGTCGGCCCGGCACACTGCGATGGGCCGAGTACGACGCTAGTGTGAAAGTAGCCTTAGGCTTCTATCACACTTGCGTCGGTACGGGGCGGTCGCAATGCGTCGGCCCGACGTACCGACGCACGTTGTGAAAATTGTGCACAACTTGGGCAGCGGATGCAGTTTTTCAATGCATCCGCTGCCCAGTCTATGTCCTGGGAAGGAGGGGGCAGAGTTACGGCCACGCATGCGCGGAAATGGCGGACGCGACGTACAAAAAAAAGGTTACATTGAACTTTTTTTGTGACGACGGGGCTAAAGTTATGGTTAGGGTTGGGGCTAAAGTTAGGGTTGGGGCTAAAGTTAGGGTTAGAGTTGGGATTAGGGTTTGGATTAGGGTTGGGATTAGGGTTACGTTTGGGATTAGGGTTAGGGGTGTGTTGGATTTAGGGTTTTGATTAGGGTTATGGTTAGGGTTGAGATTAGGGCTGTTTTGGGGTTAGGGTTGTGATTATCGTTAGGGTTGTGATTAGGATTATGGATCGGGTTAAGGATTAGGGGTGTGTTGGAGTTAGGGTTGGAGTTATAATTTGGGGGTTTCCACTGTTTAGGTACATCAGGGGGGTCTCCAAACACGACAGCCAATTTTGCGCTAAAAAAGTCAAATGGTGCTCCCTCCCTTCTGAGCTCTGCCGTGCGCCCAAACAGTGGTTTACCCCCACATATGGGGCATCAGCGTACTCGGGATAAATTGGACAACAACTTTTGGGGTCCAATTTCTCCTGTTACCCTTGTGAAAATAAAAACTTGGGGGCTAAAAATCTTTTTTGTGGGAAAAAAAATATTTTTTTATTTTCACTACTCTGCATTATAAACTTCTGTGAAGCACTTGAGCATTCAAAGTTCTCACCACATATCTAGATAAGTTCCTTAGGGGGTCTAGTTTCCAAAATTTGGTCACTTGTGGGGGGTTTCTACTGTTTAGGTACATCAGGGGCTCTGCAAACGCAACATAACACCCACAGACAATTCTATCAAAGTCTGAATTCCAAAATGGCGCTCCTTCTCTTCCGAGCTCTGCCGTGCGCCCAAACAGTGGTTTACCCCCACATATTGGGTACCAGCATACTCAGGACAAATTGGACAACAACTTTTGGGGTCCAATTTCTCTTGTTACCCTTGTGAAAATAAAAATTTGGGGGCTAAAAAAATCTTTGTGGGAAAAAAAAATATTTTTTATTTTCACTACTATGCATTATAAACTTCTGTGAAGCACTTGGGCATTCAAAGTTCTCACCACATATCTAGATAAGTTCCTTGGGGGGTCTATTTTCCAAAATGGGGTCACTTGTTGGGAGTTTCTACTGTTTAGGTACATTAGGGGTCTGCAAACGCAACATAACGCCCGCAGACAATTCTATCAAAGTCTGCATTCCAAAATGGCGCTCCTTCCCTTCCGAGCTCTGCCGTGCGCCCAAGCAGTGGTTTACCCCCACATATGGGGTACCAGCATACTCAGGACAAATTGGACAACAAGTTTTGGGGTCCAATTTCTCTTGTTACCCTTGTGAAAATAAAAACTTGGGGGCTAAAAAATCTTTATTGTTAAAAAAAAAATATTTTTTATTTTCACGACTCTGCATTATAAACTTCTGTGATGCACTTGGGCATTCAAAGTTCTCACTACACATCTAGATAAGTTCCATGGGGGGTCTAGTTTCCAAAATGGGGTCACTTTTGGGGGGTTTCTACTGTTTAGGCACATCAGGGGCTCTCCAAACGCGACATGGCGTCCGATCTCAATTCCAGTCAATTTTGCATTGAAAAGTCAAATGGCGCTCCTTTGCTTCCTAGCTCAGCCATGCACCCAAACAGTGGTTTACCCCCACATACGGGGTGTCGGCGTACTCAAGACAAATTGTACAACAACTTATGGTGTCCATTTTCTCCTGTTACCCTTGGTAAAATAAAAATTTGGAGGCAAAAAGATCATTTTTGTAGAAAAAATGCGATTTTTTTATTTTCACGGCTCTACGTTATAAACTTCTGTGAAGCACCTGGGGGTTTAAAGTGCTCACCACACATCTAGATAAGTTCCTTAAGGGGTCTAGTTTCCAAAATGGTGTCATTTGTGGGGGGTCTCCACTGTTTAGGCACATCAGCGGCTCTCCAAACGTGACATGGCGTCCGATCTCAATTCCAGCCAATTCTACATTGAAAAAGTAAAACGACACTTCTTCTCTTCCAAGCTCTGCGGTGCGCCCAAACAGTGGTTTACCCCCACATATGGGGTATTGACGTACTCAGGAGAAATTGCACAACAACTTTTGTGGTCTAATTTCTCCTGTTACCCTTGTGAAAATAAAAATTTGGGGGCAAAAAGATCATTTTTGTAGAAAAAATGCGATTTTTTATTTTCACGGCTTTACGTTATAAACTTCTGTGAAGCACCTGGGGGTTTAAAGTGCTCACCACACATCTAGATAAGTTCCTTAAGGGGTCTAGTTTCCAAAATGGTGTCATTTGTGGGGGGTCTCCACTGTTTAGGCACATCAGCGGCTCTCCAAACGTGACATGGCGTCCGATCTCAATTCCAGCCAATTCTACATTGAAAAAGTAAAACGACACTCCTTCTCTTCCAAGCTCTGCGGTGCGCCCAAACAGTGGTTTACCCCCACATATGGGGTATTGACGTACTCAGGAGAAATTGCACAACAACTTTTGTGGTCTAATTTCTCCTGTTACCCTTGTGAAAATAAAAATTTGGGGGCAAAAAGATCATTTTTGTAGAAAAAATGCGATTTTTTTATTTTCACGGCTTTACGTTATAAACTTCTGTGAAGCACTTGGGGGTTCAAAGTGCTCACCGAATATCTAGATAAGTTCCTTAAGGGGTCTAGTTTCCAAAATGGTATCACTTGTGGGGGGTTTCCACTGTTTAGGCACATCAGGGGCTCTCCAAACGCGACATGGCATCCGATCTCAATTCCAGCCAATTCTGCATTGAAAAAGTCAAACGGTGCTCCTTCACTTCCAAGCTCTGCGGTGCGCCCAAACAGTGGTTTACCCCCACATATGGGGTATTGACGTACTCAGGAGAAATTGCACAACAACTTTCGTGGTCTAATTTCTCCTGTTACCCTTGTGAAAATAAGAATTTGTGGGCGAAAAAATCATTTTTGTGAAAACAAATGCGATTTTTTATTTTCACGGCTCTACGTTATAAACTTCTGTGAAGCACTTGGGGGTTCAAAGTGCTCACCACACATCTAGATAAGTTCCTTAAGGGGTCTAGTTTCCAAAATGGTATCACTTGTGGGGGGTTTCCACTGTTTAGGCACATTAGGGGCTCCCGAAACACGACATGGCGTCTGATCTCAATTCCAGCCAATTCTGCATTGAAACAGTCAAACGGTGCTCCTTCACTTCCAAGCTCTGCGGTGCGCCCAAACAGTGGTTTACCTCCACATATGGGGTATCGGCGTACTCAGGAAAAATTGCACAACAAAATTTGTGGTTAAATTTCTGTTTTTACACTTGTGAAAATTAAAAAAAATGGTTCTGAAGTAAAATGTTTGCAAAAAAAAGTTAAATGTTCATTTTTTTCTTCCACATTGTTTCAGTTCCTGTGAAGTATGTAAAGGGTTAATAAACTTCTTGAATGTGGTTTTGAGCAGCTTGAGGGGTGCAGTTTTTAGAATGGTGTCACACTTGGTTATTTTCTATCATATAGACCCCTCAAAATGACTTCAAATGAGATGTGGTCCCTAAAAAAAAATGGTGTTGTAAAAATGAGAAATTGCTGGTCAACTTTTAACCCTTATAACTCCCTAACAAAAAAAAAAATTGTTTCCAAAATTGTGCTAATGTAAAGTAGACATGTGGTAAATGTTATTTATTAACTATTTTTTGTGACATATCTCTCGGATTTAAGGGCATAAAAATACAAAGTTTGAAAATTGCAAAATTTTAAAAATTTTCGCCATATTTCCATTTTTTTCATAAATAATCACAAGTAATATCGAAGAAATGTTACCAGTAACTTGAAGTACAATATGTCACGAAAAAACAATCTCAGAATCAGTGGGATCCGATAAAGCGTTCCAGAGTTATAACCTCTTAAAGTGACACTGGTCAGAATTGTAAAAATTGGCTCGGTCATTAAGTACCAAATTGGCTCTGTCACTAAGGGGTTAAACATATAGAAACATCTATCTGCAGTACCTGTGACCATATAAACATATATCGAAGATCAGATACCTATCACAGTGGTAAGTCACAGTACCCGTGCACAGCAATCCCGTCCTCCCTGATGCGCGTTTCCTGAGGAAGGCAAATCGCCGAAACGCGCGTCGGGGAGGACGGGATTGCTGTGCACGGGTACTGTGACTTACCACTGTGATAGGTATCTGATCTTCGATATATGTTTATATGGTCACAGGTACTGCAGATAGATGTTTCTATATGTTTATGAATAGACACTCTATATGGACTTTTTACTTCTATGGTCCATAATACTACTAATGCACTTTAATCCGGTCCCTTTGTGATATGTGTGTGTGGGCTTGTGTAGGGAATGTTTTCCTGCCATGCTGTATACCTGTGTTTTTACCACATAATAAAGGTTTTTCTATATTTGCATTAATCGGACGGTGTTGACTGCGTTTTTGGTGCTTTTTTATTTGGTATATCTATATGCAGTTGTCCATTCATGGTTCGGGTCTGCCTTGGTTAGTATAATGTATACAGTGCCTACAAGTAGTATTCAACCCCCTGAAATTTAGCAGGTTTACACATTTGGAATTAACTTGGCATTGTGACATTTGGACTGTAGATCAGCCTGGAAGTGTGAAATGCACTGCAGCAAAAAAGAATGTTATTTCTTTGTTTATTTTTTTGTAAAATTGTGAAAAGTCTTTTCAGAGGGTCATTTATTATTCAACCCCTCAACCCACCAGAATTCTGTTTGGTTCCCCTAATGTATTAAGAAGTAGTTCAGGCACAAAGAACAATGAGCTTCACATGTTTGGATTAATTATCTCTTTTTCCAGCCTTTTCTGACTATTTAAGACCCTCCCCAAACTTGTGAACAGCACTCAAACATGGTCAACATGGGAAAGACAAAGGAGCATTCCAAGGCCATCAGAGACAAGATCGTGGAGGGTCACAAGGCTGGCAAGGGGTACAAAACCCTTTCCAAGGAGTTGGGCCTACCTGTCTCCACTGTTGGGAGCATCATCCGGAAGTGGAAGGCTTATGGAACTACTGTTAGCCTTCCACGGCCTGGACAGTCTTTGAAAGTTTCCTCCCGTGCCGAGGCCAGGCTTGTCCGAAGAGTCAAGGCTAACCCAAGGACAACAAGGAAGGAGCTCCGGGAAGATCTCATGGCAGTGGGGACATTGGTTTTAGTCAATACCATAAGTAACGTACTCCACCGCAATGGTCTCCGTTCCAGACGAGCCCGTAAGGTACCTTTACTTTCAAAGCGTCATGTCAAGGCTCGTCTACAGTTTGCTCATGATCACTTGGAGGACTCTGAGACTGACTGGTTCAAGGTTCTCTGGTCTGATGAGACCAAGATCGAGATCTTTGGTGCCAACCACACACGTGACGTTTGGAGACTGGATGGCACTGCATACGACCCCAAGAATACCATCCCTACAGTCAAGCATGGTGGTGGCAGCATCATGCTGTGGGGCTGTTTCTCAGCCAAGGGGCCTGGCCATCTGGTCCGAACCATGGGAAGATGGATAGCACGGCCTACCTGGAGATTTTGGCCAAGAACATCCGCTCCTCCATCAAGGATCTTAAGATGGGTTGTCATTTCATCTTCCAACAAGACAACGACCCAAAGCACACAGCCAAGAAAACCAAGGCCTGGTTCAAGAGGCAAAAAATCAAGGTGTTGCAGTGGCCTAGTCAGTCTCCTGACCTTAACACAATTGAAAACTTGTGGAAGGAGCTCAAGATTAAAGTCCACATGAGACACCCAAAGAACCTAGATAACTTGGAGAAGATCTGCATGGAGGAGTGGGCCAAGATAACTCCAGAGACCTGTGCCGGCCTGATCAGGTCTTATAAAAGACGATTATTAGCTGTAATTGCAAACAAAGGTTATTCCACAAAATATTAAACCTAGGGGTTGAATAATAATTGACCCACACTTTTATGTTTAAAATTTATAAAAATTTAACTGAGCAACAAAACTTTTTGGTTTGTAAGATTTATGCATCTGTTAATAAATCCTGCACTTGTTTGAAGTTTGAAGGCTCTAACTTATTTGCATCTTATTAAACCTGCTAAATCTGCAGGGGGTTGAATACTACTTTTAGGCACTGTATAATTGAATGGATATGATAACTAAGACAGACCATGTATTCTACTGAATTCTGTACACAGTGTTCCAAATTATTATGCAAATTGGATTTAAGTGTCATAAAGATTTAATTGTTTTGTTTTTCAAATACACCCATGGATGGTATTGTGTCTCAGGGCTCAATGGATCACTGAAATCAATCTTAAACACATGTGATAATTAGTTTTCCAGGTGATTCTAATTAAAGGAAAACTACTTAAAAATGATGTTCCACATTATTAAGCAGGCCACAGGTTTCAAGTAACATGGGAAAGAAAAAGGATCTCTCTGCTGCCGAAAAGCATCAAATAGTGCAATGCCTTGGTCAAGAGATGAAAACATTAGATATTTTCCAAAAACTTAAACGTGATCATCGTACTGTTAAGAGATTTGTAGCTGAATCTGAGCACAGATGTTTCATGCTGATAAAGGCATAATGAGGAAGATTTCTGCCAGGCAAGTTCATTGGATTAAGAGAGCAGCTGCTAAAAAGTCATTACAAACCAGCAAACAGATATTTGAAGCTGCTGATGCCTCTGGAGTCCCTTGAACCTCAAGGTGTAGGATCCTTCAAAGGCTTGCTGTGGAGCATAAACCGACTGTTCGGCCACCCCTAAACAGTGTTCACAAGCAGAAACGATTGCAGTTGGCCCAGACATACATGAAGTCTAATTTTCAAACAGTCTTGTTTACTGATGAGTGTCGAGCAACCCTTTATGGTCCAGATGGTGGAGTAGTGGATAGTTGGTGGATGGCCACCATGTCCCAACAAGGAGGTGGAGGAGTCATGTTTTGGGCCGGAATCATAGGGAAACAGCTGGCAGGGCCCTTTAAGGTTCATGAAGGTGTGAAAATGACCTCTGCAAAGTATATAGAGTGTCTGACTGACAACTTTCTTCCATGGTATAAAAAGCATAAACGTGCCTTCAGGAGCAAAATCATCTTCATATTATTATTATTATTATTTATTTATATAGCACCATTGATTCCATGGTGCTGTACATGAGAAGGGGTTACATACAAGTTACAGATATCACTTACAGTAAGCAAGCTAACAATTACAGACTGATACAGAGGATGAGGTGAGGACCCTGCCCTTGCAGGCTTACAGTCTACAGGTTCATACATGACAATGCACCATCTCATGCTGCAAAGAATACCTCTAAGTCATTGGCTGCTATGGGCATAAAAGGAGATAAACTCATGGTGTGGCCACCATCTTCCCCTGACCTCAACCCTATAGAGAACCTTTGGAGTATCATCAAGCAAAAGATCTATGAGGGTGGGAGGCAGTTCACATCAAAACAGCAGCTCTGGGAGGCTATTCTGACTTTATGCAAAGAAATACAAGCAGAAAATCTCCAAAAAATCACAAGTTCAATGGATTCAATAATTGTGAAGGTGATATCAAAGAAGGGTTTCTATGTTAACATGTAACTTGGCCTTAGCTTTTTTGTTCACTGAATGTGACCTCCTAATGCTGCAAATTCAACAAATGAGCATTTTCAGTTTTTTTAAACATATCAAATGTTTAGAAATTCTACTGTGCCTAATAATTTGGAACAGTGCATTTTGAGTTTTTATTCATTTTGGAGATTATACTTGTTATCATTGGGAGGTTTCGCAATAGAATTCGATGTATACTCTAACGAGTGATGACTTTTATTAGACTGACTGTCATTTGCACCGACCATTTAGGAAAATCTGAGAAAAATGTTATTTGCATAATAATTTGGAACATAGTGTAGTAATGGCACCTGTTTGAACTTGTTTTTTCACACATACCTTTGATAATTATTGCCAAGAGCAGGTATCTCTGAACAGTAGAACAATCGAGCACAAATCCAGAGTTTGCTAAATGCTAAATCTTTCTGAAGGTCTTTTACTTTCAAGTAGAGGTTCTGATTTGCCTCTCATTTCCGGTTCAAATAAAAAATGTTGCCCTCCTAATTAATGTTTCTATCAATTTTTATTTAAAAAAGTTGGTTCCACGTCACAGACACCCCCTTTGCAGGGGAAGATATAGACTGCATGGTTACAGAGCCATATTCACTGGTGGTCCATGAGAGAACAGTGGATGGCACGTGTCTGTGACTGGTATAGAGAAGTCACAAACTGTAGCAGCCATTTTGGAAAGATGGAAAAACAAAATGCTGAATCGATGGCAGAAATATTCATTTTGAAAGCAACAGGTATGTTGACTGTACATTTGCTGTATATACTTAAAATTTACTTTGAAATATCTGGGACTAATTATTTTTTTTTTGCTTATGGGCCTGATAAGTTATAATCAGGTAGCTGCTAATTACCTGCCAGTTGTGCCCGCTGCCGATCTGGCTCAGAGCATTCAAGGGCTTCTGTGGCTTTCGGTTATGTCACGTCGAGAGAGAACCTGCTTTTCTTTGACTCAGCTGTGTTGACGAAGCGTTACTGCCAATGCTGCGGGGAGCGAGCTTTCGATCACCATCATGTCAGCAGTTACGCTCCGTCAACACAGAAGCCCAGAAGAGGAAGAGCTGCTCTGTTGACATGAAGCAGAAGAATCGCTGGCAAGAGTGGTATGTGATCACTCTGAACAGGAGCTGGGCACAACATGAAGTAGTTAGCAACTACCTGCCTGTTCCCGTTAGTTCTTAGTCCAATAAAAAAAAGAATAAAATAGTCCTGGAAACCCCTTTAAGATATCAGAACACATCCCCTGCTGGGTGTCAAGTACAATCAGTCCTGTCTTTGACAACACAGAAGCCGCCGCAGGCTCTGTACGTACATCTCACAAGGTGGTTCCAGGAGGTCTCCACTCACAGGAGCTTCCAACACCGACCATCCAGGTCCACGGTCTTTCCAGGTGCTTCCAGGAAGTCTCCACTCACAGGAGCTTCCAACACAGACCGTCCAGGTCCACGGTCTCTCCAGGTGATTCCAGGAAGTCTCCACTCACAGGAGCTTTCAACACAGACCTGACCTCTTCCAGGGCCTACAGTACAGACCATTCAGGTCCAAACACTCTAAACCCTGTGACAAACACCCTGGTCACATTATGAAGCTGTAACCACCCCCACAGGTGGGAGGTGTGTGTGGCTAGTTCGACCCGCTCAGCTCTTCAAACTAGCCCAGTAAGCCTCCCTCTATAAACTATACAAATACTTGTGAGACTACAAGTCCCAGAATGACAATACTGCAGGCTTATGGCGCAGACGTCCTCTGCGACACATACTGGCCATTTACAATCCTGCCGGACTTTGTCTCATCACCACAGTTATACCCACGACTGCCATGCATTCTTATGGCCTCAATACACCTCCGTGCATATTCTGAAGAGACCATGCAGCGCCCCCATCCTGTAACAGGGGTCACTGCATCACATACCCTCTACCTCTGTTCAAACTTGCGGGGTTGAACACATGCCATAAACCAGTGGTCTCGAGACCGGGTGCTCAAGTCACCTTGCCCTACAAGTTGCGAGAACTGTCTCAGTCGGTTCTGGACATCATTCAGTATCACACCTTTGATAGGCCTCCCCCGCCCACAGCGGTCAGTATGTCTGCCTTGGGCTTCAGACCTTGAGTCACTATCTGTCTGTGTCACCAGACCCTTTTTAGTCAACCCACTTACAGTCGAGGCGACTGTCTGGTCTGAGTCTGACTCATCTACTACATCACAGGAGCTACTGTCCAGGTCTCTCAGTCTCATACTGAGAGAACTGCCACTTGCGGATTCTCAACGTTCTTGTCTTGCTGAAAGTCTTCCGCTACCTGCCATTTCATTATTTGGAGGGCCCCTTCTGGTCCTTATATCTCGGGTTGAAGGTGGCCGCCATCTTATGTTCTGCATCTGTTTATTAATCTGTAGTCTGTCCAGTCTTAGATGCTCTATCTCCATCAGGTACTTTACCTGATATTCCAGGAGCATTCGGATGTTCCTAAGGCTTTCCACGGAGCCAACAACAATGATTAGAACAATGCCATCTTCACCAGCTACCTGGACTTCATCATCAGGTGGGATCCTCACTCTCGCCACACCGGATCTATTCACAAGCTCTTGCATCACTTTTCCACGCCTTCCAATGACTTTCCCTAACAGATGTCTAGGTACCGGAATTACATCTTCCATTAAGCCCAGACGATTTTTAACTTCCCTTGAAAGCTCCAGACAGCGAGCGGCTTTCCTATTACTCAACATTATCATCTGTTTTGTGCGGAGACATTGTAGATGCATATCCCTCAGGACAGTCACCCGCTTCACTGTTTCTTCCCTGGTCGATAGTACGCTTAATCTCAGGTGCCCAGTGCACCCTACACGCTTCGACCGCTTTTTTAAAGGCCTCATGCACACCTTCACTGGTACATGCATCTTGTACGTCTTCGGGTACCTCTATCACGCACTTGAAGAGCGGGGTCTCACTCTCTTCATGGACGGACGGCTCCTGCTTTGCCATGGACCTTTCCATCAAGACATCTGCCACAACCAGGGGACTGTCTTGTTCTGTTTTTAGTGCCAATTCCTCCGCTTTACACTCTTCCAGACCCCTGGCCAAGATGGGCATTAGCAGCTTCACCCTGTTACCACTCTGGCACCGGCACGGTAAATCTGCGACCACCACCTCTTTCTCTTGTAGAGGGCCTCTTAGTGCTTCTCTGAGGATTTCCACATCTTCCTTTAGGGCCTTGGTCACAGTTTGCCACGTTGACAGGTGATCTCTGAGCTCAGACACCTCTTTCTCCAAGGCACCCACTCGGCACTCAGCAGCCTGTCTCCGAAGCTCCTCTTGCTTTAACCGGGTTTCTACTGCCTTCTCGATCCTCCTTAACTCGCTTCTCACATCTTCTGGCTTGGTTGAGTTTCCATCACTCGAGAAGGTATCTGCTTCGCTTCAGGCCCTACACCTCTGGTGGCTTCCTCCACCTCTGCACGCTTGCACTCAGCACGGTCATCTTCAGCCCTCTCTGGGTCTCAGCAGTGACATCCTTAGCTTCGTCCCGGTTCTCTGGGACTTTAGAGTACTTCACACACTCCAGGTCCTCAGCATCAGCTTTTCTGGAGCCTTCACCATCTTCCGTCACCCCACCTTTATTCAAATCTTCACAAGGTGTAACTGGTTCAGCCCCTTTTCCTCTTTTACGTCTCCGGTGACGGAAGAATTGCCGTTTGGACCTGAGTCAGCCTTACTGCACTCTCTTCCACTGGCGTCCTCATCTGAATGGGAGTCACCACCACCCGATCGGTCATCCTGGATCCAGCAGTCGCCACTTACACAGGTCATATTTTCTGGTATGGCTGCCCCTGCCATCCTGACATCAACTTGTGGAGCACTGTCGTTCCCCTGTGTCAGTGTTTCTGTCAGCACAACATCGTACTCAGCTCTAGCGGTTGTTGCTGGCAATGACATGTCACAGTCACCCTCGGAGTCTGTGTCACACCCCACAGTATGGTGAACCCTTAAGTTCCTCTCTATCTGGGTGTCAGCTCCACAGGTTTTATAAACGACATTACTAACAGTCCTTTTGGGGTACACGTCAGGTGACATGTCAGTAAGTTGAGCAGACGCAGCCTTCCCACTGGTCAACCCGATGTCTGACCCGTCAATTTTGGGAGGTATTACTGTCTTAATGTATGCCCCCGCAACAGTATAGAGACTTCCATCCTCCTGCTGTAGAAGAACGCCCTTCTCCCATAAGACTGAGAATAACTTAGAGTCCCGGCCTACTATCACTGGACAGGGTAGGTTTGGGACTATGGCGGCCTCAAGATTTGTATAGCCCCTGACCTTGTCGAGGTGCACCCGGGCCACTGAATACACCTTAGTGTCCCCATGGATGCTGCTAACCTCGATCTTTTTGGACCTTACAAATTGATCCTCAGCAGACTTTACCAGGGTCACCGAGCTCCCGAATCGACCAGACCAAATACATCCTCTACCTCTGCATCAAGCTCCAGAACACATCCATGTAGCCTCTGGCCAGGAGAGTAGTTCTTATTGCAGATTGGACATGCGTAGTACCATTGTCCCTGGCAACAGTTCGTCTGTACCACCCCTTTAACTTTGGGAGGCTCTGCCCCTTTTTGGGTAACTTCCACTTCCCGGGACTCCTTATTGGTCAAGCAACCCACAGCACTGCATGGACCTACATAGCATGAACTACGTTGTTCCCGGCTACAGTCCAATGGTACATTCGCCGCCACCTCTTTTTTTGCCACCACACCTATTTGGGTTACCACCCCCTTTTGTAACTCCGCCCCTTTAGGGATTCCACCCCCTTTTGGGCAACTACTCCCTTCTGGGATACCACCCCTTTTGGGACTTCGCCCCATTTTTGGCATCCATCCATGTTTGGGTTACCGCCCCCTTTTTTGGGACACCATCTCTTCCCCGGGGTACACCCCGTGGACTCCCCATGGTACTCTCAGGCACCAGTTCGCACAGTAAAAAAAGTTTCTTTAGGTCGGTACTGGCCCTTTAAGAGTTTGCACAATCTGGACCAACAAAGTTTTAATGACACCTAACCAGCTCCTGCTGGTGCTACCACAGCTCCTGCTACAGTCACAAACCACCAGTCATCCGTGTGCTGATCACAAGCCGCTGCAACTGCCACTGCAGCTAGTGCTGCTGAACCTTTTGCTGCAACTGCAGCTCCTCCTGCAAGGCTCTGCACGACTCCGCACCGCAGACATCGTGGACCCGCCGATTCACAGCAACTCTTCGTAACCCCACCGAGTTACAGCCAGATGCTTGTACTCTTTGTGACCCCACCAAGCCACAGCAAGCTGACTTGAGAAAAAAAACTTTGTGACCCCGCCGAGCCACAGCAAACACCTCATACGTGCTTTCTGAACCGTTGCCCGCAGTCTAGTACCATATGTGAGATAGCACTCACTAACGGGTTGGGGAATACTCGCTTGACAGCGGATTAACGTAGTCAGGCACAGTTTTCTCACAAAAACAGTCTATTTGGTTTATTTATACAGCAAAAACCACATAACATAAAGTCCATTTCATTACATCCATGAACATATTACGACCACCAGTTTGTTCATGCAGCAGATAAACCTCTCTGCCATATATTACAATCCCCTTGTCTGGGTTACCTTCCAGGAGCTTTGCTCCCCACTCCATCTCCTTGTCAGTCCTGTGTTGTGAATTCTGCTCTTGGGCTCCCTCCGGTGGTTGTTGGTGGTAGTGCAGTTGTCTTGGGGTTGTAATCCGGGCAGGTGTTTCTGCTGATTGCAGCTCTATTAGGTATTTAGGTGTGCAGAATCCATGAGTCCATGCCAGTTGTCCATTGTACTTGGAGGGATTGCATCTCTCTCTGGCTCCTCATGCCCTGCTGCCAATTCAGCTAAGATAAGTGTCTGTTTTTTTGTCTCTGTGCACACATGCAGTGTGCTTTGCAATTCAGTGCAATTCATTGTGTTTTTGTCCAGCTTAGACTTTGTTTGGATTTTTCAGTCATGCTGGATTCTCAGGAGATGCAGATATACTTTCTATGTCTTTAGTTAGATGTAGAATATTTGTATTATCTGCTGTGGATATTTTTAGGATTTTAACACTGACCGCTTAGAATTCTGTCCTATCCTTTTCTATTTAGCTAGAAGTGTGTTGTGAATTTGGATTCTGGGCTCCCCCGGTGGCTACTGGTGGAATTGAACTTGTGTCATCATCTTCCCTGTTCACCTGTTCCCATCAAGTGTGGGAGTCGCTATATAACCTGGCTTCTCTGTTAGTTGCTTGCCGGTCAACAATGTTATCAGAAGCCTCTCTGTGCTTGTTCCTGCTCCTAGACAACTACTAGATAAGTTGGACTCTTGTCCATGTTTGTTTTTGCATTTTTGTTCCAGTTCACAGCTGTAGTTTCGTTACTGTGTCTGGAAAGCTCTTGTGAACAGGAATTGCCACTCTGGTGTTATGAGTTAATGCCAGAGTTTTAAAGTAATTTCTGGATGGCGTTTTTGATAGGGTTTTCAGCTGACCATGAAAGTGTCCTTTCTGTCTTCTGCTATGTAGTAAGTGGACCTCAAATTTGCTAAACCTATTTTCATACTACGTTTGTTATTTCATCTCAACTCACCGCCAATACATGTGGGGGGCCTCTGTCTCCTTTCGGGGTATTTCTCTAGAGGTGAGCTAGGACTAATATTTTCCTCTGCTAGCTTTATTTAGTCCTCCGGCTGGTGCTGGGCATCTAGAATCAACGTAGGCATGCTACCCGGCCACTGCTAGTTGTGCGTTAGGTTTAGTTCATGGTCAGCTCAGTTCCCATCTTCCAAGAGCTAGTTCCTATATATGCTTATGCTATGTTCTCTTGCCATTGAGATCATGACAGTTTGACCGGCCCTCAAAGTGTTAATTGTTTGGGCTGAAGCAGGAGAAAAAGAAGTGTTGAAGGGAAATTTTTTTTTTTTTCCCCTCAGAGTTTTGCTGCCTAGCCCTTAATTGCTGTCTAGCTGCTTCTTACCTCCTCTTAACCCTTGAATGGCTCTGTGTCCACCTGTTTGTAATGGATCTTCAGAGTGTAACTGCAGGTTTGAATAATCTCGCCACGAAGGTACAAAATTTGCAAGATTTTGTTTGTCATGCACCTGTATCTGAGCCGAGAATTCCTTTGCCGGAATTTTTCTCGGGGAATAGATCCGGGTTTCAGAATTTTCGAAATAATTGCAAATTATTTTTGTCCCTGAAATCTCGCTCTGCCGGAGACCCTGCACAGCAGGTCAGGATTGTGATTTCCTTGCTCCGGGGCGACCCTCAAGACTGGGCTTTTTCATTGACACCAGGGGATCCTGCGTTGCTCAATGTGGATGCGTTTTTTCTGGCCTTGGGGTTGCTTTATGACGAACCTCATTTGGAGCTTCAGGCAGAAAAAACTTTGATGTCCCTATCTCAGGGGCAAGATGAAGCGGAAATTTACTGCCAAAGATTCCGTAAATGGTCTGTGCTTACTCAGTGGAATGAGTGCGCCCTGGCGGCGACTTTCAGAGAGGGTCTCTCTGATGCCATTAAGGATGTTATGGTGGGGTTCCCTGTGCCTGCGGGTCTGAATGAGTCCATGACAATGGCTATTCAGATCGATAGGCGTTTGCGGGAGCGCAAACCAGTGCACCATCTGGCGGTGTCCACTGAGAAGTCGCCAGAGAGTATGCAGTGTGATAGAATTCTGTCCCGAAGCGAGCGGCAGAATTTTAGACGGAAAAATGGGTTGTGTTTCTATTGTGGTGATTCTACTCATGTTATATCAGCATGCTCTAAGCGCACTAAAAAGCTTGGTAAATCTGTTTCCATTTGCACCTTACCGTCTAAATTTATTCTATCTGTGACCCTGATTTGCTCTTTGTCATCTATTACCACGGACGCCTATGTCGACTCTGGCGCCGCTTTGAGTCTTATGGATTGGTCCTTTGCCAAACGCTGTGGGTATGATTTAGAGCCTTTGGAGACTCCTATTCCTCTGAAGGGGATTGACTCCACCCCATTGGCTAATAATAAACCACAATACTGGACACAAGTAACTATGCGTATTAATCCGGATCACCAGGAGATTATTCGCTTTCTGGTGCTGTATAATCTACATGATGATTTGGTGCTAGGATTGCCTTGGCTGCAATCTCACAACCCAGTCCTTGACTGGAGAGCTATGTCTGTGTTGAGCTGGGGATGTAAGGGGGCTCATGGGGATGTACCTGTGGTTTCCATTTCATCATCCATTCCCTCTGAAATTCCTGAGTTCCTGTCTGACTATCGTGACGTCTTTGAAGAATCCAAGCTTGGTTCGTTACCTCCGCACCGAGAGTGCGATTGTGCCATAGATTTAATCCCGGGTAGTAAATACCCAAAGGGTCGTTTATTTAATCTGTCTGTGCCTGAACATGCTGCTATGCGAGAATATATAAAGGAGTCCTTGGAAAAGGGACATATTCGTCCATCGTCATCTCCCTTAGGAGCCGGTTTTTTCTTTGTGTCAAAAAAAGACGGCTCTTTGAGACCATGTATTGATTATCGGCTTTTGAATAAAATCACTGTTAAATATCAATACCCATTGCCGTTGCTGACTGATTTGTTTGCTCGCATAAAGGGGGCCAAGTGGTTCTCTAAGATTGACCTTCGTGGGGCGTATAATTTGGTGCGAATCAGGCAGGGGGATGAGTGGAAAACCGCATTTAATACGCCCGAGGGCCACTTTGAGTATTTAGTGATGCCTTTTGGTCTTTCTAATGCTCCGTCAGTTTTCCAGTCCTTTATGCATGATATTTTTCGCGATTATTTGGATAAATTTATGATTGTGTATCTGGATGATATTCTGATTTTTTCGGATGACTGGGACTCTCATGTCCAGCAAGTCAGGAGGGTTTTTCAGGTTTTGCGGTCTAATTCTTTGTGTGTGAAGGGTTCTAAGTGTGTTTTTGGGGTACAGAGGATTTCCTTTTTGGGATATATTTTTTCCCCCTCTTCCATTGAAATGGATCCTGTCAAGGTTCAAGCTATTTGTGATTGGACGCAGCCCTCTTCTCTTAAGAGTCTTCAGAAATTTTTGGGCTTTGCTAACTTTTATCGTCGATTTATTGCTGGTTTTTCGGATATTGCTAAGCCATTGACCGATTTGACTAAGAAGGGTGCTGATGTTGCTGATTGGTCCCCTGATGCTGTGGAGGCCTTTCGGGAGCTTAAGCGCCGTTTTTCCTCTGCCCCTGTGTTGCGTCAGCCTGATGTTGCTCTACCTTTTCAGGTTGAGGTCGACGCTTCTGAGATCGGAGCTGGGGCAGTGTTGTCGCAGAAAAGTTCTGACTGCTCCGTGATGAGGCCTTGTGCCTTCTTTTCCCGTAAATTTTCGCCCGCTGAGCGGAATTATGATGTTGGGAATCGGGAGCTTTTGGCCATGAAGTGGGCTTTTGAGGAGTGGCGCCATTGGCTTGAGGGGGCCAGACATCAGGTGGTGGTATTGACTGACCACAAAAATTTGATTTATCTTGAGACCGCCAGGCGCCTGAATCCTAGACAGGCGCGCTGGTCATTATTTTTCTCTCGGTTTAATTTTGTGGTGTCATACCTACCGGGTTCTAAGAATGTTAAGGCGGATGCCCTTTCTAGGAGTTTTGAGCCTGACTCGCCTGGTAACTCTGAGCCCACAGGTATCCTTAAGGATGGAGTGGTATTGTCAGCCGTTTCTCCAGACCTGCGGCGGGCCTTGCAGGAGTTTCAGGCGGATAGACCTGATTGTTGCCCACCTGATAAACTGTTTGTTCCTGATGATTGGACCAGTAGAGTCATCTCTGAGGTTCATTCTTCTGCGTTGGCAGGTCATCCTGGCATTTTTGGTACCAGGGATTTGGTGGCAAGGTCCTTCTGGTGGCCTTCCCTGTCACGAGATGTGCGAGGCTTTGTGCAGTCTTGTGACGTTTGTGCTCGGGCCAAGCCTTGTTGTTCTCGGGCTAGTGGATTATTGTTGCCCTTGCCTATTCCTAAGAGGCCTTGGACGCACATCTCGATGGATTTTATTTCAGATCTGCCTGTTTCTCAGAAGATGTCTGTCATCTGGGTGGTGTGTGACCGTTTTTCTAAGATGGTCCATTTGGTTCCTCTGCCCAAGTTACCTTCTTCTTCCGAGTTGGTTCCTCTGTTTTTTCAAAATGTTGTTCGTTTGCATGGTATTCCTGAGAATATCGTTTCTGACAGAGGGACCCAATTCGTGTCTAGATTTTGGCGGGCATTCTGTGCTAGGATGGGCATAGATTTATCTTTTTCGTCCGCTTTCCATCCTCAGACGAATGGCCAGACCGAGCGGATTAATCAGACCCTGGAGACATATCTGAGGTGTTTTGTGTCTGCTGACCAGGATGATTGGGTTGCTTTTTTGCCATTGGCGGAGTTCGCTCTCAATAATCGGGCCAGCTCTGCCACTTTGGTGTCTCCGTTTTTCTGTAATTCGGGGTTTCATCCTCGATTTTCCTCTGGTCAGGTGGAATCTTCGGATTGTCCTGGAGTGGATGCTGTGGTGGAGAGATTGCATCAGATCTGGGGGCAGGTGGTGGACAATTTGAGGTTGTCCCAGGAGAAGACTCAGCTTTTTGCCAACCGCCACCGTCGTGTTGGTCCTCGGCTTTCTGTTGGGGATTTGGTGTGGTTGTCTTCTCGTTTTGTCCCTATGAGGGTCTCTTCTCCTAAGTTTAAGCCTCGGTTTATCGGCCCGTATAAGATATTGGAGATTCTTAACCCTGTTTCCTTCCGTTTGGACCTCCCTGCATCCTTTTCTATTCATAACGTTTTTCATCGGTCATTATTGCGCAGGTATGAGGTACCGGTTGTGCCTTCCGTTGAGCCTCCTGCTCCGGTGTTGGTTGAGGGTGAGTTGGAGTACGTTGTGGAGAAAATCTTAGACTCTCGTGTTTCCAGACGGAGACTCCAGTATCTGGTCAAGTGGAAGGGATACGGCCAGGAGGATAATTCTTGGGTGAATGCATCTGATGTTCATGCCTCCGATCTGGTTCGTGCCTTTCATAGGGCCCATCCTGATCGCCCTGGTGGTTCTGGTGAGGGTTCGGTGCCCCCTCCTTGAGGGGGGGGTACTGTTGTGAATTTGGATTCTGGGCTCCCCCGGTGGCTACTGGTGGAATTGAACTTGTGTCATCATCTTCCCTGTTCACCTGTTCCCATCAAGTGTGGGAGTCGCTATATAACCTGGCTTCTCTGTTAGTTGCTTGCCGGTCAACAATGTTATCAGAAGCCTCTCTGTGCTTGTTCCTGCTCCTAGACAACTACTAGATAAGTTGGACTCTTGTCCATGTTTGTTTTTGCATTTTTGTTCCAGTTCACAGCTGTAGTTTCGTTACTGTGTCTGGAAAGCTCTTGTGAACAGGAATTGCCACTCTGGTGTTATGAGTTAATGCCAGAGTTTTAAAGTAATTTCTGGATGGCGTTTTTGATAGGGTTTTCAGCTGACCATGAAAGTGTCCTTTCTGTCTTCTGCTATGTAGTAAGTGGACCTCAAATTTGCTAAACCTATTTTCATACTACGTTTGTTATTTCATCTCAACTCACCGCCAATACATGTGGGGGGCCTCTGTCTCCTTTCGGGGTATTTCTCTAGAGGTGAGCTAGGACTAATATTTTCCTCTGCTAGCTTTATTTAGTCCTCCGGCTGGTGCTGGGCATCTAGAATCAACGTAGGCATGCTACCCGGCCACTGCTAGTTGTGCGTTAGGTTTAGTTCATGGTCAGCTCAGTTCCCATCTTCCAAGAGCTAGTTCCTATATATGCTTATGCTATGTTCTCTTGCCATTGAGATCATGACAGAAGTGCCTCTTTTGCTAAATCCTGTTTTTCTGCCTGCGTGTGTTTTTCCTCTTATACTCACAGTCAATATTTGTGGGGGGCTGCCTATCCTTTGGGGTTCTGCTCTGAGGCAAGATAGAATTCCCATTTCCATCTATAGGGGTATTTAGTCCTCCGGCTGTGTCGAGGTGTCTAGGACGTGTTAGGTACATCCCACGGCTACTTCTAGTTGCGGTGTTAGTTTAGGGTTTGCGGTCAGTACAGGTACCACCTACTCCTGAGAAAGTCTCTCATGCGGCTCCAAGGTCACCGGATCATAACAGTACAACTGGCCCACAATGAGTTAAATGCATCTCAGAAGAAGGGAAGAAAGAGCCATTTTTCTTTCTGTAGCCTGCTTTGTCTTTTCTTCCCTCTTTTCCTCTGGGTGACTGAGGAGTCTTGTGCTAGCATGGATGTTCAGGGATTAGTTTCTCGTATAGACCAGCTTGCTGCTAAGGTACAGGGTATTTCTGATTATATTGTTCAGACTCCGCTTTTAGAACCTAGGATTCCTACTCCTGATTTGTTTTTTGGGGACAGGTCCAAATTTTTGAGTTTTAAAAACAATTGTAAACTGTTTTTTGCTCTGAAGCCTCGTTCCTCTGGTGATCCCATTCAGCAGGTTAAAATTGTCATCTCCCTGCTGCGTGGCGACCCTCAGGATTGGGCATTTTCCATGGAATCTGGGAATCCGGCCTTGCTTCATGTAGATGCCTTTTTTCAGGCTCTAGGATTATTATATGATGAACCAAATTCTGTGGATCAAGCGGAGAAGACCTTGTTGGCCCTGTCTCAGGGTCAAGAAGCGGCAGAATTGTATTGTCAGAAATTTAGAAAATGGTCTGTGCTGACTAAATGGAATGAGGATGCTTTGGCGACAATTTTCAGAAAGGGTCTTTCTGAATCTGTTAAAGATGTTATGGTGAGGTTTCCCACGCCTGTTGGTCTGAGTGATTCTATGTCTCTGGCCATTCAGATTGATCGGCGCTTGCGGGAGCGCAGAACTGTGTGCGCTGTGGCGTTGTCCTCAGAGCAGATACCTGAGCCTATGCAGTGTTATAGGATTCTGTCTAGAACGGAACAACAAGGATTCAGATGTCAGAATAGGTTGTGTTTTTATTGTGGCGATGCTTTTCATGTCATTTCAGTCTGCCCAAAGCGTACAAAGAGAATCGCTAGTTCAGTTACCATCGGAACTGTGCAACCTAAATTTCTGTTATCTGTGACCTTGATCTGCTCATTGTCGTCATTTTCTGTCATGGCGTTTGTGGATTCAGGCGCCGCTTTGAACTTAATGGACTTTGAATTTGCCAGGCATTCTGGTTTCCCCTTGCAGTCTTTGCAGAACCCTATTCCTTTAAGGGGCATTGATGCTACACCTTTGGCTAAAAATAAACCCCAGTTTTGGACACAGGTGACCATGTGCATGGCGCCAGCCCATCAGGAATATTGTCATTTTCTGGTGTTGCATAATTTGCATGATGCTATTGTGCTGGGTTTTCCATGGTTGCAGATACATAATCCTGTGTTGGATTGGAAGTCTATGTCTGTGACTAGTTGGGGTTGTCAGGGGGTTCATAATGACGTTCCTGTGATTTCAATCTCCTCTTCCTCCTCTTCTGAAGTTCCAGAGTTTTTGTCTGATTTTCAGGATGTATTCGATGAGCCCAAGTCCAGTTCCCTTCCACCGCATAGGGACTGTGATTGTGCTATTGACTTGATTCCAGGCTGTAAGTTTCCTAAGGGCCGACTTTTCAACCTGTCGGTGCCGGAACATACCGCCATGCGGAGTTATGTCCAGTCTTTGGAGAAAGGGCATATTCGGCCATCTTCTTCACCGTAGGGAGCGGGATTTTTTTTTGTTGCTAAGAAGGATGGCTCCTTGAGACCCTGTATTGATTATCGCCTCTTGAATAAGATCACGGTCAAGTTTCAATACCCTTTACCTTTGCTTTCCGATTTGTTTGCCAGGATTAAGGGGGCTAGTTGGTTTACTAAAATTGACCTTCAGGGGGCATATAATCTTGTTCGTATTAAGCAGGGTGATGAATGGAAAACTGCGTTTAATACGCCCGAAGGCCATTTTGAATACCTTGTGATGCCATTCGGGTTCTCTAATGCTCCATCTGTTTTTCAGTCCTTCATGCATGATATCTTCCGGAATTATCTTGATAAATTCACGATTGTATATTTGGATGACATCTTAATTTTTTCCGATGATTGGGAGTCTCATGTGAAACAGGTCAGGATGGTATTTCAGATCCTTCGTGATAATACTTTGTTTGTGAAGGGGTCTAAGTGTCTCTTTGGAGTGCAGAAGGTTTATTTTTTGGGCTTTAATTTTTCTCCCTCATCTATAGAGATGGATCCGGTTAAGGTTCAGGCCATTCATGGTTGGATTCAACCCACATCTGTGAAGAGCCTTCAGAAATTTTTGGGCTTTGCTAATTTTTATCGCCGTTTCATTGCTAACTTCTCCAGTGTGGTTAAACCCCTGACCGATTTGACGAAGAAAGGCGCTGATGTAACGAATTGGTCCCCTGTGGCTGTCTCTGCCTTTCAGGAGCTTAAATGCCGATTTACTTCTGCCCCGGTGTTGCGTCAGCCAGATGTTTCTCTTCCGTTTCAGGTTGAGGTTGACGCTGCTGAGATTGGGGCAGGGGCCGTTTTGTCTCAGAGGAATTCTGATGGTTCCTTGATGAAACCGAGTTCCTTCTTTTCCCGTAAGTTGTCGCCTGCTGAACGCAATTATGATGTCGGCAATCGGGAGTTGTTGGCTATGAAGTGGGCGTTTGAGGAATGGCGACATTGGCTTGAGGGAGCCAAGCACCGTATTGTGGTCTTGACCGATCATAAAAATTTGATTTACCTCGAATCTGCCAAGCGGCTGAATCCTAGACAGGCTCGATGGTCCCTGTTTTTCTCCCGTTTTGATTTCATGGTCTCGTGTCTTCCGGGTTCTAAGAATGTTAAGGCTGATGCCCTCTCTAGGAGTTTTTTGCCTGATTCTCCTGAGGTATTTGAGCCGGTCGGCATTCTGAAGGAAGGGGTTGTCCTTTCTGCCATTTCCCCTGATTTGCGATGGGTTCTGCAGGAATTTCAGGCTGACAAACCTGACCGCTGTCCAGTGGGGAAACTGCTTCTTCCTGATAGATGGACTAGTAGAGTGATTTCGGAGGTTCACTGTTCTGTGTTGGCTGGTCATCCTGGTATTTTTGGTACCAGAGATTTGGTTGGTAGGTCCTTTTGGTGGCCTTCTTTGTCGCGTGATGTGCGTTCTTTTGTGCAGTCCTGTGGGACTTGTGCGCGGGCCAAGCCTTGTTGTTCCCGTGCTAGTGGGTTGCTTTTGCCTTTGCCGGTCCCTGAGAGGCCCTGGACGCATATTTCTATGGATTTTATTTCAGATCTTCCGGTTTCCCAGAGGATGTCGGTTATCTGGGTGGTTTGTGACCGGTTTTCTAAGATGGTTCATTTGGTGCCTTTTCCTAAATTGCCTTCCTCTTCTGATTTGGTTCCGTTGTTTTTTCAGCATGTGGTTCGTTTGCATGGTATTCCGGAGAATATTGTGTCCGACAGAGGTTCCCAGTTTGTTTCTAGGTTTTGGCGGGCCTTTTGTGCTAGGCTGGGCATTGATTTGTCTTTTTCTTCCGCATTTCATCCTCAGACAAATGGCCAGACCGAGCGAACTAATCAGACTTTGGAAACTTATTTGAGATGCTTTGTGTCTGCTGATCAGGATGATTGGGTGGCTTTCTTGCCATTGGCCGAGTTTGCCCTTAATAATCGGGCTAGTTCGGCTACCTTGGTATCGCCCTTCTTTTGTAATTTTGGTTTTCATCCTCGTTTTTCTTCGGGGCAAGTTGAACCTTCTGATTGTCCTGGTGTGGATTCTGTGGTTGACAGGTTGCAGCAGATTTGGGCTCATGTGGTGGACAATTTGGTATTGTCTCAGGAAGAGGCTCAGCGTTTTGCTAACCGTCGTCGGTGTGTTGGTTCCCGGCTTCGGGTTGGGGATTTGGTCTGGTTGTCTTCCCGTCATGTTCCTATGAAGGTTTCTTCCCCTAAGTTTAAGCCTCGGTTTATTGGTCCTTATAGGATTTCTGAGATTATCAATCCGGTGTCTTTTCGTTTCCATAATGTTTTCCATAGATCTTTATTGCGGAAATATGTGGTGCCCGTTGTTCCCTCGGTTGATCCTCCTGCTCCTGTGTTGGTTGATGGGGAGTTGGAAGATGTGGTTGAGAAGATTTTGGATTCTCGCTTTTTGAGGCGGAGGCTTCAGTACCTTGTCAAATGGAAGGGTTATGGCCAGGAGGATAATTCTTGGGTTTTTGCCTCTGATGTCAATGCTGCTGATTTGGTCTGTGCCTTTCATCTGGCTCGTCCTGATCGGCCTGGGGGCTATGGTGAGGGTTTGGTGACCCCTCTTCAAGGGGGGGGTACTGTTGTGAATTCTGCTCTTGGGCTCCCTCTGGTGGTTGTTGGTGGTAGTGCAGTTGTCTTGGGATTGTAATCCGGGCAGGTGTTTCTGCTGATTGCAGCTCTATTAGGTATTTAGGTGTGCAGGATCCATGAGTCCATGCCAGTTGTCCATTGTACTTGGAGGGATTGCATCTCTCTCTGGCTCCTCATGCCCTGCTGCCAATTCAGCTAAGATAAGTGTCTGTTTTTTTGTCTCTGTGCACACATGCAGTGTGCTTTGCAATTCAGTGCAATTCATTGTGTTTTTGTCCAGCTTAGACTTTGTTTGGATTTTTCAGTCATGCTGGATTCTCAGGAGATGCAGATATACTTTCTATGTCTTTAGTTAGATGTAGAATATTTGTATTATCTGCTGTGGATTTTTTTAGGATTTTAATACTGACCGCTTAGAATTCTGTCCTATCCTTTTCTATTTAGCTAGAAGTGCCTCTTTTGCTAAATCCTGTTTTTCTGCCTGCGTGTGTTTTTCCTCTTATACTCACAGTCAATATTTGTTGGGGGCTGCCTATCCTTTGGGGTTCTGCTCTGAGGCAAGATAGAATTCCCATTTCCATCTATAGGAGTATTTAGTCCTCTGGCTGTGTCGAGGTGTCTAGGACGTGTTAGGTACATCCCACGGCTACTTCTAGTTGCGGTGTTAGTTTAGGGTTTGCGGTCAGTACATGTGCTACCTACTCCTGAGAAAGTCTCTCATGTGGCTCCAAGGTCACCGGTTCATAACAGTCCTGTCTTTGACAACACAGAAGCTGTCCCAGGCTCTGTAGGTACCAGGAGGTCTCCACTCACAAGAGTTTCCAACACCGACCATCCAGGTCCACGGTCTCTCCAGGTTCTTCCAGGAAGTCTCCACTCACAGGAGCTTCCAACACAGACCTGATCTCTTCCAGGACCTACAGTATAGACCATTCAGGTCCAAACACTCTCAACCCTGTGACCCATACCCTGGTCACATGATGAAGCTGTAACCACCCCCACAGGTGGGAGGTGTGTGTGGGTAGTTCGACCCGCCCAGCTCTTCAAACTAGCCCAGTAAGCCTCCCTCTATAAACTATACAAATACTTGTGGGACTACAAGTCCCAGAACGACAATACTGCAGGCTTACCGGGCAGACTTCCTCTGCGACACATACCGGCCATTTACAATCCTGCCAGACTTTGTCTCATCACCACAGTTATACCCACGACTGGCATGCATTCTTATGGCCTCAATACGCCTCTGTGCATATTCTGAAGAGACCATGCAGCGCCCCCTACCTGTAACAGGGGTCACTGCATCACAATATATACCACACAGGAATATGAAATATCCATAATTCAGGGAGATATTGCACTCCGGTTGGTTGCCAGCTACCAAAACTGTTACGATTTCACCCACAGATGCAAATATTTTTGCTGATCATGGATATATCCACGGATTGTGTCAAACTCAGATTTTATATATACTAGAACAGACCCAAGAAGAAAATTAACTGTTTACGGTTCACCCACATTGCTCACACCCCCAGTGGGGGAGCATATAAATAGGGAGGACCACTAGTAATTACAAAAAGGACACTCCTACAATATTAAGGACCAAAAAAGAAATTGGAGTATATGTCCAAAAGATTAATATTCCAAATTTTATTGAATAAAATACACAGATAGCAAAACAAACATTAAGGCAGCACATAAATATATAAATAAATTCAGTTAAAGTGGGTAGCACAGACCAGACCGCCCCCTGACGAAGCCGACGCGAAACGCGCGTTGGGGCAACGGTGCTGTCCAAATCTGACGCCATTCTTGTGGTAAGTGCATGGGGTCCGGTTTTTTGACTATTGGTCACTTGAGTGCTAGCCTGTGTACAGGGCTGCACGGGTGTTTATACATGACCCAACATATGTCCCCTGTGCCTTGGTACAAAACTTTGCATTGTGCACATGACTTGTTATATTTATACGGCGTTGGTAATGGACAGCACCGGCTTTCTGGTCTGTGCTACCCACTTTAACTGAATTTATTTATATATTTATGTGCTGCCTTAATGTTTGTTTTGCTATCTGTGTATTTTATTCAATAAAATTTGGAATATTAATCTTTTGGACATATACTCCAATTTCTTTTTTGGTCCTTTATATATACAGTTGTGTGTGACAACGTTTTTTCCCCTTAGTGATTTCCTATTATTTTGAATGTTTGTCACACTTAAATATTTCAGATCACCAAACAAATTTAAATATTAGCCAAAGAAAACACAAGTAAACACAAAATGCAGTTTTTAAATGAAGGTATTTTTTATTAATTGAAAAAGAAATCCAAGCCTACAGCAGGGCCAGACTGGGACTAAAATTCAGCCCTGGCATTTGAAGTCACACAGGCCCACTTGTCGCATGGTGACTGTATAATATCTTTGTACACTTGTAGGCTACAAGAAGTGAGGGGAGTGTAACACGACTATATAACATATAATTACAGCTGTATCCAGCATTACAGCTCAGTCCCCATAGAATGTAATACAACACAGCCCCCATAGACTATAATACAGCACAGCCCCCATAGAATGTAATACAGCACAGCCCCATAGAATGTAATACAGCACAGCCCCCATAGAATGTAATACAGCACAGCCCCCATAGAATGTAATACAGCACAGCCCCCATAGAATGTAATGCAGCCAGCCCCATAGAATGTAATACAGAACAGCCCCATAGAATTTAATGCAGCACAGTCCCCATAGAATGTAATGCAGCACAGCCCCCATAGAATGTAATGCAGCCAGCCCCATAGAATGTAATGCAGCACAGCCCCCATAGAATGTAATGCAGCCAGCCCCATAGAATTAAATGCAGCACAGCCCCATAGAATGTAATACAGCACAGCCCCATAGAATATAATGCAGCACAGCCCCATAGAATATAATGCAGCACAGCCCCATACAATATAATGCAGCACAGCCACCATACAATGTAATGCAGCCAGCCCCATAGAATATAATGCAGCACAGGCCCATAGAATGGAATGCAGCCAGCCCCATAGAATATAATGCAGCACAGGCCCATGGAATGGAATGCAGCCAGCCCCCATAGAATGTAATGCAGGCAGACACCATACAATATAATGCAGCACAGCCCCCATAGAATGTAATGCAGGCAGGCAGCCCCCATAGAATGTAATGCAGGCAGGCAGCCCCCATAGAATGTAATGCAGGCAGGCAGCCCCCATAGAATGTAATGCAGGCAGGCAGCCCCCATAGAATGTAATGCAGGCAGGCAGCCCCCATAGAAAGTAATGCAGGCAGGCAGCCCCCATAGAAAGTAATGCAGGCAGGCAGCCCCCATAGAAAGTAATGCAGGCAGGCAGCCCCCATAGAAAGTAATGCAGGCAGGCAGCCCCCATAGAATGTAATGCAGGCAGGCAGCCCCCATAGAAAGTAATGCAGGCAGGCAGCCCCCATAGAAAGTAATGCAGGCAGGCAGCCCCCATAGAAAGTAATGCAGGCAGGCAGCCCCCATAGAATGTAATGCAGGCAGGCAGCCCCCATAGAATGTAATGCAGGCAGGCAGCCCCCATAGAAAGTAATGCAGGCAGGCAGCCCCCATAGAAAGTAATGCAGGCAGGCAGCCCCCATAGAAAGTAATGCAGGCAGGCAGCCCCCATAGAAAGTAATGCAGGCAGGCAGCCCCCATAGAAAGTAATGCAGGTAGGCAGCCCCCATAGAATGTAATGCAGGCAGGCAGCCCCCATAGAATGTAATGCAGGCAGGCAGCCCCCATAGAATGTAATGCAGGCAGGCAGCCCCCATAGAAAGTAATGCAGGCAGGCAGCCCCCCCCCAATAGCTCCACAGTCCAGTCATCACTCATTGATAAAAAAAACCCAAACAAACACACTACTCACCTCTCTCCTCGTGTCCCGCGCTGCTCCTGGCTCCGGCCTCAGCAGTCGCAGTCTGCCCGCCCGGTCACACAGCAGGTGCGCGATGATATGACGTCATCGCGCACCCGCAGTGTCAGCGGCAGGCAGAGTGGGGAATGATGGGAGAGGGGGCGTCAGCAGACGCTCTCTCCTCCATCATTGCATTCAACTGTACCGGCGTCTATGACGCCGGTATAGTTGAATGCGGGGCCGGGAGTGCGCCGACAGCGGGGGGAGTGTGCCGACAGCGGCACATTCGAGCGGCCCACTACTGCCATCGGCCCTTCTGGCATTTGCCAGAACTGCCCTATGGCCAGTCTGGCCCTGGCCTACAGGGCCCTGTGTGAAAAAGAGATTAAACCCCTGCCCCTTCAAAGATAAATTAACCATGGTTTATCACATCTTTGGAAAGCTGCGTTCACATTTCCTAGCACACCCAGGCCTGATTACTGCCACACCTGTTCTCAATCAAGAAGTCACCTAAATAGAAACTGCCTGAGGAAGTGAAGTAGACCAAAAGATACTCAAAAGCTAGACATCATGACACCATCCAAAGAAATTTTGAAACAAATGATAAACAAAGTAATTGAGATCAATCAGTCTGAGAAAGGTTATGAAGCCATTTCTCAAGCTTAGGGACAAATGGCGAAAACATGGAAGTGGTGAACCTTCCCAGGAGTGGCCGGCCAACCAAAATCCAAAATTACCCCAAGAGTGCAGCAACGACTCATCCAAGAGGACACAAAAGACCCCACAACAACATCCAAAGAACTGCAGCCCTCACTTGCCTCAGTGAAGGTCAGTGTTCATGACAGCACACAAAAGTTGAACTTCTTGGAAGGTGCATGTCCCATTACATCTGTAGAAGTAACACAGCATTTCAGAAACGGAACATCAAACCAACAGTAATACATGGTGGTGGTAGTGTGATGGTCTGGGACTATTTTGCTGCTTCAGGACCTGGAAGACTTGCTGTGATAATGGAATAATTAATTCTGCTGTCTGCCAAAAAATCCTGAAGGAGAATATCCGGTCATCTGTTCGTGACCGCAAGCTGAAGTGCACTTGGATTAGCAGCACAATGATCCAACACACACCAGCAAGTCCACCTCTGAATGGCTTAAGAAAAACAAAATTAAGACTTTGGAGTGGCCTTGTCAAGGTCCTGACCTTAATCTGATTGAGATGCTGTGGCATGACCTTAAAAAAGCGGTTCATGCTCGGAAACCATCCAATGTGGCTGAATTACAACAGTTCTGCAAGGATGAGTGGACCAAAATTCCTCCAGAAAGTTGTAAAAGACTCATTGCCAGTTATTGCAAACACTTGATTGCAGTTAATGCTGCTAAGGGTGGCCCAACAAGTTATTAGGTTTGGGAGGCAATCACAATTTTCACACAGGGCCCTGTGGGTTTGGATTTTTTTTCCCTTAATAATAAAAACATTCATTTAAAAACTGCATTTTGTGTTTACTTGTGTTATCTATGTCAAATATTTACATTTGTTTGGTGATCTGAAACATTTATGTGTGACAAACATGCAAAAGAGTAGGAAATCAGGAAGGGGTCAAACACTTTTTCACACCACTGTATATAGAATTGAAAATATTGTACTTCCATTGTCATGTAAGGCCTTCTGACATGGAGCTGTGCAGGCTTCCTTTAGGCATTTTTCACCCAGCATTGCTTAGCACCTATATAGTAATTAGGATGTACACAGTCAAAAGATATGTAGGTACAGTAAGGCCTCATACTACTCTATGGGTGTCATGTTATGGCTGCATACAAAATGAAGCCATGACACAGACTTTTTAATAAGGCTCTGAAATCATATCTGATTTGAAGCACTCATTGCAGATTTGTAATGGAAAAGACATACTTCTGGGACTGGTCGTTATCTGGAGATTGGGCCCTTCTGATGAGGAAGCTCCTGCCTCCATGCAAAACAATGAACGAAGAGGTGGCCATGCTGTTGCTGTAGTGCGCACTAGGGTTGAGCGAAACGGGTCGGCCATTTTCAGAAGTCGCCGACTTTTGGCAAAGTCGGGTTTCATGAAACCCGACCCGACCCCTGTGTGGGGTCGGCCATGAGGTCGGCGATCTTCTGAATCTGGTATCGGAATTCCGATACCGAGTTCCGATATGTTTGCGATATCGGGAATCGGTATCGGAATCCATATTTAAGTGTTAAATAAAGAATCAAAATAAAAAATATTGATATACTCACCCTCGGACGCGCCCTGGTACTAACTGGCAGCCTTCCTTCCTAAGAATGAGCGCGTGAATGACCTGCGGTGACGTCGCGGCTTGTGATTGGTCGCGAGCGGTCACATGGACAAGCCGTGACGTCATCTAAGGTCCTTCACGCGCTCATTCTTAGGAAGGAAGGCTGCCGGAAAGAAGCAGGGCGCGTCCGAGTGTGAGTATATACCTAATAGGAATATACTCACCCTTGGACGCGCCCTGCTTCTTTCCGGCAGCCTTCCTTCCTAAGAATGAGCGCGTGAAGGACCTTAGATGACGTCGCGGCTTGTCCATGTGACCGCTCGGGACGAATCACAAGCCGCGACGTCACCGCAGGTCATTCACGCGCTCATTCTTAGGAAGGAAGCCTGCCGGTTAGTACCAGGGCACGTCCGAGGGTGAGTATATCAATATTTTTTATTTTGATTCTTTATTTTACACATTAATATGGATCCCAGGGCCTGAAGGAGAGTTTCCTCTCCTTCAGACCCTGGGAACCATAGTATCCCATTGCACTGCATTGGGTTTCGTGTTTCGGCCGACCCCGACTTTTTTATAGGATCGGCTGATTTCACTCGACCCGACCCGATCCTATAAAAATAAAAGTCGCTCAACCCTAGTGCGCACTCAATAATTTATGCTTCAAAAATGTTAACAAAAGGAGTAACATTTTCTTCATTACCTTTTCTTCAGGAGCGTACAGCTCCTCTATCCCCCAGCTGTCTGCTGTTTGGGGGGTAGTGCTATCCTGTTGATCAACAGTTCAGACAAACAGCATAGCAAATTGCTGGCCCAAAAGAGTGCGTTTCCACTAGGGCGATCTGGCCAGCTGCAAGGGTGATCCAGCCAGCTGCAAGGGTGATCCGGCCAGCTGCAAGGGTGATCCGGCAGCTGCTAGGGTGATCTGGCCAGCTGCAAAGGTGATCCGGCCAGCTGCAAGTGATCCGGCCAGCTGCTAGGGTGATCTGGCCGGCTGCAAAGGTGATCCGGCCAGCTGTAAGGGTGATCCGGCAGCTGCTAGGGTGATCTGGCCAGCTGCAAAGGTGATCTGGCCAGCTGCAAGGGTGATCCGGCAGCTGCTAGGGTGATCTGGCCAGCTGCTAGGGTGATCCGGCCAGCTGCTAGGGTGATCCGGCCAGCTGCTAGGTTGATCCGGCAGCTGCTAGGGTGATCTGGCCAGCTGCAAAGGTGATCCGGCCAGCTGCAAGGGTGATCCGGCAGCTGCTAGGGTGATCTGGCCAGCTGCAAAGGTGATCCGGCCAGCTGCAAGGGTGATCCGGCCAGCTGCTAGGGTGATCTGGCCAGCTGCTAGGGTGATCCGGCCAGCTGCTAGGGTGATCCAGCAGCTGCTAGGGTGATCTGTCCAGCTGCAAAGGTGATTCGGCCAGCTGCAAGGGTGATCTGGCAGCTGCTAGGGTGATCCGGCCAGCTGCAAGGGTGATCCGGCCAGCTGCTAGGGTGATCCGGCAGCTGCTAGGGTGATCCGGCCAGCTGCTAGGGTGATCTGGCCAGCTGCTAGGGTGATCCGGCCAGCTGCAAGGGTGATCCGGCCGGCTGCTAGGGTGATCCGGCCAGCTGCTGGGGTGATCCGGCAGCTGCTGGGGTGATCTGGCCAGCTGCAAAGGTGATCCGGCCAGCTGCAAGGGTGATTCGGCCAGCTGCAAGGGTGATTCTGCAGCTGCTAGGGTGATCCGGCCAGCTGCAAGGGTGATCCGGCCAGCTGCCAGCTTCAGAGTGCCATGAGCAGGCTGTAAAGCATGATCTGCTCGCACCACTTGACCCTAGGCAACGAACTGTACACTAGAAATAAAGATCCCCTTTTATTGAGAATGAAGAGGTTTTTTTAATAAAATCGAAATTACAAAGATCCTGATTTTTACAATCTTGCTTTGTAAAACTTGCACTGCGCCAAATTTATTATGGGACTAAGATGAATTTCAAAATGCGTCATATAAATTAACAGACTGTACTGTTATCTCTGTAGAAAATGTTGGTGCAAAAGTAAGGCTAGTTTCACATTTGCACACCAAACAACAGATCCAGAATTGAGCAGCACCAGGTAATGTGGATAATCTTCACAGGCTGTGACTATAGAGGACAGATTTTTCCAAAGACTTCTAACACAAAGCTCTATTCTTGCATGTACGGGAGGTGCTCTTCATATAGCAAGAAAATAGAAATCCACATAATGCAAAGTTTGAACAGATGCGGCACTCACCCGAATGTTACAGAAATCAGTGTCTTTTATTCGCTTTATGCGGCATTAGACATTTGCGGAGAGGCAGCAGGAGACAGAGAGGGCTGCGGGGAGAAGAAAGTGGACAAGTGGAACGCATGCGGTTAAAAAAATGCCGCATTTGCACACTTCTCAATGCGTTTTTTCCTGCGTTTGCGTTTTTGGTGCGCATGGTGACAAATTTTACAGGAGAAAAATCTAGATAACCAGACACCGCCAATGGGACTACAGAGGGTGTGTATTATGGGATCTCTATATATAGACCCTAGGACTGCTGAAATCTTAACAGTGTGCTACTGTATCCTGTGTCATGATGGATCTTCGCATGGAGAGCTTTTATTTCAACCTGGATTTAAGCATCAAGCTGTTTCTTGCCTGTGCGTTTGCTTGGGAGCAAGACAGAAATCGCGAAAGATGGAGGAGACGTCGTAGGCGTTTTTGGAGACACCCCATTATTGAATTACGTGAGAGACGTGGAGCCTATCACACGCTGTATGGCAAGCTTAATGCCAACCCGGACAAATTCCCTGAATATACAAGGATGTCGCAAGACTCGTTCCGGGATTTGCTTGCTCGTGTCCAAGGAACCATACGGAGACCGGACACCCAGCTCTGTAGAGCGATTCCACCAGAGGAACGTCTGCTGGTTACATTAAGGTACGTAACAAATCTAAACCAATGGCAGTGCAAATTTTGGGTGTTCTGACATGTATTTTTTTGGTGTTTTCCTTTCTGTCTTTAGCATAACAACACCATAAATAGAATAGATTGTAATTTTTTTTTATTTTCTTCCAGATTTCTGGCAACCGGAGAGAGTTTATCATCCCTCCACTTCCAATACCGGCTTGGAATATCCACCCTGTCCTGAATAGTTGCGGACACCTGCCGGGCTTTGTGGAATGTACTCCGGGATGAGTTCATACCCCTACCCACCTTGGACATGTGGATTGAAAATGCGGAAAAATTCTGGAGTGTGTGTGATTTCCCCAACTGTTTGGGAGCGGTGGATGGAAAGCACATCCGCATTATCAAACCAGCAAGAACAGGATCGGAGTACTTCAATTATAAAAAATATTTTTCTGTTGTGCTCATGGCAATAGCCGATGCGGACTGTCGCTTCATCGCCGTGGACATTGGAGCTTTTGGCCGTGGCAACGATTCCCAGACTTTTAAGAACTCTGATATGGGCCGCCGTGTGTATGGCAAAAATTTTAATTTTCCACGGCCACGACCGCTCCCCAACACTCAAGGTCCACCAATGCCATTTGTTATGGTTAGTGATGAGGCCTTTCAGATGTGTAAAAACCTACTGAAGTCATATTCCAGTCGGGACTTGAACCACACTAAAAGGATTTTTAACTACAGACTGACCAGGGCCCGAAGAACAGTAGAGTGTACTTTTGGGATTCTAGTCTCAAAATGGCGCATTCTTGCATCAGCCATTAATCTAAAAATGGAGACAGTCGACGAGGTGGTCAAAACCTGTGTGGTTCTGCACAATTACATAATGGCTAAGGAGCGGCCCAACATTGAACTGGATGAACCAGTTGCACACCCACTGCCCGATTACCAGCATCACCCGCTGTGGTCAACAGCTGAAGTTGGCCACATGCGGGACCAATTTGCTGCCTTTTTTGTTTCGGATATTGGACGTGTGTCATGGCAGGACAATGCTGTGTAAATGTCCTGTTGTGATTTTATCTGTACCTGTTATTTTCTTAAATGTTACTAATATTTCTCGTTAATAAACTTTATTTTTTGGTGTCTTGACCGTGTCTCCTATGTACAGTGGGGCAAAAAAGTATTTAGTCAGTCAGCAATAGTGCAAGTTCCACCACTTAAAAAGATGAGAGGCGTCTGTAATTTACATCATAGGTAGACCTCAACTATGGGAGACAAACTGAGAAAAAAAAATCCAGAAAATCACATTGTCTGTTTTTTATCATTTTATTTGCATATTATGGTGGAAAATAAGTATTTGGTCAGAAACAAAATTTCATCTCAATACTTTGTAATATATCCTTTGTTGGCAATGACAGAGGTCAAACGTTTTCTGTAAGTCTTCACAAGGTTGCCACACACTGTTGTTGGTATGTTGGCCCATTCCTCCATGCAGATCTCCTCTAGAGCAGTGATGTTTTTGGCTTTTCGCTTGGCAACACGGACTTTCAACTCCCTCCAAAGGTTTTCTATAGGGTTGAGATCTGGAGTCTGGCTAGGCCACTCCAGGACCTTGAAATGCTTCTTACGAAGCCACTCCTTCGTTGCCCTGGCGGTGTGCTTTGGATCATTGTCATGTTGAAAGACCCAGCCACGTTTCATCTTCAATGCCCTTGCTGATGGAAGGAGGTTTGCACTCAAAATCTCACGATACATGGCCCCATTCATTCTTTCATGTACCCGGATCAGTCGTCCTGGCCCCTTTGCAGAGAAACAGCCCCAAAGCATGATGTTTCCACCACCATGCTTTACAGTAGGTATGGTGTTTGATGGATGCAACTCAGTATTCTTTTTCCTCCAAACACGACAAGTTGTGTTTCTACCAAACAGTTCCAGTTTGGTTTCATCAGACCATAGGACATTCTCCCAAAACTCCTCTGGATCATCCAAATGCTCTCTAGCAAACTTCAGATGGGCCCGGACATGTACTGGCTTAAGCAGTGGGACACGTCTGGCACTGCAGGATCTGAGTCCATGGTGGCGTAGTGTGTTACTTATGGTAGGCCTTGTTACATTGGTCCCAGCTCTCTGCAGTTCATTCACTAGGTCCCCCCGCGTGGTTCTGGGATTTTTGCTCACCGTTCTTGTGATCATTCTGACCCCACGGGGTGGGATTTTGCGTGGAGCCCCAGATCGAGGGAGATTATCAGTGGTCTTGAATGTCTTCCATTTTCTAATTATTGCTCCCACTGTTGATTTCTTCACTCCAAGCTGGTTGGCTATTGCAGATTCAGTCTTCCCAGGCTGGTGCAGGGCTACAATTTTGTTTCTGGTGTCCTTTGACAGCTCTTTGGTCTTCACCATAATGGAGTTTGGAGTCAGACTGTTTGAGGGTGTGCACAGGTGTCTTTTTATACTGATAACAAGTTTAAACAGGTGCCATTACTACAGGTAATGAGTGGGGGAAAGAGGAGACTCTTAAAGAAGAAGTTACAGGTCTGTGAGAGCCAGAAATCTTGATTGTTTGTTTCTGACCAAATACTTATTTTCCACCATAATATGCAAATAAAATGATAAAAAAACTGGATTTTTTTTTTCTCAGTTTGTCTCCCATAGTTGAGGTCTACCTATGATGTAAATTACAGACGCCTCTCATCTTTTTAAGTGGTGGAACTTGCACTATTGCTGACTGACTAAATACTTTTTTGCCCCACTGTATTTCCTCTACAAACCAAGGCTGTCCTAATACTAGCAGTATTTGGTCTGTATTTAATATCAGTATTTGTAATCCAAAACCAGGAGTGGGTGATAAAGGCAGAGGTGCTAGTTATGTTAATATTATAATTTTCATCTAATGGTTCCACTCCTTGTTTTAGCTTACAAATACTGATATAAAACACTGACCACATACTGCTAGTGTGACGGCTTCCATGTTGTTTTAGTGTTAAGGTTGTTGAAGTCATTGCGTGCTGATTCTGTTCTGCAGTATCCATTGGACACAGACTGAAGAGACAATGGCTGTCATACAAAAGAGATCTATACTCATCAAGTCAGGTGTCAGAAATAATGAATTCATGATGCACATATAACAGCCTCATGAATTCACTATTTCTGACACATGTACAGGTGAGCATAGATATGCCGTGTATGACCTCCATCGTCCCTTCACTTTGTGTGAAATAGATTACGTACACAGAAGAGAAAATGGAGGTTATAAAAGCCAGTTCTCTACTCACCAGGTCTGGTGTCCTAACTAATGAGTTTTTGGACACCTGACCTGTTGAGTATAGTTATGCATTTTATTTCTGCCATTTTCTCTTCAGTCTGTAACACTAGTCACAGACTAAGCAGAAGGAAGAGATTATGGAGATAATACAAGTATTAATTTTTGGCCCACCTCATATCTCTATACTAAAGACACAGAAAGCTGCAGTCTTTTATTTGCTAACTACTGGAGCTATGATGTGGCCAAAAAATTAAGTGTTCGGCGCACAGTGTGTGTTGACGGCGGTGAAAAACACAATTAAACCACACATAATTGGGGGCAAAAAATAATATTATTTATTTTGTTATACACAAACTTTTAATTTAACTGCGCCTGCTTGGGGTAGAGTGATGTAAACGGGGGGTGTGAAGCTGTGAGGTCTGGCTAACTGTTGACGACGCAGAGGTGGCAGGAGAAGGGGCAATGAAACTAGAAGAGTCTGGAAGTTCGGGGATGGGGCTTGACACATGAGAGGCTTGAGACGCACTGGAAGGGTGAGACAAACCTGACATTACAGACACACTGGGAGGTGAAGGGGGAGGAATACTAAGAGTCAGCTGTTTTTTGTTTTTTTTTCCTTTCTGGGATTGCCGGGTTCTGGGAAGCCTCGGTGGGCTCATATGTCGTGGCATTGTCGTGGTGGGTGACCTGTCAGGGTCCGGCTGCACTGTGCCAGAGTCCATTGTGCTCGTAGAGCGTGCAGCCATGCCAGAGTCCATAGTGCTCGTAGAGCGTGCAGCCATGCCAGAGTCCATAGTGCTCGTAGAGTGTGCAGCCATGCCAGAGTCCATAGTGCTCGTAGAGCGGAAGGCCATGCCAGAGTCCATAGTGCTCGTAGAGCGTGCAGCCATGCAAGAGTCCATAGTGCTCGTAGAGAGTGCAGCCATGCCAGAGTCCATTGTGCTCGTAGAGCGTGCAGCCATGCCAGAGTCCATAGTGCTCGTAGAGCGGAAGGCCATGCCAGAGTCCATAGCGCTTGTAGAGCGGAAGGCCATGCCAGGGTCCTGCTGCATCGTGGTGTTGGCGGTACGGAAGGCCATGCCAGGGTCCTGCTGCATCGTGGTGGTGGCGGTACGGAAGGCCATGCCTGGGTCCTGCTGCATTGTCGTGTCAGTGGAGGAGGTCCAAGCAGGAGCAGCGGTTGTCATGGTGGTGGCGGTGGGCTGTCCAACAGCACTCGGCATGGTGGTGGTGCTGTACTGGTGTCCGGCAGTGCTAGGAATAGAGGTGGCCGTGCAGTGGTATGCAGCAGAGGTCGGCATTGAGGTTAAGGTGTTCCAACATGCCCTGCTCAATTTGGTTAAAAAAATGATGTGCTGGCCTCTGGAGGTCGGCTTTTACTTGGTCAAGGCTTTTGGTGACCTCTTGGATACGTGTATTCATGTGGCTAAGGGAAATATCCATTCGGTCACCCAAAGCTTTGAGTCCTTCGTGAAAAACCGAGCTCAAGTGCAAAAACTCGGGCATGAGGGACCTGTCCGATGCTTACCTGTCTAAATGGGCCTCAATACAAATGCACAAGCAGGGTGCAGCAGACCCAAATAAAACAGCAAATGCACAGGTGCAATACCTAATGAAACAGCCAGCCTTCAATCAGGGATTGGCCGTGTGCATTCCTTGTGTGAACACGCCACATACAGAGTATGTATCTTAGTGCATTGGTGTACCACACGGCCAATCCCTGATTGAAGGCTGGCTGTTTCATTAGGTATTGCACCTGTGCATTTGTTATTTTATTTGGGTCCGCTGCAACCTGCTTGTGCATTTGTATTGAGGCCCATTTAGACAGGTAAGCATCTCTGCCTGTTTTTGGTGTGTTTTCTTGAATTTTTCCTTTTTTGGTGTTTTTCATGGACCTGTCCAATGCCCTCTGCCGCTGCCGGGAGGAGCCCCAAAAAAAAGGGGCAGTGGCAGAGGACTGGGAAAGGGGAAGACCTGATGGACCAGCTTCCTGGTCTCCAGTTTGTGTGGCAGGCCCACTTGCTGCAGCGCTGCTGGATGGCTGGGACGGGTCCGTGGCTGTCTGATGAAGGACCGCTCCAGAACCTGGGCCAACAGTGCTGCTCCATGTGCTGCGAAAAAAGGAGAAAAAAAATTAATACCAAAAATTAACCAGACGCCAACTCCTGTGGAATAGAAACATACAGATTATGGCAATACAACACAACCTAATGCACGGGAGAAATACTTACGTTCTCTGGTTAAGGATCGGTCTTAAAAATGCCAGAACGCGATGGTATTTGTACTTTCGGATCCTTGCTCCTGAACCAATGGGAACACGGCTCTCTTGACGCAGGTCCTTGTTGAAGCGGTCCTTCATCGAACGCCAACGTGTTTTGACTCTGGCCACTGTTGAAAAAACAAAACATAATGGTCAGACAATGGACTTTTGGCCGTGGTCACACAACTGTGTGTGATGGGAGAAACTCCTGAGAGTTTCTTTCATCACACAGAGTCGAGTGAGCACGGCCAAGGTCTCTGCTGCTTCACACTGCATTGCAATTCTTACCAAATGCATTTCGGACCCGAGTCGGGGCGTTGTCCCAGCCATCCCGTATCGCTTTGGCCACCTCATTCCATAGGCGCCGGATCGTCACGTTGTCCGAGTGCTGTGGAACCCGGGTGTCCCACAACGGGACTCGCTCCTGAACCAGGGAGATGAGGAGGTCATTTTCTATGAGGTCTTCATCCCGTTCTGGAACCTAAAAATTAAATAAATACATTAATGTTGGATACATTAACATAAGGAAAAGAAAGAAAACAGAGGCTGAGAAATGGCATGAATAAGGAAAGTCAAGATACAAAAGGATTCCAGAAGAAAAATGTAAAGAAATAGGAATGTAAAGAAAGGAAGATTCAAGAATACTAAAGTGAGGATACAGTAAACAGTCAGCCTTGTATACGTACACGCTGCCGCCTTGCCACCCGACCGTGACTCTGCTGCTCCTGCCCAGTCTCTGCCGCAGTAGAAGAAGAGCTCTAAAAAAATGAAAAACAAAAATTGTCATATGTGTAGATGTGACAGTGAATACTTACCAATCTGAGGAGGCGAGTACTCATCTCACTGACATGTTCTACTTCAGAAGGCCCAGGATGTTGCTCCTCATCAGAAGTAGAAGAAGACGACATTCTGATGCATGTAGAAAGAAAGAAATGGCAGAAATTAGGACATGTAGAGACAGAAAATAGAAAATAAAGGCATTGGCTAGGATATATCACATTGTTCAGAGGATTGTTTGTTCCAAGGTGCTGTGGTCTGTCTGCTCTGCTTGGCTGTCTGCGCAGTAGTGATCCGCAAATGTCCACTCCCTCCCTTTATCACCTTGTATGTGGGGGGTGGCTTATCAGTGTCTAGACATGTTTTTCTCTGGTGCAACGCATGCGTTCACATAGACAGCAATGCGTTTTTTTTTGCGCATTCCTTACGCAATCGAGCGCATACGTTTCTAGGCGGCAAATTGACGCCTCTAAAATTACTACATGTAGCATTTCCGCGCCAAACCGCAGACGACGAAACGACGCATGCGTCATCAAACGCGGCAAAACGCAATCGAACGCAGGCACATGCGTCCCTAATGTTAAAGATAGGAATACACAACGCATGCGGATATTTGCGGAAGAAACGCTGCGGACATAACCGCAAATGTGAAACCGGCCTAAGCGAGCTAAGAGGTGACGAAGGAAAACAGGGCTAAGGCTAGTTCACACTGTTTTTTTCTGCTTCATTATAAAACCTTAACTCCTTGAGAAAACACATCCATCCTACCGTATGATGGGTCCTTCCTACAACAAATCTGTCCTGATGTGTCCGTCCGTCCCATGAAGGATCCGTCCTGTTGGTTCTCTTCTTTGATGGCTATGTCTGATGATGGGTCAGTCCTATGCTGGATGTATCCTATCAATGGTTTGTCCTATGATTTCCTAGGATGTATTTGTCCTACGGTGAATCTGTCCTGTGATGGATAAGTCCTTTACGGACTATGAGGTGTTTGGCTCCTGTCCTGGAGGTGCCAACTTTAGTTTACCCCAGTGTCATGGCAGGCACGGTGCACATCCTGTATCATCTGTCTATGGTCATACTGTCATAGAGCAGGACACTACCAATACATCTCCACTATTATGTCTCGGGTGCATCACTTTGACAATTCACCCCCACAGCCTATTACATGCCTCACACACTGGAAATCCCCCAGTCTGTGCAGAGCAGAGTTACCCCCCCACGCAGACGTAATGCACAGCTCTTCCTCTTTTGCTACAGTGTACACTCTACCGGGCTGATCCATTGTTCGGTTTCTAGGGGGAGGACCGCTGATCTCCTCCTGTACGCGTCCTGAGTTCCAGGCCTACCTAGTACCTCGGTGGAGTGAGGACCGGTGCACGGAGCAGTCGCTTGTGTAGTGGGCGGCCCCTGTGTGAGGATGGCTGAGTGCAGGCTCCGGGATGGGCCGGGGCAGAGGCTGGGACCAGAGTCTCCGTGGTGAGTGCAGCTCATGTCCTGCTCCTCCCTGCACAGGTAAGCGCTGGGTGTCACTGTGGCCCCTACAGTGCTAGTCTGTATGTGGTGGCTCCTCACACTGCAGACTGGCTGTGGCACCTGCCGGCTCCTCATCCTGGGCTCACAGCTGTTCCTAGGTCCCTGCTCACATTGCCAGGCATCGGGGACACACACCTGGAGCTGTCTTGTGGATGTGCTGGCAGGTTAGTACCCAGATTAGCCCCAGTGTAAACCTATACCAGTAATCTGCAGTGTTTCTGGCCCTAATCTGTGCACATAATGGGCATGCTGTATGTGAGAACATCTAAAGCTAAGTTCACACAATAAGTATTTGGTTCAGGTTTTTCCACTGCGCATTTTAGTGTGCAAAACATGCAGCGTCTTAGGCTGAGTGCACACGGTGCGAGTTTTCGGATGCATACGGTGCTGATTTTGACTTGCGGCTTGTTAATTCAGTGTTTTTGCTGCAGATTTCTCCAATACCAATGACAGGGGGGAAATCTGCACCAAAAATGCAAGTAAAAAACATACGTTTCTGCCTCTGCGGTATTCCTGCGAAGAGATGCAGAAATATCTGCACCAAATATTTTACATGTGCACATACCCCTACAGTTCCAGCAAAGTAGATGGGATTTCTCAGAATCTTATGCCCACTCTGCTTTTCCGCACTGTAAACTGACCCGCGATGGGGTAAACTGACCCGCGGTGGGGTAAACTGACTCGCAGTGGGGTAAACTGACTCGCGGTGGGGTAAACTGACCCGCGATGGGGTAAACTGACCCGCGATGGGGAAAACTGACCCGTGATGGGGTAAACTGACCCGCGATGGGGTAAACTGACCCGCAGTGAGGTAAACTGACCCGCTATGGGGTAAACTGACCCGCGGTGGGGTAAACTGACCCGCGATGGGGTAAACTGACCCGCGGTGAGGTAAACTGACCTGCGGTGAGGTAAACTGACCCGCAGTGAGGTAAACTGACCCGGGGTGGGGTAAACTGACCCGCGGTGGGGTAAACTGACCTGCGGTGGGGTAAACTAACCCGCGGTGAGGTAAACTGACCCGCGATGGGGTAAACTGACCCGCAATGGGGTAAACTAACCCGCAGTGAGGTAAACTGACCCGCTATGGGGTAAACTGACCCACTATGGGATAAACTGACCCGTGGTGGGGTAAACTGACCCACGATGGGGTAAACTGACCCACGATGGGGTGTACTGACCCGCGGTGAGGTAAACTGACCCGCGGTGAGGTAAACTGGCCCGCGGTGAGGTAAACTGACCCGCAGTGGGGTAAACTGACCCGCGGTGAGGTAAACTGACCCGCTATGGGGTAAACTGACCCTCAGTGGGGTAAACTGACCCGCGGTGAGGTAAACTGACCCGCGGTGGGGTAAACTGACCCGCGATGGGGAAAACTGACCCGTGATGGGGTGTACTGACCTGCGGTGGGGTAAACTGACCCGCAATGGGGTAAACTGACCCGTGATGGGGTAAACTGACCCGCGGTGGGGTAAACTGACCCGCGGTGGGGTAAACTGACCCATGACGGGGTAAACTGACCCGCGGTGGGGTAAACTGACTCGCGGTGGGGTAAACTGACCCGCGGTGGGGGTAAACTGACCCGCGGTGGGGTAAACTGACCCGCCGTGGGGTAAACTGACCCGCGATGGGGTAAACTGACCCGTGATGGGGTAAAATGACCCGTGGTGGGGTTAACTGACCCGCAGTGAGGTAAACTGACCCGTGAAGGGGTAAACTGACCCGCGGTGGGGTAAACTGACCCACGGTGGGGTAAACTGACCTGCGGTGAGGTAAACTGACCCGTGATGGGGTAAACTGACCCGCGGTGGGTTTTTGAAACCCGCAACAGCTTCTCTTGCGGTTTTGTGTTTTCTTTGTGGATTTTCTCCATAAACTAGAGATGCAGAAAATCTGCATGTAAAAAAAGCTGACTTGCGGTCACGCGCCTACCCCTAATGGTTCTGGCGCCATAGAATCCTCACAGTGCGCAGTGCGATGTGAGGATTCACTTGTCTGCACATAGGATATAAGTCTGCAGTCACAATAAGGCCAGACAACCCCTTTAAAGGGAACCTGTCAGCAGGATTGTGCACAGTAACCTGCAGACAGTGTCAGGTCGGAGCCATTATACTGATTACAATGATATCTGGTGATGAAATCCATCTTGTGGTTGTTGTGTAATCTTTATTTTCAGTTTTGAGCTAACGATATGCCCGTGCTCCAGGGCGGCCTGTGGGGGTCTTCATGTAGTGCTCCGATTGTTCATCTGTATGGCTTCTGACAGATCACTGATCCCTCACTGACCCACTCCCGAGTGTGCATAATAAATATTATACATATCTTGGAAAAAAAATACCTTTCTGCAGGCAGGTACCAGTGGTGGCATGATCGCATATGTGCTGTGTTTATAATTAATTTCTTTGCTGTTCTCCTGATATTCCTAGAAAAAAAAAAGTTTAAAAAGGGCACTGGCCGCAGGTGAAAATAAAAATTACACAACAACCACAAGACGGATTTCATCACTAGGTATCATTGTAATCAGTATATCGGCGCCAACCTGACACTGTCTGTAGGTTACTGTGCACAGTCCTGCATTTCCCTTAACTTACATAAGTGCTGTAATGTGAGCTGAGTAGCTACATGTGTATCTTGCTACAATCCAGTTATATCACATTCCATTATGTTTTGCTTTCTGAATTTCCACTGTCAGGCTAAGGCTGCTTTCACACATCAGTTTTTTGCCGTCAGGCTCAATCTGGCGAATTTAAAAAAAAACCGGATATGGCGAATGATGCCGCTGGATCCATTTTTTTCCCCATAGACATGTATTAGCGACGGATTGCAATGGATGGCCACACGTTTCATCCGTTGTTCGCCGACGAAAATTGTTGATCCGGCGGCGGGAAAAAATGTACAAAGTTATGTTTTTTGTATCCGGGAAAAAAACGCACAGCGCTGGATCCGGCGGCATCCGGCGTTTGCTACAATGGAACCCTATTGCGCTGGATCCGTCAAATGACGGAATCCAGTGACAGATTCCGTTTTTTTAAATTGAGCATGCTCCAATTTTTTTGGGAATCCAATTAGCTGGATCAGCTAGTCGGATCTGTCGAAAAAACGGATCCGTTGCATCAGTTTTTCACAATCTGCGACGGATCCGTTTGTTTCAAAATTCGCCGGATTGTGCCTGACGGCAAAAAACTGATGTGTGAAAGCAGCCTAAGTTCATAAATGTGTATGCAAATCAGCTGATTTTCTTCCTGAAAAAATGGCTGATTTTCATCTGTATTGTCATCTGTTTTTATACATATGGCATCAGCAGTTGTCAAAATATGCAAGAGCAAGTAAAGTTTCCTATGTTAAAAAATGCAATTTATTTGTAAATATGATGTTACAAGGTGGATCCACCCCACTGGCTTCAGCCCTCCTCCAGGTGATTGACAGTTCCCTCCCCATGTACACACGGGCGGGAGAGACCTGTCAATCAACTACAGTGGTGCCGGTCTTATCTTGTCTCATTGTGGTCACCGGCTGGATATTTAGACTGTATTTTATCGGGATCGCCGAAGTGCCAAACACGAGTGATAGCTAAGAGGTGGTTATATAACTGCACCTACAAGACCAGTGAATGCATGTAACTGCACAGTGCAAAAAAGCCCCAAATAATGTACATGTGAGTGTGTGTCTGCCCTACTGACTAGCTCACCGGGTTTTTTCCCTGCCATTGTTTCCATGATTCTCATTAAGTTATGTTTACTTTTCTCAATGATTTTTTAGGTTCCGTGATGAATCTGTCATATGGATAGAAACATGTTCTGAGTGTCAGGACAGCAATTTTTATATGAGACATGCTATGGACTATTTGATTGGGTCAAGTATTCAGTTTGGGGGCCCCCGGCACAAGAAGGCAGTAACCAAAGTAGGACATAACATGAGAGGAGCCATTGCCTACCAGGGGAGGACCATGCATCTTGATGAGCTCTTGACATAAACTGGACCCTTAGTGACGTGACAACTTGAGCAGTAAGCTGGGTTCACACAAGCTATTTCACGGTCCATATATAGACCTCAATGCACGTCTGGTGGCCGGGAATCCAGACCTGAAATTACACCCTCCTATGTGTCCATGAGGCAGTAAGTTTGGGTTAGGAGACCAGTAGTCAGTCCGGTCATTGAGGTGCATAGATGGAGCGTGACTTACACTCTTGTGAACTTGGCCTAAACAGTGATCCAGTTGGTGTTTATTCTGCACTGTTCTCTCATTCAGAGACGTTCTGAATTGTTATCGCCACTTTTAGATATCTTCTATCATTTCATGTGCAGTGATACATGACGAAGGCTTACCCTGTATACGCACGTCATTTGGTGCTTATGATCCTTTTTTTTCACCATGGAGTTACAGGCGTCCGCCAGCTTTGTAGGTGTAATGTTACCGTATATACCGTACCCACATTGTATTATGGGTATCGGTACATGTAGTTTAATGCATATTTGAATAGAAGTTAAGATTTATAGTCCTCAGCCAATCACTTGTTTTATCTGGGATGATGTGGTGAGTTGAGGCTACTCTTATGGTATCAATAAGCCTTTTTTGTAATATCTCCCTATAATTTCAGGCGTATTAGAAATGCAATATGGACAACGTTTTCCAGAAATGTAAGAATCAGATGGCTGAAAACCAACAATGGATGTCCAATCTGAGTGAAGAACTGTGGGACATTCCCCTGTATAAACTGTCAGTTCCAGGTATAATTTGGTGTATCACTGGTCTTTGGCTTCATTTTCCATTTGTAGTGTTGAAACCCATCTTTTACCCCAGGGTAAGACAGCAATTAGCATTTTTGAGGAGTATTTTTTGCCATCATGGAGTATGTAATTTGTAGTAACTTCCAACTGCAACATATAGGAGCTCGCTAGTTGTGCAGAAAAGCATTCCTACATCTTGTAACAATGCTTCAATGTCTTATATAGAGAATTGAGGCAATTCTAAAGCTACGTGCACACTTTGTTTTTGACTTACATTTACTCTACGCACCTGTAAAGTTCCTAATACACACACACACGCTAAATGGGTAAATAGCCCGGTATATGGCAAAAAAAGTAGTTTACTGCAGTATTACATAACTATACTTTTTTATCCCACAGGGTCCAGTAAAAGAAAAAAAAAAAGCATTAAACAAATAGGCACCAATTCATCAATACCGGCAGTTTTCTTGCCGTCTTGATGAGTGGATATGGTGGAGTCATATGAGCTGCACTACTCTTCGTGAATCTGAAGAGTTACATGCGCCTCCGTGTGCTACCCCAGAAGTTTCACCCCGTTCTGGGTTTGGAGTGAGATTTCTGACATAAGGAATGCCACAACTCTTCCATGAATTGGACGCCTTTCACCCCCCAGCTTCGCTCATTTTAATGACACTGACAATAACGGGCTTGAAAACGCCAAAAGTTGCCACATTTTTGGACAGTTTTTGAGTTGTGACAGCACTTTGTGACTTTTCAAAGCAATTTACTCCAGAATTTTGGTGACATTGCAGAATTGCAGCCATACTTTTTTTTTACTTACAAGTCTATGACTGATTTGTGAGCCATCAGTCTTTCATTAATCACAGTTTATAAAACATAGTGTGAACGTAGCCTATTGTGCGATTAGTGTGTGATAGGAATGACGAAAAAAAGGTAGAATGGAAAAGCCATCTCTGTACAGGTAGCCGTTGGGACCAGTTAGGTGTTCCTTGTACAGTTCTTCTAATAATCCTGTAAAGTAATCTATAGAAACTTTGTGCAATCCTCAAGCAAGAAATCAGTCTTGTGATCAGGTAAATCAAATTCAATTTTAACCTGCTTTTTTTCTTTAAATCTCTGCTCATTTTAGGCTTAGCAGTCAAGAGGGTGTCCTGGTCAGTGATTGACCACTTCCTGCATATAGAGATACAAGGGCTTGCAAATGTATTCACCCCCTTAACTTTTTAGCTATTTTATTACATTACAACCTGTGTTTAAATATTTTTGCCATCCGATTTGTGTGTGATGCAGCAGCACTAAATAGTCTAATTTGGTGAAGTGAAAAAAATATAGGCATAAATTAAATTTATGGGATCAAATAACTAAAAATTGGCATGTGAATATGTATTCACCCCTTTTGCGATGAAGCCCCTAAAAATTTCTGATGTAAGCTATTACCTTCATAAGTCACATGCTTAGTGAAAGGATGCTCACCTGAGTGCAAAGTAAGTGTCACATCGTCTGTCAGTATATACACACCTTTTCTGAAAGGCCACAGAGGCTGCCACATCACTAACCAAACACCATCACGAAGGCCAAGGAGATCTCCAAACAAGTCAGGGACAATAGAAAACATAGAGAATGAATGAGCACCAAGGAACCAATGAGTAAATATTTAAAAGGTAAAGTTTTCTTGAAGTAAAATATAAAAAACAAGTATGACTGAGGAAGTAGGGTGATGACACTGACAAGCCAGAACGTGGAACTACAAGTCAGAGAGGTAACAAACAGGCAATAATAAATGGAATCTGACTCGCCCAGAAGAAGGAACTTAGCCGAAACGCGCGTTGGGGCAGTGGCACCGCAAATCCCAGGTACCATCAGGTTGTTTTAACATACTCCCTCTCTTTGCTCAATATCTTTTCCAAACACTGCATACAGCTTTGTTTATCTCATCTGTTGGTGCTCTCATTTTCCTTATACTTTGTATATAGTCTGTAGCATTGCTTTATATGGAATTATTTGGCTACATATGTACTCTTGAGCAATGTATATTCCGTTTATTATTGCCTGTTTGTTACCTCTCTGAGTTGCAGTTTCACATTCTGGCTTGTCAGTGTCATCACCCTACTTCCTCAGTCATACTCGTTTTATAAATTTTACTTCAATAAAGCTTTACCTTTTATATATTTACTCATTGGTTCCTTGGTGCTCATTCGTTCTCTATATGTTTTCTATGGTTTCTGCACTGAACCTGCTGTACCTATCCTTTCTCCCCCTAGTGGCCACTAGACTTGTTTCTATATTTATTGTGGGTGATTGCCTCTAGAGGATTAAGTCAGGGACTATGTTGATTTGACGTATAAGTCAGGGTTGGATTATTAAAAAAAAATAAAATCGCAATCTCTGATGATCCCCGGAGCACCATCAAATCCATTATCATCAAATGGAAAGAAGAAAGTAGCACAACCTGCCAAGTAAGGGAAGCCTACCAAAACTTTCAGCCAGGGCAAAGAGGGCATTAATCAGAGAGGCAGCACAGACACCAAAGCAGCTGCAGAGTTCCCAGAGACTGGAGTATCGGTCCATACGACCACAGTAAGCCGTACACTTCATAGAGTGGCCTTTATGGAAGAGTGGGCAGAATAAAGCCTTTGCTTACACACAAAAATTGTAAGGCTCGTTTTGAGTTTGGCAAAAGACGTGTGAGACTCCGCAAATGTATGAAGGAAGGTGTTGTGGTCAGATGAGACAAAAAATTACCTTTTTGGCCACCAAGGTAAACAGTATGTCTGACACCAAACCAACTCAGCTCATCACCCCAAGAACACCATCCTCACAGTGAAACATGGTGGCAGGATCATGATGTGGGGATGTTTTTCAGCAGCAGGGACAGGGAAAATGGTATGAGTTGAGGGGAAGATTGATCGTGCAAAATACAGGGATATTCTTGTGCAAAACCTGTTTGTCAGTGACTTGAGACTGGAACCGAGGTTCACCGTCCAACAAGATAATGACCCAAAGCGTACTGCTAAAGCAATACACTAGTGGTTTAAGGGGAAACGTGTAAATGTTTTGGAGTGGCCTAGTCAAAGCCCAGACCTTAATCCAATTGAAAATCTGTGGTCAGACTTGAAGAGTGCTGTTCACCTGAGGAAACCATCTAACCTGAAGGAGCTGGCCCAGCTTTGCTTTGAGGGACAGGCAAAAATCCCAGTGGCAAGGTGTGGAAAGCTCCATAGAGACTTTTCCAAAGTGACTTGCAGCTGTAATTGCTGCAAAAGGAGGCTCTACAAAGTTCTGACTTTAGGGGGGTGAATAGTTATGCACACTGAAGTTTTCAGTTTTTTTGTCCTATTGTTTTCTTCACAATAAGAAAACAAAATGTGCACAGTTGTAGGCATGTTCTTTACAGGAACTGATACAAACCCTCAAAAAAAAACAACCTGTGAAATTCCAGGTTGTGAGGCATCAAAACACGAAAAATGCCAAGGGAGGGGAATACGTTCACAAGCCACTGTAGCTGGAAATCACTAGCTCCTAAACTCTCCCTAGCTGTCATGGTATTGCATACATTGTGGGTGAAGGGGAGTGGTTATGGGCAGCAGAATGAACACCCACAGAGATTGTAAGGGTATGGCTCCACGGTACGGCTTGCCGGCGGGTTCGCCGCAGCGGCGAAGCCGCTCGGCGCTAAGCCCCGCCCCCTTTCTGGGACGCGATGGTGCCGGATGTGTACAGTACACATCCGGGATCATCGCACCCCTCGCCATAGGGCCCTGTGATATGCCTTGCGGGGACGCTGCGTCCCCGCAAGGTGTACGGACATGCTGCGTTCTGAAAAGACGCGCAGCATGTCCGGAGTCGCAGGGCCGCCGCGTGCGGGTTTCCACGCATAGTGGAGACGGGATTTCATAAAATCCCCTCCACTATGCTGGAACATCTGGACGCTGCTTGTTTGACGCTGCAGCGTCAAACAAGCAGCGTTTACTGACCGTGGAAACATACCCTAACAGTTAAATGCCGCTATCAGATAGTTTTGATCGATGTTGTCTAACTCTGGTCACTGCTTTTAGAGGCAGGTGCAAACCCAGGAGAGGAACAATCAGCGGAAAAATATAATAGAAACACGTCACCACTTCTGTATTTATCACCCACTCATGGTTTTGGCTTACAGATACTGAACGTGTGAACGTGGCCCAAAGTTGAAGTTTTATGTTGGAGTTTGATTTACCTGTAAGGGTATGTGTCCACGTTCAGGATTGCATCAGGATTTGGTCAGGATTTTTTTTGGTTTTGGCTTACAAATACTGATGGAAAATCCTGACCAAATCCTGAAGCAATCCTGAACGTGGACACATACCCTAAATCAGTCTTTTCAGCTCCTCCTGCTGTGTTAGGGTATGTTTCCACGGTAAGTAAACGCTGCTTGTTTGACGCTGCAGCGTCAAACAAGCAGCGTCCAGATGTTCCAGCATAGTGGAGGGGATTTTATGAAATCCCGTCTCCACTATGCGTGGAAACCCGCACGCGGCGGCCCTGCGACTCCGGACATGCTGCGCGTCTTTTCAGATCGCAGCATGTCCGTACACCTTGCGGGGACGCAGCGTCCCCGCAAGGCATATCACAGGGCCCTATGGCGAGGGGTGCGATGATCCCGGATGTGTACTGTACACATCCGGCACCATCGCGTCCCAGAAAGGGGGCGGGGCTTAGCGCCGAGCGGCTTCGCCGCTGCGGCGATACCGCCGCCCCTCCGGACCGTGGAGCCATACCCTTAGGGTATGTGTCCACGTTCAGGATTGCATCAGGATTTGGTCAGGATTTTCCATCAGTATTTGTAAGCCAAAACCAGGAGTGGAACAATTAGAGGAATAGTATAATAGAAACATATGCTCCACTTGTGTATTAATCACCCACTCCTGGTTTTGGCTTACAAATACTGATGGAAAATCCTGACTGTTATGGTTCTCAATGGCAAGAGAACATAGCCCAGCAAACATAAGTACTAGCTCTTGGAAGGATGGAAACTAAACTGACCATGAACTAAACCTGCCGCACAACTAACAGTAGCCGGGTAGCGTTGCCTACGTTTTTATCCCTAGACGCCCAGCGCCGGCCGGAGGACTAACTAGTCCTGGCAGAGGAAAATATAGTCCTGGCTCACCTCTAGAGAAATTTCCCCGATAGGCAGACAGAGGCCCCCACATATATTGGCGGTGATTTTAGATGAAATGACAAACGTAGTATGAAAATAGGTTTAGCAAAATTGAGGTCCGCTTACTAGATAGCAGGAAGACAGAAAGGGCACTTTCATGGTCAGCTGAAAACCCTATCAAAATACCATCCTGAAATTACTTTAAGACTCTAGTATTAACTCATAACATCAGAGTGGCAATTTCAGATCACAAGAGCTTTCCAGACACAGAAACGAAACTACAGCTGTGAACTGGAACAAAATGCAAAAACAAACGAGGACTAAAGTCCAACTTAGCTGGGAGTTGTCTAGCAGCAGGAACATGCACAGAAAGGCTTCTGATTACAATGTTGACCGGCATGGAAGTGACAGAGGAGCAAGGTTAAATAGCGACTCCCACATCCTGATGGAAACAGGTGAACAGAGGGGATGATGCACACCAGTTCAATTCCACCAGTGGCCACCGGGGGAGCCCAAAATCCAATTTCACAACAGTACCCCCCCCTCAAGGAGGGGGCACCGAACCCTCACCAGAACCACCAGGGCGATCAGGATGAGCCCTATGAAAGGCACGGACCAGATCGGAGGCATGAACATCAGAGGCAGTCACCCAAGAATTATCCTCCTGACCGTATCCCTTCCATTTGACCAGATACTGGAGCCTCCGTCTGGAAACACGGGAGTCCAAGATTTTTTCCACAACGTACTCCAACTCGCCCTCAACCAACACCGGAGCAGGAGGCTCAACGGAAGGCACAACCGGTACCTCATACCTGCGCAACAATGACCGATGAAAAACATTATGAATAGAAAAAGATGCAGGGAGGTCCAAACGGAAGGACACAGGGTTAAGAATCTCCAATATCTTGTACGGGCCGATGAACCGAGGCTTAAACTTAGGAGAAGAAACCCTCATAGGGACAAAACGAGAAGACAACCACACCAAGTCCCCAACACAAAGCCGAGGACCAACCCGACGCCGGCGGTTGGCAAAAAGCTGAGTCTTCTCCTGGGACAACTTCAAATTGTCCACCACCTGCCCCCAAATCTGATGCAACCTCTCCACCACAGCATCCACTCCAGGACAATCCGAAGATTCCACCTGACCAGAAGAAAATCGAGGATGAAACCCCGAATTACAGAAAAAAGGAGACACCAAGGTGGCAGAGCTGGCCCGATTATTGAGGGCAAACTCCGCTAAAGGCAAAAAAGCAACCCAATCATCCTGATCTGCAGACACAAAACACCTCAAATATGTCTCCAAGGTCTGATTCGTGCGCTCGGTCTGGCCATTTGTCTGAGGATGGAAAGCAGACGAGAAAGACAAATCTATGCCCATCCTAGCACAGAATGCTCGCCAAAATCTAGACACGAATTGGGTTCCTCTGTCAGAAACGATATTCTCCGGAATACCATGCAAACGGACCACATTTTGAAAAAACAGAGGAACCAACTCGGAAGAAGAAGGCAACTTAGGCAGGGGAACCAAATGGACCATCTTAGAGAAACGGTCACACACCACCCAGATGACAGACATCTTCTGAGAAACAGGAAGATCCGAAATAAAATCCATCGAGATGTGCGTCCAGGGCCTCTTCGGGATAGGCAAGGGCAACAACAATCCACTAGCCCGAGAACAACAAGGCTTGGCCCGAGCACAAACGTCACAAGACTGCACAAAGCCTCGCACATCTCGAGACAGGGAAGGCCACCAGAAGAACCTTGCCACCAAATCCCTGGTACCAAAGATTCCAGGATGACCTGTCAACGCAGAAGAATGAACCTCAGAAATGACTTTACTGGTCCAATCATCAGGAACAAACAGTCTACCAGGTGGGCAACGATCAGGTCTATCCGCCTGAAACTCCTGCAAGGCCCGCCGCAGGTCTGGAGAAACGGCAGACAATATCACTCCATCCTTAAGGATACCTGTAGGTTCAGAGTTACCAGGGGAGTCAGGCTCAAAACTCCTAGAAAGGGCATCCGCCTTCACATTCTTAGAACCCGGCAGGTAGGACACCACAAAATTAAACCGAGAGAAAAACAACGACCAGCGCGCCTGTCTAGGATTCAGGCGTCTGGCGGACTCAAGATAAATTAGATTTTTGTGGTCAGTCAATACCACCACCTGATGTCTAGCCCCCTCAAGCCAATGACGCCACTCCTCAAAAGCCCACTTCATGGCCAAAAGCTCCCGATTCCCAACATCATAATTCCGCTTGGCGGGCGAAAATTTACGCGAGAAAAAGGCACAAGGTCTCATCACGGAACAATCGGAACTTCTCTGCGACAAAACTGCCCCAGCTCCGATTTCAGAAGCGTCGACCTCAACCTGAAAAGGAAGAGCAACATCAGGCTGACGCAACACAGGGGCGGAAGAAAAGCGGCGCTTAAGCTCCCGAAAGGCCTCCACAGCAGCAGGGGACCAATCAGCAACATCAGCACCCTTCTTAGTCAAATCAGTCAATGGTTTAACAACATCAGAAAAACCAGCAATAAATCGACGATAAAAGTTAGCAAAGCCCAAAAATTTCTGAAGACTCTTAAGAGAAGAGGGTTGCGTCCAATCACAAATAGCCTGAACCTTGACAGGATCCATCTCGATGGAAGAGGGGGAAAAAATATATCCCAAAAAGGAAATCTTTTGAACCCCAAAAACGCACTTAGAACCCTTCACACACAAGGAATTAGACCGCAAAACCTGAAAAACCCTCCTGACCTGCTGGACATGAGAGTCCCAGTCATCCGAAAAAATCAAAATATCATCCAGATACACAATCATAAATTTATCCAAATAATCACGGAAAATGTCATGCATAAAGGACTGAAAGACTGAAGGGGCATTTGAAAGACCAAAAGGCATCACCAAATACTCAAAGTGGCCCTCGGGCGTATTAAATGCGGTCTTCCACTCATCCCCCTGCTTAATTCGCACCAAATTATACGCCCCACGGAGATCTATCTTAGAGAACCACTTGGCCCCCTTTATGCGAGCAAACAAATCAGTCAGCAGTGGCAACGGATATTGATATTTAACCGTGATTTTATTCAAAAGCCGATAATCAATACACGGTCTCAAAGAGCCATCTTTCTTAGCCACAAAGAAAAAACCGGCTCCTAAGGGAGATGACGAAGGACGAATATGTCCCTTTTCCAAGGACTCCTTTATATATTCTCGCATAGCAGCATGTTCAGGCACAGACAGATTAAATAAACGACCCTTAGGGTATTTACTACCCGGAATCAAATCTATGGCACAATCGCACTCCCGGTGCGGAGGTAATGAACCAAGCTTAGGTTCTTCAAAAACGTCACGATATTCAGTCAAGAATTCAGGAATCTCAGAGGGAATAGATGACGAAATGGAAACCACAGGTACGTCCCCATGCGTCCCCTTACATCCCCAGCTTAACACAGACATAGCTTTCCAGTCAAGGACTGGGTTATGAGATTGCAGCCATGGCAATCCAAGCACCAACACATCATGTAGGTTATACAGCACAAGAAAGCGAATAATCTCCTGATGATCCGGATTAAGGGGTATAGGAGTTTCAAGAGGCTCCAAATCATACCCACAGCGTTTGGCAAAGGACCAATCCATAAGACTCAAAGCGGCGCCAGAGTCGACATAGGCATCCGCGGTAATAGATGATAAAGAACAAATCGGGGTCACAGATAGAATAAACTTAGACTGTAAAGTGCCAATTGAAACAGACTTATCAAGCTTCTTAGTACGCTTAGAGCATGCTGATATAACATGAGTTGAATCACCGCAATAGAAGCACAACCCATTTTTTCGCCTAAAATTCTGCCGTTCACTTCTGGACAGAATTCTATCACATTGCATATTCTCTGGCGTCTTCTCAGTAGACACCGCCAAATGGTGCACAGGTTTGCGCTCCCGCAGACGCCTATCGATCTGGATAGCCATTGTCATGGACTCATTCAGACCCGCAGGCACAGGGAACCCCACCATAACATCCTTAATGGCATCAGAGAGACCCTCTCTGAAATTCGCCGCCAGGGCGCACTCATTCCACTGAGTAAGCACAGCCCATTTACGGAATTTCTGGCAGTATATTTCAGCTTCGTCTTGCCCCTGAGATAGGGACATCAAGGCCTTTTCCGCCTGAAGCTCTAACTGAGGTTCCTCATAAAGCAACCCCAAGGCCAGAAAAAACGCATCCACATTGAGCAACGCAGGATCCCCTGGAGCCAATGCAAAAGCCCAATCCTGAGGGTCGCCCCGGAGCAAGGAAATCACAATCCTGACCTGCTGAGCAGGATCTCCAGCAGAGCGAGATTTCAGGGACAAAAACAACTTGCAATTATTTTTGAAATTTTGAAAGCAAGATCTATTCCCCGAGAAAAATTCAGGCAAAGGAATTCTAGGTTCAGATATAGGAACATGAACAACAAAATCTTGTAAATTTTGAACTTTCGTGGTGAGATTATTCAAACCTGCAGCTAAACTCTGAATATCCATTTTAAACAGGTGAACACAGAGCCATTCCAGGATTAGAAGGAGAGAGAGAGAGAGAAAGGCTGCAATATAGGCAGACTTGCAAGAGATTCAATTACAAGCACACTCAGAACTGAAGGGAAGGGAAAAAAAAAAAAAAATCTTCAGCAGACTTCTCTTTTCTCTCCTTTCTCTGTCAATTAATTTAACCCTTTGAGGCCGGTCAAACTGTTATGGTTCTCAATGGCAAGAGAACATAGCCCAGCAAACATAAGTACTAGCTCTTGGAAGGATGGAAACTAAACTGACCATGAACTAAACCTGCCGCACAACTAACAGTAGCCGGGTAGCGTTGCCTACGTTTTTATCCCTAGACGCCCAGCGCCGGCCGGAGGACTAACTAGTCCTGGCAGAGGAAAATATAGTCCTGGCTCACCTCTAGAGAAATTTCCCCGATAGGCAGACAGAGGCCCCCACATATATTGGCGGTGATTTTAGATGAAATGACAAACGTAGTATGAAAATAGGTTTAGCAAAATTGAGGTCCGCTTACTAGATAGCAGGAAGACAGAAAGGGCACTTTCATGGTCAGCTGAAAACCCTATCAAAATACCATCCTGAAATTACTTTAAGACTCTAGTATTAACTCATAACATCAGAGTGGCAATTTCAGATCACAAGAGCTTTCCAGACACAGAAACGAAACTACAGCTGTGAACTGGAACAAAATGCAAAAACAAACGAGGACTAAAGTCCAACTTAGCTGGGAGTTGTCTAGCAGCAGGAACATGCACAGAAAGGCTTCTGATTACAATGTTGACCGGCATGGAAGTGACAGAGGAGCAAGGTTAAATAGCGACTCCCACATCCTGATGGAAACAGGTGAACAGAGGGGATGATGCACACCAGTTCAATTCCACCAGTGGCCACCGGGGGAGCCCAAAATCCAATTTCACAACACCTGACCAAATCCTGATGCAATCCTGAACGTGGACACATAGCCTTAAGGTACCGTCACACTAAGCAACGTCGCCAGCGATCTGTGACGTTGCAGCGTCCTAGGTAGCGATATCGCTGTATTTGACACGCAGCAGCGATCTAGATCCCGCTGTGAAATTGCTGGTCGCTGCTAGAAGGTCTGCACATTATTTGGTCGCTAGGTCGCCGTGTATCGCCGTGTTTGACAGCAAAAGCAACCATACCAGCGACATTTTACGCTGGTAACCAGGGTAAACATCGGGTTACTAAGCGCAGGGCCGCGCTTAGTAACCCGATGTTTACCCTGGTTACCAGCGTAAAATGTAAAAAAAAACAAACACTACATACTCACATGCTTCCCCCGGCGTCCGCTTCCCACACTGACTGAGCGCCGCAAATTGAAAGTGAAAGCACAGCACAGCGGTGACGTCACCGCTGTGCCCTGCTACTGCCGGCGCTCAGTCATTACAGGAAGCGGACTCCGGGGGACGCATGTAAGTATGTACTTACATTTTACGCTGGTAACCAGGGTAAACATCGGGTTACTAAGCGCGGCCCTGCGCTTAGTAACCCGATGTTTACCCTGGTTACCCGGGGACCTCGGCATCGTTGGTCGCTGGAGAGCGGTCTGTGTGACAGCTCTCCAGCGACCACACAGCGACGCTGCAGCGATCGGCATCGCTGTCGCTATCGCTGCAGCGTCGCTTAGTGTGACGGTACCCTTACACGCTGTTGTCAGATCTGACGGCATGTTCACTGTGACATGCTCCCTTTAAATAAAAATAAATACAAACTCTTTATTCAGTTGTTTAATTTTCCACATCTTTGCATGCAGTCATGGAATAGAAGCACACTTTATATTCAGAGACTAAAATCTTGCCCTGAAAATCTGGCGTACAGTCTTGGTCAGCAGCTGCGATATAGTTTTGTTCTCTGAATGTAAACAACAGTTATCTCATCTGTGTGTGGTGACAAGCTTGCTGACTGTTTCCAATTACAACCAGGAGCTGTGAATGACTCGTCAGTCCATTTATATAATACAGGCTGTAAATCATTACTCAGTAGTAATATGATGTACACACAAAATTACTCACCATTAGTTTGATAAATTGTGAGTTGGTGTCAATGGTGCATAAAACCACTGTTAGGCTATGTGCACACGATGCGGATTTGCTGCGGATCCGCAGCGTTTTTTTCCGCACAGAAACGCTGCAGATCCGCAAAGTGATTTACAGTACAATGTAAATCAATAGTAAAAAAAAAATGCTGTGCTAATGGTGCGGAAAATTCTGCATGGAAAACACAGCGGATTGAAAGAAGGAGCATGTCACTTCTTTTGTGCGGATCTGCAGCGTTTCTGCACCTTTCCATTATAGAAATCCGCAGGGGTTAAAAACGCATGAAATCCGCACAAAATCCGCAGCAAATCAGCAACAAAAACGCACAAAATCCGCATCAAATCTGCACCTGCGTTTTCTGCCAGGAGATGCAGATAATTCTGCACCCAAATCTGCAATGTGTGCACATAACCTTACTGTAGTATACGGGCAGCACGGCAGCTCAGTGGTTAGCACTGTTGCTTTGCAGCGCTGCGGTCTTGGATTCAAATCCCACCAAGGACAACATCTGCAAGGAGTTTGTATGTTCTCCCTGGTTTGTGTGAGTTTCTTCCAGGTACTCAGATTTCCTCCCACACTCTAAAGACATACTTTTCGGGACTCTAGATTGTGAGCCCCAATGGGGACAGTGATGATAACGTCTGTAAAATGCTGTGGAATTAATGGCGAGTAAAATAAATAAATAAACTTACATTTGGACCCAAACATCACAGTGGTCATCAGCCTTTTATTGCATTTTTTTAACATTTATCTAAAGCGTTATCTCAGTAAAAGGGTTATTATAATGAAACAGCACAAAACGTATGATAATTACTGAAGCTTAAAAAATTACTAGAAATCCCTGAGCGACAGGAATGAAAGAGTGACCTACATTTATTTCACAGTGCTGATGACTGTTCTAACTAATCTCAGCCCCATCTTGTCTGAGACATTTACTTTCTTATGACTATTAGGCCGGCGTCACACTGGCGAGTTTTACGCACGTATGAGCGCAGAAAATACATCCGTAAAATACGCATAACACACGGCACAATGATTCTCTATGGCCCAGCTCCTATCAGCCGTATTTTACTGATCCGTATTATACGGTCCTCTACGGCCGTACAAAATCGCAGCATGCTGCGTTTGTCAGCGTATTGCGCAAATAAATCGCCAATGAAAGTCTATGGGGGCGAGAAAAATACGGATTCCACACGGACCAGCAGTGTGACTTGCGAGAAATACGCAGCGGTGTTAGTGAAAAGCCGGTAATTCAATTGCCGGCTTTTCATTTCTCCTGCCTAAACCCGACATGATATGAGACATGGTTTACATACAGTAAACCATCTCATATCCCCCTTTTTTTTGCATATTCCACACTACTAATGTTAGTAGTGTGTATGTGCAAAATTTGTGCACTGTAGCTGCTAAAATAAAGGGTTAAATCGCGGAAAAAATTGGCATGGGCTCCCGCGCAATTTTCTCCGCCAGAGTGGTAAAGCCAGTGACTGAGGACAGATATTAATAGCCAGGAGAGGGTCCATGGTTATTGGCCCCCCTGGCTACAAACATCTGCCCCCAGCCACCCCAGAAAAGGCACATCTGGAAGATGCGCCTATTCTGGCACTTGGCCACTCTCTTCCCACTCCCGTGTAGCGATGGGATATGGGGTAATGAAGGGTTAATGTCACCTTGCTATTGTAAGGTGACATTAAGCCAGATTAATAATGGAGAGGCGTCAATTATGACACCTATCCATTATTAATCCAATTGTCTGAAAGGGTTAAAAAACACACACACACGTTATTTAAAAAGTATTTTAATGAAATAAACAAACAGGTTGTTTGAGTATTTTATTGCTTTCTCAATCCATCCGGAACACCCTCGCTTGGCAAAATAATAAACACACAATATACATACCATCCGAGGATCTGTCAGGTCCCACGAGGTAATCCATCTGAAGGAGTTAATTATTTTACAGGCAGGAGCTGCGCTAAAGCACTCGCTCGTGTCTGTAATCCCCGGGTGATGAAATGAAAGCTGGGTGATCTGTACTTACATTGAGTTGCGGTGAGGCGCCCTCTGGTGGATGAACTCATGAACTGCAGCCTTGGAAAAGTTCCCACGCTCCAGTTCATATGAGTTCATCCACCTGCGCCTCACCGCAACTCAATGTAAGTACAGATCACCCAGCTTTCATTTCATCACCCGGGGATTACAGACACGAGCGAGTGCTTTATATATATATATATACTGTATTTATGTTTTCCCGAACATTTGAGCACATAGATCCATTAGATGTCGGTTTTGCAAGCCTGCGAGAAAATATCGCAGTACGGATGCCATACGGATTACATACGGAGGATGCCATGCGCAAAATACGCTGACACACCCTGCCTACGGATCACTATTTTGGGAACATTTCTCCGTATTACGGCCGTATTACGGCCGTAAAAAAACGGACCGTATTGTCTTACGCTGAGTGTGACGCCGGCCTTAGAAATTAAAAATATATTTTTAAACTTTTGTGTTTTTTGTTGTTCTTGTTTTACCATTTGTAGTCCTCTTTTTTCCCAATCTGCAAATAAAGAAATAGATAAGTGTATTTTGGATTGTTGCTTTTGTAAAACTGATCTATCAAAATACAAACTTAATCCATTTCATAAGTTCTGTAAAGAAAAAAACATAAAAAATACCAGAATTAATGTATCACTGTACCCACCTTAGCCCCTTTCTGACATCGGACATAATAATCCGTCCATGTGACCTGGGCCTATTTGACGAGGGGCGGATTATTATGTCCGCGTGATCGCCCACGCACACGGGTGGTTTGCGGGCGATCACCGCCAAGTGTCAGCTGATTCTGACAGCTGACACTCGGCACTAAGTGCCAGTAGTGATCACGCACCACTGCCGGCACTTTAACCCCCTAAATGCTGCGATAGAACGCAATCGCAGCATTCCAGGAGAAAAATGTCATGTGCCCGAAAATGGTACCAATAAAAACGTCAACTTGTCCCGCAAAAAACAAGCCCTCTGTGGCCCAAAATATGGACAAATTATAGCTCTCAAAATGTGGTGATGCAAAAACTATTTTTTGCAATAAAAAGCGTTTTTTAGTGTGTGACAGCAGCCAAACATAAATACCCGATATAAATCTGGTATCGCTGTAATAGCATCAACCCAAAGAATAAAGTCGTCTAATCACTTATACCGCACAAGGAACGGCGTAAAAAATAAAACCAATTCTTCACCTGCTGTTGATTTTTTCATTCTGCTTCCCAAAGATTGCAGTAAGGCTCGGCGCACATTTATCCTGTGCTAAGTGCTTGCACCGGGGTTTCCATGTAAATCTCTGAAATATGTGATTCAGATGGAATCTCTGGCGGAAGATTCCCTATAGGGCAGATGGGGGCACTGTGGGCGCCATAGGACCTGTGATCTGGAGGTGTGCGTCTTTTTAGGATTGCATAAAAGTGCCGTCGGCCACAGCTTTGTGTACTTCTGAAAAAGACACCGCTGAACAGAGGCCAGATGGAGTCCAGAGTAACTCTGCTGCCTCATTATAGTGAATGTCTAGTTGCCCAGTCAAGAGTGTGTCCTTCCCTTTAAGTAATCCTGGATTGTGAGTAGCTTCTGTACACTACAGCTCACTCTCTAACTGCCCCTCTACATTATCCCCTGCATTTGTGAGCTGTAATTCTCCATTTGTAGTCACCTCCATTTTTAGATGCAATGCATTTCTCATTTGCGGTGTTCTGGCGTCATCTAATGGTGAGAGTGTACAATGACTCATAATTATTGTTTTGTAAGGATCTGAGATGTGAATTCGGTGTACTATTGGTTAGCTCCTAGTCACATGGTCATCAGGAGGAGCTGTTTTCCAGGCAAGTTTAGAATGTTCTTGAGGCTGTGTGCACACGTAGCATATTTTTCGCGTTTTGTTTTCGCAGTTTTTCGCTATAAAAACGCTATAAAACCGCTATAAAAACGCTACCATTAAGCATCCTATGTAACAGAATGCATTCCGCATTTTTTGTGCACATGCTGCATTTTTTTCCTGAGCGGAATCACATTCCAGAAAAAAACGCAGCATGTTCATTAAAATTGCGGAATCGCGGCGATTCTGCAGCCATAGGAGTGCATTGATCTGCTTACTTCCCGCACGGGGCTGTGCACACCATGCGGGAAGCAAGCAGATCAAGTGCGGTTGGTACCCAGGGTGGAGGAGAGGAGACTCTCCTCCACGGACTGGGCACCATATAATTGGTCAAAAATAAAAGAATTAAAATAAAAAATAGCGATATACTCACCTTCGATGTCCCCCGCAGTCTTCCGGCCTCTCCGCTGCACGCTGCCGCTTCGGTTCCTATAGCTGCTGGGCGGTGAAGGACCTGCGATGATGTCACGGTCTTGTGATTGGTCGCGAGACCGCATGTGACCGGTCACGTGACCAATCACAACTGTGACGTCATCACAGGCCCTTCACCGCACAACAGCTATAGGAACGGACGCCGCTGAGGTCTGCAGGTGAGTATAACCATGTTTTTTATTTTTTTTATTATTTTTAAACATTCTATCTTTTACTATAGATGCGGCATAGGCAGCATCTATAGTAAAAAGTTGGTCACACTTGTCAAACACTATGTTTGACAAGTGTGACCAACCTGTCAGTCAGTTTTCCAAGCGATGCTACAGATCGCTTGGAAAACGCTAGCATTCTGCAAGCTAATTATGCTTGCAAAACGCTAGTTTTCTGCGGGTATATGCATGCTAATTCTGCATGCGATACACCCGCGGCAGGAGGCGCAGAATTGCCGCGGAAATTTCCGCGGCAATTCTGCAACGTGTGAACTTTAGCCTTAGTCTGAGGGATGCCCTTAGGGAGAGCAGAACACATGTGGAGGCTGTTTTCACTCCAAGATCTCCTGCAGACCTAAGAGCCTGGGTTCACTCTCTAACCTGTACAGACATCATTCTAAAGTCTTTCTGACTGGATTCACCTCAGTTTTTACATTCACCTATAAGTACTTGTGCACATGCCCTAACACACTGTGGAGTTAACCCCGAGTACAGGTCTGTAACCTCAATTGCTGCGTCTACCTCTTTCTGTAAGCTATCAAAAGACACTGTCCAGTGCTCTTAACGCTCTAGAACTCAATCACATCTCAGCATCTAAGTGTGAACTGTAATTGCTGTGGACTATCCATGAGAGACTGTTCCTTTTTTGTACAAGTTATAATTCCCATTCCTGCTGAAGTAAAAGCAGCTGTTATCCCCAAGACCGCTGTGGGTCATAATTCCTTCGGCTGATAACACCATGTGGGGGTGGATAGCAGGGAACATTTGGCCTGGTCATTACAAATGGATCCCTTACTCAGAGATTTAGATGGAAACCTCAAAGTGGTCAGCGTAGAGCGCCGGATAAATGTGATCCCAAACGTTATGTAAAATGTTCCCAATAAAAGCTTCAACACAATCCACAAAAAAAGCAAGTCCCCACTCAAACCTTAATGGAAATAAAAGGGGCTTCCACGGTACCGGTAGTACAAAGGCTCT